>NC_134995.1:2017500-2637500 GCF_050947335.1 Megachile rotundata
ATAAGTCGGTTGACCGTTGGCGCGGCCAGCCTCGACGCGTGGGCTACCCTCCGTGCCGATGCTGGCCTCCAGTCCACCCAGCCCGAGGCTATCATCGGACTATGAAGACCTTACTGCCTTGGAGAGGACCTCCGAGGAGATTCTTTCGGGGCCGAAGCCCCGGGCCAACTCGATCGATCACGCGATCAATCGCTTGCTAAGTAGAATCGGGCCTTGGTGGGTGGTCTCGGTGGGGGGTCCCCACCTCGCGGTGCGCGGCTGACGGTGCGCGGTCGACGGAGCGCGGCTGACGGAGTGCGGCTGACGGAACGCGGCTGACGGAGTGCGGCTGACGGGTCGTGACGTAATCGTCACAATACTTATTACTATTATTATTATCAGTATACCTATCATTATTGCCCAGATTACAACCGTTATTATCGTTAAAATTACTATTATTTTCCTCATTCGTATTATTATTAGCATAATGACGGTTTTTATTGCCCTCACTACTATTGCTAATATTGTCAAAACTAATATGAAAACTCTCATTGCATTTACTATTACGAGTATGACTGTTCTTGTTCCTGTCGCAAATGTTGTTAATATCCCCGTGACTGTTATTGTTGTCAGTTGGAATGTTTATTAATATCCTCATTATTATTATTATCAGCATAACTGTTACCATTACCGCTATTACTATTGTCATTATCTTCAGTGCTAACAGTAATGAGGATATTACTAGTAAATCTGACTATAATAACATTAATAATATGGGTAATAATACAAGTTTTACTCATAATAATAATAGTAATAAGGATATTGGTAATGGTTCCAACGATACTAATAATAGTAAATTCGAAAAACAATAATGGTTATACGGTGTTATATCCTACTCCTCCCATCGTCATTAATGTTATTATTACAATTATAATAATAATTATTATTATTATGAGAAAGTGACCGAACGTCGGTAATAAATTTTGTAAATTGTTATAAGAGATACCGACGTTTGAACGCGTTGTAGAGCGAGCGGATTTGATTTATGTTTTTAAAAAAAAGGCAAACGTAAAAACGGAGCCTTGTTGATTAGAGATCGTGGCAAGAGTAGGACGTTTTCGAAATAGGCGAAAAGAAGGCGGAAAAGGCGTTTTTTAAAAGTTCAGTGTTTGTTAAATAGTATTAAGTGAAGTTTGTTTCTTGAGTTATTGTTAATGTTTCGGTTTTATTTTTCTTCTTTTAAAAGTTAAAGTTTCTGTTATATAATAAAAGTGTTTTGCAAAAATCCAATACAAAACAGTGCAATATCATTCATTCTATCTTAATCTCTACATTATTGTTATTATTGTTGAGATTACTACTACTATTATTATTGTAATCGTCTCATTATAAACAAATAGCATAAGTGTAACTTCATAAAAGGAATATGCAAGAACAGCCCAATTCCATTCCTACAGTCTAACTATCCATTCCCGCTTACCTACCAGAAATCTCGTTCCCGTTTTGGCCAAAACGCCTAACCCTGATGTTTTCTTTATCAAGACTAAACAAAGAGCCGACACTCTAATTAAGCACTCCAGTGCATTCAGTTCACTACATATACACTTTTATACATTTTGAATCTGCGCAAATCAAGTTAATTTCCTTCGCACTTCCTTTAAGCGGGATTAGCACCCAATTTTTTTCCTCGCCGTTGTTTATCCACCTGCTACGCCGGCGGGGATATAACAGCGGACAACAATAATAGTAATGAAGATATTAATAACTGGCTAATTACTGGCTAAGTACTAATAACTGGCACCAGTGGAAATTTCCTGTTGATATCCTGCTCGATGATAATGATTTGCATAGTGTATGCAACAGTGTATTTGTAAAACCAGAGCAAAAAGCAGCAAACTATGCAGACAAACTTAAGAAGTGGGAAAAGGCTAACAGAGCAGCTAAATGAATAATAATAACTACAATTGAAAATGAGCCACTCAAATTAACACGTTGAGCGCCACGTCAGCCATCGGTGGCTGACAGCGTGTAACATGAGAACTATAAAATTTACACTATTTTACGGAATTACAGAAAATTTATTTAAAATTTACTTAATTTGGTTCTGCTCGGTGGAATGTTTTCTTTGTCACAACTTGTAAGATGGACTGCTAATTTTTTCCGAAATGCGGTGGCCTGAACGGGATTGTCTTAGAAATACGCGTGGCGCTCAACGTGTTAATAATGAATTGGGAAACTGCGTGCAAAATGTGGTAAAAGTTGTGTAGTGTGTACAATATGAAAAGCGAAGAAAGTTTGTTTTTAACGCAGAAAAGTTCTTCGAATTCAAGTGGGACATGGCGGTTGATTTGTCTAAGGTCAAAGACAGCTTGGTGTTATTCGTGCGTTGTTCGGGACATAAACAGAAACATTGCAAAGGAATGTCTGCGTTTGGTATGAAAGGGCATTTTCCTTGGAACTGCCCAAAGAATAATAAAAAGAACGATAGCGACACAGGACACCAACACCCAAAATGTATCATTTATGGTCAACAGCATCAACCATCACTGAACAACAACCACCAAGAATACTACAGGATAATCGATTCTGGGGCGTCCGATCACATGTTTTACGGCGAATTGGTTTGTCAACATTCAACGATTCGAGGTACCCATGCAAATTCGAATCAGCAACGTTGAACAACTGACGGCGGTTGGTAAGGGTAACATAAACTTTAAACCACAAGTTTAAGGACAACGGATTAACGGTACACTGTACGATGTTTTACACGTTCCAAAACTAAAAGCAAACCTTTTTCCCGCTAACAAAGTTATAAAAAAGGGTAAAAATTGTCTGATTTCAAACGACGGCAAACAATGCATTTTTACGAGTGAAGGTAAAATTGTAGCGAAAGGATTACAATATGGACAGCTTTACTGACCTGATATCTGTATTCTGTTGCCTGAGTTAGCGAACAATACGAATAAAACAGATTCATTGCAATTGTGGCATGAGCGTTTGGCACATCAAAACAAACGACACGTAAAGGATTTTCTAAAGAAACTTGAAATAAATTTAGAAGTACATAAAGAGTTCTGCAATGCGTGCGCTATAGGGAAACACCACCGATCTGCATTCAAACGGGTGGAAAACAAAGCTTACGTTCCAAGAAAAAGGGTTTATTCGGTCGTCCGCGATCCAATAGAAGTACAGTCATTTGGGTTGTTACGCAGGAAGTCACTCCGTTTGGGTTTTTAAAAAAAATTTATTTCTCAACCGCAACACTTTACAATGTAAATACTTGTTACAAGAATGTTATAGAAAGATCTCGATATTTGACTCACAACAACACGATCTGGCTCGTTGGTAATATGAACTCCGAGTATCTCGCGCGCGCCTGCCTGCTTCTGTTTTTATACTTTGCTTATCTCCGAATTGCGTTATTGTCTCGAACTTATCTTATTTGCGTCTACTGGACCACGCGTTATCTTGTCTACGACTTCTGACCGGTTAGAAGGTAAGAACCGATATTACGTTGCGTTTAAAAACGAGTACACCAATTTTCGTGCGATTTAATTTATTAGTCAGAAATCAGAAGTGATAGAAAAAGTTAAAATCTACTGTAACGAAATTAAAAATCAGTTTAGTGAAAATATCAAAGAGTTAGTTACGGACGAAGGGAGAGATTATACAGGGTGTCTCACAACTCGTGTAACTACCAGAAAGGGATGGTAGTGGATGTAATTCTGAATAAGATTTCCCTTTTTAAAAATAGGGTTTGAAGCTTCGTTTTTGAATTATTAAGCAAAAACACGGACCAATTATAGCGCGGGGATTACGCGCGGTGAGAAACATATGTGGCAGCTTCGAGTCTAGCGGCTGAACGTGAACGTGATCAAGCATCTTTGCCTTGGAACAGTCCACACTTCTGATAAGAAGTCCTTACATGAAAACTCAGTTAAATAATGAATAGAATAATTAAAAGTAATGTTCAGTTATTCATTCTCCATGAATACATGATAAGCAAATTTGAATCAGACTCACATATAGTTTAAAAATAATCCTGTTCCAGTAAAATTGTGTTCTCGTGACTTCATCGATCCTAATCTTTTGTAAAATAAACACACTGCACAATATTTGATATCACAACCTGATCAGAGAACTAATTTCACTTTACTATCACTTCTAGTTGGTATCTTTAATTGTAATACTCTGCTACCACTGTTCACTAATTTCCTAATGAAATAGCCACCGATAAAGAACGCGAATGAAAACGCGTAAACGATTATTTGTAAATAGTGTAACCGTACAAAGCACGCTCACATATTAGCGATTCATAGTTCGAGGATTGCGGGGTGGGGTAGAGAGCAAGTAGGCAAACTATTTCGTCACGCGTCCAAATAGCGCATGCGTGTTATCCCCCCCAGGTAACAGGTGAGCGATCGAACCGCAAGCCGTGAAATCGATCGTCACTGATCTCTACCGGCTTCTAGATCACTCGTAATTCTAACAAAGGGGTCCGTCTAACGAAAAACGGAACATAGCTTGAGTCAAACTGACTATCGAACACGCAGTAAAACGGCTGGTGCTCGCAGTTATTGTTCGCGCCTCAAACTGAGGAGTCGTTGATCCAAACTGTATCACGGCACGGTTACGCTATTCCCGCGATTTGGAAAATCGGAGATTTTGCATCCGGGGGATCAGAGTCAATTAGGATGCCATTCCAGATTCACGTACATTCGAAGATCCGAGAACCGAGACTCACTTATTTCTAAAAGGTGCCTCTCCCATCTCGAGTACTCGCGAATATCGTACGAGTGAAGCCAATGGTGATAACGTGTTTGCGGCCCTAGATCCCAAAAACTCGTTTTTCATCCATTCCTGAGCTCAGGCATTTTAATGCAGTTTGGAGTGCGAAGTAGGTGACGTGATAACTCTAATAGACAGAAAACTTCAAAGTTATTGTTAATTTGAAAATCGGAGAAACGAGACCCGCTCGCTCAGACGAGTGCCTCTCCCATCTCACGTATAGACGAATTACAAACGAGCAAAGCCAGGGGTGATAACGAAGCCTTCAGGCCCCAGAAACCCTCAGGTTCGTTATTCACTCTCTCCTGAGCTCGGGCAGTTTACTGCAATTTGGAAGTTCTTTTTGGCGTGACTCGGAACCAGAATTGAGGATTTGGAACTATCGTTACCCTTGTGTGTTGTGAGTTACAGAGGGGCCGGAACCCACACGATTCTCGAGTGTGCATTCCTTCTCTTACTGTTAGCTCATAGCCACAGTGGCGTGGCCAATGTCAAACGTGATTGAGTGGCTAAAAAACCCACTGATCATATTTTGAACATTCCTGTGTCACACGCTCTAAAGAGCGTAGTCTAACGATAGTGCGCCGCGAGTTGAGCACCAGCATCCTAGCTAGAATAACTTCCAAACAATGTGTTAAAGTCAAAAGGGGTTTTTATCGCGCGTGTCACTTGCCGCGGCCTTGTCAAGGCCAAATATATATTTACCACGCTAGGTGACGAACGCTCGTCTGGGTATAAACATCGGTAGCTAGCGAATTCCAAAATCGTTTTTGTAAACTCTCCGGAGTATAATAACAGAAATCAAGTCTAAAGCGGATATCACAATCCCCCATCAGCGGATTTGCTTTTCGAAGAATTTTGGCCGTTAGTACCGCGGGGCCACGTTCAAGCGTTCGGGGCATAAAAGTAAAGAATTTATAAACCACCTATATTAAATACCCAAAATTTAATAAATTTCGTGTGTATCAGATTTCAACGAGTGTGTCATTGGCTGAATTGCTATCCTTCCTCTTGCCTTGAAATCTTTCAACGCGAACCCTATTCTAAAAACGGTCCGAACTCTCCTCTCGCAACATCTTTCGCTCGACCAATCGGGGTAGGAAGAAGTGTTACAATAGTTTCGGCAACTTTTTATTTTCTCTTTGATGTGGAACACCTGACGATATTTTCTAAACTGCCGCAACGAGACGAACATCTTCGACGGAAAAGTTAGACAATAATTCCTTGCAACAAGGACGTTTGTCACTCGAACGAAAGTGAGAGTATGCCTTTCTTTAGAAAAAGGCGAAAATCATATTTGCCTTGTAGAAAAGGAAAGAGACAACGGTTTTCTCGGATGCCTGCGAAGCGACCGTCCAGCGAGCAAAACGAAACCGTTTCATTGTTTTATGATTCTTTGATTCGACGTTCCGAACGGGCGAAGATGTTGTCCAGAAATCTCGTTTTCTCTAGGGTAGAAAGATTTGAAATCACAATCGGCAGTTTAGGACAGAACGTTCGAAACGAAACGTTAAAGAGAAAAAATCACAGAAGTTATTTTCGGATAATCGTTCACGAGTCTCTGCTTATTTGTCCATCGTTATTATATTAGGAACTTAGTGAAAAGTGGCAAAAAATATTACAGTGAAAAGTGATAATAGAAAATGACAGTGAAACGAAGTTGCGCATTATTTTAGAGAAGATGCATGTTGGTATTATTACGTATATTATACCTGTAAATTACAAATATGTGTATTCCTTTGATTAACTATATTTTTTAATGTCCTTAAAGTAAAATATTTTCTTTAATGTAAAACTAAAATTATATGTTTAAATAGTGCGATATTGTTTCTGATCAATGTGATAGTAATTTCAGGAGTACAAAGACCGCATAAGAATAATCACCGGACTTGGTCCGGTAGTCTTTATTTAGTTTTGCCGGCTCAGTCAGTGTGCCGGAATCGGTCGCGGGGTATAAACCAGAACTTACTAACTAACGCGGCTTATAAACTAAAGCGGAACGCGGAATACGGAACACAGAATACGGAACGCGGAACGCAAGACGCGGCTTACTCGCTAAACGCAAACGCTTATTTACAATAAGTACGCTGGGTACGGGGAGAATCGGGAGGAGGAGTTGACGTTTTGCCGCTGGTTACGGGCTAACGCCACTCTAGAATTTTGAAAAAATCGATTTTTTTTTTTTTTGATTAAATCATACTTTATTATGTGTAGAATATGAGAAAAAAGTTTTAAGTGGGGGGTAAGTCGGAAACACGAATTTCTTTAAGTGGACAGCAACCACTCTGTGGTTGGCTCAGCGTAATTTGCGGATACGCGCACAATAATTAGCTTAGAGAACGGTACCTGGGTAAGGGGAAAAGGTCTGATTCAGTTAGGTTAATAAACAATGACCCTCAATTTGAAAAAATAGACAAAGCTTCATGAAGGAAAGGGAAATTTGTCTGGAAAACTCATTGATGAGTTGAGTATTTATTATGGTTTAATCATCCCTCGAAACCATGATTCCATCGAAAAAATATCTCTTTGCATATTCAAAGATGGACTATTCACTATAGTGGAACTAATGAAAGTCTTGAATATGTCTGTCGGAGAAAATTGTTACACTTTTTGCCTATAAGTCGACGCCCGATGCATAGAGTTTTCAGAACGATCTTTGAATGAAGCTTCAAAAATGTCGAGATTGAATCTCAGATCCAACAAGAAGGAAAAGGACATGGAGGATGTTAATATAGAAGGCCAAATGTATGGTGCAGGCATCGCTGATTAAAGTTATGAAAACAAATTTCTTATGCTGAATAGCAATCAAAATTTTAAACGCATTTTTCTCGAAATCACTTTATTTGAACTGGCCTGACAAATAACTCGAAAAGTTTTTAACTAATCGACTTGAAATTTTGTGGAGAGGTGCAAAATAATATAACGCAGTTAACATCGTACAAATTTTCTGATTAATTAACTACTTAACCTTTTATTAACAATTTACTGCTGAATTTTCTATCGTTTTTCAAAACTTTTTGTTCATATCTACACCGAATTAACAATTATTAATACTTTTTAATTTCCGTATGATGTTCCATAGATTTTGGTATATAAAATGAGAAACTTTTTGATTTTTAGTCTTAGGACCATGCGTTAATGAAAAAACAGTCCGGCCATGTAGCCCTTTCAAAGAAATAGTGTTGTTGTTTGCCAGCACCTACAGTCGCCATTTTTAGTGCAAATTGTTTATAAAATTTTACAAACCATCTTCAAAACATATCTGATAAAGCCTTTTTTATTCTGACCTTATAATTTGTACGATTATTACTTTAAAAATTCCCGAAAATCATGTTTTTCTCTGACTTCTAGAGTGGCGTTACCCCTTAAGTCGGACGGTTGCGTTTCGCACTCCGTCCTTCCCTAGCAGGAGACCATGGACCCGAGAACACGAACTTCGTGTTCTTTAGCGGTCGGATGCCCCGTCTCGAGGCCGAGCCGCAACGTAAAGCGAGGAATGCGCACTCTGGTTTACAACCAGTGGGTGGTCGATGTACGCCCTGCCACTTGGTTGCCTTCCGCAGAGGAAAACAAAGGAGTATATAAAAAATTGCTGGGAGAGCAGACACGGTTGCGGTCGGTAGCGGTCGATTCGCTTTACAGTCCCTAGTAAAGGGGACTGTAAAAAATTCTCCCGCGAGAATCGCAGTCGTGGTAATCGCCGCCTACTGGCGATCATTGATAAGATTCGCGCCTACCGGTATGCTACCATGTACGCGCCTAATAGCGCGTTACAAATGTAATATTGTTGCGTCGTGAAGCGAGCCTCGCGATATATGATGCGAAGCTGGTTTTGACCATGAACTGAAGCGGTCTGCGCAAGTTGCCAAGCGGGACGAGTACGATCGAGTACACAAAACTTCCGGTAGTTGTGAGCAACCGCGATGTTTGAAAACCACAATTACGCTAGAACCCGAAAAGAACAGACGTGTTAACTTTTTGCACAATTTAATAAACAGTTTTCAAGGTCTTGTTAATTCTAGTTTATATTTCAAAATAAATTGTGGGTGTTCGTGAGGGATCTCTTCGACGCAACAATATTAAATGTAAAAATAAAAGACATATTAAGAAATATGTATTTGTCCCAAAGTTAAATAAAGCTTTTACTGTTTTAATTTTCTAACTTATTTTATAGTAATATGGAAAAATCAGATTTAATTTTTTTTGTTTATCCTGTGTTAAATTATTATGAGTAAATTTTTTCGTATTTATACCAGAAAAGCAAATAGAATCTTTTAGCACGTGTTTGTGCACATTTAACTGATTGATAATATTGAGGTTTTAATACCGTTTACAACATCATTACGTCATCAAAATTCTTGTTAAATGATATAAATATTTTTATCTGTGACATATTTGAATACTGTTCCATATTTTGTACTCAACGATATAAACACACCCCTCATTTTTCATAAAAGTACGACCTTTATATTTTAGATGTAAGTAATAACTCATTAAAAGAATAAGTTTAACAGTAGATCTTAATGTATTGGGTTGTTCGGAAAGTTCGTGCTGATTTTGAGGGGGAATTGAAACGCAGCTCATTTAAATTTGTTATACATTTATCACATTATATAGGTGCCATTCTGTTCTATACCTTTCTCCATCTTTCACGCAACTTGAGAATTCCTTCCAGAACGTCACAGGTTCTTCGACGAAAAATTTTTCTAAATACATTTTCATGCCGCCTACCGAAAATCGGCACGAACTTTCCGGACAACATAATATTACTAAGAATGTAAGTATATTTTATATTTTTATGACATTCGTTACGTTAAAACCAACGTTCAGTAACGCCTGTCATGTTGCATTATAGATTTAGTATTTAAATTTCATACTTTCGATTTCTAAAGAAAGTCCTATATGTTTGTTCACTTCTTATTTAAACGAGTCACCAAATATTAATTGCAATATATTTGTGGCAATCCCAAAGTTTTACCTACCAATTTTTCTCTTACTTTTTAAATTATTTGAACATGATTCAAGAATGTCACGATGTAAGATGGCGATCAGCTGTTTCAGGTTTTTCGGAGCTTGCAGGTCTCGAATCGCTCTCACCTTCTCAGGATCCGGAAGAATGCCTTCAGGAATTAGAATATGTGCGAAATATTTGATTCTAGAACAGCAAAAATGACATTTCTGCCTATTCATCCTTAAACCAAAATGCCTCAGTCGGCCAAAAACTGCCTTCAGGTCTTTTAAATGCTCCGTGAAATCCGATGATAGTATCAGTACGTCGTTTAGATGGACGAGCACATTGCGGGATCCCAAGCCTACTTTCAATCGATCCATGAACCGTTGGATGATCGCAGGAGTGTTTTTGAGTCCAAAAGACATTCATTTGAAGCGGAAAATTCTAAACAGCGTCGTAAACCAATGATGGCATAAAACCGGGATTCTTTGCTGAATGGAATAAATCGTCGATTCAAGGCATAGGGTACGAATCGGTGGCAGTGACAGCGTTAAGTTTCCGATAGTCGATGCAAACTCGTACGCCGCCATCCTTTTTCGGTACTAAAACAGTAGGAGCAACCCAGGGTGATTCGCGCTCTTCTGTGATGCCGCCCTTCAGCGTCTTCTGTACTTCTTTTTGGAGCAGGTCGCGCTTCGCAGGTGAAATGCGGTAAGGGGGTACCGCGATTGGTGAGTGGTCTCCAGTTTCTATGCGTTGGACCGCTTCTGCCGTGGGTGATCCTACCGTGCGGAATAAATCCGCACTTTGTCTTAAAAGGTCTCTTAATTGGTCCTTCCCTCCGGGTGTGGTATTCGTGGTCTCTTCTTCCCTCATTTCCTCTACATCGACTGAGTTTATTTCTAGTCAATCGGATTTTTCGAACGAACGAAGACATTTGTCAAACAATTCCTCGAATCTAGGCCATCCGCTTAGGGCTTTTTTGATGGAGATCTGTACCGGTTTCATTATGGTATCCTCCAAGTACGATTCCAAGGTGGTGGGATCATTTTGGATTGGGCTCAGCAATGGTAGTAGTAGTTTCGCCAGTTCTTTTAATTTTTCCCAATCCATGGCATTTATTTCTTCTTCCGTCTTCTCCTCTTGTTCCAACTTCGTTGGGGAATGTTTAAGACGATTCCTGTGTTGTCAATAAAATCTACTCACAACAAAGTTCTGTTGTCCTTGCTTTCTGGGAGAACTATGAAAGTTGTTTTCATTTTTTTTTGAACCTGGGGAAGATCTTCAAAAGATTTTCTGAGGAAGGCGCAGAGTTATGCCGGATTTTTACCGCCTAAAACGCCCACGGTGGTCCTCCTCGGCGCATTAGGAGGAGCCCCAGGAACTCTCAAAGAACACAACTGGAACATCTCCAAAAACGCCGTTGCGCTGCGCAGAGCACTTCACGGGGGAGGCCAGTGACCTCGCCCAAAACTACAAACTTGAATTTTACAGCGACACCGAGACAACCAAGATGCGTGGGGCTGCTGGGATCGTGGCGTCCCGGGTGGGGGCCCCGCCGGCTCTGCAAGGGAAGGCACAAGACCTCCCCGGAGCCGCCGCAACACCGCCGAGCTAAACAACCCCTTCTGGAGCATTACTTGCTCACAGAAGGAGGCCACTCTCCAATTCCTCTCGCTTGCCAACATTGCCCCAAATACTTCTGGCAGCGAAAGGTTGTGGTCAATTTGTTGGCGCAGGACACAACGCAGCGCTGAGAAGGAGGGACACTCCTCCAGCGTGTGCTACGCCCTGTCCACTCCTTTCCCGCAGTGGTAGCATGCCGTCGTCGACTCCTTCCCGCTTCGACACAAGTATTCATCGAAACAACCGTGTGCGGTGCATATTTATGCCATACGTTAAGTGAGCCTATCATGACCTCTCTCTTGCCTATCATGACCTCTCTCTTCTGTGGGCTCCGACGGGAAACCATTAAGCTGGTGGACGGCACGGACGCACGTGTAGACCAACCCGTCTGCCGCCGCCAGCATTTCGAATGGTATCACGCCGGTGCAGGAAAACAATACTGCTGCTGCACCCGCGGGCCATCAGTGTGGCAGCACATACGGCAGCGCCGTGTTCGAACAACGGTTGAAATGTTTTCGAACGAGCGTTCTGTCTCGCTCGCTCGTCAGCTCGCGCGACTGCTGAGCATCTTGGCGAGGGTGACGCGGGGGGGCGGAGGTAGCCTCCAACGATATATGTTTTGTTCCGCGACGGTTAACTTACTTGTCGTTCCGAATTGTAATCGTCAACTTCGGCAAACGAAACGATATTTCGCTTTTTCGCTTTTGAGATATCCTCGCGATCCACTAGACGAACAGTAAAACGCACTGCTTCGAAGACTTTTCTCTTTGTATTTACTAAGTTACTTAGTTAAATTAAAAGACATTTTTGATTTGTGTATGTATCGTGCGATTTATATTTAATACTTTTTGTCAAATGTACAGTTCTTTTTTGTTTAAAATATAAGTTTATTGTTCCGTCGGAAGTCCGGCAAAAAACTATCGTTTTTATTTCCTCGGGAACAATATCTAACTCTACGCGATTTTCGTCAAGAGCGATATTGCCCCAAACAGCCGTACAGAGCAGTTGACCGCACCACTCCCACGTATAGGCGGCAAACCCTCTCATTGGGTCCCCCGAGGTTGGGCATTATGCGACCGAGCGCGGTCGCGGTCTCCACTCAGGGGACCAAGCGCTCGAAGTGTCGATCAAAACGCCAGTGGCTGTTGAGGATGAGTCCAACGTATTTCATCTCGGACTCGACCTCGATCAAGGCATCACCCACCCGGATCCACGACTGGGGCAGACTCCTCGAACGGGGCGAGCATGAAAAACCATAGCCGGTCTTCCGAGGGTCTCAGTTCGAAGCCCCAGTTCGAGAATCCACGCGGCGACGGCGGCAGCCGCCACCTCGACCAGACGAATGGTCCTCTGTATTGTCTCCCCAACGGCAAGAATGAGAGTGTCGTCCGCGTAGCAGACGACATACGTGTTGTCAGGGAATACAACCCGCAGGACGTAGTCGCACTCGAGGTACCATAAAATCGGTTCTATCACCGACCCCTGAGTACGCCACGCTTCACCGCCCTCCTCACACTGTCACCTGTACTCAACCTATGTACTCAATCCATCTGTCCTCCAGGTAGGACCCGATGCTCTTGCAAATCTATAAACCTATTATTTAAGGTTGAGAAATTTGCAGGAATACGGGCTCAAGTCAAGTTTCCCATCGTAGGAAGTACAATAGAAAGATGGAAGGAAGGTGGTGCAATGAGGTCGAGAGGTTAGAATGTATAATAGAACAGTATTGGAATATGAAATTTGTTGAAATAAAGGCCGTGAATAAATTGAAATTCTACATTGAAAATAATTGATTAGGTTATGTTTACTTCGACAATACAATTTACTCTCGTTCTCTCTCTTTTGTTTTACGTCTTTATTGATTCCCCTCGTTGATAGGAGGAGGACCAGATGGTGGTAAAAACTGCCTTTCTTCATGCCATTGCCTTCATTTGACGTTCGCGCCGTACGGGTAACAGGTAGATCTTTCAAATTAAACCAAAACCTGCCAACTGAGGGCGTTGATAGCAGAAGGCAAATCAGCTGTTAGACGCCGTCGTTTGTCTTGTATTCCTTATTTACGGAGTATTTACAACAGATGAAATGATGGAAATACATAATTACAATTCCTCATAATATATCGACTATTGTATGCAATTTTATTTTATATAATGCAACGAGCCATATTTTTTTTCCTTTTTTTCTTTGCCTCGTTACGAGTGACCGCCAGGCCCGCCGATCTCACTCCTACGCCCTAGCAGGCCCCTGCGCCGCTGGGACGTGTATGTAAGTGCGAGTTTTTTTTTTCTAGTATATCGTTAGGTCTCTATTTTCTCCTCGCGTCTCTCTATCCCCCTCTACCTTTTTCTGCAGCGGCCCTAGAAGAGGAGGAGTCTGTCGTCCTCGTTCGCGAGAAGCCTCCACACCAGCGATGACGGCGCGAGATCGGCTCACCGGTGGACCCAGCCACCGACCGGCCAGTCACCGCGCCACCCGTCAACCTCCGCGGGGGAGACCGGCAACCAATCGTCGAGGGATGCCAGGCCTGAGGACAAGCCACGCCCAGCCGCCACCCAAAGGGAGTTGCAGGACTTGGCCTCCAGCAAGAACATGATGGCCCATCCCTGACGCCAAAAACCTCGGGAAGGAAGGGGGCGGGGAGGAACCACGCGCGCCGGGAGGACGAGCTGCGGCTTCTAGGAAAAGAACGCAAGCAAGCCGCGACGGGAAACACCTCGAATAATGCGCTACGCCCGAATTTCAACTATTCTTTTTTTCTTTTCCGTTTTTTTGTGTTTTTGTTATTATTTTTTTTTTGTGCATGTGCGATTGTGTGGGACGGCGCCATGACAATTGGGTTTGGAAAAAGGACAACCGGACAAGTAAAAGTATGATCTTGATTACCGGCGGGTTTTTGTCATTTTTGCGTGCGTGTGCTAGCGTGTGTGTGTTGGTGGTCCTCTGGCGATAGGACCACCAGCTCCGGCGACGAGAACTTTAGGGACTGTAGGACGCGGATTCTTGTACTAACGATTTCTTACGGCTTTTCTCTATATTTTGCATTTAGGACCAGCGTCCACACTATTGTCCACGACCCCAAGAGGGCGTGCTCCCGTTGCGTTTCAAAATTTTCCACCGTTTTCGTTGCTGTATTTCTTGCGTGTGCCGTGAGACCCCGCGTTGCGAAACCCCTTTTCGCAAGTGGCGATCGCGACCCTTTTCGTAGCCGTACCTTGTACCACGAGGAGCTCTATTTCGTTAGTTTTGAAAGGCCCACTACGGCCCGAAATAAATTTCATTGTTGCATAGATACTCGCGGGTTATTTATTCATTTTCATCCCCTTCTGAGTTCCGCTTCCGAAAGAGCAGCCGGAAGGGTGATTCCCCGAACGCGTGCACGTGCACTGACGCCCAGAAGTAGAAATCGTCCGTGGGTGTGAGCTTCGGTTTGTGGAGGACCACTTTCCCTGGTCACCCTCCACCCTAGGGAACCTCTTCCCCGTTCCCCCACCGATCCGTCATAGTATACAATGCGTCGAGAAGGTTGGAACGTCTCGAACTATCTTACTCGACATATTTATAAACTCGCCGGAGTCCCGGAATCTGTCTGTATTCAGTCAGTGTTCATTCAGAGTTTATTCAACCGTGCTATCGACGTCACCCCTACTCATTTTCGCGTTACTGTAATCCGCTATAGGTTCAATAAAAACAGACACAAGTGAATCACTTTCGTGGTGACTTACATTCTCTGATTCCGTCCTGAACCATTCTTTCCCACATTCTTGCATCACGAACGCATCGATTGCTATCCGAACCCCTTTCTCTCGGCACAACCCGATTTAACCAGAAAAAAATTAACACTTTTCGGCAACCGATTCGCACAAGCACCACGCAGTACAAAGTGCGACCGCGAAAAAGGTCACGCTCGCCAATTGCGAAGGAGGATTTCATTGCGCGGGGGCTTGCGGTACACGCGATAGACACAAAAAAAAAAGAAATACGAAAGGAAGCGCGGGCGGGATCACCCCTTCTTGGGGTTCGTGGACCGCAAAGAGACGCTGGTCTTAAACGTAAAATGCAACGAAAAAAGGAATCGACAATCCGTACCGAGATTCGCGGCGCCTCGATAACCGGGGGCGCGGGACACGATGCGCGAAAGAGAAAAGAAAGCAGTCCTCGGTATACGGTCTCTAGGGTTCTCGACGTAGGTGCTGGTGGTCCTATCACCGAAGGCTTTCCACACGCACACACGCTCGCACGTGCAAACTATAAAAGAAACCCGCCAGAGGCAAAATCCTACATACATATGTACTCGAGCGAGCGTTCTTTTTTTCCAATTTTAGGCGTCGACACGCCACTGTCACACACACGCACAAAACTAAAGAAGAAAAAAAACAGAAAACGGAAATGAACGAAAACACAGAAAGAAAATAGAAATTCGATAGGACGTGGGTTTCTGCGTATCCCGTCGCGGCTCGCTGACTTCTCTTTTTTTCGGCAACCGCAGCTCGTTCTCCCAGTACGCGGGGTTCCCCCTCCCTGAGGGTTTCAGCGTCAGGGATGGGCCATAATGTTCTTACTGGTGGCGAGGTCTTGCGGCCCACTTTGGAGCGGTGTCTGGGGGTGACTTGTCCGTAGGACTGGCAATTCTCGGCGGTTGGCTGCCGGTCGCCCCCGCAGAGGTTGACGAGTAGCGCGGCGACCGGTCAGTCGACGGCAGGGTCGTTCGGTGGGCCCATCCCGCACTTCCGTAACTCGGGTGTAGGCTTCCCGCGACCGGGGACGAGGGACTCTTCTTCTGCTGGTGCTGCGGCCGCCGCAGAAAGAGGGGGTTAAGTGGGGGATACGCGAAGAAAAAAAAAGTAAAAGAAAAGAAGCGAAAAGAAGCTCTCGCATCCACGCATACGCCCCAGCGGCGAAGGGTTTTAAAGGGCGAAGGAGTGAGGGCGGCTGGCCTGGTGACCACTCGTAACAAGGCAAAAAAATATGTCTCGTTGCAGAGTATACGGGGTATTGAAGCTGAAGGCTCCACAGGGATGGATCTTCTGTTAAGTTTTCTTGAGTTCTAAGGAAATCCTTTAAGACTGTATGTGGTCTTTCAAGGTTACCATTTGATTCAGGATGGAACGCTGAAGTATGGTTTAAGTCAAAGCGAAACAGAATACTGAGTTGTTTTAATATGTTGCTTATAAAATTTGTTCCCTGGTCAGTCATAATAATTTTAGCGGTTCCGTAAAGTAATATCCAGTGGTTTAAGAGTGTTCTGGTTATTTAGCCTGTTGGTCTCTTAATGGGATTGCTTCTAAATATTTCGAAAGTTGATCCTGGACTGTAAGAATATATTTATAACGTTCGGTACTTTCTGTTAAGGGACCCGCAATGTCCATTACGTGATTGAAGTTCAATCCCTTCATTATCGAAAAGGAAGAGATATCTCTGGCCAAAAAAGGGAAAAATTCGTGCCTACAATTTACATACAGGCGGCCATTAAACCATTTTTTACAACCAAAAAACAGCTGTCGTAATCATATTCCGTGAATGTAATTCGCCAACGTTCTTGCATTGCTGTTGGATTCCTGCTTTTTGTCCATGCACGCGATAGGTTGGTGATCTATACAAATTTTTAAATATTTTACAAATAAGTAGGGTCGGAAATACTTCATGCTCTAAACAATGGCTAAAGTATCTTTATCGTTAGTACGGTATTTAAATTGGACTTCATTGAGGTTCCGACTCGCGCAACTTATTAGTCTTTCTTTCCCGTCATTGCCATTTTGCGCTAATGTGGCACCTATTCTGGTACCACTTGCGTCTACGTTTAATATGAATTCTTTTTCGAAGTTTGGGCATGCTAATACATGCTAATACACACTAGAGATTTTAGCCCCAATAGTTAAATTGCAATGGACATCAATCTGTTTCCTAGCTTTACCCGTAATGTGACTTCTAATTGACAATAATAAGTACATCATCATCAACATTTTTTAATCATTTTTCGATTTCTCATTCTGTTAAAGACTTATCGTAGATTATTTAGTTTATTTAGTTTAAGTAAAAAATTGTAAAAGTATGGGTTATGTATGAGTACCTAAGCTAACCTAACCATGGTTATTCGTTGTGCGAAATATTGCGAATTGCGAATATTATATTGCAAAGCGAATGTAGCGTTAAGTTTATTTTGTATCAAAGAGCGAAGTAAAAGCGAGCGAGATAGCATTTGTAACGACTCTGGAACCTAGATTCAGATAGTTACTAGCGCTAGTAAGGTAAAGAGCGGCTTTTACCAACTGAACGACTCGTTTTGGAAAATAACTAAATATAAAGATTGTGGGATTCGTGTGGTGTGCGGTTAAGGAGTGAAATCCACAGGTCAATATCTTTCAACAATAAGGTTTATTCAATGAAATAAAGAAGATGATGAATTTAACAAATAACAAGTAACAAATAACAACAAAATATGAAAAGTATACTGGTTTGATCAAAAGAAACTAACTAGACTTTGATATAATATTGATAATAGAAATAATAGAACTTGGTAAATTAAACAATATGTAATAGATAATTATGAATCTAACTAAATCTGATTTTCGCTAGTTAATACTTTATATTATATCGTACCTAAGTCTGATTTCGGATGAAGCTAACTTCGCTTTTACATAATTAACTGAATTCGGTTTTCTATAAGATTTGATTCTCGGTTTCGAACGCTATCGCAATTACAAAGTTTATCTTGATTAATACGTTTGTAGTACATATAATGAATTATTCTTTTATGAAATTAATAATATTAGCGCGTTATAGTCTACCGCAGCGAGGAACACGACCTAAGTGTGATTCTCTAAACGTACCTAAATACGCTTTCGCAAAGTTAGACAGATTAATGATTTTAACTGATATCTAACGCGGTGTAGTCGACTACGGAAATTACGCTGATGACAGAACAATATTCTTTTACTAATTCAAAATTCCAAGATTTGCTTGATTCTAATGAACTTTACTCGGACCAGTTACTCTTTCTTAATTTGTCTCGACAACTAATTGTCCATGACCCTTTTCGTCAAAACGAACACTGACAGCCAAAACCAGATCGCTTAATTGGGGAGCCTGTTGTTCACTGGCTACTAGAACGACCCAACGATACAGAAAAAGGGTGAACAGTATAAGTTCAACAGGGTAGCAAATCAATTGATTCTAATATAAAATTGTAATTGCTGAATTGCCACCCAAAAGACACGGGCTTCAGAGACCAAGCCGCTCAAATGGGGAGCCTGCGTTAGCTGGCTACGAAACTACCCAGAGCGAACTCCGAGAATCTGACGGCGCGTTAGCAATTCGACGAAAAATCAAATTTGAGTAGCTGAGAGCTATCGTTTCGATATCTTAGCCTTTCTTGGCGCTAAGTATAGCACTCTGCTAAAGGAGTTTCAGATACGAGACCGTTTGAATGGGGAGCCTGTTGTTCACTGGCTACTAGAACGACCCACGACCAAGTATCCAAATGGCGTATACCCGCTTTACCAGTCAAGTATTAAGAATCGTTGCGGCTCCTGACAGCGAAAACTGTTCCGGTTATACTTATCTGTAGACTTCTAGCTGGCTCGACTTCGAAAACTGTTCTGCGATTTTGGCGAGCTCCGCTTGGCCTTTTATACTCGCCAGCCTGGCGAATTCTCGGAAAACCCCTATAACGTCGAAATATATAATTGTCGTATAAATTCGCAATTAGGCATTAATTATGAAAACGAACGATTTAATTACATTATCAATATCGCATTCTACTCGATGGTTTATGTTGTTGATATAAAAGTAGTATTTTAGTAGTGTTTTAATGAAATTGCATTTTCTGTCTTCCTCTATGTACTACGCACGACTTCTATACGGATCGAATCTAAATGTATAAGCATACGGTGTTTCTAGAACATTCCATTGAACAATATTATAATTTGCAATATTCACTGCAATAAACCAATGTTTGACTCTATTTCCGGATAACATAATATTAGTACGCTCGATCTGTATTGATTGATTTGTTTAACTAATAGTTTTTAATAATTAATAATGTCTGAATTGTAAAATGTATTGCTATCCTTCTCTAGGATTACGCGAGAATACTAGGAAATTCGGGGCGAACATCGCGGCACGTAGGCACATCGCATTACGGAATTTTCCATATAGAATTATACATTTATTAGAGTAACTATTAAATAATACATTAATTTTGGTTTAAATGAATTAACTTAACATTTGATTGACTTTATGAAACATATTACTCCTTTTAAATTGAAAGTATAAAATAATTATTGAAAATAAAATAAATATATATATGTATCGGTTATCGACCGTTGAACTGAATACATAAGGTAATTGGTATATAATGTACTGTCGGTAATAGTCTATTATTGTCGGTAACTAAACTATTCTCACAGTGGGTAATGAAATTGAACATAGGACTGCCATATAAAAAAAAACTCTTCCCGGGATGTTACACAACGCTAGAATTCCAGAAAATTCGGGGCGAGCTTCGCGACACGTAAACACATAGCATTGCGGAATTTTCCTTATAGAATTATACATTTATTACCGACAGTTTACTGAATTCTTATGATACTCGATTTGTCTAATGTCGCGGTCGGTAAGGGAGAAATACAGTCGATAATTGAGGAAATGACACTGCAATAAAAGTTTAAAAATTCTTCAGGGATGTTACACATTAGTAAACTTCTTAGAAACGATGCTTAGCTGGCGATCTCCTTGCGTGCACAGGGGTGCTTAAGCAAATCTGGGGCCGCTCAGACGAACGGCTAAGGGAGGTGCTGTATGTATCGCCCTGAGGCTGGTAGTCCCACAGTAGGAGATGTCGAAAATCTCCGGTAATAAGGGACAGTGGACGGAGAACCGCCAAGCGGGACCGTTAGACTGGTCTAGGAGCAAAGCCGCTATGGTAGATAAGGGTAGAATTCCAGGAAAGGCCCGAGCGCGTCGCGAACATTGCTCGAGCGAGGCCGGAATATTCATTATAAATTTGTCTGTTGAACAAGCAAGACCTATTTCGCTCGCGCTTACACGAAACATTGTATTTTGCGAATTGATTATAATTTTCTGGTTTTGTTCGTCTATTACGGGTAATATTTTTTAACCGTGCTGCACGGTATTTCGCGACTAGCTCTGGAATTGCCCACGACCCCGCTTCGCCCGCGAATTCTCGACCGGCCCTTCCTGGCCTTGCCCGCGACTATGACCGTCGCGGTGCCTCCGCGGATTCGCGAGCGCGTAGCACTTCGGCGCCCGATCCGAATCCGTTCGATATCGCTTTATTTTATTTGATAATTGGGCGCCAGACGCTTCTCAGCGTCGCGATAAAGAAGTTAGACGCGAAACGAGACCCTAGAGCGGAAAGATGGGAAAATCGTTTATGTCAATCTCGGAAAAACGCGGAAGATTCGAATCGGCGGCGGAACGGCTCGGTAGCTCAGTATCCGAACGAAATGGCAGAGTGGCGGGATTCTTTAAGGGTAAAGGAGCCAGACGCGGAGGCGAACAAGAGAGAATGATTCGAGACAATCCGCGAGAAACCCCAATTTAGCGGTATTTGTTAAAACAGCGGTGTTTATTTAAAATCTAAGTAACCTAGGCGTACAGAGTGATCCAGTATCGGGATTCAATTGAATCGTAACGTTCTCGGCGGAAGGCCGAGGTACGATCTCCGCGAGATTTTAGCCACAGAAGCGAAATATGCAAGTTCCTAAGCGGAATACAATCTTTGATATATCTTCGATTCCTGGAACGGCACGCGACACGACTAAAGTAACGGAAACGCAACGCAAATACTTAACAAAACGCGACGCAATTATCCTGACGAAACGCAACGCGACGAAACGCAATTATACTAAACGCAACGGAATCTAACGCACTTAAATTTATACGCGACGCGACTTAATTCTACACGCGTAACGATTCTGTATCGGCGACCGTCTAGAGCAGTGCTCGGATTTAGATGCCCTTTTCGAGCCGATTTCGGAGTCGACGCCTACCGTGCTCCTACTACCGCGCTCGACTGCCCACGTGACGCCGTGCGTCAGGGACGTCGCACGATAGATTTGTCGGGCCATGGGGCCCGTGATTAGAAATTTTAATAATTATTATTATTAATAATTATTAACAATTATTATTTTTACAGATAATAATTATTTTTACAGATTATTAAAATTGTTAATACTATGTTTGCATTTATAAACATCTTCCATATATACATATAATAACAATAACACAAGTTATAATAATTACAATTTTGTCAATAGCTTTCCACATCACCCAGGATGTACTATTGTTGATGCGTTTTTTTAAAGTGGTTTCCCCTATAGGCCTATTCCACTAAATAAGAAGAACGACTGTGACTTGGCAGGAAAATAGAAGTCGAAAATATTTCAAAAGTCTCTTGATATTCTGGGTCGTTTGCACGATTCTACAAGGGATGGTATATCCACAGAAAAAACGCATCAACAATAGTACCTCCTGGGTGATGTGGAAAGCTATTGACAAAATTGTAATTATTATAACTTGTGTTATTGTTATTATATATATGTATATATGGAAGATGTTTATAAATGCAAACATAGTATTAACAATTTTAATAATCTGTAAAAATAATAATTATTAACAGTGTAAGGAAAATTTCTAGTCACGGGCCCCATGGCCCGACAAATCTATCGTGCGACGTCCCTGGCGCACGGCGTCACGTGGGCAGTCGAGCGCGGTAGTAGGAGCACGGTAGGCGTCGACTCCGAAATCGGCTCGAAAAGGGCATCTAAATCCGAGCACTGGTCTAGAGAGAGAAGGCGAGAAGTTTCGCGATAAACACGAAATGTCCGGTACGACAAACATGCACTTTACCACATGCACTTTGCACTGTACCAAGAGTTCGTGAAATCGAGATGTGGGAGGGTACAATATTGGCAAAGGCCTACTCGAGACGATACTTCAATTGTAGCTTACGCTGTACCATCCCCCGGTACAGGTTCGGTGATCCAGCCGAGTGGCGATTCGAGAGATCGCTTCTCGATCGAGAAGCGATCTCTCGACAACGCGAAAAAGTCCGGATGTCGGGGTCCGCGACCGTCCCGGGCAGGGGCCCCCGAGTTTTTACCCTTCTAACTTAAACTAGTTTCCCTACGATACAAAGCCACTCCGGTCAACTTTGCAGAACCTGCCCGTGAATGGCAAGCCAGGTGGTTTACAACCCACGATATGACAATCTCGATTTCGCGCTCTTTTACATATATATAACGGTAATTGAGGGGGCTTACCAAGGTGTCCAGACACTGGGCGGCAGAGCTCGGGATTCTTTTTTCCTTTCGGAACGCTACTGAATATATATTGAAACACTCGGCAATTGCCAGATACAGAATAAGGACCCGCGAGCCCTTGCGCCGGTATTAGGACACCTCGTAGCCTTCCCCCACCCTCGGCCGGAGTCTCCGAATTCTATCGAAGTCTTCTTCGGCAGGACCTCCTCCGTCTCCACAGCCTCTCTTCTTTTATCGTTGGGTCGTAGCGGGGAAGTGGCAGGGAATCGGCACTTTCCTTCGGCGTACGTCGTTTCTCGCTGGGTTCTTTCCTCTTACTCCGTTGCCTCTCTTGGTCCATCGGAGGGTCCGAGCGGGGTAGCGGCAGAGCAGCGGCGTGTTCCCTCGACGTACGTCGCTCCTTCGTTGACAGTGACGTCATTCTCCGGCGGTACATACAAAATAATGCAGCGGCAGATTTTGTTCTTACGGTATTATACGCGCTTCGTTCTCTCTCTAGACGGTTTCTGCCAACGACCTGTGACCTGTCCGGTCTCCCGAGGAGGCTCCTTGTGACGGGTATAAAATACCACGTCACAACCGACTTCGAAAAAGGAGGAGGTTACTCTATTCGATCAGTATATTTATTTTTTTTTTTTTTTTTTTCTATGTATGTTCGCCGATTATGCCTAACTGGGTGGACCGATCGGAATGAAACCTTTTGCGTCTGGTGGGTTCTGACTCCCCATTGGTACCATCATCAAAAAATTTTTCATTTTTTAATTGCAAAGTGTTGTTATTGCAAACAAACCGGCAACTTTTGAAATAAACTTTTCTCGATTTTAGTGCGCTTTTAATATCTTATCACGGACATGATACTGAACAATTTTGTTCATATACAAATTTCGCGGAAAGCTTTAGTTTTCGAGATATTAGCGAAAAATTGTTGTTAACTTTTGAAATCAACTTCGAACGATTTTAATGTCCTTCGGATATGTTGTTAGGGACGTGGTTCTGGACAACTCTTTCCTTATGCATAATTGACAGAACGCTTTTGTTTTCGAGATATTAGCGAAAATTGTTGTTAACTTTTGAAACCAACTTCGAACGATTTTTATGTCCTTCTAATACGTTATCAGTGGCATGATTTTGAACGAGTTTTTCCTTATGCATAAGTGACGGTAAACTTTAGTTTTCGTGATATTAGTGTTACGTACGCCGATGATTTTTATTCCTTGGAGATGAATATTCGAGAATAGTCGAAGACCACCGCGGAGCGAGAGTTTAGTCTTATGTTCTCTAAAACAATTATATGGATGACTTTTTAACTAGTTGTAAAACCGTAAAAGAAGCCACGGAACTTGTGAACGGCGTTATAAAAATTAATTCACACGCGAATTTTAATATGCATACGCGTTGAATGTTGATTCGTGTGATAAGCTATCAGGATATAGTCAGAGAACACAGATTTGCGACCGGGAAGGAGAAAAAGTGCTAGGCTTGTATTGGGATACTAGAACCGATGAATTAGGCTTCAACGTGGGTTTGGACAAAATACCGAAAAGTATTTTAACAGGCGATTCGAAACCAACTAAACGCCAAGTACTCCGAATAATTATGTCTGTTTTTGACCCTCTCGGGCTACTTTCTCCATTTACGATTCAAACCAAAATTTTAATGCAAGATATTTGGCGCAGTGGGATTAATTGGGACGATGTTCTACGTGAAGACGAGTACTCGGTATGGTGTACGTGGATTCAGGGCCTTTACGATCTCAAACAATGTCGCGTGCCTCGTTGCTATACGCCGATAGGTGTTAAAATCAAAAACGTTCAACTTCACATTTTCTGCGATGCAAGCTTGAAAGCATACGCCGCGGTAGCTTATTTGCGTTTTGAGTTAGAACACGCGTCTATACATGTTATTCTTGTTGCTGCGAAAACAAGAGTCGCGCCGTTAAAGCCCCTAACTATTCCGCGATTAGAATTACAGGCCGCGTTGATCAAAGCTAGATTGATGAAAACATTGTCAAAAGACATGTAAAGGAGCAAATGAAAAACCTGAGAGAAAGGTATTACTGGGATCAGACAACCAAGTTAGCGTAGCTAAAATTAAGACTGCGAATGGAGAGATCATACGTCCGGCGCATAAAATCGTTAAATTGTTATCCTCTTCGCAGGAAGTACAAAATTAAACAGTAATTTTGTACGGGGAGGAGGATGTTAAAGACTTATCGTAGATTATTTAGTTTATTTAATTTAAGTAAAAAATTGTATAAGTATGGGTTATATGTGAGTAAATGTAAAATAACCATGGTTATTCGTTGTGCGAAATATTGCGAATTACGAATATTATATTGTAAAGCGAATGTAGCGTTAAGTTTATTTTGTATCGAAGAGCGAAGTACGAGCGAGCGAGATAGCATTTGTAACGTCTCCGGGAACATCACATTAAATCCAGTCGATAAATAAAGAAACATGCTAATGCGTATATTTTTTTCTATTCTATTACCGACCGCAAATTACCGACTGCACCATAAAAATTCGCGTGGTAATGGGATGGGGTAGCTCACGCGTGCAACATTGTTTAGAGTAGATCACCGATCGATGGCGCGCGCGTTAGTTAGAAAGAGACAGGAGATATACTTCGAAACAGAGTTATTATAAATTATAATTTAAATGTTTATATTATATATATTATTAATTATTCACTCATTATAAATTGCGCTATATTTTTAGCTATTATTTTATGTATTGTTTGCGATTAATTATTTCTTTTATTGAAACACTTATAATTTGCGTATCTAAAAATGATTAAAAATACGATTTAACGGGAAAACTTGTGAGAAACTAATTAATAACGAATCAAAGCGTATTTTTATTAATCGAACTAATATATATTTGCCACTAAATAAAGCGTAATAAAATAATAATACTTTTTGAGCGGGAAAACCCATGATTCTCTGGGTATAAAAGGGTGTGCAGCAGCGGCTGCGAGAGCAGAACAATCTTTGAAGTACTACGTGCCGGACTTCTTAGGAAGCGACGAACTGGAGCAGTTTTAACTGGTAAGAGCCTACAAGATTCTTAGTTTTGACTGGATAGCGGGTATCAGCCATTTGGATACTCGATTGTTGGGTAATTCCAGCAGCTAGCTAACGCAGACTCCCCGTTCAAACGATCTTGTCTCTGAAACTCCATAAGGAGAGTGCTATGCTCAGCCCCAGAAAGGACAAAGACGTCAAACGAGAGCTCTCCAGTCACTCATATATATATATATTTCTTATTTTCCTAAGTTATTAACTCGCCGTCGGATTCTCGGAGTTCGCTCTGGGTAGTTCAGTAGCCAGCTAACGCAGGCTCCCCATTATTGAGCGGCTTGGCCTCTAAAGCCCGTGTCTTTTGGGTGGCGTTTTAGTAACATCAATAAATAATTAAAAGTCGAGTCATTTTTATTTGCAACCCTGTTGGTCACACGTCGGTCACTTGATTCTTGCATCGTTGGGTAGTTTTAGTAGCCAGCTAACGCAAGCTCCCCAATTAAGCGATCAGGTTTTGGGTGTCGATTTGTGCTCTGACAAAAAAGACCATGAACTAATTAGTTTAGAGTCAAACAAGGAGTAACTGTTCCACGTCTAATACAAATTTTAGAGTTTTTGTAATTAACCAAATATTGTTCTGACAGTTTTGTTAGGATCTAGATCCATCGTAAAATTGCGTTATATTTTTGTGTTGCATATATCATTATAAAACCGCGTAATTGAAGTAGTTAGCTACCGTTCTACGATTTGCGACAACAACAAGTCTATTATACTCCAATTTACTTATAGAATTCAGTCATACATACATTTTTATATTCGCTAAAGAAATTGTTAATTATAACTCTTTTTCTCATTATTTGAATAAACCTAATTAATGAAAGGTATTACCTGTAGATTTTACTCTTTAACCACACGCCACCACGATCCCACATTCTTTTAGAATTAATTATAGTAAAAACGAATCGCTTAATAGGCAAAAGTCGCTCTTTGCTTCATAAGCGCTGTAAATACCTGAGTCTAGACGCAGGGACGTTACATGTTCAAGAAAATCTTTTAATTTTGCGCCGCCTGCGAAAAGATTGAAATGTATTTAATATACTACCTATCGAGTAAATAGGTTTCATTCATATCTGTGACGTAATTGTAGGATTGAATGAAATAGAAATTATTTTATACTTTTTAGTGCATTTCGAAGTCGGTGTATTTTTTTTCTTAAAATTTTTTTTCTAATCATCGCAATACCTAACGAGAATAATTTTCCATATTTTATCTATTATTTCTTTGTCATAACGAATAAATGTATCGAATAAAGTCGATTTATTCTGATTACGTGTGTAAGGACTCATTTCGTTATTTCTTATCCATGAATGAATGATAATTCAACAATAATCCAGATTGTTTTATTCATTTTTCGATATAACTTTTGTAACATCCCGCGGAAACTTTTTTGGACAATACCACACCCCAAATCAATTATCGATAGCAATTAGCCATTACCGACAGTAGCACATATATACCATTTCTACAGGGTGTCCCGTAATTAGTGTTACTCCCCGAAAGGGGTCGTAGAGGATGTCATTCTAAACAAGATTTTCCTTTGCAGAAATGGTTTTTGAAGCTTCGTTTTTGAATTATTAATGAAAAACATGGATCAATCACAATGCGAGGAATTCGCGCGCTCAGACGCGAGAGCGACAGCTTCAAAAATGACGGTCGATCGTGATCGTGAACAAGCGTATCGATACCACGTCGGTATAACGTCGATATAATAGAAAGCTGTTAGATAAAAGTTACATTGAAAAACGAATGAAAAAATCTAAATTATTATTGAATTATCATTTATTAATGGATAAGAAACAACGAAATTAGTCGTTAATCATTCATTACTCGCGTAATCAGAACAAATCAAAGTTATTCGATACATTTATTCGTTATTGTAAAAAAATAATAGGTAAAATATGGAAAATTATTCTCGTTAAATATTGTAATGATGTAAAAGAACAAATTCTCATTTTTAAAAAATTAAGTGACTTTTCCATTCAACAAATAAAAATTTGAATTTTTGTGGATTTCACTCCTTAACCGCACACCACACGAATCCCACATTCTTTACATTTAGTTATTTGCAAAAACGAGTCGTTCAGTAGATAAAAGCCGCTCTTTACCTCACGAGCGCTCATAATATCTGAACCTAGGTTTCAGAGTCATTACACACTTTTACCGAGCAGGATTGTTTTCATATAATAAGTGAGTCTGACATAAATTATTTCTACTCGTTTTAATAATTTATCGTAGACGGGGGTTAATGCATTTGCTAATCGCTTGTAATGCATTAGTAGGCGCGATGGCCTACTAACAGGCGCGAACGCTAGCGCAGACAATTACCGATAGATGGCGATTAGCCGCGACCGCGGTTCTCGCGGTAGAATTTTCACCCGCGGTATATATAAGACCGAGCCGCGGACCGATTCAGGAGAGAGCACCAGACGAACCGCTTGTACTAGCGAACCGACCGCCAAACCGACCGTCAGCGTGCTGGCTATCGTTCCTCCAACGGAAGGCGGCCTGGGGCAGGGCGTATTCTCTCGGACCAACGGTCTCCTGCCAGGGGGACGGCGCGGGGCTATAAGCAGCGTCGGACCCAAACCAGCGACAAAAGGTAAAAAATCCCCTTTCCCGATTCTCCTCCTTCTCCCTTGCGATATTGTAAAGCGATCTAGTTAATAAGCTGCGATAGGTAATAAGTTGCGTTTGCGTTTCCGCGTTCTATGTCCGTCCCCCGCTTAGTTTGTAAGACGCGTTAGTAAATAAGATCTTGGTAGCGTACCCCGGACAGAACCCAGCATACCGGCTGAGCCGGCAAAGACTCTTAATAAAACCACCGGACCTAGTCTGGCGATTATACGCTATATGTTCTCGTTTAAGTCTGAGGATGACAACTTAACTACACTAAATTTTAAACACGAACACGAATATATTTATGTACAAAATGAGACACATGTAACATCCCGGGAAGAGTTTTTTTTTTCATATATGACAGTCCTATGCTCAATTTCATTACCCACTGTGAGAATAGTTAGTTACCGACAATAATAGACTATTACCGACAGTACATTATATACCAATTACCTTATGTATTCAGTTCAGCGGTCGGTAACTGATACATATATATATTTATTTTATTTTCAATAATTATTTTATATTTTCAATTTAGAAAGGATAATGTAATTTACAAAGACAATCAAGTTAAGTTAGAACAATTAAAAACAAAATTAATGTATTATTTTATAGTCATTCGAATAAATGTATAATTCTATATGGAAAATTCCGTAATGCGATGTGCCTACGTGCCGCGATGTTCGCCCCGAATTTCCTAGTATTCTCGCGTAATCCTAGAGAAGGATAGCAATACATTTTACAATTCAGACATTATTAATTATTAAAAACTATTAGTTAAACAAATCAATCAATACAGATCGAGCGTACTAATATTATGTTATCCGGAAATAGAGTCAAACATTGGTTTATTGCAGTGAATATTGCAAATTATAATATTGTTCAATGGAATGTTCTAGAAACACCGTATGCTTATACATTTAGCTCCGATCCGTATAGAAGTCGTGCACAGCGTATAGAAAGAGATAGAAAATGCAATTTCATTAAAACACTATTAAATTACTATTTTTATATCAGAAATGTAAACCATAATGTAGAATGCGATATTTATAATGTAATTAAACCGTTCGTTTGTACAATTAATGTCTAATTACGAATTTATAAGACAATATTATATTTCGACGTTATGGGGGTTTTCCGAGAATTCGCCAGGCTGGCGAGTATAAAAGGCCGAGCGGAGCTCGCCAAAATTGCAGAACAGTTTTCGAAGTCGAGCCAGCTAGAAGTCTTCAGATAAGTATAACCGGAACAGTTTTCGCTGTCAAGAGCCGCAACGAATCTTAATACTTGACTGGTAAAGCGGGTATACGCCATTTGGATACTTGGTCGTGGGTCGTTCTAGTAGCTAGCTAACGCAGGCTCCCCATTCAAACGGTCTCGTATCTGAAACTCCTTTAGGAGAGTGCTATACTTAGCGCCAAGAAAGGCTAAGATATCGAAACGATAGCTCTCAGCTACTCAAATTTGATTTTTCATCGGATTGCTAACGCGCCGTCAGATTCTCGGAGTTCGCTCTGGGTAGTTTCGTAGCCAGCTAACGCAGGCTCCCCATTTGAGCGGCTTGGTCTCTGAAGCCCGTGTCTTTTGGGTGGCAGTTCAGCAATTACGATTTTCTATTAGAATCAATTGATTTGCTACCCTGTTGAACTTATACTGTTCACCCTTTTCCTGTATCGTTGGGTCGTTCTAGTAGCCAGTGAACAACAGGCTCCCCAATTAAGCGATCTGGTTTTGGCTGTCAGTGTTCGTTTTGACAAAAAGGGTCATGGACAATTAGTTGTCGAGACAAATTAAGAAAAAGTAACTGTTCCGAGGTAATAATTCATTTAGATTCAAACAAATTTTGAACTTGAATTAATAAAAGAATATTGTTCTGTCATCAGCGTAATCTCAGTAGTCGACTACACCGCGTTAGATATCAGATAAAATCATTAATCTGTCTAACTTTGCGAAAGCGTATTTAGGTACACTTAGAGAATCACACTTAGGTCGTGTTCCTCGCTGCGGTAGACTATCACGCGCTAGTATTAATAATTTCGTAAAAGACTTTTCATTATATAAATTATAAACGTATTAATCAATATAAACTTTGTAATTGCGATAGCGTTCAAGACGAGAACTGAATAATATAGAATATCGAATTCAATTAATTATATAAAAGCGAAGTTAGCTTCATCCGAAAACAGACTTAGGTACGATCTAATATAAAGTATTACCTAGCGAGAGTCATTTAGTTAGATTCATAATTATCTATTACGTATTGCTCAATTTGCCAAGTTCTGTTATTTCTATTATTAATATTATATCAAGTCTATTCTAGTTTCTTTAATCAAACCAGTATACTTTTCATATTTTGTTATTTGTTACTTGTTATTTGTTAAATTCATCATCTTCGTTATTTTATTGAATAAACCCTTATTGTTGAAAGATATTGACCTGTGGATTTCACTCCTTAACCGCACACCACACGAATCCCACAATCTTTAGATTTAGTTATTTTCCAAAACGAGTCGTTTAATTGGTAAAAGCCGCTCTTTACCTTCTTAGCGCTAGTAACTATCTGAACTTAGGTTCCAGAGTCGTTACACGTATAAATAACAAATAAATTTTTGGTGACAGCGGTGGGATTTGATTTGATTGGCAGGTATAGGTCATTGAACGTAGCTGCAGATACGTGTCACTGATCTCCTGTGTGGTAAGAGAACTTTTCTCTGCGGAGGTCAAGATCATTCATATCTAAAATAAAGAATAGGCAAATGAAAAGTATATACATAAAGAGGAAAATATAAAAGGAAAAAAAAAACATATATAATAAATAATACATATATTAATTAATTAATTATAGTAGATTAGATTTTGTTACTCAAAATGGATAACGAATTAGAAGCTCAGGAAGGAAGTTTAGGAATTCAGTCAGAGAGCACTACTCTCCCCGTTCCTCAGATTAGTATACGGGATGCCGCAGATATTGTGCCTGCATTTGACGGCCATAATATTCCTTTGTATCAATTTACAAAAAATTGTCTGAATGCAAAGAGCATTATTTCACCTCACGCTGAGTACGGTTTAGTTCAGTTAATCAAAAATAAATTATTCGGACAAGCGTCTAGAGTCATTTCAAGCGGAGATTATAATACTATTGACGAATTAATTAATGTTCTAAAATCACGCTTTGCACCGCTATATACTTCGTACCAATTATACGGTGATCTCTCTAAAATTGCGCAAATGCCAAATGAAGCAGTAGTAGACTATAGTAGTCGTGTTTCGAGTCTTTTACTGCAAATCAAAAATTGTAATGAAATAGAGCAACCGCAGTTAGCGCCGCAATATAACAAAACCGCCGAGACAAACGCAGTTAGGGCATTTCTAACAGGTCTAAGGTCAGAAATTTACGGTAGGCTACGAAGTCATGAATATATATTCTTAGACGACGCGATTAGCGCAACGATTCTCGCCGAAGCAGAATTTAGGGAAAATCAAGTTCGTTTAAAAATGGCAGAAGATTACTCTCGCGCTAGTAGTTATAGGCGTCCGAATTATATACCAGGGTCTCAGCAGACGGCTAGGATACAGTGGCAGCAAAAATTCTGTCAACACTGCCAAAGGTTAGGGCATAGAACGCAGGACTGTCGAAATGTAAATCAACCGAGAAGTCCATGGACGGAAACTAACCAAGGACAACCAGGGCCACAACATGCAGCCCCAAGTCCAAACAGTCAGATAGCTAGCCAAAGTATTCTTAGAAGGCCTCCAGTAGCCAAGCCTCCTCCTCCTACTTGCTCATTTTGCAAAAATATTGGGCATACTATAGAACAATGCAGGAAAAAAGCATATCAAGATAAAAAGACTGAGCAGGTGCGTAGTAGAACAAATTTTATAATACCTACTAAAGTCATTAAGAAACCTCCTAGCATCGCAGTAAAGAATAGAATTTTTCAAAACGGGTCAGCCTTACTTATGATCGATACGGGATCTGATTTAAATTTAATTAAAGAATCGTCATTAGCACACCCTACACAAATTTATACAGATGTCTGTTTGCAATTAAGTGGTATAACTAAAGGGAAAATTTCTACAATAGGGTACATCAAAATGAAGATATTTAACCACGAGACGATATTACACATTGCCGAAAATTTGCCGATTGAACAGGACGGAATCCTTGGAAATGAATTTTTTCAAAACACCGAAGCAGTCATTAATTATCCAAAATCTATTGTGATTACCAAAGACTTCACAATACCATTTGAAGATCCAGTAATCCATATACAACCTAGGGAAAGAGACGTGATTCCAATTAAAGTCTTAAACACTAATGTCAGCACCGGATACGTTCCTAAATTAAATATAAATTCCAAATTACATATCGGTAACGCTATTGTCACTAATAGAAACGGAGTAGCATTCATATACGCAATTAACGTTTCCTCTGAAGAAATTAAAATTCCTATGCCAGAAGTAGAATTACAACCATTTGAAGAATCACCCATCGAAAATTTACCTTCACCAGATACACCTAGGGTACAAAAATTATTTAATCTATTACGCTTAGACCATTTAAACTCCGAGGAAAAATCTAGTGTTGAAAATTTAATCAGACAACATGCAGATAGATTTAACTTGCCCGGGGAAGATTTAGCAGCAACAAATAAAGTACACCACCGGATCATTACTACCAATGATGTGCCAATTAACGTTAAACAATATCGATACCCACAATGCCATAAAGAAGAGATTAATAGGCAAATCGACGATCTCCTCCAAAAGGGTATAATAGAACAGTCAACATCACCCTACAATTCACCTCTGTGGATTGTACCCAAAAAAGAAGATTCCCAAGGTAAAAAGAAGTGGAGATTGGTAATTGACTTTAGAAAATTAAACGAAAAAACAATTGGTGATGCATATCCTCTTCCTAACATCACTGACATCTTGGACCAATTAGGAAGCGCGAAATATTTTTCAATTTTTGATTTAAAGTCAGGATTTCATCAAATCCCCATGCACCCTGACGATAAAAGTAAAACTGCATTTTCAACCCCTTATGGCCATTACGAATTCAATAGAATGCCGTTCGGAATGAAGAACGCACCGGCCACTTTTCAAAGACTAATGGACAATGTACTATCCGGACTGCAAGGGATAGAAATATTTGTATACCTGGACGACATTGTAATTTACGCCAGTTCACTTAGGGAACACGAAATCAAATTTCACAAGCTAATGGAGAAGCTAAGAGATGCCAACTTGAGCCTACAGCCTGACAAGTGCGAGTTTTTGAAAAAAGAAGTGACATACTTGGGCCACATCATCGATGAAAACGGAGTGAAACCAGACCCCAAAAAAATAGAAGCAGTAGAGAAATTTCCAGTACCAGAAACAGTCAAAAATGTAAGGCAGTTCCTAGGACTCTGCGGGTACTATAGAAGATTTATAAAGGATTTCTCGAAGATAGCCAAACCACTGTCGGACCTGACTAAAAAGGAGCGGAAGTTTGAATGGACACACCTCCAACAGGAAGCCTTTACCATCCTTAGGGAAAGCTTGTGTAAAGAGCCAATCCTAACGCATCCTAACTTCAACAAACCATTTAATATTACTACAGATGCGTCAGGTATTGCAATTGGAGCCATCCTCAGCCAGGGTGAAATTGGAAAGGACCAGCCTATCGCGTATGCTTCAAGAGTTCTTAACCCTGCTGAAACACGGTACTCAACTACGGAGCGAGAATTACTTGCCATAGTCTATGCAGTACATCATTTCCGCCCATACGTCTACGGAAGGAAATTCTTTCTCATCACGGACCACAAACCTTTGGTCTGGCTGAACAGTGTCGCTGATCCAACGTCAAGGTTATTACGCTGGCGAATAAAACTAAGCGAATACAATTATGAAATTAAATATAAAGCTGGAAGTTTGAACGCAAATACGGACGCATTATCCCGTAATCCCGTTCAGACGAAAATACTACCAGTCAATTCTAAAAGACCTCGACCATCAACCACAAGCACTGATACCAAAAGGGAAATCAAGAAGACGAAGAAATGGCATCAATATAAAACTCGTCCACGAGATTCCACTACAACTAGCTCCAGAGAAATTAAAAGAAGGAAACAATGGCACCAATACAAAACCCGACCACGAGAATCAACAACCAGTTCGCAAGAAGTTAAAAAGAAGAAGAAGAAATTTCACCAATACCCTACACGTCCATTAGAAGACATAAGTACTGATCAACTACCAAATAAAAGAAGAAGAAAAATGAAACAAGAAGAAACCTCCGACGAGTCAAACTACTATGATACAGACGATTCAGACGAGGAAATGACTAGCCAAAAAGGAAATGAAGATTTTAAGATGGAAGTACAAGCGGAAATACATCCACCACCCTCAGAATTTAAAGTAAAAACTTCGCCACCATTAATTTTGAGGAAAAATGATCCTGTAGTAATTGGGGAAGAAATAGAAGAGTTCAATGAAGATACCATAATTCCTAAACACCTATTCAAAGATCCTCCTAAAATTAACGCCGACTCTTCCTCTCCAGAACCCCAGGAAGAAGAAACTCCTCCTATTACACCTGAAATATTAAACAAAACCGGTCCAGTAACTCCTATTAAAATTAAAAGAGAAGATGGAGAACTTACTGTTAGCAAAGCAAGAAAACCGAAAATAACAGAAGAGATAGTGAGTTCTATAACAGAAGTTAAAGATCATCTTTGGACTAGGAAGGGACCAGTAGCAGTATTCTGGAACTCTCAGGGAAATCCTCTTGACCCTGAATCGGAGCTGTTTATTAAAAGAAGGAAGATCAGACCAGCACCTAGGAAAGAAATTATACAAATTAAGCTAAAGAAACAATGGTTGTTTGGCGTAACAGTAACATCAAAGAAGGAATTACCACAAATTCTTAGGAAACTTGCGTTACTCCTTCGAAAACACAAAATTAGTGACATTAGCTTACCAAATGATAAATATCTTAGGAAATTAGTATACATAATCTTTGCTGACATACCCATTCGAATCACAATCTGTACAGGTGATATTAAGACTCCGTCATTTGAAGAAAGAATTCCCATTATCCAGGAAAATCATACTACACCCACTGGGGGACATAAAGGAATAAGAAAGACTTATCACCGTGTTAGAGACAATTATTACTGGAAAAATATGAAAAAAGACATAGCTGATTTCGTTAAAACTTGTATAGATTGTCAGAGAAATAAGCTAGTTCGTGTCAAAAATAAAGAACCGATGGTCATTACAGACACCCCATTGGATGCATTTGACAAAGTTTCATTAGACATATTAGGACCGTTACCTTTAACTTCAAAAGGGCATGGTTATATACTGACAATCCAGGATAATCTAACTAAATACTCCATAGCAGCACCTATTGTATCGATAACTGCAGAGGATGTTGCCAAAGCATTCACTGAGCACTTCATTTGTAAATTTGGTTGCCCCAAAGCAATTTTGACGGATCAGGGGACATGCTTTATGAGTTCCTTGATGAAAAAGCTCGCAAAAATATTCCACATTCAGACATACAGAACTTCATCCTTCCATCCTCAGTCAAACGGTTCTCTAGAAAGAAGCCATCAAGTTTTAGTAGAATATTTAAAACATTTTCTCACTCAAGAAAAACAATGGAACGATTGGTTATCACAGGCAATGTTCTCATATAATACAAGTATACATGAAGGAACTAAATTTACGCCTCACGAATTGGTATACGGAAGAAAAGCGCGGCAGCCATCAAACTTTCCAATTGAAGAAGCAATGTGTACATACCCAGATTACGTGGATAATCTCATCACAAAATTACATAATTTCCGAACCACTGCGCGAAATAATTTAAAATTGTCGAAACATCGTCAGAAATACTACTATGATAAAAAGATTCGACCCATACAATACGAAACAAACGAAGACGTATTTCTTCTCAACCCACCACGAAAAAACAAATTAGAGAAAGAATACTCTGGTCCATACAAAATTACAAGGACCATAGAGCCAAATAATGTAGAGTTGCAAATCGGTAGGAAAAACAAAAGGCGAATCGTTCATAAAGATCGCATTAAGAGGGCTCATCTACCAATAAGAGATCAAGAATCAATAGTAAGATGAGCATGCGCGTAACCAAGGGTGAAGTAATTCAAATTTCCCGCACTTCGAATTGCGTCAGAACGCAAGAGTGCAGTGAACCGCTCGAACCGTATAAATTACTCCAATAAATATCAGACAAATTCGTGAGAAAATGGTTCAAAACACAAACGTATTGAACGCAATTTGCGTAAAAGATATTAACTTATCATTCTTCTTCAAATATAACCCATTAATGGGCAGACTATGCTTGAATTGCATAATCGGGGCACACCCGGAAGCGAAAGAGCAATGGTGGAGCATAGGCAAGAATTAATTTTCTAATATTATTTTAACTAATATGATTTGATATACATATATAAATATATATATTTGTACATATAGGCTCACATTTTATAGTAAAACAGGATTACGCCTTGCAAAAAAGTTGTTGCATAGCTTGTGGGAATATAATATCCTACACAATGCCAGCAATAGCTTGCAGCGAATGCAATAATAAAACTGCTACTATGGACATAAATGACATCGAGGCATATAATAACGGAGTAATGCTGAATATAGAGGAGACATATCCAGTTATCGAAGCGGAAAATATTGGGCTTCAAAATTAATTATATATATATATTTTTGTGTTTATCTATATTTTATAAAGAAAGAGAGAAATTTTAATTTTATTGTAATATATAAAATAAATTCTTTTGTTATTTACGGATAAATGATGGTGTATAAATCATTGTTACCCATACTATTAAAATTAATTAAGAAAAAAAAAAAGAAGAAAAGAAAGGAAACATATAACATATATAAATTAAACACGTGCTATTGCAATATATTCTACGATACTTCTACAAAACGACGCCATATTAATTATTGTAAAAATGGCGAGAAGAGCAGGCAGACGAGCCGTGTTGAGAAATTTGAGGAAGAAAATACAGAAAAATTTGAGCAAGGTAATCCAAAAACATATAACATATATACATATAAAACTAAATAGAACAAATTATCATATAATTTAGGAGGAGTCCACTAATAAGTGGAACCTGATTAAAATTGAAATTCCTGACACCCCGTACAAGGATTATAAAAAAATAAGCAATCCTAAGGATCCAAGGCGGGAATATTGGAAGTTGTTATGGCTGTTTGGGCAGGGAGCTGCGTCACCCAGAAATAATGAAGACAACTGCCGCTGTACAAAATGTATTATCTACAAATTTGCCAAACAACAGTCTCTGGAGGACCAGAGACCTTCATAAGGGGGAAGGTGTAACATCCCGGGAAGAGTTTTTTTTTTCATATATGACAGTCCTATGCTCAATTTCATTACCCACTGTGAGAATAGTTAGTTACCGACAATAATAGACTATTACCGACAGTACATTATATACCAATTACCTTATGTATTCAGTTCAGCGGTCGGTAACTGATACATATATATATTTATTTTATTTTCAATAATTATTTTATATTTTCAATTTAGAAAGGATAATGTAATTTACAAAGACAATCAAGTTAAGTTAGAACAATTAAAAACAAAATTAATGTATTATTTTATAGTCATTCGAATAAATGTATAATTCTATATGGAAAATTCCGTAATGCGATGTGCCTACGTGCCGCGATGTTCGCCCCGAATTTCCTAGTATTCTCGCGTAATCCTAGAGAAGGATAGCAATACATTTTACAATTCAGACATTATTAATTATTAAAAACTATTAGTTAAACAAATCAATCAATACAGATCGAGCGTACTAATATTATGTTATCCGGAAATAGAGTCAAACATTGGTTTATTGCAGTGAATATTGCAAATTATAATATTGTTCAATGGAATGTTCTAGAAACACCGTATGCTTATACATTTAGCTCCGATCCGTATAGAAGTCGTGCACAGCGTATAGAAAGAGATAGAAAATGCAATTTCATTAAAACACTATTAAATTACTATTTTTATATCAGAAATGTAAACCATAATGTAGAATGCGATATTTATAATGTAATTAAACCGTTCGTTTGTACAATTAATGTCTAATTACGAATTTATAAGACAATATTATATTTCGACGTTATGGGGGTTTTCCGAGAATTCGCCAGGCTGGCGAGTATAAAAGGCCGAGCGGAGCTCGCCAAAATTGCAGAACAGTTTTCGAAGTCGAGCCAGCTAGAAGTCTTCAGATAAGTATAACCGGAACAGTTTTCGCTGTCAAGAGCCGCAACGAATCTTAATACTTGACTGGTAAAGCGGGTATACGCCATTTGGATACTTGGTCGTGGGTCGTTCTAGTAGCTAGCTAACGCAGGCTCCCCATTCAAACGGTCTCGTATCTGAAACTCCTTTAGGAGAGTGCTATACTTAGCGCCAAGAAAGGCTAAGATATCGAAACGATAGCTCTCAGCTACTCAAATTTGATTTTTCATCGGATTGCTAACGCGCCGTCAGATTCTCGGAGTTCGCTCTGGGTAGTTTCGTAGCCAGCTAACGCAGGCTCCCCATTTGAGCGGCTTGGTCTCTGAAGCCCGTGTCTTTTGGGTGGCAGTTCAGCAATTACGATTTTATATTAGAATCAATTGATTTGCTACCCTGTTGAACTTATACTGTTCACCCTTTTCCTGTATCGTTGGGTCGTTCTAGTAGCCAGTGAACAACAGGCTCCCCAATTAAGCGATCTGGTTTTGGCTGTCAGTGTTCGTTTTGACAAAAAGGGTCATGGACAATTAGTTGTCGAGACAAATTAAGAAAAAGTAACTGTTCCGAGGTAATAATTCATTTAGATTCAAACAAATTTTGAACTTGAATTAATAAAAGAATATTGTTCTGTCATCAGCGTAATCTCAGTAGTCGACTACACCGCGTTAGATATCAGATAAAATCATTAATCTGTCTAACTTTGCGAAAGCGTATTTAGGTACACTTAGAGAATCACACTTAGGTCGTGTTCCTCGCTGCGGTAGACTATCACGCGCTAGTATTAATAATTTCGTAAAAGACTTTTCATTATATAAATTATAAACGTATTAATCAATATAAACTTTGTAATTGCGATAGCGTTCAAGACGAGAACTGAATAATATAGAATATCGAATTCAATTAATTATATAAAAGCGAAGTTAGCTTCATCCGAAAACAGACTTAGGTACGATCTAATATAAAGTATTACCTAGCGAGAGTCATTTAGTTAGATTCATAATTATCTATTACGTATTGCTCAATTTGCCAAGTTCTGTTATTTCTATTATTAATATTATATCAAGTCTATTCTAGTTTCTTTAATCAAACCAGTATACTTTTCATATTTTGTTATTTGTTACTTGTTATTTGTTAAATTCATCATCTTCGTTATTTTATTGAATAAACCCTTATTGTTGAAAGATATTGACCTGTGGATTTCACTCCTTAACCGCACACCACACGAATCCCACAATCTTTAGATTTAGTTATTTTCCAAAACGAGTCGTTTAATTGGTAAAAGCCGCTCTTTACCTTCTTAGCGCTAGTAACTATCTGAACTTAGGTTCCAGAGTCGTTACACACACGACACTCACAAACGAATTTCTATGTACAGTATTGATTCGTAATAAGCAACTCGTTCGGGTCTGGCGAGTTGCTTGTTACGAATCAGGTATATTTTCTGCTTGCCTTTGTTCCCGAGCGCGACGGCGGGAGCGGTAAACTATAAAGTAATCGGTCGAGCAGCGATGTTATTCTTTAGACAAGGACAGAACATAGCATGCTTTCTCTTTTTAATAGTGAAAAATTTGGCGAATGGAATAATATACTGGATTCGTAACAAGCAACTGCCCAAACCCAAGCGATTGGCTTATTACCAGTGGCTTATTACGAATCGATGTAGAATCAGATGAATCGAACACACTGCAATTGCTAATTTGTTACACTTCGCCTTATTTTTTTACAATTATGTGAATATAAACATATACCTACATAGTAATTTAAGAAATATTGATGTCAAAAAATGGTAGGTCATCGCCGTTACTGTGACAATAAAGCAATTTGGACAGAATTATGGTTGAACGAGCAGCTAGTTTTATGACCATTTCATTACACATAGTTCATATAGTATTATATAGTGTATATAGTGTATTACACTTAAATAATTTTTCCTTCAACTTTTTTAAATTTTTGTTAAATAAATTAATTAAAATTATAGATAAAAATGTACCACAAATTATTGTTCACTGTCAACCATTAGATTTTTAAAAAAAGCATATTGATATAACATAATTTCGGAGAATATACTTTTCATAATACGACAGAATCGCTATGTATCAGAGTGAGAAAACAAAATAAATGTTCTGTCCTCTTTCCACTAAACTGTTCGGTCGACCGTGAAAATTTATGACTTCTTCGGTTTCGCGGACCTCTCACTCTTTCTCGGATCTCTCACTCAGCGGCCGACTTCAAACAAAGAAGAGGGGATAGAAATTTGCTTGTTACGAATCAATACTGTATACACTATATAATACTATATGAACTATGTGTAATGAAACAATGTAATTGAGTACAATGTAATTGAGCCTATCACTAATTTATACAAAAATATAATGCAACTCCTCGACAGAAATCACACTTTAATTTTTATTCTGCATTAGAGAATACATTTAAAAATGTATTAGAGTGCTGGAGGAATCTTCGAAAAAAGCAAACGGTTCACCGACAAACCGTTTTGTCCTTCTCAAAGATTCCATGACAAATTTGAAAGTGCATTACGCCCACGGTATACGTGCGAACTTCATATGTCGAGTAAGCACGACAAAAAGTTCGATGGGATGTCCGTGAGTGTGTACGCGATGCCTCATGTTTATTTTATTCTTTTCGTATTCGAATTGGCGCCCATCGTAACGTGAAGTGAAAATAGATTTAATTATATTATAAATTCCCAGAGGGAAGATGCGACTAGCTCGCCGTCGTTTTGATTGGTAGATGACGAGACGTCACGGGCTCTTCAACGAATCCGCAACATATACATGTATATATTGTTATTGTTATTTTTACTCAATTGCGGCGTATAAACTTCCATTCAAGTATACCATGTTCTCAAGTTTTATTATAAGGAACGATTCCGTCAAAGCGAGTAGCAGTCCCACCTCAAAGCACTTAGCCTCTTCTTCACCGTGGTCCCGGTTTTGTTTCGGCATTCGGCACAAGAAACTGCTGGTCTAATATTACTTAATCTGCGTCTGCACTTCACACATTTTATCTTGTTCTACCGAACGTGAAGGTCGGTCCCTTTTTATCTCTGATCACGATGCAGCATTGTACTCATTCTGTCTCTTCGTTTTTTGCAATTCTTCTTGTGTAAACCCTGAAGCGTCATAAAATTATTACAAAATATATTTTACAATAAATATCATTTAATTGTGATAAATACATTTATGTGCCAGTACATTTTCAACTTTATAAACTAAAAATAAAACATTAAGAATTATACATCCATTGCCGAGGAGGCGAGTGTTCTTCGCATGGAGTTTTCGTCTTCTTTACTGTATTGCTTTGTACCGTAATTGCGCCATTAACACTTTCTATTTGGCCTATGTTGTTCATCCATGGGTAACATCCCCAAGAATTATGTACAAAAAGAATTTGGTTTGAATTTTATTTTTTCTGTTTTATACTATTATTTTTAATTGTTGATCGTGATTTTTTTTACTTACCGACCGCGTTGTTGGAACAATGATTTGTCATAAGAATTTAGTTAATCTGTTGATAATGTACCTACTCTTTAATTCACAAATATGTATTAAAGTTATTAAATAATTATTAAATCAATCAAAATTGTGACGGATCGGTGGGGGGAAAGCCCGAAGGGGGTTCCCTGGAGTGGGGGCAGTTAGGGAAAACGGCCCTCCACGCACCGATGCTCACACCCACGGACGATTTCTTTAATGGGGCGCCAGTGCTAATGCACTCGTCCGGAGTAATCGCCCTTCCGGCTGCTCTGTCGGGAGCGGGAATCAGAGGGGGTCAGGAAAAAAATTAGTAAAGGACCCGCGAGTTCGTATCCAATGGAAAATGCTTTTATTCGGGCCTCCAAGTAGGCCACTCAAGCAAAACAGAAAAAAAATGAATTCGCGTGGGCCCCACGCGTTACAGGCAACGGTCGAGGAAAAGGGGTCGACTCGCCAGTTGCGAGGGAGGCTTTCGCGGCGCGGGGGCTCACGGTACGCGCGAGTACAAAATATAGAAAGGCAAAAAGAACGCTGAGGTATTCGCCCGCAGGGAGCACGCCCTCTCAGGGGTCGTGGACAGCAAGGGGACGTTGGTCCTAAATACCAAAATACAGCGTACAAAAAAACTAAATGAGAGGGGACGGTGTCGTATGAACCGTCCGCGGCCTCTAGGGTCCTCGTCACTGGGGCCAGGGGTCCTATCGCCCTCGCCCACGCGCAAATGAATAATGAAATCAAAGAGAAGGGTAAGGAGATGACTCCTACCTTTTTGCGCTGGTGGACTCCACAAAAAACAAATTCCTCGGTGGGGCGGCGGCGACGAATAATCCACAGGCACACAATACAAAGTGACACACAGTATAAAACGGAACGCACTACTCAGATTTTGAAAAAAAAACAAGAAGAAGCGGAGACGTAAAATGCACGAAATAGGGAAAAAAAAAGAGAAACGGCTTTCGCGAAAGGATGCGGCTCTCTCTCACGGCGGCTCGCTGGCTTCTCTCGATCTTCTCCCCCGGTTCACGGTCTTCCCCCACCCCGAGGATTTCGGCGTCGAGGATGGGCCATTCCACGGTGGGGTTTGGTGGCCAGGTCCTGGGGCCCTCTCGAGGTGGCAGTTGGGGGTGGCTTGTCCCCAGGCCTGGCGTTTCCCGGTGGTCGGCTGCCGGTCGCCCCCGCGGAGGATGACGGGGTGGCGCCGCGACCGGACAGCCGGTGTCTCCTTCGGTGGACCCATCCCGCGCCTCCGTCGCTCAGGGAGAGGTTCCTCCGCGAACGGGGACGATGACGGCTCCTTCGGTGCTGGTTGGAGGCAGCCAAAAAAAAAAAAAAAAAAGGGGGGAAAAGGGTGGCGTCCGAAATAAATAGAAAAGAAAAAATAAAAAAAACACACGAAAAAGAAAAGAAAAACACACACACACGCTCACTCATACTTGCCCCAGCGGCGAGGTGGTCCGCTTGGGCGGAGGAGTGGGGCTGGCAATTCGGGAGGATCATCGTAACGAGGCATAACCCAAAAAAAAAAAAAAAAAAAAAAAAAAAGGGAGGCAATCAACCCAATGAAAATATGCCTCGTTACACACCCCCCCCCAAAAATTGTCCTACCCCCCTCCTCGCTTTCGCGCCCGCTCCTAGAGGCCGCGCAACGAGGCGAGCGAGCGGCCGGCTTGAAAAAAAAACTGCGGTCCTGTAACAGACTTTCATGCCATTAGGAAGGGGAATCAAAAGTAATTTTCCCCTATCACAGACAAGGAGGCAGAAAAAAAACAAAGAAGGTGGAAAGATAAACTGGAGGACCACAAACAACAAAACAAAAAAAAACGCGAAGGGACAAAACGATGGGTCCCATCCAGGAAGGGGGACCCTTGCTTCCTCAGACCCAGCGCGCCTGACTCCGTTGTCGGCCGCGGGGAGAAAGCAGAACAAAAACCTCGCATACCGACGAGCGACGGGCCACGGAATAAGAACTGGCGCAAGAAGTCGTCGCGCCGTCTTAATCCGGGCGCGATAAGCCTTCCTCAATCAACCTAATTGGCTTAGCCAAATTAGATGAGAGGCCGGGCTTTTTTCATCGTCGTCGGCCTACATTCAGTATTCTCCAGACAATATTTACTCACACTCGCTGATCAGCTGTTTCGGAATGCGAGTCAATCAACGCTCAGGAAATCGGCGGAGACTCAGCATTAAAATCCGAAACCCCATCTTTCGCTCGACATCAGGGGTGGCGATGTCGCGCGATAGGGCGATCCGCGTAGCTGCCTTCTATCTCTACCGTTCTCTGAACAGAAAAAAAATCTGTCCCCCACAACGGAACGGAGAGAGAGGCGGTGAGTCGAACAAAACAAAACCAAAAAAAAAAACTTCAATGGAAGTAAAGAATCAGAAGGTGAGAATACTGTTGCGAGGTAACACACTCAACACAACACACCCCAAAAAGAAACATATAAACGAGAATAAAAATGTAACAAAATATCAAAAATTAAATTGCCGCCTAAGTGGCCGGCACACAGAGGAGAACAGAAAATGAAAAGAAAAAAAAACAAAATCTTGGGGGGATAAAGAAAACAAAAAGGAAACTCAAAAATAGAATTATCAAATAAAAAAAAAGAAAAGGGGGGGAAGGAACTGAAAATAAAATAAGGCGGAAAAAGAAAAATAATAAAAGACGGCACAAACCCCTAAAATTCCACCACCACACATAAACATATATATTTTTTTTTCATTTTTTTAATTTTATAATTTTTTTTTTTTTTTTTTTTAAATTTTTTTTTTTTTCCTACGTACTAAACTAAATTACCCACCACCAAGACAAAGGACAAACAAACAAACCAAAGCGGTCACCCGCAGGCTTCCTACCGCCTTCGGTGTGGAGCCGCCTCTCTCTTTGCGGGACCTGCCCGCGCACAATGCGGGCAGGACCGCAGGGTCACCCCTGGCTGGCCACACCTAAAACAGTAGGGGCCGGCGGCGGGATACGGGCACTGCAGCTGTTCGTGCCCCCTCCGCCGGCACCGGAAACAAACCCCTGCGGGTGCCGGGCCCGCCACCGCCGGCAGCGCCGGTCCATGCGACGGCGCATTTCCCATTATTCCTGTCATCAGAGACAGGAACTGCGCCGTCGCGTCCAAAATTCGGCCCTCGGGGCCACTAGGCCCGGGGCCGACGACCGCGAGGCCGGCCGCGCTTGGCGCCTCCACCGCGAGGCGGGGGCGCTTCACCGGCCGGCGGACCGTTGCCCGATGGGCCGGGGGTCGCGGTCGAGGAGTGGGGGGGAGTGCCGCTCCCTTTTCGGGGGCGCTCACCCCCCGGGACCTTTTCCGCCTCATTGGCGTGGAGGCGGGCGCTGCGGCGGGTTGCGGGGCCTTGCGTGAGCGGCGCCTCCTCTTCCGCCCCTTTCGTCCCTCGCTGGCCCCGGGGGTGTCGACGACGGACCGGACAGCTGCTGTCCGGGTGTCCTCCGCGGTCCGCCGTGGTTCCAAACACGCCCCCGGAGGCAGGGGGTCGAACTCCTCCTCGGGACGGTGGGGCGCCGCTGCCATGCGGGATGTCGCCCGCCCTCCCCTCCTTCCTTGACGCAGCATCCTTAAACAAAACTTCGTTAGGAGGGGTCAGTGGTGGGCCGTCGTCGGGGTCATCACCGACAAACGGCTTCAAGTCGGAGACGTGAACCTTCGGAACCATACGGGTTCCGGTCGTCTCCAACTCGTACACGACGGGCGATAGGACCTTTTTGATCTTGAAGGGACCAATATAAGCGGCCGCCAGCTTCGCGGCCACATTTTCTGCGGCGGACGAGAGGACCCTATTCCGACGCCAAACTAAATCGCCTACCCGGTATTTAATGTCTCGATGACGCGCATTATAATACTTCGCTTGTCGCTTGTGAGCGCGTTCCAATTGTTCTCGCACTAAGTCGTGCAATAACAACAAGCGACGCGATCGCTGTGCCCAGGCTTGCGGGTCTCTGCGGGAGAGCAGGGGTTCTCCTTCCACGGCGCGTCGAATACTGCCGACGGATCGTGGGGCTCTTCCAAAGTTGAGCACCGCTGGAGACTCGCCAGCTGAGGAATGCACAGCAGTATTAACAGCGAATCGGAATTCGTGCAAGTGCACGTTCCATTCTCGGTGGTCCTTTTCAATAAACGATGAAATCATCGTTTTTAGGACACGATTAACTCGTTCCACCGGATTCGCTTGCGCGTGATACGGGGGAATCGTGTAATGCGTGATTCCCCATTCTTCTAAAGCCGAATCAATCTCTTTATTGCAAAACTCGGTACCGTTGTCAGTGAGGAGTATTTCGGGGGCTCCCCAACGAAATAGCACGAGGTCTTCAAAAGCTGTTAAAATAGCCGACCCCGTAGCTTTTCGGAGCGCCTTACACTCCACCCACTTTGTAAAATTGTCCAAGAAGACTACAACGTACCGAGCTTGACCACGCCCGAGCGGAAAAGGGCCCATTACGTCGGCGGATACCACGGCCCATGGCCGTTCGGGGATTCGCCGGCCCATGTGTCCAGCGGGAGCAAGCTGCTCGACCTTGTGCTGTTGACACACGGGACATCGCTGCACAAAACGGCGGATGTCTCGGAACATCCCCGGCCAATAAAATTCCTGGCTCACCCTTTGGTATGTTTTATCAATACCGGGGTGACCAGCGGCCGGGGGATCATGGGCATTTCGAATGGCCTTTTCTCGAAGATCCTCGGGGAGAACCAACTTCCACGCATCGTCATCCTCTCCGATAATTTCTTGCGTGGGAGACGGACGGTGATAATACAGACGTCCGTCTTCAACTCGCCAATCGGGGTACGACGCGGGGTGCGATTCTACTTTTTTCAAGCGGTCAGCGTACCAATTACTCTCCATGTCCTTGAGAGCCGCTAAAAAGTCGTGAACAGGTGGTTCTTCAGTGACGACGTCGTTCGGGGGTACTATCGCACGTGAAAGTGCATCCGGGACATGGTGGAGGGCTCCTTTACGATGCTCAATAGAAAAAGAGTATTGTTGCATATCAAGGGCCCATCTCGCCAATCGTCCCGTGGGATCTTTTAAATTATGCAGCCATTTGAGGCTGCTGTGATCCGTAATAACGGTAAAAGAGTACCCCTCGAGATACGGACGGAGTTTTTTAATGGCCCATAAAACTGCCAAACACTCTTTTTCGGTCACTGTATATTTTTGCTCGGCAGCGGTCAAGACTCTATTCACGTAAACAATGGGGTGTTCCTCCCCATTTTGTTTTTGTGTGAGGACCGCGCCGATTGCATAGTGACTCGCGTCAGTCTGAAGAACGAACGGCAACGAAAAGTCAGGACGCGCTAAAACGGGGGTGGTGCTCAGGGCTTTTTTCAAATTTTGAAAAGCCGTTTCTTGAGCTTTACCCCAATGCCAGGGCTCGTCTTTCTTAAGCAACTGCACCAAGGGGACTTTGTCACGCGCATGGTTCGGCAAAAATCGTGCGTACCAACCAACCATGCCGAGGAAACTCCGCAGTTGCTTGACCGTCGTGGGCGCCGGATACGACAAAACCGGCGCGACCTTTTCGGGATCGGGTTCGAGGCCCTTTTGGCTTATCAAATATCCCAAATACCGGACCTCTTGGCGACAAAATTCGCTCTTTTCCCGATTGATTTCGAGCCCTGCTTCGTTTAATATTCCAATGACCTTTTCGATCCATTCAAGATGGTCATCGAAGGTCTCATTGACGATAACAATATCGTCAAGATACGCGAAGGCGTGAGGTTCAAGCTCAGGACCAATCAAGCGATCCATCAGCCTTTGAAAAGTGGCCGGGGCGTTGGTCAGCCCGTACGGCATACGCGTAAATTGGAATAACCCTTTCCCTGGGACTACGAACGCCGTAATTTCTCGACTGGACTCTTCCAGAGGAATTTGGAAGTACGCCTGACTCAAATCGATGGTCGAAATGTATAGTGCAGTGCGTAATTTGTCCAGGATCGCGTCCATATGCGGAAGAGGGTATGCGTCCTTCTTAGTGACATTGTTTACATCGCGATAGTCAATACAAAAGCGATATTTCCCGTTCGCTTTTGCACTATCACGGGACAACTCGCCCAAGCGCTTGACGAGCGCTCAATAATTCCATCCGCGAGCATCTTGTCAACCTCCGCGTGCGCGACTTCGTAAATTTTCGGAGATACGCGTCGCGCGCGGTGTTTAATCGGTTCGTGTCCTTGCACGTCGATTTTATGCTGAACAAGAGTAGTCGCGGGAGGTTTTTCCGCAGGAGGGGGAATTATTCGATCCAACAGCTGATTTAAGCGCTCGCTTTGTTTCGGAGTAATCTCAACGATAGCGGCGCAATCGGCGTGGATAATTTCCCTCGAATCCTGCAAACCTGGAACAACAAAGGAATGAACGGGACCATTCCGCATTTTCCAAGTCGCGTTCGATGTGTCTAGGGAGATTTCAAAAGCCTCCAGAAAATCTATCCCCAGCACGCAATCGTAATCTAAATTGTTCGCGACTCGGATTGGCAATGCAATCTTTCGCCCGTCGATTTCGATCTCTATCACCGCTTCGCCTAAGATATGGTCCTGCACGCCATTGGCCATCCGCATTTCCCCTGAAAAAGTGGGATCTATACGCGACCCTAACCATGCAATCGCGTCTGGTCCCAAATAGGAACGCGCGGCCCCGCTATCAATTAAAGCCCAGAGCGGATGTCCAGCGACCAGTAAGCGGACATAATAGCGGCGGTCAACATATCCCGGCGGAAAATCACGGCGAAATTTAATCGATTCGCGAGCCATTCCGACCACCTGACTGTCCCCTGGTCCAACCGGCAAATTGGCCGTCCCATGGACAAAGTAGGGATCAGTGGAGGTGATTACGGCCCTGTTCTCCAAAAGTGGAGGCGCGGGTAATGTACTCGCGGAATCGGGACCTTCACCTCGCTTTCCCCTGGTCCAACCAGCCTTTTGACCGTCACATAGACAAATTAGGGATCGGGAGGTGACCCCCTCCTCGGTCTCCCTAAGTGGAGGCGCGGGAGGAAGTTCCGTGGGATGAAGGCCCTCTTTTCCCGGTCCCCTGGTCCAACCGGCCCTCGGGCCGTCACATGTACAAAGTAGGGATCGGGGAGTGGCCTCTTCCTTCTCCTCCTCCAGTGGAGGAACGGAAAAAGGTCTCTTGAGGTCGAAATCGTCACCTCTTTGCCCCCTGGTACAACCGAGTAAACGTCCGTCACATGTACAAAGTAGGGGCTCGGAGGTGACCTCCTCCTTTGTCTCCTGGGGTGGAGGCGACGGAAGAGGTACCGCAGGATAAAAGTTATCCCCTCTCGGTCCCCTGGTCCAACCAGCCCTCGGGCCGTCACATAGACAAATTAGGGATCGAGAGGCGATCTCCTCCTTGGCCTCTTTAAGAGGAGGCGCCGGAAGAGGTTCCGCGTGATGGAGGCTATCCCCTCCTTGTCCCCTGGTCCAACCAGCCCTCGAGCCGTCACATAGACAAATTAGGGACATGGAGGTAACCTCCTCCTTGGTCTCTGTAAGTGGAGGTGCCGGAAGAGGTTCCGCGGAACAACAGTTATCACCTCCCTTTCCCCTGGTCCAACCAGCCCTCAGGCCGTCACATAGACAAATTAGGGATCGGGAGGTGGCCTCCTCCTTCCTCTTCAAAAGTGGAGTGGAGAGTAGCCCCACGGTTTTTGGCGAAAGAGACGGGAGGGTCAATTCAGGGAGAATTTTGGGGGTTTCCGGAAATTCCGCACAAAGGTTCGGATCCGTTGGCCCTTCCTCCACCTGAATCGTGCCTGTCTGTGAGGCCTCCACGTCTTCACGCGGGTGGTCGCAGGCCTCTAGCGACTTCCCCGCGGTGCATTTCCCGACCGCCTAGCGAGGCAATCGGGGCAGGTCAGTATAGTCACCCCCTCTCGGTTACACCCGTAGCACACCCGGATCCTCCGGGGGAGGGGGCAGTCGGCAGCCCAATGTCCAGGCTGTCCGCAATTATAGCACTCCCCCCCCTTAGAGGCCAACGGGGTGGACGTTGCGAGCGGGGGTGCTGTAGCAGCCGGCATCGCGGGGCTCCTCCGCTCTACCTGCGACCTTGAAGGTCGCGGCGGGGTGCGCGTCCGCGGTGGCTGGCGCGGAACACTCGCCTTCGGTGCCGCCGCCGGAGTTCTCGCGGTCGCGGGGGTCGAGGCGTGCGGTCCTTCCGCTTCGACCTCGACCACGGGCCTTGAAGAGCCCGTTTTCTTGTCCCGCGATCTCGCGGATTCTCCTTGCTTCCAAGCATCGGCGAGCGGCTCGTAGTCATACGGCGAGTCCGTCGCGGCTAAACTACTAAAAGCTCCTCGCGGGGGTGGCCGATACGCGGTTTCCGCCAACGCGAGGTCTGCTGCGCTAGGGGGTGGGCGATGCCCGGCTCTTTCTCTAGCCGCACCTTCCTCCACCTCCCTACCCAATTCGCGCAGCTCTTTAAACGTAGTAAATTCCGAGCGTCGGAATCTTCGGCGGTAATATGGCAACAAGTTGTCATATGCCGTATGTAACCGCTCTACGTACAAAGGAGGGGGATTCATGTGCGAGAAGATCAGCTCTAAACTATCTAGAAACATGCTGATCGTTTCTCGCTCTCCCTGCGTGCGATTCTTGGCATCATTCTTGAGCTGTTGTTGGAAGTCGCGCGCGCCGAAGCGTTCCCGGAAAGCTCGGGCAAATTCGCTCCAGCTCCGACACGACACTCCACAGATACGATGCCAGTTCGCAGCCGCTCCTCGCAAAACAGCAGGCAGCGCGGCCAGCATGTCCGGTACAGGCATCTTCGAGCTGTCCAGACATCGTTCGAGGCGGTCCAGAAAAGTTTCTGCCCCCTCCTCGAACTCGCTGGAGTACGAGATGCGCCATTTCGTCAGTACATCGATCGCCTGATCTCCCCGGAAATGACCGACAGGAGATTGTCGTCGATGCACCGTGGCGTCTCTCTCGTATTCCGTGTCCACTTCCCGGTGTCGCAGCACACGGCGGGAGCGGGGGGAGCCTGGCTCGCCCGAAAATGGACGAGCTTCTTCCTCCCCTCTCCTTGTCGCCAGTGTGCGGTCACGGGGCGCCTCCACCGACGCCCTCGGGGCAAGGTCACGGTCCTCCGCGCGGCGATACGTGTCCGAACGGTAGTCCACGCGCTCTAAGTAACCATCCCCGGATGGGGAGGGAGCACGGGGATAACCCCGGGACGCCAGGTTGTCCACGGGGTCGCGAGTCTCTCTCCTCCTCTCGCGCCGTTCGTCACGCTGCAAAACAGTGTCGTAATCGCGCTCGACACCTCCGCGCTCTAAGTAACCAGCCCCGGATGGGGAGGGAACGCGGGGGTGGCCCCGGGACGCCAGGTTGTCCACGGGGTCGCGAAAACGTAAACGATCACGAGGAGAAAGGTCACGAGTTCGTTCCCTTCTGTCGCGTCGTTCTTCTCTGGGCAAAACAGAAACGTACTCGCGTTCTACACCTCCGCGCTCTGAAGGACCAACCCCGGATGGGGAGGGAACGCGGGGGTGGCCCCGGGACGCCAGGTTGTCCACAGGGTCGCGAGAACGGGGGCGATCACGAGGGGAGAGATCACGAGTTCGTTCCCTCCACTCGTGACGCTCCTTACTGGTCATGACTGAAACGCGTTCGCGCTCGACACCTTCGCGTTCTGTGTAACCTACCCCGGATGGGGAGGGAACGCGAGGGTGGCTCCGGGACGCCAGGTTGTCCACGGAGTCGCGAACACGTAGACGATCGCGTTCTTCCTCTATTCTTTCGCGTCGTCCTTCGCGTCGTTCTTCGCGTTGCGGTTCACGACGGCTAACGCGAGATTCGGTGACAGCGGGTAGGGGAACTTCTCCGTCGCTCCCGCTGCTGTCGTACCGAATCTGTTGGCGGGAGAGTGGGGGGTCTGGTTGACGGTGCCCGTACCGACCCGTCGCTCGCTCTCTTACCGGCCGCGACGCGGCAGAAATCCCCTCCCTTTCGGAACGCGTAGCTCGGCGATCGCTACCGATCGGTTCGAATTGGGGAAGGGGAGCCGAAGAACCTCGCGTCTCCAGCGGTGGGGAAGCGTGACGCGCTTCGCGATCACCCCTTGGTCCGGTAAATCCGGACTCCGCGAGACGCGACTCCCTAACTCGCGGCGTGCTTGCGGTTGCTAGGGGGCGGTGGGGAGTAGTATCCGCCGGCTGGGACGTTTCCACCCCTTCAGAGTGAAGACTGAGGGGGTCCCGATAACGTCCGACGGACTGACCAGTGGGCAGCCACTGGCGGTCCTCCACCCATCCGCGCGGTAATTCGGGGGTGTTGGGATCTTCCGGTTGGTCCAGCGCGGACGCGTTTTCTTCCGCTGGCCGCTCCGTAACCGGACGCGAAGGTTCGGTCACGGTCAAGGTCGGGGCGGCGGCGGGAATCAAATCAAAACTAGCGCGCGCTCCGAGTGGGTACCCGGACCCGCGAAGGGGGGAGAGACGGAGGATGGACTCGTATCGGGCGAACAAGTCCCTTCCTCGGCTGCCGGCCACCAGGGTCTCAAGTGAGGCGTTGGTCTGCGCGCCGGCCACCTCGTCTACTGCAGGGTCCCACCCGGCCGCGTTGGGTCCGAATTCGAGGCGGAAATGGTAACGCCTGAATCGGTCAGCCAACGCGGTCCACGTACCGACGGTACTGAATCCCAACATCTCCATCAGCATAATTACATCTACGGCATTGTGTCGGTCCACTAATGAGGAGCACATCTCCCGCAGCTCAGCTCTCTGTTCGCGAAGGGCGAAACGGCGAGCGCGGTCAGTCTCAGTGGTCTCGGAGCCGGACATAATAAAGAATTTTTTCTAACTTTAACCCGGAGTTAAGCTGACGATGAAGAAGCGATAATATACGCTCAAGAAAAAAAAGAACAACAACCGACAGCTCAAACCGTCACGGGTGCCGACTCTTAACACAAACAAAGGCTCGGTATAATCGGCCTTGTATGCCGTTAGAAATCAAGGAAAGTAACAAACAATAAGAATCCGTTACAGAGTTTCGCTCTAGAGACAATCGCGACAATAATATCGGATACCCACCTGTACACACGGGGTACAGGTAGATGTCAACGAAGCAAAAACGATCGCCTATTGCTAGATACGAAAACAAAGACTCGTCGTTGAAATCAACGGTACGAGTAACGGAAATTTCAAACCAACTCGAACAAAGAAAATCTTTAAGGGTGGATACTCGCGTCCCTGTGGTCAACTTTACTCTGGCCCCACGTTGGGCGCCAAATTTGTGACGGATCGGTGGGGGGAAAGCCCGAAGGGGGTTCCCTGGAGTGGGGGCAGTTAGGGAAAACGGCCCTCCACGCACCGATGCTCACACCCACGGACGATTTCTTTAATGGGGCGCCAGTGCTAATGCACTCGTCCGGAGTAATCGCCCTTCCGGCTGCTCTGTCGGGAGCGGGAATCAGAGGGGGTCAGGAAAAAAATTAGTAAAGGACCCGCGAGTTCGTATCCAATGGAAAATGCTTTTATTCGGGCCTCCAAGTAGGCCACTCAAGCAAAACAGAAAAAAAATGAATTCGCGTGGGCCCCACGCGTTACAGGCAACGGTCGAGGAAAAGGGGTCGACTCGCCAGTTGCGAGGGAGGCTTTCGCGGCGCGGGGGCTCACGGTACGCGCGAGTACAAAATATAGAAAGGCAAAAAGAACGCTGAGGTATTCGCCCGCAGGGAGCACGCCCTCTCAGGGGTCGTGGACAGCAAGGGGACGTTGGTCCTAAATACCAAAATACAGCGTACAAAAAAACTAAATGAGAGGGGACGGTGTCGTATGAACCGTCCGCGGCCTCTAGGGTCCTCGTCACTGGGGCCAGGGGTCCTATCGCCCTCGCCCACGCGCAAATGAATAATGAAATCAAAGAGAAGGGTAAGGAGATGACTCCTACCTTTTTGCGCTGGTGGACTCCACAAAAACAAATTCCTCGGTGGGGCGGCGGCGACGAATAATCCACAGGCACACAATACAAAGTGACACACAGTATAAAACGGAACGCACTACTCAGATTTTGAAAAAAAAACAAGAAGAAGCGGAGACGTAAAATGCACGAAATAGGGAAAAAAAAAGAGAAACGGCTTTCGCGAAAGGATGCGGCTCTCTCTCACGGCGGCTCGCTGGCTTCTCTCGATCTTCTCCCCCGGTTCACGGTCTTCCCCCACCCCGAGGATTTCGGCGTCGAGGATGGGCCATTCCACGGTGGGGTTTGGTGGCCAGGTCCTGGGGCCCTCTCGAGGTGGCAGTTGGGGGTGGCTTGTCCCCAGGCCTGGCGTTTCCCGGTGGTCGGCTGCCGGTCGCCCCCGCGGAGGATGACGGGGTGGCGCCGCGACCGGACAGCCGGTGTCTCCTTCGGTGGACCCATCCCGCGCCTCCGTCGCTCAGGGAGAGGTTCCTCCGCGAACGGGGACGATGACGGCTCCTTCGGTGCTGGTTGGAGGCAGCCAAAAAAAAAAAAAAAAAAGGGGGGAAAAGGGTGGCGTCCGAAATAAATAGAAAAGAAAAAATAAAAAAAACACACGAAAAAGAAAAGAAAAACACACACACACGCTCACTCATACTTGCCCCAGCGGCGAGGTGGTCCGCTTGGGCGGAGGAGTGGGGCTGGCAATTCGGGAGGATCATCGTAACGAGGCATAACCCAAAAAAAAAAAAAAAAAAAAAAAAAAGGGAGGCAATCAACCCAATGAAAATATGCCTCGTTACAAAATATACAAAACCAATCAACAAAATGTTAAATCAAATTATCATTAATCAGATCCATGTAGTATTTTATCGTTTTGAATAAATAGTGAATTGCAACAACATTGTAGGGAACATTCCGAAGCACTGCGTGCTACGACGCTAGTTCAGACCTTCGTAGGATTGGTGCGCCTAGAGACGGATAGAAAATATATTTTCCATTTAACATACTATTAAACTACTGCTATTAAAATTATTAACTACTAATCAGAATATATCATGGACGATATAATAAAGCTATTTTGTTTATTAATCAATGTCCAAATGAATGATGAAGAAATTATACGCAAAGTTGTTAGTAAAATTAAGAGCGTTTAACATAGGCGTAGTTTTCTATAGCCTCGGAAAGTGGAAGGCGAATTGCGGATTTTTGGGGTATAAAATGGTGGGTGAAACCCGCGTAGGGTGCAGAATAATTTTCAAAGTTGAGAATGTTGAATCTCGTAAAGAATCTTAGCTGTTGATTGGACAGCGTGTATACGCCGTTTGTGTAGCTGATCGCTGGGTGGCTTTGTAACCAGTGAAGAACAGGCTCCCTATTCGAGCGGTCTTCTATCTAAAACTCGATTAAGAAAGTGCTATACTCAAGCCCAAGAAAAGCTAAAACGTCAAAACGAGAGTTCTACACCTACCTATGTAATATAATCTCTTTAATAATAAAATAATTTTATTATTTTTGTCAAATTACTAACGCGCTATCAGATTCTCGGAATTCGCTATGGGTACTTTCTACGCCCGGGAATTGCAGGTTCCTCATTTGAGCGGCTTGGTCCCTGAAGCCCGTCTGTTTTGGGTAGCAGTTCAGTAATTGCGTTTAATAATTAGAGTCACTTTCAATTTGTTATCCTGTTAGACGTATGCTGTTCATCTGATGCTGGTATCGTTGGGTCGTCTAGTAGCCAATGTATGCCCTAACTGAAAGGGCCGTGGAGATATTAGTTGTTGAATCAAATTAAGGGCAGGACCCCGTTTTGGTTTACCTGCGAATCGATCAAAGCGACGATGTCTATGAGCGGAGAATACTAGAAACAAAAAATGTATAAACTAGACAACTCGCGTTGCGTCATCCATCGACTAGATCTGCAAATATATCTAAACTCTATTAGCCACTTATTCCTATTCCTATTACCAACCAACTTTTGGCAGACAAAAGACGCGAAGGCATCGTTGCCGGATTGTTACGCTGTTGCCATATCTATTAATCTATTTTTAGACGTCAAGCAACTTGTAGGAATACGGGCTCGAGCCAAGTTTCCTAATCCTAGCGAGCGCAACACGAGGAAAAAGGGAGGGGATGATCAAAAATGCACTCGAACCAGGTGAAATATCCAATACGGTCAGTCGATAGCATATCAAAAAACGACATCTTACACCAAGTCTCAACCCCCTATCTCAACCATGGGGGCAGTAAAAAGGGAAAAACAAAATTTCGGTTTTTGGCCTATTTCGCCTATTTAATCTCGTATAAAAATTCTGAAAAAATTCTAAAACATTCAGATTCGTATAGCGCATATTATAGAATTTTTTCAGATTTTTATATTGCAAACTGTAGTTGTAAAAAATGAAAAACCGCATTTATTAACTTTATGTCGTATCTGGTTATATTCAGAAACGTAAAAGGATACTGCAACAGCATTATTAGCGAAAGCGGTAGGACTCTTGCTTCACAATCGGTGGATGTTTTCTAGGTGTGGAATCGAATCCCCCGTTAGTTTGGAACCTTTAGTTTTTCATGTTATGTTTTTAATTTTCTTTTTTGTAATACTTTTAATATGGGTTTGGTTAGATGATATTATCCATAATAGTTCCAGTATTATATTAAATACTATTGCATATACTATTATATACAATTTCTTGATAATTATTCATAATTATTTCAAATATATTTTATAATAAGAAGACGAATTGACGGGTCAATAAAGAAAACATAAAAATTCAACGAAGGGCGTCATCGTGACCCGTTGGCGATGTTGCGGTGACGCATCTTCTCCTTCGAAGATTTTGAGGCGGAGCACCGCACGAGGGGGTGGAAAAGATGAGCGGACTGACTTCAGAACCGCGAAGCAAACAAGTTGATTCCTTTTTCATTGTATTACGAGTTTACCTTTATTTTTAATTAAAAATATATTATAAAATTCCTTTTTATATATTGTGATCCTACAGAATTAACAGCTAGCAAGAGGTAATGTGTTATATTATTTTCTGTTATATAAATTCGGTGCAATGTGATTCCTTTATTACGACTATTAGAAAACAAATTTGCAAGAAATTGCGTTCTGGGTTCGATTCCCGACAAACGAGATATCCGCACTTTTTCTCTCCAATTCCATAATATTATATCGTAAATGAGATCCGATGATCCTAATAATGAATTGTGGAGAATAAAAAATTCTTAAAAATCTAACGATTAAACATTTTTATTCTTGCACCACAGTGTCTATTGTACGATTTTATTTTGCTTTGGTATATGCACTATATGATATAAACTTATATTTAGTCTAGCTGTAAGAATTTCGGTGTGTATGAAATGAGATAATGAGTTGTTTGCCTGAGTCCGACTGAATGCTGCGTAGCGTTTGCGAGAGGATATTTAGATGATCGGTTCGAATGTCGCGTTGGGTATCCGAGTTCGAGGGATGCCTGATAAGAATGATTCCGGGCAAGAATACGTCAGCGTGCGTGGGGATGAGTGTTTTTTCGTGCGAGTCAGTTCATCACTGTTTGCGGAAGCGAATGGTCAAAGACCATCTCTGTTAATAAAACACAGAAAAGTTAAAGGTGGAAAACTGAGATTTCTATTTTCCCTGAACAGTTGAATTACGTGATGCGCGCAATGCAATGCGCAGTGCCATACCTTGTCCCGAAAATTGTACGCAGTTACCGACAGTTTCGTATTTTCATCGACGTTGTAGGTAATGTGGCCAAAACCACGACAACATGCGACTAATACTACAAGCGCTCCAAGTAGATAATCGTCAAACTATAATTGCATGGCGGAACATCGTTGACAGGCGCCGGTGTGTAAAATCGTATTTTCGATCTTACATCTTTCAGAAGTGATAAATTGACAAAAAATGGACCAACTCAACATCGTACCATTACAGTCATATCGGGCTGCTATCGTTTTCGGTGAGTAAATCTCTAAATTTTGCGTAAAAGTGAAAATACGGCGCAACGTGTCTAGGAGCGGCCATCTTGACCGTCAAAATCTATGTCTGTCTCACGTGTACGTCCAAAGAATTTTTCGTTTTATTCAAAATGTGATGTTTATTGACGTAAAATCGATAGCAGCCCGATATTGTGGATAGCTAACGGGGTTAAAGTTATCCTCAGAAAGTGAATTTATGCAATTTTCGAGACGTAAGATCGAAAGTACGAAATTGGACCTCTCTCTCGCACATTGCCTATACGTGCATGCGCCGCTATGTGTTAGTGTACATGCACAGTTACTGCGAGGTCCTGCCCTTAAAGAGGAACTGTTCCATACTAAATTAGTTTATTAATGCCACATAAAATCTAGAATTTTAAATTAATTAATTATTTATCATAATTCACATAATGTTCTTGTTGATGTCCTTTAACAAATAAACGGTGTTCGTAAGTCTTTGGATTTAAGACTTTTCGGCCGTAAAAATACAAAACCAGCATTGGCTATAAACGTTCTTTGTGTAGGTGATTACATCCGTGTCATGCTCATACATGCTTACAATAATTATTGAGAAATCAACCTAACCGATCTTGAATGGAAAATAATTTTGCTAGTCATCAAACAAGATTTTAAATATAGTATTGCGGATTCGTTGAAGGGCCGGTAACGTCACGTCATCTGTCAATCAAATCAGCGGAGAGCTAGTCGCGACGGTTAGGTGATTGGCCCCGCGGCGTCGCTTAGGTCCTGCGGGAATCTTTAATATAATTAGACTATTTGTTACTTGGCGCTACGGTGCGCGCCAATTCGAATACGAAAGAATAACGTCAACATGCGGCGCTGCGCTCACGCTCACGGACCTCTCATCTAACTCTCTGTCGTGGAATCTTTAAGAAGGACAAGGTGGTTTATCGGCGAAACGTTTACCCTATTTGAAGACTCCACCGGCATTTTAGTACGAACTAGCGTGAGATCAGGATGTCCTGAAAACCTTAATGAGAAAATGTTTCGACTTGCCGCGCGGTAACTACTTCCTGGTAGTATCGAAAGCAAAGTGCAAATTTTTTCGAGAAATTGTATTATATTTTTGTATAAATTAGTGATAAGTTCAATTACATTGTACATAGAAGTTTCGTTTGTGAGTGTCGTCTGTTTCCTTTTGTACATAAATAAACTCGTCTTTGTGTCTAAATTTTGTGTAGTTACATTGCCATTCTCAATCTTAATTGAAAAAATTTTCGGGCTTAATCTAAAACAATATATGTAAACAAATATATATTGTGACGAGGCATATTTTTTCTTTCTTTTCTCTTGCCTCGTTACGAACGACCACCAGGCTCGCTGGCCTCACTCCTCCGCTCAATCGGATCCCTCGCTGCTGGGGCGCCAGTATGAGAGCGTTTTTTTTTCTTTATAAATAGTTCTTTTTCTCTTTTTCTTCTGGTCTCGTTTTCCCCCTTTTTCGCCTTTTTCAGGCTCGACAGAAGCGCGGGATGGGCCCAACGAGGGATGGAGTCGCCGGCAGTCCGGTTACTATGCCACCCGTCACCCTTCGCGGGGCGACCAGCAGCCCATCACCGAGGAATGTCAAGCCTAGAGACAAGCTACCACCAGCTGCCTCCTTAAGAGGGCCCCAGGACATGGCCGTCAGACACCACGTAAAGGCCCATCCCCGACACTGAAATCCTCTGGGTGGTGGAACACCGCGTACCGGGGAAAAAGAGGAACTAGGAGACGGAAGCGAGCCGCCGCAAGGAACGTGGGATATCGCCAAAGCCCTCTTAAATTTCAGTTTCATTTTCGCTATTTTCTTTAGCTCTGTTAGTTTGCTTTCTTTTATTTTATTTCTTTCCCTTTTCCCTTTTTTTCGTGTGTGTGGATTTGTGTATTAAATTATTTATAGTGTACCGTCTGTATATTGTGTGTGGGTGAGGATACATCGCCGCCTCCGCTGAAAATTTCAAGAATTACGACGACCATATCAGATATGACTTTTGCCTCCTGCTCTGTTTCTCTTTATTTCGCGTGAGTGAGCGCGCATTCGCGTGGATAGCGCGTGACAATAGGGTCACCAGCCCTAGCGTCCAGGACCCCAGAGGCCGCGGATAGCTGCGGTCCATTAATTTTGGCTTTGCTGTATTTTGTATCTAGGACCAGCGTCCCCCTATCTGTCCACGACCCCAAGAGGGCGTGTTCCCAGCGTGAGCCTCCACGCGATTGGCAGGTTTGACCTTTTTCCTAGCCGAACTCTACATCGCGTAGTGCTCGTTTCTGTTCTGTTTGAGTGGCCTATTTTGGGCCTAGTTAACATTTTTTGTTAAATACATACTCGCGGGTCACCTATTTACTTCCTAACCCCCTCTAACTTCCGTTCCAGATCGAGCAGCTGGAAGGGCTATTCCCCCGGACGCATGCAATTGCACTGGCGCCCTGTTAAAAAAATCGTCCGTGGGTGTGAGCGTCGGCACGTGGAGGACAGCTTTCCCTGGTTACGCTCCATCTTAGGGAACATTCTCCCAGTTCCCCCACCGAATCATCACAAAAATGGCGCCCAATGTGGGGCCAGAATAGATTTGACCGAGGGACACGAGTACCCCATATCAAAGGCCTTATTTTGTTTTAGTTGGTTTAAAATTTCCGTTTTCGTATCTAGTTATAGGCAACCGTTTTTGTCCCCTTGACACCTACTTGTACCGCATGAGTACAAGTAGATTTCTGGTATTTTTGTCGTGATCGTTGGTAGGTCGAAATTCCGTAGCGGATTATTACTGTTTGTTCACTTTTTCGAACTCCACCGGCATACCGGGCCAATTTACACAAAGCCTTTGTTCTGTGTTAGGAGTCGGCACCCGTCAAAGTTTCGGCTGTCGGTTGTTGTTCCTTTTTTGTGTGTACAGTTTCTTCTTCATTGTCAGCTAAACTCCGGGTTAGACCTAGCGAAGAAAAAAAACATGTCCGGCTCCGATTCCACCGAAACCGCCCGTACTCGCCGCTTCGCCCTTCACGAACAGAGGGCCGAAATGCGGGCAAGGTGGACCCCGTTTGTAGAGCGACATTATATCGTCGACATTATGACGTTGATGGATTTGCTAGGACTCCAGACTACCGATAGGTGGGTCACGTTGGTTGACCGATTCCAGCGCTACCATTTCCAGCGCGAATTTGGGCCCAATGCGGCCACGCGGACCTCGAGGTAGACGAAACAGACGAAGCACTGACCACCACAGTGGTCGAAGCCGTCATGACAAGCGGACGAAGAGAAGGCTTGTTCGCAAGATACGGGTCCATCCTCCGCCTTTCTCCTCTACACGGGCCTACGTATTCCCAGAGGGCGCGCGCAAGTAGGAGTTCGATCCCCGCAGCTGCCCCGACCTTAACCGTGACCGAACCCTCGCGCACAGTCGCAGAGCCGCCAGCGGAGAATAACACGACCGCGCCCAATTTACAGGTGAGTACGGTTACCGCAGAATTACTGCGTGCGTGGGTTGAGGGCCGCCAGTGGCTGCCCACTGGTCAGTCCATCAGTCGATGGAGGGACCCACTCAGTCTTCCCTCGGATGAGGTGGAAACGTCCCGGTCGGCGCAGACTACTCCCCACCAGCCGCTAGCTACTGTAAGTCCGCCGCGAATTAGGGATTCGCGACCCAGGGAGACCGGACTTGCCGGACATAGAGGCAATCGCGAAGCTTTTCGGCTCCCCTTCGCGAACTCGAACATATCGGTAGCGATGACTGGGCTAAGCGTCCCGACAGGGAGGGGATATCTGCTGCGTCGCGATCGGTAAAAGAGTGAACGACGGGTCGGTACGAACACCATCTGTCCCCCCCCCCCCCCCCCCCCGCTCAATCTGTAGACAACAGATTCAGTACGACAGCATCGAAAGTAGTGAGAGCGACAGAGAGCAGCCACTACCGGCTATCACGGCACCCCGCGTTAACCACCAAGATTCCGCGGTCTCCTCCCCCTCGATCGTCTAAATCTTTGTGTCCCCGTGGATAACCTGGCGTCCCGGGTCTATCCTCGTGTTCTCTCCCCGTCCGGGGATGGTTTGCCAGAACGCGAGGATTACCGTGACTTTGCCCCGAGGGCGCCGGTGGTGGCGTCCCATGACCACGCACGTGCGACAAGGAGAAGGGGAAGAGAAGCTTTTCCACTTTCGGGCGAGCCATGCTCCCCCCGCTCCTACCGTGTGCTGCGATACCAGGATGTGGACACGGAGTACGAGGGAGACGTCATGTTCCACCGACGGCCATCTCATGGCGGTTATTTCCGTCGAGATCAAGCCGTCGATGTGTTCAAAAAATGGCGTATCTCGAACGCCAACGAGTTTGAGGAGGGGGCCGAGAAATTCTTGGACCGCCACGAGCGATGCCTGGACAGTGCTAGAATGCCTGTACAGGACCTGTTGGCCACGCTACCTGCTGTTTTTCGAGGAGAGGCATCGAAATGGTATCGTGTCCGGGGAGTGGGGTGTCAAAGCTGGAGCGCGTTTTCGCTAGCTTTCCGGGAACGCTTTGGCGCCAGCGACCTCCAACAACAGCTCTGGAGCGATGCTAAAAATCGCACACAGGGAGAGCGATAGCCGATCAGCGCCTTTCTTGATAACATTGAGCTGATCTCCTCGCACATGACCTTTCCTCTCCCTTTTTTAGAGCGCCTACGTATCGCACACGATAACCTCCGGCCGTTTTACCGTCGAAGATTCCGTCGATCCGAGTTCAATATGTTTGAGGAGCTGCGCGAATTAGGAAGGGAGGTGAAGACTGCCGCGGCTAGGGAAAAAACCGGGCATCGTCCGCCCCCTAGCGCAGTCGAACTCGCGTTGGCGGAGACCACTTGTAGGCCACCTTCGCGAGGACTTTACGCGAAAATAACCGCGATGGAATCGTCCTCAAGCACTGATTTTTTTCGGAGTGCTCGAATCGGGGAGAATCTGCGAGGTAGCGTAGGAGGAAATCGGGCTCTTTGAAGCTCAAGGTCGAGGAGCAACAGGAGAAGCCGTGCTCTTTAACCCCTGCGTTCGCGAGAACCTCCGCATCGGTACCCAAAGCGAACGTTTCACACCAGCCGCTGCGGAAGCGTACCCCGTCGCGACCTTAACGTCACAGAACGAGCGGAGGAGCCCCGCGGGGTCGGCAGCCGCCCCACAACCCGTTGCACCGACCCCGTCGACATCTAGGAGGGGTAATGTTATAATTGCGGGCGGTCCTGGCATTGGGCCGCCGACTGCCCCCAGCCCCGCAAGACCCGGGTGTGTTTCGGGTGCAACCGGGAAGGTGTGACAATTTTAACATGTCCCGATTGGCTCGCAAAGCGTTCGGGGAACGCAAATCGGGAAAGTTGCTAGAGGCCTGGGACTACCCGAAGAAACATGAGGAAGCGTCACTAGTAGGCATCACTCAGGTGGAGGAGAGATTGACGGGTCCGAATCTTTGTTCGGATTTTCCGGAAACTTCAAAGATCCTCTCTGGGGTAACCCTGCTGGCTCTTCCCCCAAAATCTGCAGGGCTCTTCCCCACTCCACTTCCGGAGGAAAGGGAGGACGCCACCTCCGACTCCCTACTTTGTCTATGGGACGGCCAAAAAGCCGGTTGGATCAAGAGACAACGAGGTGTCGATTTCGAGTCCGCAAAACCCCTTTCCACTCCTCCACTTCCGGAGGAGACGAAGGAGGAGGCTACCTCCAAGTCCCTACCTTGTTATCCGTGGGACGGCTAATTGGCCAGAGATGTCCTGTGTGATTTATCGTGCGGTTCCCGCCATAGGCCCTACCACACGGCCCCCATGGGCGTGGAATTGGGATACGCCCAATTAGCGCGTCCCCGCCGAAGCGAGGACTACCAGAAACGGCACCAGGCTCTACGGATCCCGGTAACCCGGCTAATTGGCCAGTTGGACCAGGGGACTGTGAGGTGGACGTTTTGGCTCGCGAATCATCGAAATTTCGCCACGATTTTCCGCCAGGATATGTTAACCGCCGCTATTATGTCCGTTTGCACTTAGCCGGACGTCCCCTATAGGCCTTGATCGATAGCAGGGCCACGCGTTCCTCTTTGGGACCAGACGCGATCGAGTGGTTAGGATCCCGTTTAGGTTTCACCTTTTCCGGTGAAATGCGAATGGCCAATGGCACGCAGAATTATATCGCAGGCAAAGCGATAATCGAAATTGAAATTGACGGGCGGAAAATAGACTTACCAATTCGAGTCGCGATCAATTTAGATTATGATTGTGTGTTAAGGATAGATCTTCTAGAGCCTTTCGAAATCTCCCTAGACACATCGAACACGATTTGGAGAATTAGGAATGGTCCCGTTGATTCTTTTATAGTTCCGGGTTTTCAGGTTTCGGAGGAAATTATCCACGCTGATTGCGCCGCTATCGTAAAGCTTACTCCGGAGCAAAGCGAGTGCCTAGATCAGCTGTTAGACAGAATGATTTCCCCTCCTGCGGAAAAACCTCCTGCGACGTATCTTATCCAGTATCGGATCGACGTACAAGGACACGAGCAAATTAAACACTGCGCGCGCCGCGGTTCCCCAAAAATTTACGAAGTTGCGCACGCGGAAGTTGATAAGATTCTCGCAGATGGGATTATCGGGCACTCGGAAAGCGCGTGGGCGAGCTGTCCCGTGATAGTCCCAAAAGGGAATGAGAAATATCGTTTTTGCATAGATTACCGCGACGTAAACAACGTCACAAGAAATGATGCGTGCCCCCTACTGCATATGGACGTGATCCTGGACAAATTACGCACTGCATTGTATATTCCTACAATCGATTTGAGTCAGGCGTACTTCCAAATTCCTATGGAAGAGTCCAGTCGAGAGATTACCGCGTCATAGTCCCAGGGAAATGTTTATTCCAATTTACGCACATGCCGTACGGGCTGACCACCGGCCCCGTCACTTTTCAAAGGCTGATGGATCGCTTGATTGGTCCCGAGCTTGAACCTCACGCCTTCGCGTACCTTGACGACATTGCTATCGTCAGTGAGACTCTCGACGACCATCTTCAATGGATCGAAAAAGTCGTTGGAATTTTGAACGACTTTTTCGATCCAATTTTAGGACTCGAAATTAATCGGCAAAAGAGCGAGGTCCGGTATTTGGGATATTTAACAAACTGAGAAGCCCTCGAACCCGATCCTGAAAAGGTCGCGTCGGTTTTATCGTACCCGGCGCCCACTGCGGTCAAGCAACTGCAGAGTTTCCTCGGCATGGTTGGTTGATACGCCCGATTTTTGCCGAACAATGCGCGTGACAAAGTCTCCTTGGTGCAGTTGCTTAAGAAAAACGAGCCCTGCAATTGGGGTAAAACTCAAGAAACGGCTTTTCAAAATTTGAAAAAAACCTTGAGCCCGCCCCCGTTCTAGCTCGTCCTTATTTATCGTTACTGTTTGTTCCTCAGAGTGACGTAAATCACTATGCAATTGGCGCGGTCCTCACACAAAAACAAAACGGGGAGGTACAGCTCACTGTTTACGTGAATAGAGTCTTGACCGCTGCAGAGCAAAAATATTCAGTGACCGAGAAAGAGTGTCTGGCAGTAAAAAAAGGTCCTATGGCCCGTTGTGCACGAGCTGGAGACAACCGGCAACCATATGGTTCCGATGTTCCACGTCTCCGACTTGAAGCCGTTCGTTGGTGATGATCCCTACGACGGCCCGCTACCGACTCCTCCTAACGTCTTTTTGTTTCAAGATTCTGCGCCAAGGAGGTATTCTATATCCGGCCCGGCCGAACCGGGCTGCGGATGTGCTACCTCACCCAGTCGGGTATACGTTACAAATACCCCATTTCTAGACCCCGAGTTCACTACCCCTAAGAGTCCATCTCCATATAGACGTGGCACCGGTCCACATCCCGGTAGGACTGTCTATGCCACCCTTAGTACCCGTGATAGCGAGAATGAACCTCAAGCAACGTTAGACAGGTCACCATCGAGGGAGTGGCTCCGAAGAGCGGGTTTCCATCAACAGCACATCCATTTCTGTCGATGACATCCGTTGCTTAGAAACCTGAGATTGGGAAATGGCAGTTTTATGGGCGAAAGTCGTGCTGTCTGCCTCGCGAAGACTCGTCTCAGGTACAAGAGTGACTGGGTTCATCACTCCGACACCTCAGCGACGGCCGTGCATTCACCCAACACACAATCCCATGTAAGTAGGACTCCTCCTACGGCGTTTGATAGAGAACCGCGGAGGGCACTCATCGCGACATCTCTTCCATGCAAGTCTGCACACAAAAGGCATCCGTTACCCAGACGTTCTGGGATTGGGCAGCACCAAGGCGGCTTTTTAGTGTAAGCGGTGGGTGATCTTCAGCATCTCGTCTCGGATACTAGGGCAAACCCAGACACCTCAAATGACGGCTCCGTCACGCAAACTCTTGGGGTTGAGTCGAGATGGTGCCCAATACGCTCCCCCCAACTCTACCACACATACATACCAAAGGTGGTAGCATTTTGCCCAGGTTCGTGGGATCACGCGACACGATGCGCAATGGTTTTATGGCCCATAGCAATGTGGTCTGGCTATGGACCCATATGCTGCGACAAGGACGAAGGAAGGACGGGGAGAACTCACCGCCCAGAAGAGGAATTCAACCCCCTTCCTCCGGGGGCATGTCAGGAGCCGCGACTGGCCGTCGCGGACGTCCGCGCGGCAGCGATCGCAACCGTTACAGCTACCCCCGGGATCCGCGACGGAAGCCAGCGGCGGAAGACAAGGCGCCGCACAGTAGTCCCAAATCGCAAAAAGCTGGCCAAAATATGAAGGCGTATTTCAATTTTAATGAAACTTTGTATCTAGGGGTTCTCGAGGTCAGTCATTACAAATCAAAAGTCAAAATTACGAAAAACAAAATGGCGAATTCAATATGGACGCTCAGTATTAAAAAAAAAACAATAAGCTGACCAAAATATGAAAGAATTCTTCTACTTAGCTGAAAATTTGTACAAAGTGGTTTTCCAGGTTACAAATTAAAGACAAAATTACGAAAAAAATAATTAATTACGTTTATTAAATTACTTTTTGTTTCATTCAAATTACTTTTCAGTGCAATGAATATTTGCTTCTTTGATAGAGTAATTTCTTCAGAAACTGAAATATAAATGTACATGTACATATTATACTAAACTATATTTTAAACAAGTTTAATCTTTCCAGCAACAATGTAATTATAGACGCACGCGCAAACATATCAATACATCTTTTATCCATAATGTTAAATTCTATGGACTGATTTATATTATACTTTTTTTAACAATATTTATAATAATCCTGTGGCGCCCATATCAATATTTGTAAACAGTTATGAAAAAACTGATGCTGGATATTCTTAAACTCAACGTTTATTTGCTAATTGTACTTCGGTATTATGTACCCGAGGGTCACGTATACCTGAATGTTGGCCTCTCCCCTATTTGTAATTTCTATGCAGGTATGAAAAAAAGAAGACAAAAATAGTGAGCAAATGACTAATTATATGAAAGGGAGAAAGAGAAAAAGAGAGAGGCGAACACGCATGAATCAGCGACAAACACAAGTATTTACATTTTCAAACGTTCATTAAGACTCGAGGGGCAGATATGGGCAGCATTTTTTTGTTAATTCTGATGCATTGCAGTCTTAATTAAATATGACAATTGGTTTTTTAACCCAACACCGTCTAACTCATAAACTTTTCCCTTTTTTTATAAATACCGAGGTCGTCACTTATTTGAATTTTTATTAAAAAGCATTATTTAATTGTTGTATTATACTTTGTAAGTGTTGATCCTGTACTGTGCCTATGAGTTCTACTTACCTTTAGCTGTGTTTTCCATTTTGCAGAATCAAAATTGATGCACTGGGGACTGAGTTACAAATTTTTCTAATAAAGTCTATTTTTGCTGGATTTGCGCGCTAGGTATTGCTCGAACGAAAGTCAATTTCCTACTGAAATATCAATGCAGGTAGATGAACTAGGCAACTGTACCTTTCGTAATTGAACTCATAAACTATTAGTGTACCCAACCCAATAATTAAAAGGTAAAAATTGAATACTTCATTTTTTGACTTTTGGCCAGCTTTTTGCGATTTGGGACCACTGTGCGCCGCGTCAAGAAGAAGAGCTCCAAAACCACAACAGTACCCAGGAGGCTGAAAAAGGAGGCGGAAAAGGCCCCAGGGAATGAGCGCCCCCGAGAAGGGAGCGGCGCTCCCCTCAACGTACCGACTGCGAAATGTGGTTCGCCGTGTGGCGGACCGGCGGCCGGGGAAGCGCCGAGCTAATGCAAAGTGCGCCGTCTCAGGAACCGGCACTGCCTATGAAGGTGGGCCCGATAACCACAGGCGAGTGTTATCAGTGCTGGCGGAGGGGGCACGAGCGTTTAGAATGCCCATACCCCCCTGCTGGCCCTTATTGCTTTACGTGTGGGTGGCCAGGGATGACCCTGCAGTTCTGCCCGCGGTGCGCGCGGGCAGGGCCCGTGAATAAAGGGCGGCCCACACCGACGGCGATAAGGAACCTGCGATAAGTTAGGTTAGTCGTAGAAAAAAAAAATTTTTTTTATGTTGATGGTGGGATTTAGCTCACAGTATTTTCTTTTCGTTTATTTATTATTTCATTTCGTTCTTATTTATAATAATTTTCAAGTTTGCGTTTCTTTTTTCTTTTTTTTTCTTATGGGCCTTAGGCCCAAATTCTGTTTTTTTTTTATTTCTTTCCTTTTGTTTTCATTTTATTATTATTATTTTTTTTTTTAAATACTGTGTCGGTCAAATTAGGCGACGACTTATTTTCATTTTATACTTTCCAGTTATATTTTTGTTTGTACGATGGCTCAGTGGGGGAACTGGGAAAAAGTTCCCTAAGGTGAAGGGCAACCAGAGAAAGCAGCCCTCCACGTACGCAGGGCTAAGACCCACGAGTTGGCTGTCGTGGCGAGCGCACGTGTTCGGGGGTCGCTCCGCGTTAAAATCCAGTTTTAGTGGGAAAAAGTGGTAAAAGTGTGGTAAATAATGTAGTGAAGTGGGAGAAAACCGCGGGGGAAGTGAGCGGTGAAACTTTTGTGAAAATCGGAAGTGGAATAGTGAAGACATAAATAAAAAACGAAATTTCGGTAATGGCGACCTCCACGCGACGCGAGTGAAAGCATGGAGTGCAAACCCCTGAGAAGTCGAGAGCGAGGAAACGAGTGTTCGGGCCGACCGCAGAATAAAAAAAAATAAATGAGTGCACGACTTAAACATAATTATATTAATATATCGCGAGCGAAATTAGTGCAATTTAAGGGCGAAATACGCCCTTAAAGAAGCACTTGCGTGAACACGTGGTCATGCAATATGTCGAAGTTGTGAGAGAAAGTCGCAAACTTAAATAAATTAAATAATGTAAATGTCAGAAGGAAATTAGAGTGCGGGAGAAGCGCGAATGACGCGTATTGCATGCACGGGGTAGTTAACCCTTGAATTTTTCTTTTTGTAATTTTACGGTGAATAGATCGATCGAGTAAACTTCGATGTATCGAACGAACACGTGGGCATCTGCGCGCGAGGGAAAGCGCGGAGCGAAAAGGTCGGTTCGCAATATCCAACATGGCCGAGGAAGGGTCACTGCAGGCGCATGGAGAGCGGCCCTTAAGGACGAAGCCTAAGGGCGAAGCGGAGGCACGCGGCGACAAGCAAGATGGCGGAAACACGGCGCGCTTTTCAAGTGGCAAGCGGAGAGGATGGCACGAGGCAACAAGCAAGATGGCGGAGACAGGGCGTACTTTTCAAATAGCAAGCGAAGAGGTTGAAGCAAGAGGACAGTGAGAAGGAGAAGAGGAAGAGGCGAGGCGACACGGAACGAAGTGAAGGAAGGAATTAATTAATTATGTTTCGACGGTGATGTTGAGTCGTCGAATTGCTGGAACGCTCTGCGCTGAGCTAGATAACGTGGGAGTGGTTATTGGGTGCAAGAAAAGTGCAAATGAACAATTAACAAAGTTTATTTAATATGCTAGATTCACGAACGACTTTGTATACTCACGATTACACGACAAAAACTTGACTGTACACCTTATATTTAATGACACGTAAAGAAATATATATACAGTTTGAGAGGCAATAAATTCTTTGTTTAACTATTAACACTTTGTGTCGAGCCTTGAGCGGCTTCGTGGATATAGAGTCTAAGTGCTTTTTATTCGGCGACGCAGTCGCGCTTAGCTAAGTCACTTTAAACGGAGTCGAATCTCGCAGAGATATTTGGACGCGATTATGTTAGCGTGAGTCTTCGTAAATCAGTAGGTGCGCCCAAGGGTTTCACGCTCTTATATGTACTCGCCAGGATTCCGCGAATGGAGAATTCAATTTTTCTCCGTTGCGGCAGTTCGAGGATCCAAACAAAGAGTGAAGTTTCGCGGATCGCCTGATTGGCTTAGCTGTTGCCGTGGGCCGGTTTGACGGTTGGAGTGGCGACAACAGCTAGGGTAGAAAAACAAGACACCGCCAACGACTTTTGCTGATGTTGTGGAACGGTGACTAGAAAAATGTATTTTTCGCGGTTCTAACAGTCTGCTTTTACCTCTTTGTTTGGATTCTCGAACAAATTAATTAATTAATTAAGTGCGCCAGATTAATAATAATAATATTAATTAATTAATTATTTAATAATTAGCTAATGAATTAAATAAATTAATTAAAAATAGTGAAGTGATTAATAGATTAATAAACAAATAATGAATAATAATAATTAACAACAGGCAAGAAATACGGTGTAGTATTGGAAAGTGTTATAGGAGTGCAGTGAAGTGTTGTGAATATCGTGGGCCCTGTGAAATACGCGTAACCACGTGCGCGAGTGCAAAGGAAGCAGTGGAAAGCAGGAAATGGCGGAGAAGCGTCGGAAGAACAGTGGAAAGCGCTCCAGCACCCTGGAAATCCCGAAGTCACATCGATGGTGGAGCAAAGGGGCCGGATCGAGAATGCCCAGCATGGCGGACGAAGAAACGCTGTAAACGCTTGGAGAGCGGATCTAAAGTGTGAAGCGAAAGGATGCGGCAGCATGCAAGATGGTGGAGAGAGGTCAAATGTGTCAAGCACCCTTCTGATCAATTGTCGATTTAACAAGGGACCCAGTCGTCAGCCTGGTCATGGCACCATTAGGGGGCGACAATGGGGACCAAGTGAGATCGGTAGAAGAGAGGAAGGAAAAAATTGTACAAATGGAAATATAAAACACGACTGATCGAACGACTCGAACCTGCAAAGGCGGAAACCGGTGTCAGCCTGGTCATAGCACCATTAGGGGACAAATAAAACAATTTTAAGAAAAAAAATACACCGACTTCGAAATGCACTAAAAAATATAATATAAAATAATTTCTATTTCATTCAATCATACAATTACGTCACAGATATGAATGAAACCTATTTACTCGTTAGGTAGTACATTAAATACATTTCAACCTTTTCGGAGGCAGCGCAAAATTAAAAGATTTTCTTGATCATGTCAACCTTTGGACAACCGAACATCAGCAAAGCTTGTATAGCTATTTTTTTTCTATACATATAACTCGACAGCACGCCGCGAAGTAGGTGTTAGTGCGTATAGAATGTAACTATGGTCTATCTAGATTCATAGAGTATGCGACGGAAAGACTCGATCGCCGCACATACTATAAAGATAGAGCCCATCTGCCGCAAATTTGGTGATTCCCGCGTCGTGGGCTCCGTTTATAGGTTATTAAATCCATGGCTTCCACATGCGAACGAAGTCAATTCAAATTCATTTATATCAGAAACGTTGCGAAATGAAGATGCAGTCGTTACATTTACGTATATTACCAGATATATCTAAAATGGTTCGTATTCTTCCTCAGGATTTATTAATTTCCAATACGCCATACCACAATCAACTGGTTATTGGCAGCAACGTTTAGTGAGGTATTTTTAATTTTGCGCCACCTCCGAAAAGGTTGAAATGTATTTAATATACTACCTAACGAGTAAATAGGTTTCATTCATATCTGTGACGTAATTGTATGATTAAATGAAATAGAAATTATTTTATACTTTTTAGTGCATTTCGAAGTCGGTGTATTTTTTTTCTTAAAATTATTTTATTTCACGCTTTTTAGTGGAATGGGGAGAATTTTATAGGATACTATGAGACAGTTCTTCCGGGCTTTTTTTTGTCTGCGTAAATGCCATGAACATAATTAAGTAAAAGACAACATGGATATTCGTTTTTCAATTTTGCTTGCAACAATAATCCTTTGCAACTAAAAATGAAAAAATTTTTGGTAATGGTACCAGTGGGGAGTCAGACTCTACAAGATGCGAAAGGCTTTGTTGCGTTCGGACCACCCATCTAGGAAAAAAGCCGGCGAACATGCATAGAAAAAACAATAAGGGACACTCTTTCAGGGACAAATACAAAGTAATTACATCATGATTGAGGGTGCTTCATCCATTTGTTCTTTGTTATCTTTCTTTGCAAAAATTTACTGCGCATTTGTATCTCTTACGGTTTAGAACTGCGCAAGGGTCAATATATCCGTAAAATAATAGCAGATCCGGCGCAACATATTTTCTAACAAATCAAATTGATGCATTTTTAGAACGATACGGAGACTGTACCAAGCAATGGGAATAATACACCAACGTCAACGTGAAGTCATCTTGCTGTATAAGTCGCGTGTCAGAGCGGTAAAGCTTAGTTAGTGTTTTGGTATAGTGCATTGTAATTGCCCTTCCTTGTCTTTCCCATGCATAGCACTGGGCGTTCCACTAATATTAATAACAATAGTTTTTCGCTAATATCACGAAAACTAAAGCTTTCCGTCAATTATGCAAGAGGAAAAAGATGTCCAGAACCACGCCCCTAACAACATATTCGAAGGACATTAAAATCCTTCGAAGTTGATTTCAAAATTTAATAACAATTTTTTGCTAATATCTCGAAAACAAAAGCGTTCCGCGAAATTTGTGTAGGAACAAAATTGTTCAGAATCATGTCCGTGATAAGATATTAAAAGCGCACTAAAATCAAGAAAAGTGTATTTCAAACGTTGCCGCTTTTTTTGCAATAACAATACTTTGCAATTAAAAAATGAACAATTTTTTTATAATGGTACCAATGGGGAGTCAGAACCTACCAGATGCAAAAGGTTTCGTTCCTATCGGTCCATCCACCTAGGCGTAATCGGCGGGCATACATAGAAAAAAAAAATATACTGATCGAATTCAGTAACCTCCTCCTTTTTCGAAGTCGGTTAAAAACGGGGACCGACGGAGCTGGGGAGAGGAGAGAGAGAGGCCAAATCGAACCAAGCAGTCTTCCGATCAACTGTTGATTCAGCAAGGAACCCAGTCGTTAGCCGAGTCACAGCACCATTAGGGGTCGATCCGGGAACCGAGTAGAACAGACAGGAGAAAGGGAGGAGAAATAATTAAAAAATTCAAGCTCAAAGAAAGTTTCGAATAGCGAAGCGGCATAAGCTCCGATCCGGAAGGAAAGGGAGTGTTGCTGGCAACTTCCGGCTGGCGCCTTCGCGGAGGCAACAAATGGAAGCAGCAACAAACGGCGGGCAACGCTACGAAAGACGACTCGAGGTTTCGGACAGACCTCTCAATCGAAAGGTGTTTGAGCAAAGAACTCATACGTCAGCCTGGTCACAGCACCATTAGGGGGCGAACTGGGAACCGAGTGAAAATACCTGGAGAAAGAGAGGAAAATTATCACCAAGAGCAATGGGCTCATGTAGCGTTGTGGAAGGAGATTTGGGCGTAATAGGAAACTCGGTGAAAATCGATTAAACAGCGATAAGGCAAAGTGTAAGGGGACGAGGGAGGGGGAAATTACGCGAAAACGCGATGAAAAGCGGTGCGCGGAAAATTAGAACTACGAAGCGATTGCGGAACGGAATGCTAGCGGCGAATGCACGCAAGGAAAAATAAACCTTATTAATATAAAATTTTATTTTATTTTATTTTATTTTATCTTATTATACAGAAATCATAAATATAAATAGGACAACGCGAGCTAAGGCGCAAATATAGGCAAGAAAGGGCAACAGTCGAGACGAAGTATATCTTACAAGTAAACCTACCCAAGTGTCATTCTCCGATTTTTATGAAATTTGGATATGTTATACATGGAAAATTAGGGGACACGTATTTTTTTTATCTGCGATAAAACATATGTAGGGTATGAAACAACCCCCTAAAGTGTGAGAGTAAAATGGAAAAATTGCGATATTTCGAGGTCAGTGAAGCAATTTTGATGATTTTTGGTATGAAAGTATCTTTCGATAGGAGACAAAAATTGGCCTAGGTATGTTGGAAGGGGAGTGAAAATTAGGGGGTGATGTACCCTAAAGCGACCAATTTCTTGCTGCAAAAAAATCAGTTTTGATCTGATCGAAACAAAATCTATTAAAACTTCAAAAGGAAAGTTAATTAGGGAACACGTCTCTTTTTTTTTTACATAAATATTTGGGACGTAAATAACTCCTAAATTACCGCGCTCATTTGGCACTACGCACGAAACACCTTCCACAACATGCGAGCGACGGCCTAGCGCAGGCCTTGTGGCGGGGGCGGGAGACGGTTTTAGTGGGTATACGTGGAAACCGTCCCTCTTCTAGGGACGCCGGAAGCGTGAGTCACCACACTATGTGGACCATCTTCCCAGGTGTCCGTAATTGGATTTCTGTCTTCCCTCAACAAAAAAAAAAAAGAAAAAAAGGGCTGAGACCCACGGACGATTTTTTTAGCAGGACTCCAGTGCAATTACACGGGTCCGGGCGAATCACCCTTCTAGCTGCTCGATCGGAAGCGGAAATCAGAGGTGGTCAGGAAATAATAAATAGGTAACCCGCGCGTATGTATCCATCGAAAAGCTTTAGTTGGACCCAAATTAGGTCTCCCAAACAAAACAGAAACGAGCCCTACGCGGTACAAAGTTCTGCTGGGGAAAAGGTCGTCAAACTCGCCAATCGCAAAGGAGGCTTTCGCGGCGCGAGAGCTCACGATACGCGCGAGCTGTACAATAAAAAAACCTAACACCAAGGAAACACGCCCTCTTGCGGTCGTGGACAGACTGGGGGACGCTGGTCCTAGATGCAAAATACTGCAAAGCAAAAATTAACGGACCGCAGCTATCCGCGGCCTCTGGGGTCCTCGACGCTGGGGCTGGTGGTCCTATCGCCACGGGCCATTCACACAAATACGCGCTCACCTACGCGAAATAAGAAGAAACAGAGCAGGAGGCAAAAGTCTGCTACGCGGTATTTCGCGGCTAGCTCGTTCGTTGCCCACGATCCCGCTTCGCTCGCGAATTCTCGAACGGCCCTTCCTGACCTTATCCGCAACTACGACCATCGCGGCGCCTCCGCGGATTCGCGGACGAATAGCACTTCGACGCCCGATTCGAATCCGTTCAATATCGCTTTGATTTATTTCTTAATTGAGCGCCAGACGCTTCTTAGCGTCGCGATAAGGAACTTTAACGCGAAGCGAGATTCTACGGTGGAAAGATAGTACAATCGCGAAGTTAATCCCAGAAAACGCGAAAGACTCAAATCGGCGGCGGCACGGCTCGGTAGCTCAGTAACCGAACGGGATGGTAGAGTGACGGGATTCTTCAAGGGTAAGGAGGCTAGATGCGGAAGCGGATGTGAGAGAATATCCCGGGATAATTCGTAAGAAACCTCGACTCAGCAGTATTTGTTAAAAGCAGCGCTGTTTATTTAAACCTAATTAATCTAAGTGACGAACAGTATGACCCCGTGTACCGACAACCAGTTCGATCGTTAACACTTAGCGAATGACCGATGTCCGAGATTCGCGTGATTCTAGCCCGGTAAACGGGAAATGCCAATTCCTAAGCGCGATACAGTCGTCGATTTAGTGTCGATTCTCGGAATGGTACGCGACGCAATTATCTATAACGCAACTCTAGTAATTAAACGAAACGCGACGCGATTATCCTAACGAAATGTAACGCGACGAGACTTGACGAGTCGCGACAAAGCGCGACGGAACGCAATTATTCTAAACGCACGAAATCTAACGCATTTAAACTACACGCGACGCGACTTATTCTTACGCACGAATCGATTCTGTATCGACGACCGTCTAGAGAGAGAAGGCGAGAACTAGCGCGACAAACTACGAAATGTCCGGTACGACAAAACAGGCACTTTCCGATCTGCTCCCGTGACAATGAGAATTCGAAATCGAGACGTGAGAGGGCACAATATTGGCAACGGCTTTCGCGAGACTAAAAAAAAAACTAAATTGTGGCTTACGCGGTACCAATCTCCCAGGTCAGGTTCAGTGACCTGCTGAGTGTGGCTTTTAGAAAGATCGAGAAGCGATCTTCCTATTTCACGATACTTCCGGAATTCCCCCAATGACTTAATTTAATTACTAACTAACGCTCAATGCCGACACTCCGGCCACCTTTTGCAGAACCGGCCGGTGATTGGCACGCCCGGTGGTCGACAACCCACGGTACGTTACTCTCGATTTCGAATTCTTTACAATAGATATTACGTGAGGGGCTTACAGAGATGTCCAGTATTGGCCGTTATTCTTTAAGCGGCAGCGATAGGTCGTGATTGGAAGCTTAGACTGTTTTCGAAAAACACCGTAACAGGGCAAATGCCGAATACAGAATACTGAGCTGCGCGCCCTTATGCCGGTATTCGGACACCTCGTGATCACCCCCCACCCTAGACCGAAGTCTCCGTCTTCTTGCGAAGGCATCTTCGGCAGGACCTCCTCCTACTCCGCGGCCTCTCTTCCTCTATCGTAGGTTCGTAGCGGGGAAGCGGCAGGGTAGCGGAACCTTCCTTAGGCGCACGTCGTTCTCCCGCTAGCCTTTCTCCCCTTACTCCGCCGCCTCTCTTGGTCTATTGCAGGGTCCAAGCGGGGTAACGGCAGGGTAGCGGCAGGGTAGCGGTGCGTTCCCTCGACGTACGTTGTTCCTTCGCTGGTGGTGACGTCATCCCCCGGTGATATATATAAAATAAAGCGGCGGCAGATTTTGTTCGTATGATATTATGTGCGCTTCGTTCTCTCTCTAGACGGTTTTTGCCCCTTATCCAGTACCTGTCCGGTCTCCCGAGGAGGTTCCTTGTGACGGGTATAAAGTACCACGTCATAAGTCCTACCTGAGATGGTCTTCGTAATCCTTGAAATTTCCAGCGAGGGCGGCGACGTATCCCCACCCACACACGATTCACAAACGATACACCACAAATAATTTAACACACGAACCCACACACACGAAAAAAAGAGGAAAGGGAAAGAAATAATATAAAAGAAAGCAAATTAACAGAGCTAAAAAAAATAGCGAAAATGAAACTTTGAAATTTAAGGGGAGCTTTGGCGATATGCCACGTTCCTCCCGACGGCTCGCTTACGTCTCCTAGTTCCTCTTCTTCCCCGGTATACGGTGTTCCCCCACCCCAAAGATTTCAGCATCGGGGATGGGCCATCACGTGGTGTCTGATGGCCACATAGGTCCTTGGGCCCTCTTAAGGTGGCGGCTGGGGTTGGCTTGTCCCCAGTCCTGGCATTCCTCGGTGATGGGCTGCCGGTCGCCATCGCGGAGGATGACACGTGGCGTAGCAACCGGACGGCCGGCGACTCCATCCAACTTAGTGGGCCCATACCGCGCCTCCGTTGCTTGAGGAGAGGCTCCTCCACGACCGGGGACAGCGACTCCTCTTTTGTTGGGAGGGGGGGGGGGGGGCGGGGGAAGAACGCATCGAAAAGAAAAATAGGTAAATATTGACAAAAGGGGCCCCACATAATTTTTTAACTTTAATCGCTAATAACTTTTTAGCGAGTCGCGACCGACAGTATTATCTTTATATAGAGTGTTCAAAAATAATATGCTAATATGATGAATTAATTATTTATTGGATACAATTTGCTCATTACTTCAAAAAAAAAGCATCAATACGTTTATCGAAAGCATAGACTCTTTTAAATAAGAATTCGGCAATACAATGCTTGTAATGATATTCTCGAGTGCCAAAACATGGAATATTACTGCGTAGTTCTCTCCATAATCTTTGTACGTTTTGAGTATGAACATTAGGATTTGGATCTACAAAATTTTCACTATGATTAACTGTTTTATGTAATTGTTGTCATTTTCAAGAGCAGTATATCCACGGCAACAATCACTATAAATAATTGATCCAGGAGCAATATATTTTTTAATTAATGCTAATAAAGTTTCAGATCGTCGGTTTTCTACAGGGTATGACGTATCGGTGGGGGAAAGCCCGAAGGGGGTTCCTTAGAGTGGGGGCAGTTAGGGAAAACGGCCCTCCACGTACCGACGCTCACACCCACGGCCAATTTATTTAACGGGGCGCCAGTGCCAATGCATTCGTCCGCGGTAATCGCCCTTCCGGCTGCTCGGTCGAGAACGGGAATCAGAGGGGGTCAGAAAGAAAATTAGTAAAAGACCCACGAGTTTGTATCCAACAGAAAAGGCTTTTATTCGGGCCCCAAGTGGACCACGTAAGCAGAACAGAACGGAAAAATTATAGTGGGCCCCACGCATTACAAGCAACGGTCGAGGGAAAAGGGTCGACTCGCCAATTGCGAGGGAGGCTTCCGCGGCGCGGGGGCACACGGTACTCGCAAGTACAAAATAGAGAAATACAGACCGAAGACACAGAAAAGCCCACGTATTCGTCCGCAAAGGAACACGCCCTCTTAGGGGTCGTGGACAACAAGGGGACGTTGGTCCTAAATACCAAATACAGCACGAAAAAAAAACAAAATAGGTTAGGGGGAACGGTGTCGACCTAGACCGTTCGCGGCCTCTAGGGTCCTCGTAACTGGGGGCCTATCGCCCTCGCCCACGCGCAAATGAATAATAAAAAAAAATAGGTAAGGAGAGGGCTCCTACCTTTGGCGCAGTGGTATCCAAAGTGTCCACACTGGGGCGGCGACGAACTCTTTCCACGCAGGCACTCTCACACAGTACAGAAAAAAACAAAGCAGAACGCACTACTAAAAAAACTCAACAACACAAAAGAACAACACTGAAATGCCAAAAATACAAAAGAAAAGAAAACGACTCGAATTTAAGCGGGGGTTTTGGCGTAGCTCGACTTTATCTCTCTTCCTCGTGATCTTCTTCCTCGGTTCGCGGTATTCCCCCACCCCGAGGATTTCGGCGTCGAGGATGGGCCATCCCGTGGTGCCTTGCGGCCAGGTCCTGCGGCCCTCTCTAGGTGGCGGTTGGGGGTGACTCGTCCCCAGGCCTGGCATCCCTCAGTGGCGGGCTGCCGGTCGCCCCCGTGGAGGATGACGGGGTGGCGTCGCGACCGGACAGCCGGCGACTCCTCTTCGGTGAACTCATCCCGCGCCCCCGTCGCTCAGGGAGAGATTCCTCCGCGACCGGGGACAACGATGCTCCGCTGGTGGCTGGAGGGTAGAGGGGGAAAAAAGAAAAAGGCTAATCAACTAAATGAAAATATGCCTCGTTACAAGGGACGATAAAAACTTTGCGTGTAGCACGTTCTATTCCGCCAAATATCCATTGTTCTTTTACAAGGCGACCTTTACAAAATTTCCGTTTACCAATTCTGACTTCGTCTACTTCTACAATAATTCCTAGTCTGCCAAACTGCTGTTGTTCGTTCATTAACCAGTCGAATAATAACTAAATATTAAAAAAAATTTATAGAAATAGTAGTATATTTAACAAATATATAGATATATACCGGTAATATTAATTTCATTAATATTTTAATTTACCTCTCTACAAAAATTTGTCCAATCAACAACAGTTCTGTCACATATTTCTAATTCATTGCACATCAAAGATTGCCGTGGTGGTTTAATTATTCAAAAATATCGAATAAACCGACAAATTTTTTTTTATGTCCAAGTGAGCTTTAGCGAACCAAGTATTGTGTAGTATTCTCATTTTAAAATTGCACGTTACTCGTTGCCTTTTTCGTCCATGGATAGTCTTATAATATTTACTTGTACAATGTATAGTGAAATTTGTATGTATGTTTGTATACGTTAACATATTTCCACATTTTACACATGATATAATTCCATGAATCACTTTTTTATTAATAAAATATTGCATGAGATTATTATAATTATACGTTAAATGCAAAAACTCGTGTAAATGCATTGTATGTATTAATACAAGATACACTATTATAAGTCTATCTAACTATCTAACTATCTAACAACTTCATTTTGACAAATCGAGAAAGACTGTCTCAAAATGAAAATTTACAAATACGTGCAGAACATAAGATATAAACACGAGAAATACGTAAACATTTGAAATAATCTTACTCCTGCTGCGGAGCTCGGAGAGATTCGAGCGGAACGGGGGCGGGGGGGGGGGTATGCGCGTACAGACCACGGGCCTTGCCTGGTTGTAAGGGGAGTTCTAGGATGTTCAAACATATAATATATTTAAATGTAAGTAATGGCACAAATATTAATTTTATTTAGTAACTTTTATTGTTAATAACTTTTTAATAAACAACGAGCGACGGCTAATTTATTGTAGGTTACTCAGGACAGTGACCTTGACAACATATGTCAAGGTCAATGTGACTTGGGGCTGCGTCCCCTTTTGTCAATATTTACCGAAAAAAAAAGAAATGGAATAATAATAAGAAGAAAACGACAACAGAAAAACCAAATGATAAAACATTCTCTCGCATACATGCCCCAGTGGCCAGTGGTCCGTTTGGACGGAGGAGTGAGGCCGGCAACCTGGGGGGTTTTCGTAACGAGGCACAAAGAAAACAAGGAAAAATATGCGTCGTTACAATGGATGACGTGTCTGAAGGAAGTTTATGTAACATGACTAGAGGGTAATGATTAGGAATAAATATTTGTTCTGGCGTGATGTAAGAGCATGTTATGGTTAGATATCGATAAGGGTGGAATGTGTTTATGACTAGTTTATCTGAGAGATGTTTATGGAGTGTGACTGGAGGATATTTATAAGGTTTGGTTCGAGGAAAGTAGCTACTTATCTTATGGGAAAGGAATGTCGAGTGGTTCCCTATTTATCTTATGTTGTACGCTCGGTATAATAAGCCTTAATTCTAAACGCTACGCGCTAAGAGTATATGTTGAATACAATATGCCTTACATCCTATGATTACACATGAGTTTTAATACTAATAAACGTCGGAGGCCCGACGTCACATGCGAGTTACGGCCAGGGGTGTCCAACGAAATAATATTTTATTTCGTTCGCCTCGCTGACTGTATATTGCTTCTTTTCCTCAGCTTTCGGCATAGCGTAGCTTTTGAGCGTACGTCGTGGCCCTCGGTCCCGTGATAGTTCGCCGTTGAAGAGACGTTGAAATACTCCTATTTCCTTACTATAGTTGGTTAACTAATCTCGCGTGATTTATCACAAGAGCTCGGAGGTTCGATAGGACAAGTCAAGTCGTGCAGGTATTTTCAGTATTAAAGATGACACGAATATAATTATATATAAATGCCAATATATTCTCAATAATAACTGTGTAACGACTGTGGAACCTAGATTCAGATAGTTACTAGCGCTAGTAAGGTAAAGAGCGGCTTTTACCAACTGAACGACTCGTTTTGGAAAATAACTAAATGTAAAGATTGTGGGATTCGTGTGGTGTGCGGTTAAGGAGTGAAATCCACAGGTCAATATCTTTCAACAATAAGGTTTATTCAATAAAATAACGAAGATGATGAATTTGACAAATAACAAGTAACAAATAACAACAAAATATGAAAAGTATACTGGTTTGATCAAAAGAAACTAAATAGATTTTTATATAATATTAATAATAGAAATGATAGAACTTGGCAAATTAAACAATACGTAATAGGTAATTGTGAATCTAACTAAATCTGATTCTCGTTAGTTAATTCTTTATATTATATCGTACCTAAGTCTGATTTCGGATGAAGCTAACTTCGCTTTTAAGTAATTAACTGAATTCGGTTTTCTATAGGATTTGATTCTCGGTTTCGAACGCTATCGCAATTACAAAGTTTATCTTGATTGATACGTTTGTAGTTTATATAATGAGTATTCTTTACGGAAGTATTAATATTAGCGCGTGATAGTCTACCGCAGCGAGGAACACGACCTAAGTGTGATTCTCTAAGTGTACCTAAATACGCTTTCGCAAAGTTAGACAGATTAATGATTTTATCTGATATCTAACGCGGTGTAGTCGACTACTGAGATTACGCTAATGACAGAACAATATTCTTTTACTAATTCAAGTTCAAAATTTATTTGAATCTAAATGAATTAATTACTCGGAACAGTTACTCTTTTAACCTGACTCGACAATTAATTGTCCATGACCCTTTTTGTCAAAACGAACACTGACAGCCAAAACCAGATCGCTTAATTGGGGAGCCTGCGTTAGCTAGCTACTAGAACGACCCAACGATACAGGAAAAGGGTGAACAGTATAAGTCTAACAGGGTAGCAAATCAATTGATTCTAATATAAAATCGTAATTGCTGAACTGCCACCCAAAAGACACGGGCTTCAGAGACCAAGCCGCTCAAATGGGGAGCCTGCGTTAGCTAGCTACGAAACGACCCAGAGCGAGCTCCGAGAATCTGATGGCGCGTTAGCAATCCGATGTAAAATCAAATATGAGTAGCTGAGAGCTATCCTTTCGATATCTTAGCCTTTCTTGGCGCTAAGTATAGCACTCTCCTAAAGGAGTTTCAGATACGAGACCGTTTGAATGGGGAGCCTGTTGTTCACTGGCTACTAGAACGACCCACGACCAAGTATCCAAATGGCGTATACCCGCTTTACCAGTCAAGTATTAAGAATCGTTGCGGCTCTTCACAGCGAAAACTGTTCCGGTTATACTTATCTGTAGACTTCTAGCTGGCTCGACTTCGAAAACTGTTCTGCGATTTTGGCGAGCTCCGCTTGGCCTTTTATACTCGCCAGCCTGGCGAATTCTCGGAAAACCCCCATAACGTCGAAATATATAATTGTCGTATAAATTCGTAATTAGACATTAATTGTACAAACGAACGATTTAATTACATTATTAATATCGCATTCTACATAATGGTTTATATTCCTGATATAAAAATAGTAATTTAATAGTGTTTTAATGAAATTGCATTTTCTATCTCCTTCTATACTACGAACGATTTCTATACGGATCGGAGCTAAGTGTATAAGCATACGATGCTTCGAGAATATTCCATTGAATAATATTATAATTTACAATATATATTTCAATAAACTAATATCTGACTTTAGTTCCGGGTAATATAATATTAATACACTCAATATGTATTGGCTGATTTGTTTAGCTAATAGTTTTTAATAACTAATAATATCGCAATTGTAAAATATATTTCTATCCTTCTCTAAGACTACGCGAGAATTCCAGGAAATTCGGGGCGAGCTTCGCGGCACGTAAACACATAGCATTGCAGAATTTTCCATACAAAACTATACATTTATTATATGTCTATAAAATTATACATTAATTTTGTTTTAAAATAAATTAACTTAGCTTTTGATTGATTTAATGAAAAATATTACTCCTTTTAAATTAGAAACATAAAATAATTATTAAAATTAAAAATATAAATATATTGGTTACCGACCGTCGAAATTAAATACATAAGTTTGATATATGTCGGTAATAGTTTAATACTGTCGGTAACTAAACTATTGGTAGGTAATTGTTCCGAATATGAAATTGCCATGTTGGAAAGAAAAACTCTTCTCCAGGGATGTTACAACTGGTATAAATACCCTCGTGTATAATATGCTTCTTATTTGTACTCACTCGACGAAAGGGGAGTCGGTTACGATCTCCCGAGGAATCAAACTAGGTTGATGTGATGGTTGCTGGTTATGTGATGGATGGACGGGCCTCGGGAAGGATTACCTATCTCCGAGGTTACCGGTATTACTGTGTAGGTGTTGGACGGCCCTGGAGCAGGATGACCTGTCTCCGAGGTAGCCGGTATGCAGACTGGAGCTGACTGAAGCTGGTTGGTATGGAATGAGGTGGCTTTTATATCGATAGTGGACAAAGGATATTGTTCTGGAACGTTCGGGTCTGATGTAAGAGAATGTTATGGTTAAATAACGGAGAATTTGGTAAAGGGAAATTTATGAAACGTGATCAAGGAGTTTGGAATAAAGGGGTTTTGTTCTGAGCGGATGTTATAGTCTGGTGTCGATAAGGATATTATGGTTAATTTATCTTGAAGGATGTTTATGGATTGAGTTATCTAGAGAATGTTTATGAAGTGTGACCGGAGAGTGTTTATGGGGTCGCTAGAATTGGGTTTATGTGCAGGATGTTTATGAGACGTGGTTCAGGGATGTTTATAAGATTAGGATTCGAGGAAAGGACTTATCGGGTGGGAAAGGAATGTTGAGTACTTCCTACGCTAATTGATTACATATGGTTCCTAACTCTAAGCGATATAAAATATGATTAAGCATTGGATATAATATGTCTTACGAGCTACGTGAATATAACGTGTCCTAAGCCTATGGTTATACATGAATCGGTTAATAGCTTATATCTATGATTACATATGCATTCGAGTATACAGTGTATATGTTACGGTGAAAGACTGAAATTGGTGAATGTCGACAATCACCGGTGAATGTCCGAAATATGTATGCCGAAATATGTATGCTAACTACTTTTATTTCGGACATTCACCAGATTTCGGTCTTTCACCGTAACATATAAATTCTATGGGTACATACGTACCTTAGTACTAATATAAACGTCGATAGCCCGACGTCACACGCGTGTTACGGCCAGGGTTGCTCGGCCAAATATATTTTATTTCGCTCGCGTCGTTGACCGTTTCTTCTCTTTTTGTTCTCAGCTTTTCGGGTGAACGTGGCTCTTAAGCGTACGTCAAAGCCCTGGGTCCCGTGGAATAGCCGTGAAAAGACGTTGAAGTATTCTTCCTCCGTGCAGCAATTTATTGTCTTTCCTTATGCTTTAGCATAAGCGCTCGGATAATGGTTAGAACGAAATCAAGTCGTGCAGGTATCGTCGTATAGAAGGTGAGACAGATATAATTATATATCAGTATATTCTTCAATAATAATGTTCCTTGCGCATAATAATTCTGTTTTATAATGCCCGTGTTTCAGGGTTGTACTCACTCGAAGGAATAAGGAACCGAGACTAGGTCGGTATGATCACTGTTGGATATATGTATTGGACGGGCCTCGGGAAGGATTACCTATCTCCGAGGTTACCGGTGTGACTTTGTATTACTATGGACGGGCCTGGAGCAGGATGACCTGTCTCCGAGGTTACCGGTAAGCAGACTGAGATATGGCGGATGAAGTCGGGTGGCTTTTATACTGATAGTGGACAAAGAGAGATTGTTCTAGAAGGTTCTGATCTGACGCAAGAAGATGTTATGACTATTGGTTATCTGAAGGATGTTTATAAGACGTGATATTCTAAAGGAGTTTTTGGTTTCGGAGGATGTTTACGGTATCGATAAGAAGAGTAACTGAATTTATCAAGCGGATGTTTATAAGATTAGGATTCGGAGAATGGATCGATGTCGAGAGGATGTTTATGGGATAAGGATTCGAAGAATGGATTTATATCGAGAGGATGTTTATAAGATAAGAAGTTAAATAATATTTAAGAGAAAGGATGTTTGTAAGATTAAGGTTAGAGGAATAGGATCGATGGTTTGATGGGAAAGGAATGTCGAGTGAGTTCCTACGCTAAATGAATACATATGTATATGTTTCCTAACTCTAATCGCTGCGCGTATAATACAGCGTGTCGATAAATGCGGTTAAATACGTCTTACGAACAGTGGTTACATGAAGAACGAGTATACAGTAAAATACAGTAAAATGTGGGTTACATATGCCTTATGAACTATGAATAATATACCTTATTACTAATACAATATAATATAATATAGTATGTCTTATTCCTAATATTAACATCGGTCGTCCGACGTCACACGCGTGTTACGGCCAGGATTTCGCGGCGAAATATATTTTATTTCGCTCGCATCGTCGACCGCTCCTTTTCTTTTGTACTCAGCTTTTCGGGTGAACGTGGCTCTCAAGCGTACGTCAAAGCCCTGGGTCCCGTGGAATAGCCGTAATAAGACGTTGAAGTATCCTTCCTCCGTGCAGCAAATTATTGTCTTTCCTTATGTTTTAGCATAAGCGCTCGGATAATGGTTAGAATAAAATCAAGTCGTGCAGGTATCGTCGTATAGAATGTGAGACAGATATAATTATGTATCAGTATATTCTTTTTTTCTTTATAATGTTCGTTGTATAATAATCCGTTGTATAATGCCCGTGTTTCAGGGTTGTACTCACTCGAAGGAATAGGAACCGAGACTAGGTCGGTATGATCACTGTTGAATATATGTTGGCGGGCCTTTTTTTTTTTTTAACGAGAGGAAATCTTCAAAAGACGCCCCCACGCCCCGGGAGAGGAGCGGGGGTAGTGTGGGATTCGTACCCACTAAAACCCCTCGGTGATGCCCACCCTCGGCGGCATGGCGGGCTATGGGGTCGTGCCTTATTCGTCGCCACGGCCCGCCAAAATGCCGCCATGCGACAAATGCGTGGGAAGGAGAAGCCTCCCCACACCAATTATAAGTACTGCGCCACCCTTATCGGAGCCGACGACGTCATCACGCCCGCCGTCATCTCCACACACCTGGCCGCGTGCAATGGTGCCATGGGCCCCCGCCCATGACACCTGCGGCCATGGCGGCCTCGGTCAATCCCGGGAACTCCGACACCCCGGACCGAGAACCGCCGACACTCACACAAGGGGATGAGGACCGATGCCGGGGAGGGCGGCGCGATCCCTATCCCACCACTTCTCTCCACTTACTAACTACACCCACACACACACAATCACACCACAAGCACGCTGACACACACACCAACACATTCACTCATCTTTCACACAGTGGGGACGACGCGGTGAAGCCGCGCCGCCCCACTACCCTCAAGAGGGCGCCCGAGAAGCGGGTCGCCTTCTGCCTCTCATTCTTCTTCCATTCACTCCGCGTCTTTCCCTATCACGCTCTGCCTCCTCCTTCCGCGAGATCACCGTCTCGCAGAAGGAGGCGACAGCCTTCCATCCGTCGTCATTCTTAGGCATTGGCTGAACCACATCTCCCAGGCACGCAGCATCACACTCAAGCTCACACTCTAGGTGGTGCCTCTGCAACGCGAATGCAGGGCACCGACCCAGCACGTGCTGGGCGTCGTCGGGCTCAGCACCACCACACTCGTGACACATCGGTGTCCGTTCCCTTCCGATCCGGTACAGATACTCCCCGAAGCAACCATGCCCGGTGAGCACCTGCGTGATCCGGAACGAGAGCCGCCCGTGACCGCGGTCCATCCACTGCTCCATTCGCGGAAGGACCGCCCCGACAGCGCGCTTCCCCACGGCCCCGCTGGAGGATAACTCCTCCTTCCAGCGGGAGACAGCATCGCGTCGGGCCTGGAGCTTGACCTCCTCGACGCTGGGCCCTGGCTGAGCACCCTCTACAACCCCCTCGCGGCGGAGGGCGCATCTGAATCCGTACACAGACGCCTCCACCTCCGCCTGATACTTCCAGGGAATTACCCCAGCCAGGACCATAGCCAACTCATAGGAGATCGTGCGGTACCCCATCACCATCCTGACCGCCAGCTGCCGCTCCACTTTTCGCAAAACACCTTGCAAGCGACGACTGGCAGCCAGGTCGGCAGCCCAAACTGGGGCGACGTATAGGGCCACGCTCCGCACGACCCCCATATAAAGCCGGCGCACCTTCTCACGCGGACCCCGCAGGTTGGGCAATAGGCGCGCCAAAGCGCCTGCCACGCGCTCCAACCTGGGGGACAACGCGTCGAAGTGGGCCTTGAATCTCCAGCGGCTGTCCAGCCGGAGTCCGAGATACCGCATCTCGGACCCGATCTGGACCTCGGCCCCGCCTACCCGGATCGACGCTCCGGCAGGAGGCCGGCCCCCACGTGTCCGGCAGAAGGCCATGACCTCTGTTTTGTGTGGAGCCACCTCCAGCCCGAGCGCCCGGATCTCGGCAACGACCACCGCTGCACCCAACTCTGCGAGACGGCTGGTCCTCGACCAATCTCGCCCCACTGCCAGGATATGCGTATCATCGGCAAAGCAAGTTAAATATAATCCCGGTGGCAGTGGGACACGCAAACTATATCTAGCGATATAGCCACCGCCACCCCACCCCTAGACGTGGCCGACTGAGCGATATCTCTCACGCGCTGTATCGCATCGATGGTGCTCCTTCCCCTTCGAAAGCCGAATTGCCAGTCGGCCACGTCGGGACCATCTCCGGAGAGGTGATCTGTCAACCTTTTCGCAATGATCGTCTCGAATATCTTGCCTATCACGTTCAATAAGACTATCGGTCGGTACGCCGAGGGCTCCCCTTCCGGTCTACCGTCCTTCTTAAGGAAGACCAGCCGTCCCCTCTTCCACGCGTCCGGAAACTTCCCCAACTTCAGACAGGCGCTGAAGAGGCCCCTGAGTCTGTCACCCAAAAATGGGAGTGCGAAGGCCCAAGCCCGGCCCGGGATGCCGTCAGGGCCTGGTGCAGTGTTGCGTGCACTGACCCTCTTGACGACATAGACGAGCTTCCCGTCCGTGACCCCCATATCGTCGGTCCACAGAAGGCGGGCCGACGACCCGGAGCTTGCCGGTGGATTTTCCTCTCGCGGAAACAAAGTTTCCACGACACGCCCCAGTAGCTGAGGGTCTAAGCTCTCCGTAACCGGCGAAGTGTATGGCCGCAACTTCCCCATAACTAATTTATAAGGCCGACCCCACCGGTCCCGCTCAAGAGAGCCGAGGAACTCGTTCCAGGCTCGATCCTTGGACTCCCTGATGGCTTTCTTGTAGGCCATTACCCCCTCCCGGTAGCAGCCCCAAAGTTGCTGCTCCCTCGCGGGGTCGCGGTTGCGTCTCCGTCGGGCGCGCAAATACCGGCGACGCAATGGGAGACATGCTCTGCGCAATTGCGCTATCTCCCCCGTCCACCAGTACGCTGCCCGACGCGGGCAAGGGGTGGCCCGGGGCATCGCTACGTCGCAGATGTCCTGCATGGTGCCCCGGAACCACTGAGCCTCGCCCTCGACGTCCGCGACCTCCCCAGCCGGAGAAGCCGGCCAGCTAACCGCGAGGGCCGCAGCCACCATCATGTCGCTGTCTAGCCTACTCAGTGCCCATCTTGGCGGCAGTGGGCGTCCACCCCGGCGACGCCGGGTTTCGGAGGAGAACTGCATGCGAATATATAAGTGGTCACTTAAGGTTTCTGTCTCCTCCTCCACCCGCCAGCTCGCAACCATGCGCGCGACCGCAGGAGAGCCCCAGGACAAGTCCACCACGGACTCCCCCTGAGGCGGCACGCATGTGCTCGCAGAACCCCTGTTGAGCAACAGGAGCCCTTGCGCCGCCGCCCAATCCAGGGTTACCTGGCCTCTCGCGTCGGTCCTCGGGGAACCCCACTCGCGAGCCTTCGCGTTGAAGTCCCCGAGGACCAGAACGCATTGGGTGGGGCAACGCCCTACCCTACCTCGCTAACTGCCCCACCCTATCCAGCAACTCCTCATACTCTGCGAGAGGCCAGCTGGGTGGTGCGTAGACGCCCACCACCGCTACATCCCCCCATCGAACCGCGACGGCCCCCCTTCCCGCTGCAATCGCGGTACAGGGGGGGAGCCGGACTTCCCGCGCGATTCAATAGCGACCAACGCGTCGCGGCCCTCCGCGTCCGCGAACCAGTGAGGCTGGTCCGGGACGCGGTAGGGCTCCGCGTATTGGACGGGCCTCGGGAAGGATTACCTATACCCGAGGTTACCGGTGTGACTTTGAATTACTATGGACGGGCCTGGAGCAGGATGACCTGTCTCCGAGGTTACCGGTAAGCAGACTGAGATACGGTGGATGGAATCGGGTGGCTTTTATACTGATAATGGACAAAGAGAATTTGTTCTAGAAGGTTCTGAGCTGACGTAAGAGGATGTTATGACTATTGATTATCTGGAGGATGTTTATAAGACGTGATATTCTAAAGGAGTTTTTGGTTTCATAGGATGTTTACGGTATCGATAAGAAGTGTGACTGAATTTATCAAGCGGATGTTTATAAGATTAGGATTCGAAGAATGAATTTATGTCGAGAGGATGTTTATAAGAAGATAAGAAGTTAAAGAATATTTAAGAGAAAGGATGTTTGTAAGATTAAGATAGAGGAATAGGATCGATGGTTTGATGGGAAAGGAATATCGAGTGAGTTCCTACGCTAAATGAATACATATATGTTTCCTAACTCTAATCGCTGCGCGTATAATACAGCGTGTTGATAAATGCGGTTAAATACATCTTACGAACTATGATTAACGTCGGTCGCCCGACGTCACACCTCCCCCCCTCGAAAAAGTCAATTTTTATGCAAGAAAAATTGACTTCGCGGGTAATCGCTCGCAATCGCAGAGTTCATTTCGCACACTCAAAAATCGCTCATACACTCAAGTTCATTTTACATAATGAGAAATTCGCTCGCGCACACAGAGTCCATTTGGGGAGTTTTCGGGGTTTTTTTTAAAGTTTATAAGTCTTTTTCAGGGAGGGGTGTGGGGGGGTCACTTGTCACTTTTTCACTTATTTTATCACTGGGAAACTGGTATCGACGGTAACTTCTTCTGGCTGAATATTTCAAGGTGCCATCTCTGCTGGTTGTTGATCCTGGTTGTTCGGGCAGTTGGGGTGATTGTTGTTTGCTGTTCGTCCTCCATGGCCACCGGATTCGTCGCTTGTTTCCTTGTTCCGTTCCTTGTTTCGCCTGCTTGTTACTCCTTCGCTGGTCCGACTTGGTGTTGGCTCGCTCCAGTGATGGAAGAAAGTGTTCTCGCCGAAAACACACGTTTTTGTGCCCGCTGGTTTGACAATGTCGGCAAAATGGTTTTTGATCCGTTTTGCTCTCTGCTTCATCCACCAGATGAAGGTTTGACATCCTTCGGGTTCTCAAAAATGCCGATCCTGGGGTGTTTGTCTCGAAAAAGTTTGAAGACCGATTTCTGGGGCGTAATCTCTCGTTCCATCTTCTAATTTCCTTGAAAATTTCTCCCTGTATTACTACCGACATATCGGCGTTGATAATCCATTCGGGTCCGTTGATGTCCTTGAATTCGTTTACTACGTCGAACAATTCCCGAAGATTGAATATATTTGATCTAGTCCACCCCAGGGGTGTCCCTTAGTCCCAAAGCCATTCCAGTTGTTCCCTGTTGAGTCTCCTTTCTCCCCGAGTGTTTCTAATGCACTGAGTGCATTGTAGGTAAAATCCTTTTGGCATAAATGCCCTAGCTAATAGGCACTCTTGCTCCGAATGGTTCCAATTTGCTCGTTTTGGGAAGGTCGGTTGCAGTATGCTGTGTTTTCCCATTGTCAAGTTTATCGCGGTTAGAATAAACAGGAGTACTACGATGTCGCCAATGACTCTTCGAATGTTTGAATACCGCGGTCCAGCTCTGCTTGCGCTCGCTCTGCTTGTCCTTGTCTTAGTTGTGATACGGGTCGTTGCAGTGGGGTTTATCTCGAACGTTCTCACACAATCATCTCGCACCTCTCTCACTCTCCCGCTTACATTTGTCTTAACGATATCATTCGACGGTACTTTCGTGACCTCACACTCTGACTCACTCAACGCGCTGTCGCAGTCGCTAATCTTAAAATTCGTCGCGGGTGTTCGTTCATACTGATTAACGCGAGCCCTTGTTTTGGCTTTCGCCGAGTCTACTAACGTATTTATTATCATGTGAGAATTTTCGGTGCCTGAAATTTCTAGAAGGTCTTCGTATTTTTTATTCGAAGTGGGTTCTGATGTCTTACGGCTTAAAATTAATGAAGGAATGGTATCGTCGACTATGTCCCTTTTCGCACGCGAAATAACGATTTCCGGGTTAGATAGATTTTTCTTGCTTATTACATTTAGATTTTCGCGGTTCGGTAGGTGCTGGTCCATTGAGATGGAGTTAGGTTAGGTTAGGTTATGCTATCTGGATATGCTATCTGGTACTACGTTTACTTGGTCTTGAACATGAAATATCGTGCATCCTGTTCGCGCGGCGTGTTTCCTATTCTGCCCATTTTCGGGCTCTAACAAGTTCGAATTATCGGTTGTATTTGATTCTACCGCGGACGTTAACGGTTGCGGAGTTGAGTTATATAAATCGCCCGAAGGTATAAGAGGAATTTGAATATTTTGTTGTATGAGAGCATTATTATCGTTACTAGTTGAATCAGGAGTACAGTTTGATCGATCGAATATTTTCTTTAAACGTTTTGGCCTGAGATCGGATTCATTTACGTTATAAAATGGAAAAACTAATTCTCTCCAGCGAACGCACTGGTTTCTCATAGAAATCTCCGCGTCGTGCAAAAAGGTTATTCCCAATACTCCTTCCATGGGTATGGGAAAAGAGTTAGGGAGCACATAGAATCTAAATTTTTCACCGAATATTGTTAATTCTGTAGTGCCAAGGGCCGCGATTGTATGTGAAGTGATTCCGGAAATTTCCAATTTATTTTCGGGGTTTATCAGTACGTGAGATTTTAAAGCGCTTAATTTGATTAAATTCGGTTCCGCACCCGTGACAACCATCATGACCGCTTGCGATTTCAGTTCTGGTGTTGTTGGGTAACGGGCTGGATTTTTATTCAATGTGGGGTTTTTGAATCGGGAATGGAGGACGGGAATTAACTGTTAACACTTTTTACACGGAAAACAGTCACAGTCACTTTATTTATGGTTTCACAATTCAAATTTTAAACTAATCGTACAAAAGGTCACACATCGACCAGTAAACGAAACTACGATGGAAACGCACGGAAATCTTGCCCTTGATCGGGTCGCTGCTCGCGAACGCGACGGAAATCTTGGGCGGAACTCTGTGTTAGCTCCGAACGCGACGGAAATCTTGACGCGACGATATTACCGAATTTTCGCAGCGATCAAGGTCCGACCGCGGAAGCACGAGATACCGGTCGAAATAAAGGCTGAGAGTCTCGCCACGTGTTATGGCGACGGCAACGGTGATTTAAACGAATTAACGGCACAACACGGAAATTATCGCGGGCACGACGTTCCGTTAATTTTATTGATATTCGATGTCTCTAAATAATGGTAATAGCTCGGTGGATTATCACAATTTCGCGGAATTCGAATTGGAAAATAACTCGGGTGCGTGTGACTTCTCCAAGAGCCGGAACAAGAAGAATGACGGGGCGATCTATCGACATCGATCAGCGAAAACGGGGATGCGTGACAGATCCTAATCGATATAGAGCGCAGGTACGCAGGAGAACAAGGACCGCGAATAGTAACTACAATTACGCATGAAAAGGATCGGTAATGCGCGTTACCTCGTTCGCGATGAGATTTGTGATTCGCGAATTCTTCTCGATATGGCCGTTAGCGCGATATTTAATGTTTCCACGACGACTCTCAGCTATATGCGGACATTACGGAACAGGTGTTTTTATTCTAATTTGGGGGATTCCGGTTGTTCCCCAGCCGTCGACGCAATTGATTCGGGCTGTTCTTGCGTGATTGCGTGCACTGTTCTCGTGCTTGGGCCCTCCCGTCCTTTGGTCGCCGCGGGCGGGAGGGCTTGCTCGTTTCCCGGATTTCGTATTCGTTCACTATATTGACGTCTTCTGCACTCGTGCAGATCATGTCGCGGGATATTACAATATCGGCAAAATCTATCTGACCGCGGCGGATCTCTCCTATCCTTTTCGCGCGGATATCGCGTGAATCCGCGATTCGTTTGATAATTTCGTGACGAAACGGGCGATGTTGGCCTCCACGAATCGCGACGCGATGGACTATTCGAGCGATGTTCACGCCATTCTGAAGTCTGATCGCGCCTTTCGAAATTAACGCGACGCGGTAAATTATCTTCCCTAAAATTTCTATTCAATCGCCAATCGGGGTTTCTATCACGCTGTTCGAAATTTACACGGCGCGTTTCCGTACGGCCCTGTCTCGATTTTTCTAGCTCTAAACGCTTAAACACCGAGATTGCCTCTCTAAATACGCATTTCAATGATTGAGATGAAACTGATTTCACCTCTAGACGCATGGGTGACATTAACCCATCAATAAAACAGTTTTTCGTAAAATCGTTAATTTCGTCGGCGTCGCAAATTTCTCGGTCGCAGTCAAGGATCGCGTCGCGCAAGTCTTTTACTCGAGTTATAAAATCTAGAATGTGCTCACCGTTCTTCATGTAGGTATTTGCTAGTTCGCCGCGATAGTGATCGATGGTCCGTTGCGGTCCGAAAATATCCTTCAGCATGTTGCACAATTCAGCGACGGTGTCCGCTTCTTCATCTTCGACGGCGGCGGCTGCGTGTCCACTTAAACGTCCGATAATGAGTTTAACTAATGTTCCCTCGGCGTGAGCAGGAATTAATTGTCGTGCTTTTTTACACGCCCGTGTGAATGTCAATAACGTTGGCGAGGAGCCGTTGAACGTGGGCACCATTTTCACCGCTTCGTTTAATGTGTAGCTAATAGACTCGCCTCCGAAAGCGATATTTGGTACCTCCATTTTCGCAGAAAATTCCCCCGGAACGTCCATTTTCTTCGGGATCGCGCCCTGGGTCTTCTCGGTGTTCTGAATCTTCGCTAAAAGCGCTTCGTTTCGCAAGCGAGCTTGCTCCAGCTCGCGTCTGTCGTCCTCAAGTCGCCTGGCCTCCTCCCGGAGACGTTTCTCCTTTTCCATCTATTGCTTTTGTATCAAAGCGACTTCATCCTCCGTCATGATTTCCGTGTGTCGAGAACGGAGTTCCATAGAACTCGTCTTCTGGGTGCCACCCTGTTGAGTAGACATGTCGCTCACAGAATTCACTCACAGTTTTTGGACACGACCACGGATTTTTGCCAATCGAGCGGAAGAAATCGACTAACACTTCGTCAGGGATTTCCCTGTGATTATACACTGTAACTGCACTGTTCGTGTCTAGTATGTCGTAATTAAATATCGGCACTTCGCGATTTGTCGTCTCTGTGTCCGAATCACTATTTATTGTCACTAACTCCGGTCCGAAAACTTGTTCTGGATATTTCTTCTCGAGGAAGCGGAGTTTCTTCGCCTTTACTTGTCTGCCCGCGCGGCAGCCGCGTTTTCTTTTGCCCTAAATCCAGACGTTTATAGTAACGAGATATTTAAATATACGAGAAAAGAAAAATTTTCATGCACAATGCCAATGACTTACCGGCATTACTGTCAGTGTTAAAACTCAGCGGCGTTCAAGGACGCGCAAAAGCTCGCTCACCAGCAGCGTTTGTCGGCTCGTAATTGAACTTCACCTCTAATTTTTATCGCGGAAGAAAAATCCGCAGGTTTTTTCAGTATCGTGGCAACACCTTCACAAAAGTGCGCAAGTGTGACACAAATACTTACTAACGCCTGACGAACTTGTGCACAAACACACTAAAATTCCTTCTAACCAAGTTGTGTTACAGCCCCTCTGAGCGCAAGCACCGCTTGGAGAGTCGGAGATTTTTAGAAGTCTGCTCGAGAATCAGAAACACGAACATTGAAGCGCAGAGAGAACGTCTGAACTGGACGAAGAATCGAAACTGAATGAACGAGCTGCAGCCGTTGCAGCGAGCGCGTTGCCGGTGGTTGACCAATCGGAAGCGTTGAGCGCGTGGGGGCGAACGGTTGAGCTGGCCGAGCTCGGGAAAAACCCGTGACGTCAGGGAAAGGCCCGTAACGTATGGGAAATACCCTGGGCCTGGCCCTCAGGTATTCGGAGCTCTTACCCTTCGTTGAATATGGTTGAGGGTCTGGAAATCGTCGCCAAATGTCCTCAAAATCTTCTTGCTGCCTTGTATCCTTTCTTCGACTCTTGAAGCGTTGAATAAACGGCTGTTTTACCACGGTGCTGAGTCAGGAATCCCACCGCTGTCACCAATTTGTTACGGCCAGGATTTCGCGGCGAAATATATTTTATTTCGCTCGCGTCGTCGACCGCTCCTTTTCTTTTGTACTCAGCTTTTCGGGTGAACGTGGCTCTCAAGCGTACGTCAAAGCCCTGGGTCCCGTGGAATAGCCGTAATGAGACGTTGAAGTATCCTTCCTCCTTGCAGCAAATTATTGTCTTTCCTTATGCTTTAGCATAAGCGCTCGGATAATGGTTGGAATAAAATCAAGTCGTGCAGGTATCGTCGTATAGAATGTGAGACAGATATAATTATATATCAGTATATTCTTTTTTCTTTATAATCTTCGTTGTATAATAATCCGTTGTATAACTCACTCGAAAGAAGTAGGAACCGAGACTAGGTCGGTATGATCACTGTTGAATATATGTATTGGACGGGCCTCGGGAAGGATTACCTATACCCGAGGTTACCGGTGTGACTTTGAATTACTATGGACGGGCCTGGAGCAGGATGACCTGTCTCCGAGGTTACCGGTAAGCAGACTGAGATACGGTGGATGGAATCGGGTGGCTTTTATACTGATAATGGACAAAGAGAATTTGTTCTAGAAGGTTCTGAGCTGACGTAAGAGGATGTTATGACTATTGATTATCTGGAGGATGTTTATAAGACGTGATATTCTAAAGGAGTTTTTGGTTTCGGAGGATATTTACGGTATCGATAAGAAGAGTGACTGAATTTATCAAGCGGATGTTTATAAGATTAGGATTCGAAGAATGAATTTATGTCGAGAGGATGTTTATAGGATAAGGATTCGAAGAATGGATTTATGTCGAGAGGATGTTATAAGAAGATAAGAAGTTAAAGAATATTTAAGAGAAAGGATGTTTGTAAGATTAAGATAGGGGAATAGGATCGATGGTTTGATGGGAAAGGAATGTCGAGTGAGTTCCTACGCTGAATGAATACATATATGTTTCCTAACTCTAATCGCTGCACGTATAATACAGCGTGTCGATAAATGCGGTTAAATACGTCTTACGAACTATGATTACATGAGGAACGAGTATACAGTAAAATACGGTAAGAATACAATAAAATGTGGGTTACATATGCCTTATGAACTATGGATAATATATAGTATAATATGATATAATATGTCTTATTCCTAATATCAACGTCGGTCGCCCGACGTCACACGCGTGTTACGGCCAGGGGCGTCCGGTGCGATAATGTGCTATCTCACTTGCCTCGCTGACCGTATCCTTTGATTATTTTGCTCAGCTTTCGGGTTAGCGTAGCTCGTCGGCTTACGTCGTGGCCCTGGGTCCCGTGGAGGCAGCTGTCGTTGGAGACGTCTGAGTCCTTGTCGTATCTGTTAGGCTCGTCTTGCGTGATTTATCACGCAAGCTCGGAGGTTGTGATGGTATTATACGAATCGTGCAGGTATTTGAAGATAGTGGACAACAATTATAATTATATAATGATATATTCTTCAATAAATCCTTGATTATATATGTATATGTAGATATGGACAATGTTCCTTTATGGTATACTCTTACGCTTATCCGCTCGACGAAATGGGTAGTCGATTACGACTCCCGAGGAATCAGGCTGGGCTGATGTGGTATTGGATGACTGGACGGGCCTCAGGCAGGATTACCTAGCACTGAGGTTACCGGTATGCAGACTAGGGCGGACTGGCGCCAACTGACTCTAGGTGGTAAGGAAGGAGCTGGGTTTTATAGTGGTTGAGGACAAAGGAAATCATTCTAGAAGGTTCTGGCTGATGTAAGAGGATGTTATGGCTAGGTGTCGATAAGATTAGTTTTATCTGGAAGGGTGTTTGTAAGACGAGATGTAGGAATTGTCGTGAGAGGATGTTATGGTCTGTTGTCGATAAGGATATCATGATTAATTTGGTTATAGGATATTTGTGAGTTGGATTATCGGGAGGATGTTTATGGGATTAAGTTTGAGGAAAGGACTTATCTTGTGGGAAAGGAATGTCGAGCGGTTCCTACGCTACTTGCTTCCTTATCTCTATGTGATTAACTATGGCGTGAATAATATCTTACGGCTAAGATTACATACAGTTCTTACACTCTAGGGTTACATTCATATCTTATATTCTATGGCTACCTACGTGTCTTATATTCTATGGTTACATTCATATCTTATATTCTATGGCTACATACATGTCTTATGTTCTATGTCAACGTCGGAGGCCCGACGTCACACGCGCTCGGCACCGAACCGACTAGGCGGAACGGAGTTTCATCGGTAACTTCGACAATCGTGAATCCGGGCGTGCCAAAACGCTATATCAGTGCCAGAAATACGTAACTCTATCAATTTTAAATGTGTTTTTTATGGGTTGTCAGTCATCGATTCACGGAGGAGAGGCGCGTTGGCTGTCGTGGCGAGCGCACGTGTTCGGGGGTCGCTCCGCGATAAATTACAATTTTGGTGGGAAAAAGTGGTTTAAGTGTGATAAATGATGTTGTGAAGTGAGGGGAGACCGTGGGGGAAGTGGGCGGTGAAATTTTGTGAAAATCGGAAGTGGAATAGTGAAGTTATAAATAAAAAACAAAATTTCGGTAATGGCGACCTCCACGCGACGCGAGGAAAAGCATGGGGTGCAAACCCATGAGTAATCGAGAGCGAGGAAACGAGTGTTTGGACCGACCGCGGAATAAAATAAATATGTGCGCGACTTAAATACGATTATTTTTTATATATCGCGAGTGAAAATAGTGCAATTTAAGGGTGAAATTTGCCCTCAAAGAAGGACTTGAGCGAACACGTGGTCGTACGACATGTCCAAGTTGCGAGAGGACGTCGCAGAAATTAAATAAATTAAATAATGTAAATGTCAGTAGGGATTTAAAGTGCGGGGAAAGGGCGACCGAGGCATGTCGAATGCACGCGGTGATTAGTTTCGGCTATTTCCGTATTTGCGTGATTTGATAGTAAATAAATAAATAATGGCGTTGGTCGAGCAAGCTTCGATATATCATACGAACACGTGTAGAGCGTAAAGGCCGGTTCGCAAACATCCAACATGGCGGAAGAAGGATCGCCGCAAGCACTTGGAGAGCGGCTCTAGAGGGTGAAACGAAAGGATGCGGCAGCAAGCAAGACGGCGGAGGCATGGCGCGCTTCTCAAACGGCAGGAAGAGGGGAAGAAGCGAGAAGACAGCGAGAGGGAGTAGAGGAAGAGCAGGAGTGGAAGAAGCGGGGAAACAAACATAGACACGACCGATCAAACGACTCAAACCTGCAAAGGAGGAAACCGGTATCAGCCTGGTCATAGCACCATTAGGGGGTACAAAACGGAGACCGACGGAGCGGGGTTGGGGAGGGAGAGAGGTCAAATCGAACCGAGCACCTTTCCGATCAACTGTTGATTCAGCAAGGTACCCAGTCATCAGCCTGGTCACGGCACCATTAGGGGGCGACAACGGGGACCGAGTGGAATCGCTAACGCTACCCTCTGCATTCCACAGTCCACGGTCCACCCACCATGTCACTGTGGAAGCGCATTCACACGAAATAGGCGCGAAGTGCATTGGGGGGTTGGGCCGCGAGGCGACCAGGGGGCACAGCCCCCTAGTTTTCGAATAATCGTCCATGCGTCTTTGCTTGTTTGTCCATCATTATTATGTTAGGAAATTAGTGAAAAGTGGCAAAAAATATTACAGTGAAAAGTAATAATAAAAAATGATAGTGAAGTAAAGTTACGTATTATTTTTACGAATAGCTCCGATCGATAGAATAATCCAGTTACGAGGATCCATTTTCAATCAAGCAGGATTATTTTCAAACAATTGGTGAGTCTTATTTTATTGGTTTATAAGTTTTATGTAAATCTAGAATTACAGAAATTTAATTTATACGACTTTTATTAATTACACATAACTAATTCTGTTCCTTATTCATGACAAGAATATTAAGAATAAGTGAACACTATTTCTAACTGTGCTTTTCATTATTTAACTAAAATTTGACGTAAGGGTTTTTTATTAAACGTTTATACTGTCCCGGCGCATAGACACTTTATCATAATTTCACTCATCTGCTAGGCTCGAACCTTTTGTTCTCACTTCTGGACGCGCGTAATCTGCGCGCTCTGATTGTTCCGTACTTTTGCTTAATAATTCAAAATCCAAGCTTCAAACCCCATTTTTGCAAAGGGAAATCTTGTTCAGAATCACATCCTCAACCACTCCATTCCGGGAGTTACACGAATTGTGAGACACCCTGTATGTACCGGTATAATACGATCTTTTCTTGCCGTCCCCGTCATCAATGACGGGAATGTGCGGGATTTCTGAACATGGTAGAATATCTCCTGTTTTTAACCGACTTCGAAAAAGGAGGAGGTTACTCAATTCGATCAGTATATTTTTTTTTTTCTATGTATTCTCGCCGATTACGCCTAGCTAGGTCGACCGATCGGAATGAAACCTCTTGCACCTGGTAGGTTCTAACTCCCCATTGGTGACTCTACCTAAACATCCGGTGCTCCGTATCCTCGTTAGAATAGAATTAGCAATCCGAGAATCGATCAACCGACTCGAGAAAACTCGTCGGAAAAGGTGATCACGAAATACATATCTTATCACGAATATGATTCTGAATAATTTTGTTCATATACAAATTTCGCGGAAAGGTTTAGTTTTCGAGTTATTAGCGAAAAACTATTGTTACTAATATATGGAATTCTACGTATGCCTCCGTGTCTCTGGTGGTGTATGAGTTAACATGCAGTCGCCGATTTTCTACTGTTTCTACAAACACGCCTTGTCGGCCGAAAATCAGTATACACGTATAATAACTATTGTTATTGCAAAATCCTATTCTTTGGTATTGTTATGTAAGAAATGCACCGATCGCGGTGAAACTTTTCGAATCTCGAAGATCTTTCCAAGATGATCTCATTTGTAACAGACATTTATGGGACTCGTTAATTGTTAATAACTATTGATACTGCAAAAGATTTATTCTTACCCTGCAAGAAATATGGCGACCGTGATTTTTCAAAGTTGTTCCTGTAAGTAGATTTCGTCAATTTCTTTATCAATTGGCCGCAAATAAAAGAGAAGAAAAAAAAACAGACTTGGTTTGTTTCTTTACGTGTCAGTCGCTGGAAGCTGATCTGCAGTGTTTGTTTGCAAAAGCAAGCGTCGTAATCTTTCCATTTCTGCGAGTGCTCTCTCGTCATGAGATTTAACGAGGACTTTGTTTGGCGCTAAACCAGATAAAACTAGACCATCTAGACTTTTAACACGACTAAGTGCAACGTAAATTTGACCTTTTGCAAAATTCCTTTTGCCAAGATCAATTACAGCTTTGTTTAATTTGGTCGCTTGTAATTTGTGCACCGTTACTGCCCAACTTAAAATAAATGGTAACATTCTGCGCTCAACGTCCCTATAACCTTTTGTCGCCTGAAACGTTGCTGAAACTGGAGATATTGGAATGTAACCATCAATATCTTTGAACCTATTTCCAACAGATTCGTCGTCAAATTTTATAAGAACTGAATCCGGCAATTCTCCCTGTTCTAGTTGGACTCTTCTAAGTGCCGGCCATCTAAATTTCTTAACTATTCCCATTGCACCGTTTATCAAACCATCAGAAATTGATATATTTCGCCGCAGTATGATTCGCGATCCCTCGGCTAACGTTATTGTATGTAACAGTCCGCCACAGTTATTAACATTTGTAGGAATAACATTTTCTGGTGGCCTTTTTCCATATGTAGCTGGCTCACGGGAATCGTCTACTGCATCAATGATGTACATTCGATGTGGTTTTGCTAAATTATCGGTCATTTTTGTATTATATTCATCGACTAATTTTATGGTTGGGAATACTCTTACCGCTTTACCATCCTCAAACTCTCCGGTTAAGGGAACTCTTCTTCGTTCGCATAGTATTTGTAGTTGAAAGGTTGTCACTTCCCCAAACCGTAGGTTATTCAGTAAGTCGACAAACTCGACGTCATCCCTTTATCGCATGTTAATAGTGAGACTCCCTTTTACCGGGGGCAATTGCATGATATCGCCAAAAAGAAGTACATTTACACCACCAAACCGTTTATCATTCATTTTGAATTCTTGCTATCTTAAATGAATTATTCGCAAATTCTCGTAAGATACCATTGATATCTCGTCAATAATCAACCACCTTATGTACCGCTACTTTCGTCTCTCCTGTTCGAGTCTTTGTCCAGTCAGTCGCCGATAGGTCATTGCAGTACCTTTTTCAATAGGCAACGAGAACAAGGAGTGCAGAGTTTTTCCGAATATTTGGCGGGCAGCGACGCCAGTCAAAGAAGCTACTTCAATGAACGATGGTTTTATCATCATATCAACTGTGGGATTATAGCAGCGTTTAATATGTTCAACAAGTAATTTTAAAATAAACGACTTGCTACTACCAGCTCCTCCGGTAATAAAAAGTAATATTTGTTCCGTATCTTCATCATCATTCTTTTTAATATCTTTCTCAATTACTGAAAAAACTGATTTCAATAAATCTTTCTGTTGAACGTTAAGACTTCGAATACTATTAAGGAACGCGTCTTCTGGCATTGCAAGTGTTTCTTGCTGTTGATTCTCATACAAATCAACTTGATCGCAATATACTGTTCATTATTAGTATCCCCTTCGCGTACAACGTTCAAAGCAACAGCCTGGGCCAGCGCCGCTTCAATGATTTGTTCTGCGCGAGTAAATTGTTCAACGGTTGCGTTTCCCAACATAGGTTTCAATTCGTGTCGCCGTCGAAGAAAACATTGTTCCGAAGATTCGTTTTCGGACATAAGTGTACTTTCATCACGAAATGGAATGTGACACACTATCAAGTTACAGAAATATCCTTCTCTATCGCTGTTCAAGGTATAATATCGGTGGCGAAGTACAGCTGGTTTATTTCTTATTCGCATTCGAGTATTGTCCTTCAATCTTATGAACCTCGGCCTCGATGTTTCTTCATCGTCATTTGTAAGTTCTGCGTCTCCGTCCTCTTCTGTCCACATTCCACTTGAAACTGTTTCATATCGGACAGCAAATTCAGCTAAGCTCAAATTCTCTAGACTGTCCGGTCTCTTTGCGTAACGATCGAATATGTTATTGAAAAATGATGTTTCATATCCTTCGAAACTCAAAATTCTGTATCTCTGCTCAGGCTGACAGCTGTTTATAAATACAGCTTTTCGCGAGCTCATTTTAACCCTTTGCCGTAATTTCCAACTGTGCGGGCCAAAAGCGACACCAAGTTCGGTCGCGCGCAGGGACATACGTAGCTTAGCTCAGCGTTCGAAACTATACAAATCGCAAACTTCCTATGATTTGTATATACACGTGCGCGGTACAATTAACTTCGAAAGATGTTTTATAAATAATTACGATTAGTTGATTATTAAACAAAAAAAAGATTTATTGTTTATGTTTCGCCCGATAGACTTACGACGCCTGTGAGGCGTCATTGTAAGCTAAGGGGTTAAGAGGCAGATGGCATAATTGATAAGCATATTCTGCAGCACTGACCATTCGTTGGGACAGAATTGCCATAGATACCGAAAATAATTGATTCCAGACGGTACCGCTGCGGCGTTTCGCACGGGAAACGGCTTCTTTAATAACGTCTCCTGTATCCTGCGGCTCGCACTTACTTGCGTATTTAGCAATATAATATGCAACTGCTGTAACATTTCCGCATGGTTGAATATCCATGTTTGCTTCCCAAAGCTTTAAAAGAGTTGGATTGTAATTATTTACCATAACTTCATTTACCGTTCTCTTAAGTACACAGAAACGTCCATTGTTGGCAAGTGTGTCATCTGGACCCAAGCACATCGTTGTTTCACTTATCGGTCTAGGGAATCCGAAACGACAACAACGATTATTACGATCTTTGTAACATGCATCAGAATGTTTATGAATTGGGACTCTTTGTACTATGTCGCTCATATCTTGGTTTTCTGCTGCCAATGAACAAGATACAACTTTCTCAATAACGTTGCGGCCTTCGTTGGTAAGGAAATCGGGTACATTTTCACATCAAATCAGCATGTGTAAATGTGGACTTCCCCTATTCTGAAATTCAATTCTATACCAAAAATCGATAACAACGCCATCTAAGCAATGAGAGTTTTTTAAATACTGCATCAACGCCTTTACTCGTACCGTAAATTGTCTTGCTATAACTACTGGATATTTCTGAACCAACTTTAGTCGATCCCCAAAAGTTAAGTTTTCAAATTCGGTAATGGGACGACCATCGGATAAGAGTAACTCTTTCAACATATCTGGTCAGTTTAGATCATTGCAAGAGAAGGTAGCAAACCATGTGGGCGGTCCAAGACTTCGAACTATTTCTCATCGTGAGGTACATATTATCTACTAATCGCTCTGGAGTATGTTCTCCTTGGCGCATTCTACATGATACTGAAACGCTAGCTTTTGCGCGGTAATATTCAACAACAGATAATGCGAAGAACAAATAATATGTTCGTTGAAATCGTTTGTCTATAATAGTATATAATAGACTTGTTGTTGTCGCAAATCGCAGAACGGTAGCTAACTACTTCAATTACGCGGTTTTTATAATGATATACGCAACGCAAGAAAATAACGCAATTTAATAATGGATTTAAATCCTAACAAAACTGACAGAAAAATATTTGGTTAATTACAAAAATTCTAAAATTTGTATTAGACGTGGAACAATTACTCCTTGTTTGACTGTAAACTAATTAGTTCATGGCCCCCTTTTGTCAGAGCACAAATCAACACCCAAAACCTGATCGCTTAATTGGGGAGCCTGCGTTAGCTAGCTGCTAGAATTACCCAACGATGCAAGAATCAAGTGACCGACGTGTGACCAACAGGGTTGCAAATAAAAATGACTCGACTTTTAATTATATATTAAAGTTACTAAAACGCCACCCAAAAGACACGGGCTTCAGAGGCCAAGCCGCTCAATAATGGGGAGCCTGCGTTAGCTGGCTACTGAACTACCCAGAGCGAACTCCGAGAATCCGACGGCGAGTTAATAACTTAGGAAAATAAGAAATATATATATATATGAGTGACTGGAGAGCTCTCGTTTGACGTCTTAGTCCTTTCTGGGGCTGAGCATAGCACTCTCCTTATGGAGTTTCAGAGACAAGATCGTTTGAACGGGGAGCCTGCGTTAGCTAGCTGCTGGAATTACCCAACGATCGAGTATCGAAATGGCTGATACCCACTGTCCAGTCAAAACTAAGAATCTTGTAGGCTCTTACCAGTTAAAACTGCTCCAGTTAGTCGCTTCCTAAGAGGTCCGGCACGTAGTACTTCCAAGATTGTTCTGCGATCGCAGCCGCTGCTGCACGCCCTTTTATACCCAGAGATTCATGGGTTTTTCCCGCTCAAAAAGTAGTTATTCTTTTATTACGCTTTATTTAGTAGTAAATATATATTAGTTTGATTAATAAAAATACGCTTTGATTTATTATTAATTAGTTTTTCACAAGTTTTCCCGTTAAATCGTATTTTTAATTATTTTTAGATACGCAAATTATAAGTGTTTTAATAGAAGAAATAATTAATTGCAACCAATACATAAAATAATAGCTAAAAATATAACGCAATTTATAATGAGTGAATAATTAATAATATACATAATATAAACATTTAAATAATAATTTATAATAACTGTGTTTCGAAGTATATCTTCTGTCTCTTTCTAACGCGCGCGCCATCGATCGGTGATCTATTCTAAACAATGTTGCACGCGTGAGCTACCCCCATCCCATTACCATGCGAATTTTTATGGCGCGGTCGGTAATTTGCGGTCGGTAATACAATAGAAAAAGATATTAGAATCAAAATGCTTCTCTGTTTATCGGCTGGATGATGTACCCGGGGACGTTACATTACCGATAGAGATGATATTATCGATATTGGGAATATCGTCATCAATCAACTCAATTAAACCGTTCTTTAAATTTGGGAATCCGTCATCACCGTTATCAATGTCAATATGACCATTTACATCCATTTCATAGCCAATGTCAATACCGACTTTGGTATTATTAAACGATAAGTGTGGCAATAATTCTGTTACAGCTAAGTAGTTTACATTGACTTCTCCGGGGTCGGGGTTATTTCGCGCTTCAATGCAATCACGGTAATATTTATCTCCTACTAAAAGTACATAATCAACATCACTAGTACACCACGTACTAGGATCGAGCAAATTAAACGCAACGCAAGCAACTGCAGCTATGCCTGTGCATTGCTTATCGCGAGATTCGATGCTGAAGCGATCGCTAGCTTGATGGCACGTGCCTCGTAAAATAGCTACATTATGGCCTACATGCACAAATTTACTGTTTGACTCAGTACTTCTTTGTGCAACTTCAATTTCTTTTGTTACAACAGGAAGCTCTTCAGTGACGAGCTATTTCCGAAATGTTATTGATAATATTAGAAAAACATGGTCGCACATCTCTGTACAAAGAATTATTTTGTAGCAGCCATTCTAAAGCTCTTCGAAGTTTACCGACGTCTATTTCAAATTGTCGCTGTCGTTCCAAATTTTCTAGGCTTTCTACGACAATCATTATACCGGTCTGGTTTAACCTAACTGGAAGTTGTTCGGTAACTTCAAATACATCACGGGCAAATAGGACTACCTGACCTTTGCACCAATTCTGACTGAAGCGATTTTGAATTTTCATGATTTTAAGGAACGGGACTATTCTGCACAACATGTGTTTTTCGATTTCCGATAAATCTGATGTCTCCTGAGGTACGTGCATTACTTCCATTTTATTCCAGAATGGCTGCGATGGAACTTTGTGCTTTTTAAGATGATGCAGGCAGCGAGAACATGTTGTTATCTTCTCTATTTCTATCAGATTTGCAGGAATTAGATGAGACAGAGGCTGCGTGTGCAAAGCGTAACATTGCTACGGATATAAAGTTTTGCAGCACATCAGCGAAAATATTAATAGCCGATTTAAAACTGTCTGCCTGAAGAAGAAGTTCTTTTCTTCGGTTTCTAGCACGTTCACGCATATCCTTTAAACGTGTATTTCTTGATTCGGTACGTTCTGTTAGTAGCACTTCCCGCGTATGATTTCTTGTGACCATTAGACGTTATGAACGTTGTTTCGCAGATTCGTTCTCTAATCGCTGGCGGATTAATCCGATCCGACGTGATCGTTCCTCGGCAGATTCGTTCTTCAAACGGTTAGAAATTCTACTTAGCCGCCTTTTTTTTCACCTATTGTTTCGCGTAACACTTTCGAACGTGCGTGTTTCCGCATTGCGGATAATCTCGAACGGCGTTCAATAATAGTTTCTTGAGGCCGTGCCTCTGCATTTCTTTCACGATTCCTTGACAAACGTAATTGTTTAATTTCGTGCGATTCTTTCGCTCGATTCTTTTTCGTTCGGGATGCATTTTTTGTCGGTCTGCCCATAGTTGTATATATGAGACTTCTAAAAAGTGATTACTTCAAACCACAATTGGCTCGTTTTTTTTTATTCGCTCAAAGCAGAATTAGCCCGTTTCTTTTGATTCGTTCAAAGCAGAATTGGCCAGTTATTTTTTTATTCGCTCAAAGCAGAATTGGCCCGTTTTTTTTTGGATTCGTTTAAAGCAGAATCGGTCTGTTTATTTCTTATATTTGCTAAAACAAAAATTGGTCCGTCTTTTTTCATAAACAGTAATTCCCCCTAACCTGAATGGGACCCTTTTCTTATCTTACTTTAGCTTCTTCAAATAAAAAAAAAATAAAATAAAATATAGAAAAAAAGGAAAAGCTATAGTTGTAATACCTATTACGCAGTCTTCAATTTTGCCTATATATATTGCTGACTACTGCTTGCCTTTCCTAAACGTCGGAAGAGATGCTGGTCTGATTGGTCGTGCCCCACAATACCACACACGGACTTGTAGCCGTAATCTGTTACTGGACGAAGCTGTTACATCTACTGAGGTGTGCGTAAAATAAATGAATCAATTTTCTCAAGCCGAGCGAAGCCTCGGATCAGTAACCGAGGAAAAAGAATACGTGTTACGAAAGAGAGCGAGATAGATACATTTCAAAGGAATACCGCGAGGACTCCGAAAGGACATACACGGAGCATGAGAAATTCGCCCGACAGAGGTGGGCAGAGAAGCGGCAGCAGGAGGCAGGAACGTTCGTCCCCCCTGCCCCGAAGAGGCGATCTTCAACGAGGAAGGCCAAAGTCGCTGACGATGACAGCGACAGCGACATCTCCGTGGAGTCAGTAGACGTTCTGTTCTCGGAGGGGAGCAATACTCCGCGCGTCAAGAGGAGAGGTCGCCCGCCAACCACCGGCGAGTACGTCCGATTGGCGGTAACGAAGGAACGCTACAACGAGGCGAGACGAAAGGAGTTAGAGCTCGAACAGGAGGAACAGGCCATGGACCCCAACAGCGCGGTTCCACAGCCAAGTCGGTCGGCGCGCCCCATGACGGATATAATCGCGCACATGGGGGAGGCGAAGAGGCTGCCTGTCCCAGATCTAGTAGTCGAAATGTTGGGCAAGACCAACGATATAAGAAGAGTGGCAGGGTGTTCCAAAAACCTCAAAGGAACCAGCGTGACGGTGCTCCGCGAGTGCGCGAACGTCATCGAGGCCAACGCGATAGAACTGGGCAAAAGGCCTACGACCCAACTCAACGACGGCACTCAGGTGGAGGAGTTGAGGCAGTGTCTCAACATGGCTGAGGCAGACAAATTGCGACTGCAACACGAGGTGGACACGCTTCGCAAAGAAGTGGCGAGCACTAAGATGGAGATGGCCAGCATGAGAAGAGAGCTCGGGGAGAGGGCATCTCTGGTGACAACATGTCCCACGACTCCGTTGTGCCCGACGCCAGGTCCCGTTGACGTGGAGCCACACAAGAGGAGGACGAGGCAGTGCTCCTCCCCAGCCGAGGAGGAAGCATCGAAGAGGAGGGCGACTGAAGACCAATTCTTCAGCGAGCCCGTGGACGTGCCGACGGAGCAGGAAGTGACCGATACAAGGATACCGATACCCGCACCCGTCCAGCCAGCGCCTAAGACGGGAGAGATCGTAGAGTTATCTGCAGTGGTGGCGAGCCTGGCAGCAACGGTCAAAGACCTGATGGCCGAAGTCAGGCAAGGTAAGAGCGCCCCTGTGGCGGCGCCTGCGGCTGCCGCCGAAGCAGCCAAGAGAATGAGGAGCCGCTCCGGCAAGGAGCGCTCGAAATCCAGGAAGGAGGGCGCGCCGAGCACCAGCGTTGTCCCACCAGTGGCAGCCGCAGAGAAGAATGAAACCTGGACCACGGTTCTGGGCCGTAAGGCACGAAGAGCGGCGAAGAAAAGGGAAAGTCACCCACCTTCCTCGGCCACTTCGACCGGTCCCAAGGGGCAAGCGAAGGCCGGAGGCACCCTAAAGAATGTGCCGAAGGCAATGAAGAAGCCGACGCTTCCGAGGTCATCGGAGATGGCCGCGTTCGCCATCACTATCCCGCCGGGGGCCAAAATAACTTATTCGGAAGCAATGAAGAAGGCGGTGGCGACAGTTCCCACAGAGGAACTCACCGAGCTGGGTATACGGAAGATAAACCCCGGAAATCCGCCGTGGGCGGTATGATTTTGGCGGTACCTGGTCCGGAAGGGCACAAACAGGTGGAGGAACTCGAGCGCCGCCTCCAACCGGCGTTCCGAGGGTCAGAGGTTAGGATCTCCAAACCAACCAAGACTGCGGAGATGAGGGTCATCGGCCTTGATGACGCCGCAACAGTGGCGCCGCAACAGGAGTCTCGGCACCCTCTGGGTGAAATGCCCTCTTATAGCGGCGAAGAAGATCGAGGAGCAGAAGAGGGTGAGGGTGGGATGGACCACAGCTCGAGTAGACGTATTACCCCAGAGAGGCCTGCGTTGTTACCAGTGCCTGCAGAAAGGGCACGCTGCCGCCACATGCGGCGAGAAGAATAGGTCACATCTGTGCTTCAAATGCGGCCAAGAAGGCCACAAAGCTGCGTTTTTTTTTTTTTGTTTTGTTTAAGGAAGACAGAAATCCAGTAACGGACATCTGGGAAGATAGCCCAGATAGTGTGAGACTCCCGCTTCCGGCGCCCCTAGAAGAGGGGCGGTTTCCACGTCCTACTCACTAAAACTGTCTCCCGCCCCCGCCCCGAGGGACGGAGGGTGGCGGCAACCCGCCAAGGCTTCCGTACCGGAAACGACATAGTCCCCTTGGTCTAGGCCATCGCTCGCAGTTGTGAAAGAAAGACTACCCCCCTCCCCCTCGCCCCCCACCCCTCGCGTATGTGTTCCATGTGTGGGGAATGGATGCTCTCAACCAAAGGGTTTTGGTCCTAGGGGCTGCGTCAAGATCTAGGGGAGGCTCCCGGGCAAAATGCGCTGACCTCCAGCTGACCTTGTAACGCCCCCTCGGCACCGCCTCCCGGTGGGCTCGAACATACGGCAAAAAACCGCGACCTCTCCCCGCCATTTCCCACCTAAGTGTAATTTCTAGTTTAAATTCCCCCGCGTTTGCCTATTTCACCCCAGTCTTCTTCCATAACGCTACATGAGCCCATTGCTCTCGGTATTTATTTTTTTCCTCTCTTCCAGCACTTTCCCTCGGTTCTCAATCCGTCCCCTAATGGTGCGGTGACCAGGCTGACGTTCAAGTTCCTCGTTCCAGTACTTTCCGATTAAAAAGTCTGCACAAGCCTTCGGGTCGCTCATAGCGTTGCCCGCCATTGTTGCTGCTTTCATTTGTTGCCGCCGTTTAGGCGCCAGCCAAATTTCCTTATGTTTCCTCCTTCTTCTCTCCCGCCGATCCCCTCGGTCCCCATTGTCGCCCCCTAATGGTGCTATGACCAGGCTGACGACTGGGTCCCTAATTGAATCAGCAGTTGATCAGAAGGATCCTCAGCTCAGTTTAACCTCTCTCCCTCCTCTCCCCCGCTCCGTCGGTCCCCGTTTTGTGCCCCCTAATGGTGCTATGACCAGGCTGACACCGGTTTCCTCCCTTGCGGGTTTGAGTCGTTTGATCGGTCGTGTCTATTTTGTTTCGCCGCTTCTTCTACTCCTGCTCTTCCTCTTCTCCCTCTCGCTGTCCTCTTGCTTCTTCCCCTCCTCTTGCCGTTTGAAAAGCGCGCCGTGCCTCCGCCGTCTTGCTTGTTGCTGCATCCTTTTGCTTCACCCTTTAGGGCCGCTCTCCAAGTGTTTGCAGCGTTCCTTCCCTCGCCCCATGTGTGGAGACTGGATGCTCTCAACCAAAGGGTTTTGGCCCTAGGGGCTGCGTCAAGATCTAGAGGGAGGCTCCCGGGCAAAATGCGCTGACCTCCCGCTGACCTTGTAACGCCCCCTCGGCACCGCCGCCCGGTGGGCTCGAACATACGGTAAAACCGCGACCTCCTCCACCATTTCCCACCTAAGTGTCGTTCTATAGTCTGTTAAAATCTGCGTACTGCCGCGAGAAGGCAACAACATGCCCGCTATGCCGCGACCTCGGCAGGCCGGCGGAACACAGGCTGGGTGCTAGCGGGTGTGCATCCACGCCCAGGCGTAGAAAATTGGCGCCGGCGTTAGTGGAGAAGGACCGACAGAGTCGCGGTAACGAAGAGGAGTTGGAAGAGATGACGGAGTAGGTGCCTCGCATGCAGGCATGTCATCAAGGGGGGCTACTTGGCAGGCTACATCGCCAATTAATGGTGACTGCCAAGGCTGCAGGTGCTCCGAGCGGGGGCTCAGAGTGCCATTGCACGCAGCCGGGGGTGGGCCGACTGCGGCATGGTGACGTGGTCGGCTCAGTCCAATCTGATTGCACAGGGAGTGTAATGTATTCCGGCATCGAGCGAGACGCAGCGCTACACCGCAAACGGGGGTGGCCGGGGTGCGTAGTGCCATGCACGGCCACGGCCGCTGAGAACTCGGCGAGAAGGGCACCACCGAGGGGGTTTTAGTCAGTAAGAATCTGACACTCCCCGGGGAGTGGGGGGGTCTATGAAGATTTCCCCTCGTAAAAAAAAAAATAAAAACAAACATCTGTCACGGTTATATTGAACTCTTATATTATAAAATCATAAAGTAACGGTGTCACGTGTAACACTTTCATACTTACTAACCTAACCTAACCTAACCGTGACAGCGTTACCCGTGACACCGTTACGTTATGATTTTATACTATAGAGAGTATGATAGAGTATGATAGAATACAATACACCAGTGACAGCGTTACGCGTGACACCGTTACCGTATGATTTTATACCATAGAGTATGATATCATTCTGTATAGTATAAAATCATAGCGTAACGTTGTCACGCCTAACGCTACCCTCTGCATTCCATAGTCCACGGTCCACCCACCATGTCACTTTGGAAGCGCATTCACACGAAATAGGCGCGAAGTGCATTGGGGGGTTGGGCCGCGAAGCGGCCAGGGGGCACAGCCCCCTAGTGTTATATATAATATACATTAACTTAGTCTTTAACGGTTGGTGGTTTGGTTGAATATACTTCTGAAAACCGCTCACTCCTGATTGTCTTAAATTATTGAACCACAGTTATACGTTCCTTTCACGGTTCTTTTTGCCGTGAAAAAATCAAGCAGTCACTAAATTTCATTGTGATATTCGTAATCAGGATATAATAAAATAATTTTCAGAAAAAAAATACACCGACTTCGAAATGCACTAAAAAGTATAAAATAATTTCTATTTCCTAATGAAGTAATTTCTATTTCTTTGAATCATACAATTACGTCACAGATATGAATTAAACCTATTTACTCGTTAGGTAGTATATTAAATACATTTCAACCTTTTCGGAGGCGGCGCAAAATTAAAAATACCTCAGTAAACGTTGCTGCCAATAACCAGTTGATATGGTATGGCATATTGGAAATTAATAAATCCTGAGGAAGAATACGAACCAGTACTGTATATCTGGTAATATACGTAAATGTAACGACTGCATCTTCATTTCGTAACGTCTCTGATATAAATGAAATTGAATCGACTTCGTTCGCGTGTGGAAGCCATGGATCGAAGAACCTATAAACGGAGCCCACGACGCGGGAATTACCAAATTTGCGGCAGATGGGCTCTATCTTTATAGCATATGCGGCGATCGAGTCTTTCCGTCGCATACTCTATGAATCTATCCCTTTGCGGACTACCGCCGCATATATGCGTTCTGCGTAAATCATCAAATTGGCCGAAGAACTCATATATGCGTTTGGCGAAAACAATTGATTGAGCCGAGAAACGCATATATGTGTCCCACGTAAATGCGTGGCTATGGCCGAGAAACTTAACTATGCGTTCCGCGAAAACAACTGATAGAGCCGAGAAATGCGTACATGTGTGCATGCACGTAAACCTGTGCATTTACATACAATATGTCCAGAATTTGACTTGGAATGCTATGAACGAAAACCGCGATTAAGCAGAAATATGCTCTGGCAATTTTTAATGACCATCGCGGCAGGAGTTCGGCCCCACGGTACGGTTCACTTCGAACCGTCCCGTCTGCAAAGGGCCAGATAGACCATAGTTACATTCTATACGCATTAACACCTACTTCGCGGCGTGCTGTCGAGTTATATGTATAGAAAAAAAAATAGCTATACAAGCATTGCCTATGTTCGGCTGTCCAAAGGTTGACATGTTCAAGAAAATCTTTTATTTTTGCGCCGCCTCCGAAAAGGTTGAAATGTATTTAATATACTACCTAACGAGTAAATAGGTTTAATTCATATCTGTGACGTAATTGTATGATTCAAAGAAATAGAAATTACTTCATTAGGAAATAGAAATTATTTTATACTTTTTAGTGCATTTCGAAGTCGGTGTATTTTTTTTCTGAAAATTATTTTATTATATCCTGATTACGAATATCACAATGAAATTTAGTGACTGCTTGATTTTTTCACGGCAAAAAGAACCGTGAAAGGAACGTATAACTGTGGTTCAATAATTTAAGACAATCAGGAGTGAGCGGTTTTCAGAAGTATATTCAACCAAACCACCAACCGTTAAAGACTAAGTTAATGTATATTATATATAACACTAGGGGGCTGTGCCCCCTGGCCGCTTCGCGGCCCAACCCCCCAATGCACTTCGCGCCTATTTCGTGTGAATGCGCTTCCAAAGTGACATGGTGGGTGGACCGTGGACTATGGAATGCAGAGGGTAGCGTTAGGCGTGACAACGTTACGCTATGATTTTATACTATACAGAATGATATCATACTCTATGGTATAAAATCATACGGTAACGGTGTCACGCGTAACGCTGTCACTGGTGTATTGTATTCTATCATACTCTATCATACTCTCTATAGTATAAAATCATAACGTAACGGTGTCACGGGTAACGCTGTCACGGTTAGGTTAGGTTAGGTTAGTAAGTATGAAAGTGTTACACGTGACACCGTTACTTTATGATTTTATAATATAAGAGTTCAATATAACCGTGACAGATGTTTGTTTTTATTTTTTTTTTTACGAGGGGAAATCTTCATAGACCCCCCCACTCCCCGGGGAGTGTCAGATTCTTACTGACTAAAACCCCCTCGGTGGTGCCCTTCTCGCCGAGTTCTCAGCGGCCGTGGCCGTGCATGGCACTACGCACCCCGGCCACCCCCGTTTGCGGTGTAGCGCTGCGTCTCGCTCGATGCCGGAATACATTACACTCCCTGTGCAATCAGATTGGACTGAGCCGACCACGTCACCATGCCGCAGTCGGCCCACCCCCGGCTGCGTGCAATGGCACTCTGAGCCCCCGCTCGGAGCACCTGCAGCCTTGGCAGTCACCATTAATTGGCGATGTAGCCTGCCAAGTAGCCCCCCTTGATGACATGCCTGCATGCGAGGCACCTACTCCGTCATCTCTTCCAACTCCTCTTCGTTACCGCGACTCTGTCGGTCCTTCTCCACTAACGCCGGCGCCAATTTTCTACGCCTGGGCGTGGATGCACACCCGCTAGCACCCAGCCTGTGTTCCGCCGGCCTGCCGAGGTCGCGGCATAGCGGGCATGTTGTTGCCTTCTCGCGGCAGTACGCAGATTTTAACAGACTATAGAACGACACTTAGGTGGGAAATGGTGGAGGAGGTCGCGGTTTTACCGTATGTTCGAGCCCACCGGGCGGCGGTGCCGAGGGGGCGTTACAAGGTCAGCGGGAGGTCAGCGCATTTTGCCCGGGAGCCTCCCTCTAGATCTTGACGCAGCCCCTAGGGCCAAAACCCTTTGGTTGAGAGCATCCAGTCTCCACACATGGGGCGAGGGAAGGAACGCTGCAAACACTTGGAGAGCGGCCCTAAAGGGTGAAGCAAAAGGATGCAGCAACAAGCAAGACGGCGGAGGCACGGCGCGCTTTTCAAACGGCAAGAGGAGGGGAAGAAGCAAGAGGACAGCGAGAGGGAGAAGAGGAAGAGCAGGAGTAGAAGAAGCGGCGAAACAAAATAGACACGACCGATCAAACGACTCAAACCCGCAAGGGAGGAAACCGGTGTCAGCCTGGTCATAGCACCATTAGGGGGCACAAAACGGGGACCGACGGAGCGGGGGAGAGGAGGGAGAGAGGTTAAACTGAGCTGAGGATCCTTCTGATCAACTGCTGATTCAATTAGGGACCCAGTCGTCAGCCTGGTCATAGCACCATTAGGGGGCGACAATGGGGACCGAGGGGATCGGCGGGAGAGAAGAAGGAGGAAACATAAGGAAATTTGGCTGGCGCCTAAACGGCGGCAACAAATGAAAGCAGCAACAATGGCGGGCAACGCTATGAGCGACCCGAAGGCTTGTGCAGACTTTTTAATCGGAAAGTACTGGAACGAGGAACTTGAACGTCAGCCTGGTCACCGCACCATTAGGGGACGGATTGAGAACCGAGGGAAAGTGCTGGAAGAGAGGAAAAAAATAAATACCGAGAGCAATGGGCTCATGTAGCGTTATGGAAGAAGACTGGGGTGAAATAGGCAAACGCGGGGGAATTTAAACTAGAAATTACACTTAGGTGGGAAATGGCGGGGAGAGGTCGCGGTTTTTTGCCGTATGTTCGAGCCCACCGGGAGGCGGTGCCGAGGGGGCGTTACAAGGTCAGCTGGAGGTCAGCGCATTTTGCCCGGGAGCCTCCCCTAGATCTTGACGCAGCCCCTAGGACCAAAACCCTTTGGTTGAGAGCATCCATTCCCCACACATGGAACACATACGCGAGGGGTGGGGGGCGAGGGGGAGGGGGGTAGTCTTTCTTTCACAACTGCGAGCGATGGCCTAGACCAAGGGGACTATGTCGTTTCCGGTACGGAAGCCTTGGCGGGTTGCCGCCACCCTCCGTCCCTCGGGGCGGGGGCGGGAGACAGTTTTAGTGAGTAGGACGTGGAAACCGCCCCTCTTCTAGGGGCGCCGGAAGCGGGAGTCTCACACTATCTGGGCTATCTTCCCAGATGTCCGTTACTGGATTTCTGTCTTCCTTAAACAAAACAAAAAAAAAAAAACGCAGCTTTGTGGCCTTCTTGGCCGCATTTGAAGCACAGATGTGACCTATTCTTCTCGCCGCATGTGGCGGCAGCGTGCCCTTTCTGCAGGCACTGGTAACAACGCAGGCCTCTCTGGGGTAATACGTCTACTCGAGCTGTGGTCCATCCCACCCTCACCCTCTTCTGCTCCTCGATCTTCTTCGCCGCTATAAGAGGGCATTTCACCCAGAGGGTGCCGAGACTCCTGTTGCGGCGCCACTGTTGCGGCGTCATCAAGGCCGATGACCCTCATCTCCGCAGTCTTGGTTGGTTTGGAGATCCTAACCTCTGACCCTCGGAACGCCGGTTGGAGGCGGCGCTCGAGTTCCTCCACCTGTTTGTGCCCTTCCGGACCAGGTACCGCCAAAATCATACCGCCCACGGCGGATTTCCGGGGTTTATCTTCCGTATACCCAGCTCGGTGAGTTCCTCTGTGGGAACTGTCGCCACCGCCTTCTTCATTGCTTCCGAATAAGTTATTTTGGCCCCCGGCGGGATAGTGATGGCGAACGCGGCCATCTCCGATGACCTCGGAAGCGTCGGCTTCTTCATTGCCTTCGGCACATTCTTTAGGGTGCCTCCGGCCTTCGCTTGCCCCTTGGGACCGGTCGAAGTGGCCGAGGAAGGTGGGTGACTTTCCCTTTTCTTCGCCGCTCTTCGTGCCTTACGGCCCAGAACCGTGGTCCAGGTTTCATTCTTCTCTGCGGCTGCCACTGGTGGGACAACGCTGGTGCTCGGCGCGCCCTCCTTCCTGGATTTCGAGCGCTCCTTGCCGGAGCGGCTCCTCATTCTCTTGGCTGCTTCGGCGGCAGCCGCAGGCGCCGCCACAGGGGCGCTCTTACCTTGCCTGACTTCGGCCATCAGGTCTTTGACCGTTGCTGCCAGGCTCGCCACCACTGCAGATAACTCTACGATCTCTCCCGTCTTAGGCGCTGGCTGGACGGGTGCGGGTATCGGTATCCTTGTATCGGTCACTTCCTGCTCCGTCGGCACGTCCACGGGCTCGCTGAAGAATTGGTCTTCAGTCGCCCTCCTCTTCGATGCTTCCTCCTCGGCTGGGGAGGAGCACTGCCTCGTCCTCCTCTTGTGTGGCTCCACGTCAACGGGACCTGGCGTCGGGCACAACGGAGTCGTGGGACATGTTGTCACCAGAGATGCCCTCTCCCCGAGCTCTCTTCTCATGCTGGCCATCTCCATCTTAGTGCTCGCCACTTCTTTGCGAAGCGTGTCCACCTCGTGTTGCAGTCGCAATTTGTCTGCCTCAGCCATGTTGAGACACTGCCTCAACTCCTCCACCTGAGTGCCGTCGTTGAGTTGGGTCGTAGGCCTTTTGCCCAGTTCTATCGCGTTGGCCTCGATGACGTTCGCGCACTCGCGGAGCACCGTCACGCTGGTTCCTTTGAGGTTTTTGGAACACCCTGCCACTCTTCTTATATCGTTGGTCTTGCCCAACATTTCGACTACTAGATCTGGGACAGGCAGCCTCTTCGCCTCCCCCATGTGCGCGATTATATCCGTCATGGGGCGCGCCGACCGACTTGGCTGTGGAACCGCGCTGTTGGGGTCCATGGCCTGTTCCTCCTGTTCGAGCTCTAACTCCTTTCGTCTCGCCTCGTTGTAGCGTTCCTTCGTTACCGCCAATCGGACGTACTCGCCGGTGGTTGGCGGGCGACCTCTCCTCTTGACGCGCGGAGTATTGCTCCCCTCCGAGAACAGAACGTCTACTGACTCCACGGAGATGTCGCTGTCGCTGTCATCGTCAGCGACTTTGGCCTTCCTCGTTGAAGATCGCCTCTTCGGGGCAGGGGGGACGAACGTTCCTGCCTCCTGCTGCCGCTTCTCTGCCCACCTCTGTCGGGCGAATTTCTCATGCTCCGTGTATGTCCTTTCGGAGTCCTCGCGGTATTCCTTTGAAATGTATCTATCTCGCTCTCTTTCGTAACACGTATTCTTTTTCCTCGGTTACTGATCCGAGGCTTCGCTCGGCTTGAGAAAATTGATTCATTTATTTTACGCACACCTCAGTAGATGTAACAGCTTCGTCCAGTAACAGATTACGGCTACAAGTCCGTGTGTGGTATTGTGGGGCACGACCAATCAGACCAGCATCTCTTCCGACGTTTAGGAAAGGCAAGCAGTAGTCAGCAATATATATAGGCAAAATTGAAGACTGCGTAATAGGTATTACAACTATAGCTTTTCCTTTTTTTCTATATTTTATTTTATTTTTTTTTTATTTGAAGAAGCTAAAGTAAGATAAGAAAAGGGTCCCATTCAGGTTAGGGGGAATTACTGTTTATGAAAAAAGACGGACCAATTTTTGTTTTAGCAAATATAAGAAATAAACAGACCGATTCTGCTTTAAACGAATCCAAAAAAAAACGGGCCAATTCTGCTTTGAGCGAATAAAAAAATAACTGGCCAATTCTGCTTTGAACGAATCAAAAGAAACGGGCTAATTCTGCTTTGAGCGAATAAAAAAAAACGAGCCAATTGTGGTTTGAAGTAATCACTTTTTAGAAGTCTCATATATACAACTATGGGCAGACCGACAAAAAATGCATCCCGAACGAAAAAGAATCGAGCGAAAGAATCGCACGAAATTAAACAATTACGTTTGTCAAGGAATCGTGAAAGAAATGCAGAGGCACGGCCTCAAGAAACTATTATTGAACGCCGTTCGAGATTATCCGCAATGCGGAAACACGCACGTTCGAAAGTGTTACGCGAAACAATAGGTGAAAAAAAAGGCGGCTAAGTAGAATTTCTAACCGTTTGAAGAACGAATCTGCCGAGGAACGATCACGTCGGATCGGATTAATCCGCCAGCGATTAGAGAACGAATCTGCGAAACAACGTTCATAACGTCTAATGGTCACAAGAAATCATACGCGGGAAGTGCTACTAACAGAACGTACCGAATCAAGAAATACACGTTTAAAGGATATGCGTGAACGTGCTAGAAACCGAAGAAAAGAACTTCTTCTTCAGGCAGACAGTTTTAAATCGGCTATTAATATTTTCGCTGATGTGCTGCAAAACTTTATATCCGTAGCAATGTTACGCTTTGCACACGCAGCCTCTGTCTCATCTAATTCCTGCAAATCTGATAGAAATAGAGAAGATAACAACATGTTCTCGCTGCCTGCATCATCTTAAAAAGCACAAAGTTCCATCGCAGCCATTCTGGAATAAAATGGAAGTAATGCACGTACCTCAGGAGACATCAGATTTATCGGAAATCGAAAAACACATGTTGTGCAGAATAGTCCCGTTCCTTAAAATCATGAAAATTCAAAATCGCTTCAGTCAGAATTGGTGCAAAGGTCAGGTAGTCCTATTTGCCCGTGATGTATTTGAAGTTACCGAACAACTTCCAGTTAGGTTAAACCAGACCGGTATAATGATTGTCGTAGAAAGCCTAGAAAATTTGGAACGACAGCGACAATTTGAAATAGACGTCGGTAAACTTCGAAGAGCTTTAGAATGGCTGCTACAAAATAATTCTTTGTACAGAGATGTGCGACCATGTTTTTCTAATATTATCAATAACATTTCGGAAATAGCTCGTCACTGAAGAGCTTCCTGTTGTAACAAAAGAAATTGAAGTTGCACAAAGAAGTACTGAGTCAAACAGTAAATTTGTGCATGTAGGCCATAATGTAGCTATTTTACGAGGCACGTGCCATCAAGCTAGCGATCGCTTCAGCATCGAATCTCGCGATAAGCAATGCACAGGCATAGCTGCAGTTGCTTGCGTTGCGTTTAATTTGCTCGATCCTAGTACGTGGTGTACTAGTGATGTTGATTATGTACTTTTAGTAGGAGATAAATATTACCGTGATTGCATTGAAGCGCGAAATAACCCCGACCCCGGAGAAGTCAATGTAAACTACTTAGCTGTAACAGAATTATTGCCACACTTATCGTTTAATAATACCAAAGTCGGTATTGACATTGGCTATGAAATGGATGTAAATGGTCATATTGACATTGATAACGGTGATGACGGATTCCCAAATTTAAAGAACGGTTTAATTGAGTTGATTGATGACGATATTCCCAATATCGATAATATCATCTCTATCGGTAATGTAACGTCCCCGGGTACATCATCCAGCCGATAAACAGAGAAGCATTTTGATTCTAATATCTTTTTCTATTGTATTACCGACCGCAAATTACCGACCGCGCCATAAAAATTCGCATGGTAATGGGATGGGGGTAGCTCACGCGTGCAACATTGTTTAGAATAGATCACCGATCGATGGCGCGCGCGTTAGAAAGAGACAGAAGATATACTTCGAAACACAGTTATTATAAATTATTATTTAAATGTTTATATTATGTATATTATTAATTATTCACTCATTATAAATTGCGTTATATTTTTAGCTATTATTTTATGTATTGGTTGCAATTAATTATTTCTTCTATTAAAACACTTATAATTTGCGTATCTAAAAATAATTAAAAATACGATTTAACGGGAAAACTTGTGAAAAACTAATTAATAATAAATCAAAGCGTATTTTTATTAATCAAACTAATATATATTTACTACTAAATAAAGCGTAATAAAAGAATAACTACTTTTTGAGCGGGAAAAACCCATGAATCTCTGGGTATAAAAGGGCGTGCAGCAGCGGCTGCGATCGCAGAACAATCTTGGAAGTACTACGTGCCGGACCTCTTAGGAAGCGACTAACTGGAGCAGTTTTAACTGGTAAGAGCCTACAAGATTCTTAGTTTTGACTGGACAGTGGGTATCAGCCATTTCGATACTCGATCGTTGGGTAATTCCAGCAGCTAGCTAACGCAGGCTCCCCGTTCAAACGATCTTGTCTCTGAAACTCCATAAGGAGAGTGCTATGCTCAGCCCCAGAAAGGACTAAGACGTCAAACGAGAGCTCTCCAGTCACTCATATATATATATATTTCTTATTTTCCTAAGTTATTAACTCGCCGTCGGATTCTCGGAGTTCGCTCTGGGTAGTTCAGTAGCCAGCTAACGCAGGCTCCCCATTATTGAGCGGCTTGGCCTCTGAAGCCCGTGTCTTTTGGGTGGCGTTTTAGTAACTTTAATATATAATTAAAAGTCGAGTCATTTTTATTTGCAACCCTGTTGGTCACACGTCGGTCACTTGATTCTTGCATCGTTGGGTAATTCTAGCAGCTAGCTAACGCAGGCTCCCCAATTAAGCGATCAGGTTTTGGGTGTTGATTTGTGCTCTGACAAAAGGGGGCCATGAACTAATTAGTTTACAGTCAAACAAGGAGTAATTGTTCCACGTCTAATACAAATTTTAGAATTTTTGTAATTAACCAAATATTTTTCTGTCAGTTTTGTTAGGATTTAAATCCATTATTAAATTGCGTTATTTTCTTGCGTTGCGTATATCATTATAAAAACCGCGTAATTGAAGTAGTTAGCTACCGTTCTGCGATTTGCGACAACAACAAGTCTATTATATACTATTATAGACAAACGATTTCAACGAACATATTATTTGTTCTTCGCATTATCTGTTGTTGAATATTACCGCGCAAAAGCTAGCGTTTCAGTATCATGTAGAATGCGCCAAGGAGAACATACTCCAGAGCGATTAGTAGATAATATGTACCTCACGATGAGAAATAGTTCGAAGTCTTGGACCGCCCACATGGTTTGCTACCTTCTCTTGCAATGATCTAAACTGACCAGATATGTTGAAAGAGTTACTCTTATCCGATGGTCGTCCCATTACCGAATTTGAAAACTTAACTTTTGGGGATCGACTAAAGTTGGTTCAGAAATATCCAGTAGTTATAGCAAGACAATTTACGGTACGAGTAAAGGCGTTGATGCAGTATTTAAAAAACTCTCATTGCTTAGATGGCGTTGTTATCGATTTTTGGTATAGAATTGAATTTCAGAATAGGGGAAGTCCACATTTACACATGCTGATTTGATGTGAAAATGTACCCGATTTCCTTACCAACGAAGGCCGCAACGTTATTGAGAAAGTTGTATCTTGTTCATTGGCAGCAGAAAACCAAGATATGAGCGACATAGTACAAAGAGTCCCAATTCATAAACATTCTGATGCATGTTACAAAGATCGTAATAATCGTTGTTGTCGTTTCGGATTCCCTAGACCGATAAGTGAAACAACGATGTGCTTGGGTCCAGATGACACACTTGCCAACAATGGACGTTTCTGTGTACTTAAGAGAACGGTAAATGAAGTTATGGTAAATAATTACAATCCAACTCTTTTAAAGCTTTGGGAAGCAAACATGGATATTCAACCATGCGGAAATGTTACAGCAGTTGCATATTATATTGCTAAATACGCAAGTAAGTGCGAGCCGCAGGATACAGGAGACGTTATTAAAGAAGCCGTTTCCCGTGCGAAACGCCGCAGCGGTACCGTCTGGAATCAATTATTTTCGGTATCTATGGCAATTCTGTCCCAACGAATGGTCAGTGCTGCAGAATATGCTTATCAATTATGCCATCTGCCTCTTAACCCCTTAGCTTACAATGACGCCTCACAGGCGTCGTAAGTCTATCGGGCGAAACATAAACAATAAATCTTTTTTTTGTTTAATAATCAACTAATCGTAATTATTTATAAAACATCTTTCGAAGTTAATTGTACCGCGCACGTGTATATACAAATCATAGGAAGTTTGCGATTTGTATAGTTTCGAACGCTGAGCTAAGCTACGTATGTCCCTGCGCGCGACCGAACTTGGTGTCGCTTTTGGCCCGCACAGTTGGAAATTACGGCAAAGGGTTAAAATGAGCTCGCGAAAAGCTGTATTTATAAACAGCTGTCAGCCTGAGCAGAGATACAGAATTTTGAGTTTCGAAGGATATGAAACATCATTTTTCAATAACATATTCGATCGTTACGCAAAGAGACCGGACAGTCTAGAGAATTTGAGCTTAGCTGAATTTGCTGTCCGATATGAAACAGTTTCAAGTGGAATGTGGACAGAAGAGGACGGAGACGCAGAACTTACAAATGACGATGAAGAAACATCGAGGCCGAGGTTCATAAGATTGAAGGACAATACTCGAATGCGAATAAGAAATAAACCAGCTGTACTTCGCCACCGATATTATACCTTGAACAGCGATAGAGAAGGATATTTCTGTAACTTGATAGTGTGTCACATTCCATTTCGTGATGAAAGTACACTTATGTCCGAAAACGAATCTTCGGAACAATGTTTTCTTCGACGGCGACACGAATTGAAACCTATGTTGGGAAACGCAACCGTTGAACAATTTACTCGCGCAGAACAAATCATTGAAGCGGCGCTGGCCCAGGCTGTTGCTTTGAACGTTGTACGCGAAGGGGATACTAATAATGAACAGTATATTGCGATCAAGTTGATTTGTATGAGAATCAACAGCAAGAAACACTTGCAATGCCAGAAGACGCGTTCCTTAATAGTATTCGAAGTCTTAACGTTCAACAGAAAGATTTATTGAAATCAGTTTTTTCAGTAATTGAGAAAGATATTAAAAAGAATGATGATGAAGATACGGAACAAATATTACTTTTTATTACCGGAGGAGCTGGTAGTAGCAAGTCGTTTATTTTAAAATTACTTGTTGAACATATTAAACGCTGCTATAATCCCACAGTTGATATGATGATAAAACCATCGTTCATTGAAGTAGCTTCTTTGACTGGCGTCGCTGCCCGCCAAATATTCGGAAAAACTCTGCACTCCTTGTTCTCGTTGCCTATTGAAAAAGGTACTGCAATGACCTATCGGCGACTGACTGGACAAAGACTCGAACAGGAGAGACGAAAGTAGCGGTACATAAGGTGGTTGATTATTGACGAGATATCAATGGTATCTTACGAGAATTTGCGAATAATTCATTTAAGATAGCAAGAATTCAAAATGAATGATAAACGGTTTGGTGGCGTAAATGTACTTCTTTTTGGCGATATCATGCAATTGCCCCCGGTAAAAGGGAGTCTCACTATTAACATGCGATAAAGGGATGACGTCGAGTTTGTCGACTTACTGAATAACCTACGGTTTGGGGAAGTGACAACCTTTCAACTACAAATACTATGCGAACGAAGAAGAGTTCCCTTAACCGGAGAGTTTGAGGATGGTAAAGCGGTAAGAGTATTCCCAACCATAAAATTAGTCGATGAATATAATACAAAAATGACCGATAATTTAGCAAAACCACATCGAATGTACATCATTGATGCAGTAGACGATTCCCGTGAGCCAGCTACATATGGAAAAAGGCCACCAGAAAATGTTATTCCTACAAATGTTAATAACTGTGGCGGACTGTTACATACAATAACGTTAGCCGAGGGATCGCGAATCATACTGCGGCGAAATATATCAATTTCTGATGGTTTGATAAACGGTGCAATGGGAATAGTTAAGAAATTTAGATGGCCGGCACTTAGAAGAGTCCAACTAGAACAGGGAGAATTGCCGGATTCAGTTCTTATAAAATTTGACGACGAATCTGTTGGAAATAGGTTCAAAGATATTGATGGTTACATTCCAATATCTCCAGTTTCAGCAACGTTTCAGGCGACAAAAGGTTATAGGGACGTTGAGCGCAGAATGTTACCATTTATTTTAAGTTGGGCAGTAACGGTGCACAAATTACAAGCGACCAAATTAAACAAAGCTGTAATTGATCTTGGCAAAAGGAATTTTGCAAAAGGTCAAATTTACGTTGCACTTAGTCGTGTTAAAAGTCTAGATGGTCTAGTTTTATCTGGTTTAGCGCCAAACAAAGTCCTCGTTAAATCTCATGACGAGAGAGCACTCGCAGAAATGGAAAGATTACGACGCTTGCTTTTGCAAACAAACACTGCAGATCAGCTTCCAGCGACTGACACGTAAAGAAACAAACCAAGTCTGTTTTTTTTTCTTCTCTTTTATTTGCGGCCAATTGATAAAGAAATTGACGAAATCTACTTACAGGAACAACTTTGAAAAATCACGGTCGCCATATTTCTTGCAGGGTAAGAATAAATCTTTTGCAGTATCAATAGTTATTAACAATTAACGAGTCCCATAAATGTCTGTTACAAATGAGATCATCTTGGAAAGATCTTCGAGATTCGAAAAGTTTCACCGCGATCGGTGCATTTCTTACATAACAATACCAAAGAATAGGATTTTGCAATAACAATAGTTATTATACGTGTATACTGATTTTCGGCCGACAAGGCGTGTTTGTAGAAACAGTAGAAAATCGGCGACTGCATGTTAACTCATACACCACCAGAGACACGGAGGCATACGTAGAATTCCATATATTAGTAACAATAGTTTTTCGCTAATAACTCGAAAACTAAACCTTTCCGCGAAATTTGTATATGAACAAAATTATTCAGAATCATATTCGTGATAAGATATGTGTTTCGTGATCACCTTTTCCGACTAGTTTTCTCGAGTCGGTTGATCGATTCTCGGATTGCTAATTCTATTCTAGCGAGGATACGGAGCACCGAATGTTTAGGCAGAGTCACGTAAAGTTGTTAAAATAAAATAAAAGATATAAATTAAAACGTTCACAAAATGATTTATTAAACACTTCACACGCACGCTCACCCCGGTACAATGGACAATTATAACGATAATACAAACTGGTTGAAATACTCGGAAAAGCGGTTGAAACTTAGGTTGAAAATTACTAAGACGTTTGCTTTCGCTAAAGGTTCACAAGGATCTGAATTTTAAAATCGGAACGGTCGTTTGAACCTTCGATCCGATCGATGGCATTGCGATAGGACTAATCCCGTGCGGGAGGGATTAGCGCCTGTACGCAGCGGCGTAATATGGCTAAGAAGTGCCTAGGTCTATTACAGTAAGACCCCGCTTAACGCTGCTCCGCTTAACGCTGTTTCAGTATTACGCGGTTGTATTTGGATGTATATGTGTGCAAAAGAAGCCGGCATGCAGCAACTATAAGCGGTGCATTATGCAGCGACGATGCACATGATTTTTGTATCACTACACTCTTTTGTTACTCTGTCCAAAATAAAGGTTCCAACGACTATTCCTCGTTTAACGCTGTTTCGTTTACCGCTGGAACTTATTGGAACGTATCCCCCGCGTTAAGCGGGGTCTTACTGTATTATTATCTTTATTTCGGAACAATATTAAAAGCGCATTAAGGGCAGGATTCCGCAGTAACTGAGCATGTATACTACCACATAGCGGCGCATGCACGTATAGGCGATGTGCGAGTGAGAGATCCGATTTCATACTTTTAATCTTACGTCTCGAAAATTGCGTAAATTTACTTTCTGAGGATAACTTTAGCATCGTTAGCTATCCACAATATCGGGCTGCTATCGATTTTACGTCAATAAACATCTCATGTTGAATAAAACGAAAAATTCTTCGGACGTACACGTGAGACAGATATAAATTTTGACAGTCAAGATGGCCGCTCCTAGACACGTTGCGCCGTATTTTCGCTTTTACGCAAAATTTAGAGATTTACTCACCGAAAACGATAGCAGCCCGACATTACTGTAATGGTACGATGTCGGGTTGGTCCATATTTTGTCAATTTATCACTTCTGAAAGATGTAAGATTAAAAATACGATTTTGCACACCGGCGCCTGTCAACGATGTTCCGCCATGCAGTTATAGTTTCACGATTATCTTCTTGGAGCACTTATAGTATTAGTCACACGTTCTCGCAGTTTTGGCTAGATTACCTACAACGTCGATAAAAACACGAAGCGGTCGGTAACTGGATATAAAGAACTGCACGAAGAAACGACGCGAAGGCATCGTTGCCAGATTGAATACGGGCTCGAGCTAAGTTTCCTAATCCTAGCGAGCGCAACACGTGGAAAGAGGGAGGGGATGACCGAAAATGCACTTGAACGAAATGAAACATCCCATACATCAGTCGATAGTATATCGGAAAAAAGACATCTCACAACAAGTTTTAAGCCCCTATCTCAACCATGGGGGCAGTAAAAAGGAAAAAACGAAATTTCGGTTTTTGGTCTATTTTGCTTCTTTAATCTCGTACAAAAATTCTAAAAAAAAAATTGTAAAACATTGAGATTCACATAGCGCATATTATAGAATTTTTCCAGATTTTTACGTTGCAAATTGTAGTTGTAAAAATTGAAAAACCGCATTTATTAATTTTGCGTCGTATATTACGTGCGGGAAGCGCGCGTATATAGCCGCGAAGATTGTATGCCCTAATAAAATTAATTGTTAACGGGACTTAATGTTTGTGGATGCGGAGACACGCTAGTCCTATACGGGCTCTTTCACAAGATCGCAATGTTTAGAGGAAATGACGGAGGCAAATAAAAAAATGTAATTCAAAAAAATTAAAAGATACAAAAGATTATATTTTGTAAAATATGACGCGATTAGAATGGTAGCGTATATAATATAATGTGAATTACAATGAACTGAACAAAAATATTGTAAATATCCGAGACGCGTAATTACAAAATAAAAATATAATCCAGTGAGGGAAATCCCAAAGTTAAATAATTACCTACTGTACGAATCTCGAGCAATACCGACGACGGGCTCAAGTTGGCGCCTCGGTCGGTATACCCAAATCGTAAACCGTCGGTTCGCGATTAGCGCGCCGAAAAAGTCTCTCCGAGCGCCCGAACGGTCGAGTACACCTGTTCGTTGCGATCTTTCTAACGTACCGCATCAATTCAAATTCGCTCAGTTCTAACGTGCTCGTGGCGACCAATAACCAATTCCGTTTCGTGTATTTCTGTTCTTTATTTGTATTTTATTGTTATTGTAACGTTAACTAGTTGTTTTAGTTGTATTAAATTGGAAATACAACATTCAAAGAACAGTGCCGATTTTCCTCCTCGAAATCCAGTGACTATCCCACGCTAAAGTAAACCAGTGATTTCCTACGGACTGGTGTCCCCATATTCACCGAATCACCACACCATCCGAACCACCTACTGAATTTACTTTCCGAAAAATTCATAAAATAGCTGGAAGAATAAAGGAAACAACTCACCGAAATATTTGTAGTTGAATGAATTTAAAATTTAAGAACTCCCTTTGCAAAATGTGCAATGTCGGCTGCGCCTGGTTTCTGGGAAGAAGATGCACACATGTAAGGACTCAACCAATGACAATTTTGAAACTGACCAATTGCTGAATTCAAATAAACTATAAAATAAAATTATACTTTAAAAATTAAAAAGAATAAAATTGAATATAATTGAATGGAAAAATAAAATAATTAATTGAATTGAAAATTTATCGTGATTATATAACATACTTTAACGTGATTATTTAACGCGAAAGTTTTACGTGAAGATAGAGTCTTTGTCTGAATTTTGCACTTTAATTCAAGAACAAACTCGTCTCTAAACCACTTTACGGACTCCCGACACGCACCTCGCGATGATACACCGAAGAGTGTCGCAACTTGCACCTCTTGGAGAAGACCAGAGTGGACCTAGTCCGAAATTGTTTATGTTGCATTGATATGCGCCTAACGAATTAGGCTGCGAGGCCAATGCGTAAGAGACTGTGATTCGTTAATTAGATGGTGGTGAGTGCATATGCGTTCTTCCCTTGTCCAGCTCTTATCTTCCTCTCTTTCTATATAGTTCTTTCCTTTACTCCTGAGTTATGGATTGTTAACTAGCTATTGAATAATTTCCGATTATTACAATTAATTGCGCTCGGTACTGTAACTATTGTAGGACTGATTGACGTATAAATACTTCCAATAATGGTATAATGAAATACTATGGATAATTTATATAATATTGTAAAGTTACAAGGACAATTTCTATTGCAATTTTATATTGCGTCGCGGGTCCTCGAGGAACATTCCAGAACGCTCGGCGTTATCGGACCACACGAGTGTGAATTTCGTTTATGTTTGGCGGTTCGCAGAAGTAAGACGATCTAAGAATTTGGTCGTAGGACCACGTTGATTTGAAGGAAGGAATGTGTGATATTAACAATCTTAGTTTAGTCGACAAATATAGTCTACCTAATATCATAAAAGACCGTTACTGCGTTCGATCAGGGTGTTCCCAGAATACAATACGCATTATCGATACACAACCGGTCGGTCAGAACTACAAATGAAATTTTAAAAAATATTTCTGTTCGGAACGTAACACGTATCTGCTTATATTCAGAAACGTAAAATGATACTGCAACAGCGTTATTGGCGAAAACGGTAGGACTCTAACCTTGTAATCGATGGCTATTTTTAGACGCAGGATCGAAGAATCCACGCTTGTGTGAAACCCTTAGTTTTTTCATGTTATATATTTTTCATTTTATTTTTTGTAACACTTTTAATATAGGTTGGGTTAGGTGATATTATCCATAATAGTTCCAGTATTATATACTATCGTATGCGCTATTACATGTAATTTCTTTTTATTTATGGATATAGAAACGTATAATGATGCGCTTTTCTTCCGTTTGTGGACTTCCCGGCTCGTAGGCCTCGGGGAGAGTGGTGCGGTGCGGAAGGGTGACCGCGAGACATCGCGAATTTTAGAGTGGACTAGAAGTTTTGGATATATTCCATATATTTTTCATAACTGAAAAATATGAATTTGGAGTGGGATTTGAGGAAACTGAGGGAAGGATACTAAATGTATGTTAGCATTCTCCAACGCATTTTGTAAAATCATTGGAGTCAATTAGCCGTCGCTATTTTGTCTTCCAACGATTTATGAATGGGAACGATGTTCATTATGGATGTGGCCACGGATTGTGGAAGGCGAGGATGCTGAAAGAGAGAATGAAGTTGGCGGTATAATTGGTATGAATTGAGCGTAAAAAGAATGAATGATTCGGTGATTAATAAATGGAGACATTTCTTGATTTGAAATATTTTATATATTTTTATTTATTTTATTAATATATAATTATGCAAATATTATTATAATTATCTGTTTTGATTTATTATAAAATAATTTTTGTTCATTCCCCCTCTGTTGCGGCCTCCGCGGCCGTCACCGTGCCGCCACTGTCCCTCAGTTCCACCACCGTCCCTCGCCTCATCCCCGTCCCTCAGTTCCACCACCATCTCTAATTACGTGTACGGATATTACTTCACAGTATGCTTTGCAAAATACGAATGAAACACATCGTAAAATTTTGCAGTGCATATACAGATTATTATTTAATATTTTTTTAAGTGTAGTGTTTAGTGATTTAGTTTTGTAGTTTTTTAATTTTTTGTGTTTTTGTGTTTTTGTGTTTTTGTGTTTTTGTGTTTTTGTGTTTTTGTGTTTTTGTGTTTTTGTGTTTTTGTGTTTTTGTGTTTTTGTGTTTTTGTGTTTTTGTGTTTTTGTGTTTTTGTGTTTTTGTGTTTTTGTGTTTTTGTGTTTTTGTGTTTTTGTGTTTTTGTGTTTTTGTGTTTTTGTGTTTTTGTGTTTTTGTGTTTTTGTGTTTTTGTGTTTTTGTGTTTTTGTGTTTTTGTGTTTTTGTGTTTTTGTGTTTTTGTGTTTTTGTGTTTTTGTGTTTTTGTGTTTTTGTGTTTTTGTGTTTTTGTGTTTTTGTGTTTTTGTGTTTTTGTGTTTTTGTGTTTTTGTGTTTTTGTGTTTTTGTGTTTTTGTGTTTTTGTGTTTTTGTGTTTTTGTGTTTTTGTGTTTTTGTGTTTTTGTGTTTTTGTGTTTTTGTGTTTTTGTGTTTTTGTGTTTTTGTGTTTTTGTGTTTTTGTGTTTTTGTGTTTAAGTGTTTGTGTTTTGTGTTTAAAAATGAATACAACAAATTATAAAATCGGTGTAGACAATATTTCAAGTTTGAAGAAAACGGAAAGAAGAAAATTATATGCTTCGACGAGTAGATACTCAAAAAAAAGAGGGATTCCTAAACGACGTTGCCCTTTAAAAATTGCTGAGGTATATGAAAATCAGCCGTCAACGTCCGATGAAAGAACAACCATGTTAAAACCATGGAAGGAAATGCCAACAGCGCAAAATGAAGGAAATTCAGAAAGAGCCATGCCAGCAGGGACTTCAGATGGCGAAGTCATCATGCGGATAATAGGGAAGACTGCGGGATAAAATACTTGAAAATAACTGGTATACAACAGTCGGGCTTGAAGACTACCCTGAAGTGTGCACTATGTGCCACTACGAGGGGAAAATTCACAGTCAACCCGACGAAGTTGAAGAAATGGATGTAAACCGTAGTGCCGTGGCTGGAGTAATATTTACTGGAGGTAGCTACGCGCAAATGGAAGAATTTTTGGCATCAATGAATATAAAATGTATGTCGAAAAGACAATTTATGACACACCACGACGAAATAACAAATTCGTTGATTGCCGCTGCAGAAGAAGAAATGATAGCAGCGGCTAAAGTAGAAAGACAATTGGCTCACGAAAGAGGCGATGTTGTTCCAGAATCTGGAATCCCGCACATTCCCGTCATCGCCGATGGGAGTTGGATGAAGAGGTCTTATCGAACCGGTGCATATAATTCTGCGTCGGGCGTTGGTGTAATAGTTGGATATTACACCCGAAAAGTTTTATTCATTGGAGTACGCAATAAGAGATGCAAAATTTGCGAATGTGCTGCAAAAGAACAGAAAGAACCACGAAAACACGTATGCTTTAAAAATTGGAGCAAGAGCCGAGCATCCACCGTTATCGAAAGCGATGCCATCATAGAAGGATTTCAAACCAGCGTCGAAAAGCGTGGATTAATTTATTCCACGCTAATCGCTGACGGAGATAGCAGCGTATACAAAAAGATTATAGATGCAGATCCGTATAACACAGAGATTCGTGTAAAAAAAATTGAATGCACGAATCACTTATTACGGAATTTCTGCAGAAAAATGAAGGAAATCGTTAAAAAAACAACAGCAGGTACATTGAGGAAAGCTGTGGAAAATAGCATTCGACGAATGCGAACGGCAATTGTGAAAGCCGCACGATATATAGAAGCAACGAAAGTGTATCGACCTCTACAAAAATTAGAAATTTATACTGTGATATTTATAATGTGCCAAGCCACGTATTTGGCGAACATGCAGAATGTAGTAAGATAAATTACTTCTGCGATGGAAAAAGCAAAGAAAATGAAACAAACATCGTCCCGCAGTTGAAGAGTATGGAAGTATACCAGCTCATAAGGGAAATACTTCAGTCTCTAACATCTCATGCGGAAAGTTTATTATACAATTGTAACAACAATCCCGTAGAAAGTTTCAACAACATCCTTGCCAAATACATCGGTGGGAAAAGATTAAATTTCGGCCAAAGAGGATCGTACACGGCAAGATGTGCTGCTGGTGTGTTACAGTACAACACCAAGGAACCATTGTCGCGATTAAATAGAGCGATGAAGAAGAGACCGCCCCCAGTTTTATCAGACATGGAAACAAGAAGAAAGAAAAAAAATGAAAAAAATGTTGAGAAAAGAAAGGAAACGGAAATTGCGACACGCGTACGGAAACAATTCCACTCTGAAAAAGATGCGGATTATGGAAAAAACGCTGCAAAACCTGACATGGATATAATTATTTATAAGTTGCAGTAAGAAAAACATATGGAGATGCTCCGTAATTGGCAAGAAAAGAAGGATGCCATTCAAATAGAAACAATCGGACAATCGAAAAATCCGCAATGGTACATGTACAAATCGAAACTTCTAACGGCATCGAATTTCGCAAGTGTATGCCGCCGAAGAAGTGGAACATTGTGTGGCAACTTGGTGAAAAAATTAATATATCCAAAAATTATTAATGTACCTGCAATTAAATACGGGCAAGAGTGCGAAGAAATTGCCCGTGAAGAATTGAAGAAATATACAGGGAAAGATATTAAAGAATGCGGAATCTTCATTGACAGATCCCATTCATTCATAGGAGCATCGCCGGATGGTATCATCGATAAAGAGGGCATAGTGGAAATAAAGTGCCCGAAGACAGCAGAGAATTTGTTGCCAAAAGAGGCAATCAAAACAATTCCATCTATCGGGCGGATATATGAAAATGATGTGGGTACTGTGTTAAATAAAACCCATCAATACTATTACCAAGTCCAAGGTCAGCTGCACGTAACAGGCAGATCGTATTGCATATTTTGCATTTGGACAAGAAAAGGAATAAAATGCGTTACAGTCGAAAGAGACGACGAGTTCTGAAAAAATTAGATGGAAGCCAAATTGATTCAGTTTTACAGTGAGTGTATGCTACCGGAATATGTAGACAGCCGGTATAACAGGGGTATGTCCATTAGAGAACCCCAATTTATAATGGATGAAAGAGAGCGCTTGAAAAAGCGAAAAAGGTCTGCTACAGAAAGTGACTTAGACGTTGCAAAGATCCGACGTCGGATTGCGCTATAAAGTGCGGTTGCAGACGCCGCGCCGGCCCGCACGCCCTTGGTAGGCGTGCGCCTGTTGACTTGTTCACGGGGTAAAAGTATAAAAATAAAAAAAGGTTGCAACGATCCAGCGTCAGACAAAAGTCCAAAGTGCAGTTACAGACGCTGGCCCGCACGCCCTTCGTGGGCGTGCGCCTGTTGACTTGTTCACGGGGTAAAAGTATAAAAATAAAAAAAGGTTGCAACGATTCGGCGTCAGACAAAGTGCAGTTACAAACGCCGGCCCGCACGCCCTTCGTGGGCGTGCGCCTGTTGACTTGTTCACGGGGTGAAAGTATAATTATGTTATCTTTTCTGTTTCATTTCATCCCATCATAATGGAAGAAGCCCATCACCTTCTCGTGCGTTGCAGGTAATGTATACTTTTCAAACAAAATGTAGCATTTAGTTTTAATTATTACAGGTCTTTGCTAAAAAATAAGCTGCAGATTCCACAAAATAAAATTTTACACAATAGTCGATATAATATGAGGAATAATAATTATATATTTATATTATTTTATCTGTTGCAGATACTTCGTAAATAAAGAACGCGGGCCAAGCAGCGACGTGTAACAGCTGATCCGTCTTCTGGGGTCAACGCCCTGAGACAGATTCTCTCACCACCTGCTTCAGCACGCGACACTGGAATAGGTCAGTGCGGTAAGGCAAGTACGGTCAAGAGATATGAACATAGACGCGAAAAAAGCGAGGGAGAAAATAAGAGAAGGGAAACGTATTTTGCAGAGCATACTATGATATAATATTCCTACCCGTAATGAGAGATGGTGGTGGGATGCATAATTGCGAATCGCGGAATCGATCGTCGATCCAGCAATTGCGAATTGATCATGAACGGTGTAATACACATTCGTGAAGGCATTCAAAAAGTAAGTAATTTGCGTATAATTACATGCGTAAGGTGTCTTACTAGTGTTAGTTACATTACATTATGTAAATTATTTATTTCTAGGTGGAACTAGCTCAAGCTACTGCCCAGGAAGCCGAGAATCGGACTACAGAATCGAATGAAAAAAACATGGTTGAAGAAGAAACAAGAAAAGAAAAAGAGACGCAAGAAAGAAGACAGAAGACAGAACAGACAGAAACACAGAGGGAAGAGGAAAGCGAATATCCGCTTTCCAGAAATAAAGTAAGTAAGGTGTTCTGCTAAATTATGTATTTGCCATAAATTATTATAACTAACACATTGAAGTGTGATGTGTGTGTGAACGAATTCGTAAAGAGTTGTTGACACAAAATGTATAATAAAAATTTTGAAATTTTTATTTTTCTGTTTCAGATTCGAAAAATGATAAAACGGCTATTGAAAACAGACAGACGAAGTCGTGGCCGCGGCCGCGGAGAAAGTCCGTCAGGATGGCGGCGCACAGTGGTCCCAAATCGTAAAAACCTGGCCAAAACCTCGAAAATGAATTTTTCGTTGGAGCTATTTTAACAACTGAGTTGTATACTCTAATACTGTATCTATGGGAAAACAGAGGAGTAAAGGTTTTATTACTTATACCTGCAAAATGGTGAGTGTTCACTTACCGCGTTTATTCGTCACGCAGTTTTTGTGCAGTGAACTTCAGTGTGCAAGAGCAAAGTGTAAAGTGAATAATTTTAAACAGACTATATTTATTTCAATTCTGCAAAATGGATGCTGTTCCTGGAAGTAAGTAGAATGTTTTTCAGTACTATTATATTTAAAATTGTTAATGGTAACGGTGTATGATAGGGATATTCAATACAAATAATAAAAGGTGAAACTTCATGCGCGAATGTTAAAAATGTAGACTAAAAGTTGTATATTCCACAATATCCCGCTAAAATTTTTGTTCAGGCTTGTAGCTGATACTATTAGCTTGCAATATTTGCAAAAATTAGCTGCCACTAAGTGCCACCAGGATCGTATGGCTATTTTTTATAATGTGACGTAGGCGCGATGTAATGAATTTTCTTTAAACTGATGCATAAATTAGGTAGTTTTACTTGGAATTGTATATTTCTAAGATATGATTTATATATTTTTTAACGAAACAGTTGATTTAATGCATTGTTAACAATGAAAATTCGTTAAACTAATTAGATAAACAAATTATTTATTTCGAAGATAATTAATAAAACTTGAGAATATTTTATTAAAATATTTTTTCGCATTTCTTATATAAAAGAACTAAAAATCATAAAATATTACGAAGACTCTGCTGCAACCTGTAAAATGTGCCTTATACCTATCTTGTATTATAATAGACCCTTAACATTTATTTACAGGATCTTCAGATAGTGAAATACGATTTACCAGAAAAGAAATTTGGCTGATGGTCAAGGCCTACATAAATAGTTCACTAAGGGTCATTCTTGAACACTTAGAAAAGCAGCTGGCCGAGAAAACTGGACACTCTATTTTGATAAAAGAAAAAGAAATGAAATCCGCAATGTCAAAACTTTTTTATTTAATGAGAAAAAAATGGAGCGATGTAAAACGAACTGAAGACAAATTTTTAAAAAATGTTGAGGAATGGCTTAATGTTACGGTAGCGTTCCGCATACCTGCCGTAATTTCGGCGGAAGCATCGAAATCTAGAAGCGGTCGACCATCTTTAGAATTCACTCAAGCGAAAGGTCGAAACGAAGGAAAACTGAGGAGATCCGAAAAAATTTTTCTCCTGAGCAGCTATCATATGCCACGTGTATGAGTCTTCAAAGTGCAGGGAATATAGATGCATCACAAATCATCAAGGATGTAGCAACAACGAGTCCATCAAGGGCTAGGATTTATAGAAGATCTGTGCAAAGCATTCCAGAAACGACATTGTCTAGCGATGCAGCCCTCTCGTTATTAATTGAAAATAAATTATCGAAGAGGCAATATTTAGGATTGCGGTCTATAAGTAAAAAAAATAACTGCAATTTATATCCGCCATATAAATTAATATTAGAAGCTAAACGAAGGTGCTATCCATCCATAGAGGATGTTACAACAACAGAACACAGTGCAGAGGTTAAATTACAAGCGTTATTAAATCGAACTGCACAACGCATTTTATTAATACAAAATGAAACGATTAAAAACTTAGAACCATCAGGAATAAAATACACTTTGATCAGCAAATGGGGATGTGATGGAAGTTCTAATCAAAGTGTATATAAGCAAATATTTACAATTGATGGAAAAACTGATTCTGACATTTTTTTAATATCATTTGTTCCATTGCAATTAATATCGGAAAAAGGAATCATTGTATGGAAAAATATAAGGCCGTCATCCCCTCGTTTTTGTAGGCCTATAAAAATTCAGTTTCTTCATGAAACTACAGAAACCACTACAAAGGAAACAAGATGTATTGAAGAACAAATAGATCAACTTGTTCCCTTCAATACAAATATAGATGGGATAGAAATATAAATTTCTTACAAACTTTATTTAACGATGATCGACCGAAAAATATGCAGCGCATTATCATCAACTTTATCGACACAGCGATGTTATTTATGCGGAGCAACTGCAAAGGAATTTAACGATATTACTAAGATGGTGGAGAAAGATATTAATAAAGACCATCTCCGTTTCGGATTGTCCACGCTACATGCGTGGATACGCTTTTTTGAGTGTTGCCTGCACTTGTCATATAAATTAGTAATAAAGAAGTGGCAAGCTCGTAGCAGCGAAGAAAAAAAAATGGTACAAGATCGTAAACAAGTAATACAAAAAGATTTTCAATTGCAATTAGGATTAATAGCAGACCGCCCGAAATCTGGATTTGATAGTACCAACGACGGAAATACAGCGCGACGTTTTTTTGAAAATTATCGAACATCTTCATAACTTAATAACTGGCGTTGATGAAGGTTTAATCCGAAGCTTCTATGCAATATTGCAAGCAATTTCCAGTGATTGCGAAGTAAATTTGCCTGAATTTACAAAATATGCTCAGGAAGTAGCAGCAAAATTCGTAAAATTGTACCCGTGGTATTACATGCCCACTTCAGTACATAAAATTTTAACTCACGGCCCGGAAATAATAAGTACCGCCTTGTTGCCGATCGGACAAATGTCGGAAGAAGCACAAGAGCATACGCACAAATATATAAAAAACTTTCGGAGGGACTTTTCACGAAAATGTTCTCGGGAAAAAACCATGCAAGATATTTTTTTGCGGCTCTTAGTATCATCGGACCCATATATTTCAAATTTGAAAGGAGAACCAAAGAGAAAAATAAAGAAGTTAACGCCAGAAGCTTTAAAACTAGTAATTTTACCCGCCTCGACTGATGAAAGTACTGATGATGACTCTGACAGTTCGGATAATTCGATGTAACATTTCACTTGATGTTTACATTATTTATTTATTGCTGTATATAATTAATTTAATAAATGTAATATAATTTGTGACTTAAGTATTCTCATTTACAAATGCCTCAAAATTCCATCACAAGTTACTATTTGGATCGATTATTTAAAAACAATAATTTTATCATTTTAGTTCTTTAGAATTCTATAATTTTAGTTTTTATTTAGAATATTTGGAGCTTTAATACCGATTTAGCGATTCGAAAACATCATTATTCTCATTCTCGAAAAGTACAAACAATTTTTCGGTATACACATTACTCATATCGAATTCGCCATTTTGTTTTTTTTTAAACATTGACTTCTGCCTTGTAATCAATAACATTAAATACTGCTATACATCAAACTTCAGTCAATTTGAACGCCTTTTTCGTACATATACTTACTAAATCAGATCCGCCATTTTGTTTTTTGTAATTTTGACTTTTGATTTGTAATCACCGACCTCGAAAACCCCTAAGTACGAAGTTTCACTTAAATTGGAGAGCGCCTTCATAGTTTGGCCAGGTTTTAGCAATTTGGGACCACTGTGCGGCGGGGCGGCCACTCCGGGTGGCGGAGAGGTGGCCGCGGAGGATGGCGGCGAGGCAGCCGCGGCGGCCGCGGCGGAGCTAATAAGAATTTTTTTATCATCAATCAAAATAGATAATTAAATGTAGTTTTAATTATATATTTTCAGTTACAATTATTATATATAAAAATAAAACATTTAAAATCAAGAAATGCCTCCATTTATTAATCACCGAATCATTCATTCTTTTCACGCTCAATTCATACCAATTATACCGCCAACTTCATTCTCTCTTTCAGCATCCTCGCCTTCCCCACTCCGTGGCCACATCCATAATAAACATCGTTCCCATTCATAAATCGTTAGAAGACAAAATAGCGACGGCTAATTGACCCCAACGATTTTACAAAATGCATTGGAGAATGCTAACATACATTTAGTATCCTTCCCTCAGTTTCCTCAAATTCCACTCCAAATTCATGTTTTTTAGTTATGAAAAATATATGGAATATATTCAAAACTAGTCTACTCGAAAATTCGCGATGTCTCGCTGTCACCCTTTCGCACCGCACCACTCTCCCCGAGGCCTACAAGGCGGGAAGTACACAAACGAAAGGAAAGCGCGTCGTTATACGTTTCTATATCCATAAATAAAAAGAAATTATATGTAATAGTGCATACGATAGAATATAGTACTGGAACTCCTATGGATAATATCACCTAACCGAACCCATATTAAAACAAGCGTAACAATCCGGCAACGATGCCTTCGCGTTCTTTGTCTGCCAAAAGTTGGTTGGTAATAGGAATAGGAATAGGTGGCTAATAGAATTTAGATATATTTGTAGATCTAGTCGATAGATGACGCAATGCGAGTTGTCTGGTTTATAGATTTTTTATTTCTAGTATTCTCTGCTCATAGACATCGTCGTTTCGATCGATTCGGAGATAAGCCAAAACGGGATCCTGCCCTTAAAATCGAGAAAAGTTTATTTCAAAAGTTGCCGGTTTCTTTGCAATAACAATACTTTGTAGTTAAAAAATGAAAAATTTTTTAATAATGGTACCAATGGGGAGTCAGAATCTACCAGAATCTACCACGACAAAACTATAAGACACCTGTGATTTTAGCTAATATTATCTTAATACTAATCTTTTGATGAATATTTTCATTATTAATGCAGAAAATGAACTAAAATACATAAATTTCCATAGCGGCAACGTTATCGAATTTGACCGAATTAAGTTTCATTAAAATTTGCAATTATTTATGAAATAGGATACGACAAAACTATAAGACAGGGTATATTTTGTGTAAGAAAAAATGGACAGAATTTAATCATTACTATTTTTATTCTACTTACTAATAATGTGTTGAGCCACCTTTATTTCTTATAGTTTCAATTAATCGCCGTGGTATCGATTTATATAAATTTTTTACGTGTTCTTGATTTAATTTGTCCCATTGCTCTTCGATATGAGTTTTTAATTCTTGCACTGCCCAAATTGTTTTCCATTTGCATATACACCCCGCGCTAAAATTCTCCAGATGTTTTCGATAATATTTAGATCTGGTGACCGCGCAGGCAATGGCAAAGTTCGAATATTACGGTCTTCAAAATATTTTTTTACGCGTTTCGCGGTATGCACAGGCGCATTATCGTGTTGAAAAATGAAATCTGCACATGCAATTCTTGTTGCATGTCGAGTTAACTGTTCTTCTACAATTTCCAAATAATTATTTGCATTTAGACTGGTATTAATAAATTTTATATCACTCTTGCCATGGTAACCTATTGCAGCCCATACCATGATGCCTCCTCCGCCCATTTGCCTCCTTGACAAATGCAATTCTCCCTTCAGTAAATCGTGGAAATAATACGATAGACCATTTGGTCCATCCAAATTAAAACGTTTTTCATCGGAAAAGATCACTTTTTTCCACTTATTCTTCCAGTGAAGATGTTTTTCTGCGAAATCTTCGCGGGCCGCCTTGTGTCGATGCGTCAGAGGCGGTTTTTTTTTGTAATTTTCTTCTTTTTAAATGTTGAGCACGATTAATTATGCGTTGCACATTACGAATATTAGTGTGAACGCCAACTTGAGCTGCAATTTGACGTGCTATCAGAGTAGAATTCGACGCTACCCTCAGAATGGCTCATCGTTGTCGCTCGGTTGTCGCCTTTGGACGTCCACCAGGATGTTTTTTTACATAATTGTCCTTATTTCTTAAATAATTAAGCACGGCACAACGACTTCGTCCAATCACTCTTGAAATTTCCGAAATGGAAGTATTCTTTTCCTTCAAATTCACAATCACTCGCATTTCACTGTCTGTCAGCTTTTTCCCACGCGGCATTATAGTTATATTACGAGAAAATAAAATTAAAAATGTATAATTTCAAATACACAATTACTCCGAATACTGCGAATACTCTGAATACACCGAATATTTGCAATCAGAATGTAAGATCGACTGACGAAAAGCAACTGTCTTATAGTTTTGTCGCGAATGGAACAGACTGTTTACATAGATTTCCCACATTCTGAAAATTGTAGCGTTCGAAACTTCGTAGAACAGTAGAATACACTTTGATACTGTGAAGTTGGTTTTTTAATAAGTGCGTGAGTTGGTATGAGTGAGTAAGTTGGTAGGAGTGAGTAGGTTGGTATGAGTGAGGAGTTTGGGATGCGTGAGAAGATTGGTAGGACTGAAACAAAAGAAAGGGGAAGTTATAAAAGGAGAGTGGAGTGAGAGCGTCGGAATAATGGAATAATGGTCTTATGTATTTTTGCAATGAATTAAAATAGTTTAGTTCAAAGAAAGATAAATGTTGATTTTAAGATCACCAATTCCCACAGATACAACGTAAATAGTAACAATATACAGTCGGTCACGAAAATATTCAGACACCACTATAGTTTTGACTATAATAGTCCGTACTTCAGAAGTGTATACAATAGGAACAAAAAAGGGTTTACATATGTTACTATACAGTGTGTAGTTAACAAAAATATAAGAGATATTTATTTACGATCAGTGTTTACAAAAATAATTAAACAAAAATGGTAAGTGTGCTTATTTTCATGTCACGAAAATATTCGGACACCATGAAAACTATGTTTATAATACTATTTATAAATCTTGTTTTTAAAAATTAATATTTTGTTGGATATCCCATGCGTTTTATGACATGCCGTAATCGCGTTGGCATATTACAAATTATTTTTTTTAAATAATCTTGCCCAATACGTAGCCATTCTTCTTGCAACCGTCTTTTTAGTTCATCTTTTGTGTTTATGGGAGTTGTTCGAATTCGACGATCTAATTCATCCCATAAATTTTCAATGGGATTTACATCTGGCGATTGCGGTGGTGGGTGGAGCACATTCTTGCAAGTGTATAATAAGAATTCTTGCACAATACGCGATTTATGCTTTGGATCGTTATCCTGATAAAATTTTATCCCACTTTGTAGTCCCATATTATGAGTACTTTTTTTTAAATTGTTTTACAAAATGTGCAGATATCTATTTTTATCGAGCATATCGTTGATAAAAACTAATTCTCCTACTCCATGGGCCGAAATTCAGCCCCACACCATCAAGAACCACCACCGTGTTTCATAGTCGGCTGCAAATGTCTCGGATTTAGTTCTTCTTTCGATTTCCGCCATACTCTAATCCTTCCATCGCTTCCAAAAATATTAAACTTGGACTTGTCCGCGAAAATTACATCTTCCCACCACTCACTTTCTTTCGAAATATAGTTTTTTGCAAAATTCAGTCTCTTCTTTCGGTTGTTCGCGTTAATATACGGCTTTTTCCGAGCTATTCTTCCATTATAGCCCTCTATTCGTAACACTCTTCTTATGTTTTCCGGATGCACTGATATTCCACGGTCATTATTTAATTCAGCTGCTAACTTTGGAGCACTTATACGAGGATCACATTTGATTCTTCTAATTATCGAGCGTTTGTCCCGAGTATTGAGGATCGGTTTGCGTCCACTTTGAGGGATAGATTCAATTCTATTTTCATTTTCATAACGTCACACAATATCCCATACCGTGCTCTTACTAATGTTTAATATATCCGCAATTTTCCGAATTGATTTCCCCTTTTGCCGATGAAAAATTACTAATTGTCGCATATTAAACGACGTATTCGCACTTTTGCGTCCCATTTCGCATAAATTTTGAACAAGACTGACAAATATTCGATCTATAACGTACTCTGTACATAGTATGAATGATATGTTTACAAACATTATTTCAGTCAGTTCTTGGAACCTGGAAACATCAGAAGTACGGCAAGTGTCCGAATATTTTCGTGATATGAAAATAAGCATACTTAACATTTTTGTTTAATTATTTTTGTAAACACTAATCGTAAATAAATATCTCTTATATTTTTGTTAACTACACACTGCATAGTAACATATGTAAACCTTTTTTTTGTTCCTATTGTATACACTTCTGAAGTACGGACTATAATAGTCAAAACTATAGTGGTGTCCGAATATTTTCGTGACCGACTGTAAATTAAGAAAGGTAAGTCTCAAGTTTTACATAGAACTTTCACGGAATTTCGCACATGTCTTATAGTTTTGTCGCGGAGTGTACATAGAGAAAAAAAAAATAATATACTGTTCGAATTGAGTAACCTCCTCCTTTTTCGAAGTCGGTTAAAAACAGGTAGCCCCGATCAAACGCGTCACTATTCCGCGACTCCAGTTAACTCTGCCGTATTACTCGCTCGTCACATTAAACGTGTCCGTACAGTTTTAAAATTTTACCATGTTCCTGTGCACTTTGTAACGAGGCATATTTTCATTTAGTTGATTAGCTTTTTTCTTTTTTTGGTAATGCCTTGTTACGAGGATCCCCCAGAACTGCCAGCCCCACTCCTCCGCCCAAGCGGACCCCCTCGCCGCTGGGGCAAGTATGAGTGAGAGTGTGCCGTGTGAGTGTATTTCTTTTTCTTTTTCTTTTTCGAGCGTTATTTTTTGTATTTGCACGCCACGGTTTTCTTACCCCCCCCCGCTGCCGCTAATCCATCAAGGAGTCGTCGTAGTCCCCGGTCGCGGAGAAACCTCTCCCTGAGCGACGGAGGCGCGGGATGGGTCCACCAAAGAAGACACCGACTGTCCGGTCGCGGCGCCACTCCGTCATCCTCTGCGGGAGCGACCGGCAGCTCACCACCAGGAAATGCCAGGCCTGGAGACGAGCCATCCCCAACTGCCACCTCGAGAGGGCCCCAGGACCTGGCCACCAAACGTCGCCATGGGATGGCCCATCCTCGACGCCGAAATCCTCGGGGTGGGAGAATACCGCGAACGTGTGCATTGGCACTGGCGCCCCGTAAAATAAATCGCGTACCTGGGGGGGAAGGGGCGCGCGAACAATAAAAAAAAAGTGAAATATACAAAAAAAGAAAAACCGCACTCACATCGGCGCGGCGGGCCTAGTGGCCACTCGTGACGAGGCACAGAAATATGCCTCGTTACAACAGGTAACCTGTTGTACTCTTTCTATTATTTTTGTCGTTTCCGCCCCAATCTGAATCTACATAACCTTGTAAAATATCATTATAATTACTTCGAACAAAAGTTAATTTCATATCAATGGAACCTTTAACCCTTTGACTGCGGAGCGCTCTCGGACGAATCCATCAATATGGACGGCGCGTTTTTCGCTTGTCGGTCGCTGCGACCAGTTGTCCACTGACTAGAGGGCACTGACAGTGACCAAAACAGTACCCGGAAATTTGATGCTATTCTTAGGGTTTAAAAAATAATAATGGCAAAAAAATTAAAAATATCAATTTTTTTATTTATATTAAGTAACTTTTTAAGCTATTTTAATTTACTTAACTTTTGTACATTCCTTCAATAATAATCGGTAAATAAATATAAAGGAAAAAATCAAAAATTTATAATGTAACACAGGATATGACAACTTTAACAGGATATTTTGATAATTTTAACATAATAATAATAAAAATAATAAAACCATAATGAACGAATAAAGATAAAATTCTAGTAGAAAAATTTAATAATCAATTTGTGTATGATATATTTCAAAGCATGGATAAACGAATAGAGCTACATCGCATTTTTAACCGACTTCGAAAAAGGAGGAGGTTACTCAATTCGATCAGTATATTTTTTTTTTTTTATTATTTTCTATGTGTGCCCGCCGATTACGCCTAGCTGGATGCACCGATCGGAACGAAACCTTTTGCATCTGGTAGGTTCTGACTCCCCATTGGTACCATTATCAAAAAATTTTTCATTTTTTAATTGCAAAAAAACCGGCAACTTTTGAAATAAACTTTTCTCGATTTTAGTGCGCTTTTAATATCTTATCACGGACATGATTCTGAACAATTTTGTTCATATAAAAATTTCGCGGAAAGCTTTAGTTTTCGAGATATTAGCGAAAAATTGTTGAAAAGTTTTGAAATTAACTTTGGACGATTTTAATGTCCTTTTAATATGTTATCAGGGACACGATTCTGAACAACTTTTTCCTTATCCGCAATTAAAGGGAAGCTTTAGTTTTCGAGTTATTAGCGAAAACCTATTGTTACTAATACAGTATTCACTCCGTAAATGTTACTTTTGCCAGTCTCGATTGTAACATTTACGGTAGAGGTCCTACATTCTTTGTAGTGTGCCGAACGTAGAAAGAGACAGCCATACAAAAGACAAAGAGGGATAGAGTTTCGAGCGTTCGGCAAACATGAAAGACTCGTGCGTGTTCTGTCTTTTAAATTTAAAAATTAAAATTCTTTATTTTTGGTTTTTCGTCAATGAAACTTTTACCATCGTATTTGTCTCGTATTTTTGATTAAAATGACACCAAACACGATATGATTACGATCGTAATTACTTATGTAACAAGCCATAAAAGTTTGGGATGTAACATTTACGGTAGAGATGCGAATTCCTTCTAAAGGCTTGCTATACAAGTAATTATGATTTTAATTATACCGTGTTTAGTACCATTTTAATCAGAAAAACGAGACGAATACGATAGTCAAAGCTTCATTGATGAAACCCCAAAAATAAAGAATTTTGATTTTTGAATTTAAAAGACAGAAGACGCACGAGTGTTTCATGTTTGCCGAACGCGTCAACCTTCTGCTTCTCTTTTTCTATTCGCCGTCCTCTTTTATGTTAAAAACTTTAATCACTCGTTACTGTGACGTCATCCAACGTTGGAGTTAGTTATTAAGTTATACTCATATACTTTCGCTACTTTGAGCTTCTCACGCTTTGCGTTACGCATATAATCGACCGCCAAATCAGCAATGTAATCATAAGTAACATTAGAACTACCCAGATAACATCCTATAAACCTTATCTCAACCCCTTAAGTCCTTTCGCCGAATCAATATCTCTGACATAAACATCCTTTTCAAAAGACAAAACAACAGATAACGACTGACAAAATTCTTTCCCCCTCCGTGATCAGTAGGCAATATAAAAGGGCCTGGAGATCGCACGGTAGCGCTTCCATTCCGATTCTTTCCGGTGCTTGGATCATTCCAGTGCACTACTCTGTCACGGGTCCCAGCCCCGATATTCCAAACCACGGGTTCAAGCCCCGACAAGTTAGATTCTCTAACTGTTACTCCCGTCCCTACTCACCTCCAACTCTACATTATTACGTCGCGCTAACCATTAAGTATATCTCTGTAAAATTGGTCATATTTCGTTTCAAGAATATACCTTTATTTCATTTTATCTTTATCATACAGTTATTTGTGCCTCAAGAAACCCTCCTATTCGTACAATCTCTACGAGCATTATATTCTAGAGCAGTTACCTTGATTTAGTCGAGACCGGTGGTGCGAGAATCAGCCGCACGGGTCTCCTAGAGACATAATCAAGCTACTTCGGTCCGCACGATACGGTGGTGCGAGAATCAGCCGCACGGTATCAATAGTGTGTTTGACGTCTTTGCATTTATTTTGGCTCATGGAAAGAAAGCGACGAGGAGGGCGTAGATACCAATTACGTAAGCTAGTAAGATCCTTCCATCTCCCAACCCCAGTACAAGTCGCGCCGCTTACTCATAACCGCGTCGCGAACATACAGTGGAAACTAATACCAATCGACGTACCAAATCAACAATCAACGGGAAGTATCGAGAGTAAGTCACTGTGCTACGTTAAAACACCCGGGATCCCTGGCAGATGACGGGCGTACGTACCGCATGGCCAAAAAGATTGTACAATTAGCGTCAATACCGGTGAGTTCCTCTCCTATTTTACGTGAACCGCGATCCGGAACGTAACATTACACACACAATTGTTAACGTAATTATATCATGTTTGGTGTCATTTTAATCAGGAAATCTAGACAAATACAACAGTAAAGGTTTCATGAAAAAATAGTAAGAAATAAGAAAGTTACAATCTTTTCCTTTGCTTGCATTAGGACGTGTCTCACCGATATTCGATCCTCGTCGTTACGGTGACCGATCGTGTTTCATTCTTGACTGATTTCGAGGGGGATCCCCCAGTAGTGGGGATACAATTTTAACATTTACGGTAGAGATCTTTTTAACATTTACGGAGTGAATACTGTATATTGAATTCTACGTATGCCTCCGTGCCTCTGGTGGTGTATGAGTCAACATGCAATCGCCGATTTTATTTACCAATTTTACAACAATTAATAAAAAAAAAAATTGAAAAACGAATATCCATGTTGTCTTTTACTTAATTATGTTTATGGCATTTGCGCGGACAAAAAAAAAAGCCCGGAAGAACTGTCTCACAGTATCCTATAAAATTCTCCCCATTCCACTAAAAAGCGTGAAATAAAATAATTTTAAGAAAAAAAATACACCGACTTTGAAATGCACTAAAAAGTATAAAATAATTTCTATTTCATTCAATCATACAATTACGTCACAGATATGAATGAAACCTATTTACTCGTTAGGTAATGTATTATAATAAATACATTTCAACCTTTTCGGAGGCGGCGCAAAATTAAAAATACCTCAGTAAACGTTGCTGCCAATAACCAGTTGATTGTGGTATGGCGTATTGGAAATTAATAAATCCTGAGAAAGAATACGAACCATTATAGATATATCTGGTAATATACGTAAATGTAACGACTGCATCTTCATTTCGCAACGTTTCTGATATAAATGAAATTGAATCGACTTCATTCGCATGCGGAAGCCATGGATCTAAGAACCTATAAACGGAGCCCACGACGCGGGAATTACCAAATTTGCGGCAGATCGGCTCTATCTTTATAGAATATGCGGCGATCGAGTCTTTCCGTCGCATACTCTATGAATCTAGATAGACCATAGTTCCATTTTATACGCGCTAACACCTACTTCGCGGCGTTCTGTCGAGTTATATATATAGAAAAAAAATAGCTATACTAGCTTTGCCTATGTTCGGCTGTCCAAAGGTTGACATGTCCAAGAAAATCTTTGAATTTTGCGCCGCCTCCGAAAAAGTTGAAATGTATTTAATACACTACCTAACGAGTAAATAGGTTTCATTCATATCTGTGACGTAATTGTATGATTGAATGAAATAGAAATTATTTTATACTTTTTAGTGCATTTCGAAGTCGGTGTATTTTTTTTCTTAAAATTATTTTATTTACATTCATATCTGCTTTCTCGTCGGATTTTATGTTTAGTGCATACCACACATTTTCGTGTTTGATTCTTTTTTTTCGCAGACGGATTGACATAAGTACTTGGAAAATGCCTTTCAATAAGACGTAAGGGATCGTCGGTATTTCTTTCCCCTTGGTATGTATTTGAAATTCGTAAATATTTTCCAAATATTTGTTTTATCACTAGTAAATGAAATGTCGCGAATTTTAACTCTTGACCTGATACGTATTTATATAAAACATATGCATTCCAAATACTTATATCTAATAAATGAAAAAAAAATTTTTTATACCATTTATAACTTTTCCTAATACACTCAACAGTACTAATTACCATATCGGTCTTATCTACAGCATCCATATTACGATTGTAATCCTGTATACATGTGTAACAACCCTGAGACCTAAGTTCAGTTTATTACAAGCGCTAACAGGTAAAGAGCGGCTTTTACCCCTAAACGACTCGATTTTACAAATAAAGATTGTGGGATTCGTGTGGTGTGCGGTTAAGGAGTGAAATCCACAGGTCAAAATCTTTCAACAATTAGATTTATTCAATAAAACGATAAGAAATGAAACTAACAAATAACAATAACAACAAATAAAGAAATATATATATATTATAAATGATTAATTAGAATAGAGAAACTAAATAGTTCTTGATATAATAATAATAATAGAAATAATAGAATTTGACGAATTAAACAATATGTAATAGATAATCTTGAATTTACGATATAAAACTCGCTGGTTAATACTTTATATTGGACCGTATCTAATTCTGATCTCTGATAAAGTTAACTTCGTTTTTAAACGTATTCGATTCTCGTGTTCGAAGCTATCGCAGTGACAAGACTTTACTTGATTAACACGCTTGTAATTTATAATGAATCCTACCTAAGTGTAATTCGGTTTCTAACTTAATATAAATGAAATTTTACAAAATTAGTAATGTTAGCGCTTTTATAGTCTACCACCGCGCCGCGAGGAATTCGACCTAAGTGAGATTCTCTAAACGTATTAGGATACGTTTTCGCAAAATTAGACAGATTTATCTGCTATCTAACGCGGTGTAGTCGACTACGTGAATTATACATTTATTACCGACAGTTTACTGAATTCTTATGATACTCGATTTGTCTAATGTCGCGGTCGGTAAGGGAGAAATACAGTCGATAATTGAAGAAATGACACTGCAATAAAAGTTTGAAAATTCTTCGGGGATGTTACAAAAATTTACGACACAATAATTTTTGTAGAAGGAAACACTTATTGTATTGAATAAATCCAACAGACTCACATTCATAATTAATACAAATGATATATTAGTTAAAGAAATAAAATTCAATTATTAATTAATTTTACGTCGAAGTCCGGTATATGCCGGAACATAACACACCATGGAAAAAAACCAAGTCTAGCGGGCTCGAACCTGTGACAAAAAAGCATACAGAGATTACGAGGTAGGACTCTTAACCTCTTAACCAATTCTTTAGTTGAAGTATCGTCTTACGTTCCGGAATATAATGGACTACAACGTAAAATTAATTAATAAATGAATTTTATTTCTTTAACTAATATATCATTTGTATTAATTATGAATGTGAATTTATTTAAAATTACTCAATATATATATATACATATTGACAAAAGAAGGCACGCAAAGCGGAAAGTACTGTTTAAAAAGAATATATTGGTTTTTGATTTTTTTAACTGCGGCGCAGCTCACCGAAAAATCTGAAAAAATTAGGGAATATTGGTTATGCAAATATGTAACTATCACATTAATATAAAAGTAGTGGTCCGACATCTTCATTAAAAAATCGCATTTTTTTTATTTTTTTGGGGGTTTTTAATTTTTTATAACTGCAATTTGCGATATAAGAATCTGAAATTAGCTGTTGCTTGTTTCAGCGTGTTTTTGTTGTATTGGAAATCTCCAGAAGTTTGATGAGCGCATATTTCTTCGCGTATTGTAAAGTATAGCGCGAAGTCCCTCTAATACGCCCTTCAAAATGTGTATCTAACAAAAAAGAAATGTTGACATATGAACTGATTGAATGATCCTTAATTTGTTACATTGTAAGCACGCTCTCTCAAATGGCGATGACTTCGCAGCTATGATTGTCGTCAAATCAGGAAGAACTCGGCTGGATGTTGTTTAAGACGTTTATTTTTCTTCTAACTGTTACAGTAACGCCCGCACAGAGTCAAGGTTAACTTAAAACTGAGTATATGGGTCCGTCGAAGGGCCTTCTTATATACTAGAATTTCGAAGGGGTGGTAGCCCAGTGGTAGGGAGAGGGTCCTGGGAAATGAGGTTTTTCCACAAAACCATAATTAGGTAGGGACATAGAAAGGAAACCATAAATTGGCGATAAGTGGTTTTCGTAGTCTAGCGGATGTTGGCTTGATAGGCAGGTCCCAAATCTTGGGACCGAGAGTGGTGTGACAAGGGATGGAAAAGTTACGGGGTATGGAAAGTTATGGGGGTCCTTCCGGGAAGCAGGGAAAGCTGGGCGATAGAGATCCGAGGGTTACTCGACATGATTAAGTGAAATATGCAACTTTGTAACACATGTCGTACGACCACACCCTAGGTTGTAAAATCTCGTGTCACCATCTCGAAACCGGAAGTAACTCCTTCAACGCGGCCGTAAATCTACAAGTACCAGTTTAAATACTAAAATAAAACTTTTTCTATTTCTTCGCATCGTCGATAAACTCTAGTTTTTAAATTCGACACCCAACGTAAATCATGCATAATCCTTTAAAAAATTCCGAGGTGGATAACAATAGTGTAAAATAAAGTTATGTTATATTACAAGTTGCAACATCTGTTGTATGTATATTAGTTTTAAAACATAATTTTCGTAAAATCCAATCGTATATACTATTTAAATTATGAAGTAATCTTGAGCAGCGAGTTGCCATTACATATTCGGCTTATTTATAAAAAATAACGGATCATTTTTTAAGACCGATTCCCAAAATTAGTGGATATAGAGACACGCGAATATCGAACCCTATTTCCTGAACCGTTAAGACGACTTTACTGTATATAGAATATCATCTGAAATGTGCGATTTATCATACATGATATTCGGTAATTACAAAAGGTATCTAGAATAAAAAATATTTAATTACATCATTTGCTGTAATTATTTCTAAAATTCTACCAAGAAAGTTTAATTATTATTTAACTGTATTTTGATAAAGAACATTATACATTTATACGGATTTTTATACAGATATAAATAAATACACTCATATACATACTTATACACTTCTGCAATATTTTTACAATAATATAAAAACATAAAACAAATTCAATCGTATTACATAACAAAGAGTTTTTATTAAAAAAGAAAACAACAAAAGTAAGATATAATTTCAAGATACTTGTACGTGTAATAGATATTACTGTCTTTGAGGAAAATTATTTCACAAATTAGTATATAATTTGATAGTACTTAACATGATTAAATTTAACATTTTTAGAACTAAGTTTAAAGATATCTACGGTAACGTTGATTGGTATTTTAAATACCGATGTTTTTTCACGCTATTTTGTACATATATATTTTGCTGTATCGCATAATGAATTACAATTATTATTGGTAGGCAAAAGTATTAACACTAATAAGTATGGAACAAAATCATACAAAGATTAACAGAATATTTAATAAAATCGCTATTTAGTGAGTTTACAGTTGATTCATTTCGTCATACTTTTAATCTATTTTAACTACAAGTGCTTAACCTAACTAAACGGAAAAGCTTTCCCCACATCCACAAATTCCTTTAATATTTGGATTATTAAAAATAAATTCAGAGCTCAATTTACTTTCTATGTAGTCCATTTCAGTGCCTAAAAGAGATAATTGTGCCTTTTTGTCAATTATAATACGAACACCATCCTGAACAACTTCTTCATCAAGTTTTGATTTTTCTGTGGCATAATCGAGAGTATAACTCAAACCGTTACACCCACGTTGTTTCACACTAACCTTTAAACCGATCTGAAACATAAAATAACAATTTCATTCAATATTTGATTTTAAATATCATTTGCAATATTAGACACATAACATTTAATATAAATTTCTCCTACTGTAAATAGATTTTTATAATTCTATTGCATTATGATAAAAAGTGATTTTGTTTAATATTTGCTAATATATCATTGATATTGGTAATATATATATATATATTACATGTATACAGTCATCATATGAATATATTACATTCATATGTTGTTAAGTATACAGGGTATCTCACAATTAGTATAGGTCTCGGAAATGGGGGGTCACTGATGTGATTCTGTACAAGACTTTCCTTTACAAAAATGAGGTTTAAGAATTCGTTTTCGAGTTATTAAAGTAAAACACGGACCAATCGGAGCACAAGAATTGCGCATGCCAAAACGTGAGAGCGACAGCCCGAGCCTGATGACCGAGCGTAATCCTGAACAAACATCTTTGCGCCGGAGCAAACTAAACGTTTAATAAGAAGCCCTTATGTTAATACTCAGTTATAGTGATTAAACGAATTAAAAATAAAATTTACTTATTCATTTTTCGCAAATACGTGATAAGCAAATTTGAGTCAAACTCACTTATTGTTTAAAAATAATTATGTTCCAGTAAAATTGTATTCTGTTGATTTCATCGACCTTGATCTTTCGTAAAAAGACACACTGCACGATATCTAATGTCACAGCCTAATCAGTGAACTCGTTTCACTTCGTTGTCACTTCTAATTGGGATTTTTAACTGCAATATTCTGCTATCACTGTTCACTAATTTCTTAATGATATAAACACAGATAAAGAACGCGAATGAAAACGCATGACGTTTATTCATCAATAATTTTAGTGACTTTTTATTTTCTCTTTGATGTTGAATACCCGACGATCTGTTCTAAACTTCCGAACGGAACGCGATGAACATCGACGGAAAATTTAGACAATAGTCCTTTGTGACAAGAACGTTTGGTACTTGAACAAAAGTAAGAATGTATTTCTTTAGCAAAATGCAAAAATCGTGTATGGTTTTTAGAAAGGGAAAGGAACAAGGATTTCCTCATCTTTGTGAAGTTGGTGAGACATTTATAAGAGTTCTAATGGCCCCCTTGAGAATTTTAGAATTCTCTTATAATTTTACAAATAGTTCCGGCATTTAAAGCTACGAAAATAGCATTTAAATTTACGGGAAGCTAACTTCATATTTTTTTGCAAATTTGAAATGGCAAAACTTTTTTATGACTAATTTTAACGTTCCCATTATTGAAAATAATTTTTAGAACTCTGTAACGTCCCTGAAAAAACTTTTTTTTTGATTCCTTCACCATCATGATATTATTGTACCCACCGATAGGAATAGTTAATTATCGATAGTAGTTGCCAAATTACCGACAGTACATCACGTATCTATTATCAATTCTATTAGATTCGACAGTCGGTAACCAATATATATACAGGGTGTTAGGCTACTGGTGGGCATAATTTTAGGGGGTGGTAGCTGGGGTGATTCTGAACAACTTTTTCCTTTACCAAAATGCTGGTTAAAGCTTAGTTTTTGAATTATTAATGAAAAACACTGACCAATCAGAGCGCGAGAATAGCACGCGCTCAGATGCGAGAGCGACGGGTGCAAGCGTGACGGTTGACCCTGGTCGCGAACAAACAAATCGCGCGATATCGGTAACATAGTTACCATCATCGGTAATACGTCAGCCGGTAAGTAGTTATAAAATTCACAACTATTAATAAGTATAAAATTATTAACGAAACTAATTGTATGGATTAAGCGAAAATAAAGGTAAAGATCAAGCGCAGTTTCTTTAGGTAATTCAAAAAAATGATTATTTGTTTAACGACATAAAATGAAAGAATACTCGGACGCTTACCTCATGAGTGAATTTACGATGCGAGAATTCCTCATTAATTTTGAAGTACATCGTCGTATGACAAGAAACCTATTTACTCGCTAAAATCCACAAGAGCATATCGATACCCGCTCTATGGGATTGTCAAGTAAAAAGGGTGACTGTCATATTTGATGTTTTCCGTATAATAATAGTACAATTTTCGGAACCCACACTAAACAAACACACAATCACACAAGCACCACGATTGTCCAGTCCTTAGTATCGAAACGTTAAAAATATCCACCTTTTTTACACATCAATTCGTTTACGAAAGTTCCTCACCATGTACACATGACACATTATGCGCGATGAGTAATTCAAAGAAAAGAATCAGTTATTGCAAGATGTATTATTGCGATCGCACAATTGAACGTCCACATTAAGAGTATAGTATATTCACTAACTTTTTGAAATATAACGCTTATTTTTGTTTTATTTTTAATTTTTTTGGCAAGAAAATAATCCCGTGTGATTAAATGTAATAATAATACTTGTTTTAAATGCTGGAACGACACAGCGACCGCTATACTTTCGTTTGAAGTCTTCAAATAGCGCTACAATTGGCCGTGAACAGCTAATTCGCCGCGCTGGTCCACTGTGCGTCGTTTTTGAGTTATTAACGAAAAACACGGACCAATCAGAGCACCGGGATTACGCGCGCCGAGAAGCGGGAGCGAAAGTTTCGAGCCGATCGCCGAATTGCGAACGCGATCAACTGAGTTTTCCTCGGAACTGTCTTAACGTCTAATAAGAAGTCTTTACATCGAAACTCAGTTAAATAACGAACAGAATAATTAAAAGTAATGTTCATTTATTCATTTCTCATGAAGGAGGATCGGAATTAGTAATGTGTAATTGACATGAAGTATGCAAATGGAATTGATTGAAAACTGCAATTCGTTATCGATAAGGAATGTGACATTAAATACCGAAATTTTTTTGTTTTATTTCCGACAGTAATATTGGTCAACGAATTTACGTATTTTAATAGGAAATATTTATTCTGTTTGTGAAAAAAAAGAGCTTCAATGTTCGATCTAACAAATGTATTGACGTCTCTACTAATTTACAAGAAATTTATTAAAATAAGACTCACCCATTCTTTGAAAATAATCCTGTTTGTTAATAATCCAACAGTGAAAGTGATGGGGTAATTGCCATTGCGTCGTCCTGCTGACGTTGGCCTGTCGCAAACATTGGCACCGTATAACACAGCTGGTGGCACTCACAGGTTACTGCACTGTCTTCATTTCAAAGCACTTTTGTTTTCACTTTCACCTTCTGGAGAATCCTTGGTAAAAAGTATTGTCCCTTCCGATGCCTCCGAGGGTGTTGCTCATTGTCCCGTTTAGGCTTGACCGTGCAATAAATTGTGCGAAGGCGAACTAACGAAAAGCTAATTACCTTAGATGACCATTTTAGCAGACATTAAACATTCTGGTATTGCACACGGTTTTCTGTCCACTGGTCACTATCTGTCCAGGTCAATACCTGGCCAGATAGCACGAAAATACAAAGCAGTCGGTACGAGAAATGGACTGTTTTACGGCGCCGAACGTTGTTTTGTAAAACGGCTGCTGGTACGTGCTATACTAGAATGTTTAATGTCTGCTAAAATGGTCATCTAAGGTAATTAGCTTTTCGTTAGTTCGCCTTCGCACAATTTATTGCACGGTCAAGCCTAAACGGGACAATGAGCAACACCCTCGGAGGCATCGGAAGGGACAATACTTTTTACCAAGGATTCTCCAGAAGGTGAAAGTGAAAACAAAAGTGCTTTGAAATGAAGACAGTGCAGTAACCTGTGAGTGCCACCAGCTGTGTTATACGGTGCCAATGTTTGCGACAGGCCAACGTCAGCAGGACGACGCAATGGCAATTACCCCATCACTTTCACTGTTGGATTATTAACAAACAGGATTATTTTCAAAGAATGGGTGAGTCTTATTTTAATAAATTTCTTGTAAATTAGTAGAGACGTCAATACATTTGTTAGATCGAACATTGAAGCTCTTTTTTTTCACAAACAGAATAAATATTTCCTATTAAAATACGTAAATTCGTTGACCAATATTACTGTCGGAAATAAAACAAAAAAATTTCGGTATTTAATGTCACATTCCTTATCGATAACGAATTGCAGTTTTCAATCAATTCCATTTGCATACTTCATGTCAATTACACATTATTAATTCCGATCCTCCTTCATGAGAAATGAATAAATGAACATTACTTTTAATTATTCTGTTCGTTATTTAACTGAGTTTCGATGTAAAGACTTCTTATTAGACGTTAAAACAGTTCCGAGGAAAACTCAGTTGATCGCGTTCGCAATCCGGCGATCGGCTCGAAACTTTCGCTCCCGCTTCTCAGCGCGCGTAATCCCGGCGCTCTGATTGGTCCGTGTTTTTCGTTAATAACTCAAAAACGACGCTTCAAACCCGATTTTTGCAAAGGGAAATTTTGCTTAGCATCACGTCAGCTACCCCCCATTTCAGGGACCTACACGAGTTGTGAGACACCCTGTATACAGCAGCGTCGCTAGTGTATGATAAAATAATTAAAAGTGCGGTAGAAGGGGAAAGAAGGAAAAATGCTGAAGCTGGAAACGTCGAAGATGAGCTTATCGTATCCGGAGATGGGACATGGAAAAAGAGAGGTTTTTCCTCTTTATTTGGAGTAGCTACTCTCATAGGAAAATACAGCAGAAAAGTCGCCGATATCGTTGTGAAGTCCAGTTTTTGTCGGATGTGCAATGTTTGGGCAAAGAAAATGGACGATGACGAATTTGAAAGTTGGCGTGAAAGCCACGAAGAAGTGTGTGCCGCAAACCACTCCGGAAGCGCGGGTAAAATAGAAATAGATGCTGTGGTTGAAATGTTTCTAAGATCTCTAAAAAGACATGATGTAAAATATACGACATATATAGGTGATGGCGATACAAAAACATTTAATGGAATATTAAAATATGAACCATACGGCAAAAACGTTGTCGTAAACAAAAAAGAATGCGTTGGTCACGTTGAAAAACGCATGGGTGCTCGGTTGCGGAATGCGAAAAAAACAAATAAGGGCATTGGGGGAAAGGGCGCTGGAAAATTAACAGATAAAGTAATCGGCGAATTGACTAAATACTATGGATTGGCAATTCGACGAAATTCCAATTCTGTTAATGAAATGCGTAAAACAATTTGGGCTACCTATTATCAGAAAAGTTCAACGAACGAAAAACCGCAACATAGTTTCTGCCCGTCCGATTTGCATAGTTGGTGTAAATATCGCAAATCTGAAGCTGAGGAAAGTGTAGAAAATTTTACACGTAATAAGCTATCTTTGAGCGATAAGGTTTTGAAAATATTAAAACCGATTTACGAAGACCTAACATCAACAAATTTATTAGAAAGATGCATAGGAGCAGAGACTCAGAATAACAACGAGTTGCTCAATTCCCTTATTTGGACGTTTGCTCCAAAACATATCCATTGTGGTGCACGGACAGTACAGATTGCAACGTTCCTAGCAACGTGTATTTTTAATGAAGGACTTTCATCGGTACTACAAATTATGCACGTTATGGGGTTGTCTATTGCTCCTCAAACTGATATGTTTTGCGTTCGGCGCGATTCACACCGAATTCAACGTTCCGAGAGATGGTCGACAGAAGCGGCAAAACGAGCCAGGATCGATATTCGCGAAAATAAAGTGGCCCAACAGGAATTTCATGAAACAGAGGAAGGTGTACTGTATGGGCCAGGTATAGCCGATTAGTGGTAAGTGTAACAGTCTGCATGTAAACTGCTTTTAAATTTCAAACGCGTTTTTCTCGAAACGACATTTTTCAGGCTGGTCACCATGATTTCTCAAAAATGATTTGACCAATAGGGTTCAGCTTATACATACATGTTTAGTAGATGCGTGGATGTTGTCCCTACCACAGGTATACGTAAATATTAGTTTGTTTAAACTTTGCAGCATAGAAAGTCACGAAAAAATGTGCCAAAATAACACATTCAATATTAAAATTTGCACCACTTTGAAAGCTGTTAATATCTATTCAAACCTGAGGTACGGGCGATAGCCATATTCATATATTTTAACAATCCTTTCGATTTTGTAACTACGGACCAACTGGAGGGCAGTAAACATGGTGACTAGTTGGATAGCTTTTCTCGAGGGGTTAACATTGTAGAAGATCTCAGCCGTCTAACTGTACATAACTTCACTTCGAAAAAATTATTTTTTATATACCTAAACATAGATAAATAAACGAGAAATGTTTCAGGACTGAAATGTGTTAATCAGTTATTGAAAAAAATTCTTGACTAACCGCTAAAAATAGTCGCGTCATACTGGAATACCCCCTTAAAAAAATATTTTAAAATAGGTCAAATCATTCGAACGAAGCAAAAGCAAATTTAGCTAAATCTGTTAAGTAATTTCTGAGAAAAAATTCGTAAGTGAAGACTATTTTTGTCACTGAAAAGGTAATAAAAGGCGGATGCAATATATAGACAAGGATATATATATTTAAACACAAAACTAAAGATAACCCAATTACTTTTACGCGCAATCCTTACGCATGTACCCAGCAGAGAGAAGTACGAATCGCTCGCTCTCGTCCCCACGCGATCCTGTTCCCCCACCATCACACAAGGAACAAAGGAATACAGATGTATTATATTAACACGCCTCCTTACATCTGTATTTCGCACTCTAATTCTATAAACATACTTTTACAATATTGGAATTATTTTGCATACTCTCGTCAAATTTACTTTATGTTCAACAAGTCTCTAAACTTTTCAAATTTTTCTTTACAAAGCGCCTTAGTAAACACATCCGCAATATTATCGGTAGAATCTATTTTAATTATCTCAATCATTCCATCTTTTACACACTCATGCACAAAATGATAATGAATTTCGATATGCTTCGAATTCTTTGTATAATTTCCAAACTTTGCTATATTTATCGCACTTGAATTGTCCTCATAAATCTTCACCGGTTCTTTCATACTTATACCGAAAATATTTATCAACTCTTTAATATATTTTAACTCGCTTACGACCTCTGATAGCGCTACGTATTCTGCATATGTAGATGCTTTTGTCACGCATTTCTGTTTCCTCGATTTCCAGTCAATTAAATTTCCATACATTTTTATAACATATCCGGACGTAGACTTTCTATCCAAAATATCTCCCGCCCAGTCAGCATCTACATAACAGTCCAAAATTTCACAGTTTTCATTCTTTCCATAACGCAACTTCAAATTTCTAGTTAAATACAGGTATTTTAATATTCGTAACGCATATCTAAAATGTGACTCGCTATAACAGTTCTGAAATCTACTCAAATAATTAACGCTATAACTTACATCAGGTCTCGTACTCGCACTTATATACAACAAAGCACCAATCAAGTTTCTATACTTAATGTCTACTTCACATAATTCAGCCTTTTCAATCTTTAGATTTGTTTCCATAGGTGTATTATATAATTTACTGTCTTGTATTCTATATTTCTCTGCTAACGCCTCAATATATTTTGTTTGACTTAGATTCATTTCACTTTTGTGGTAATCATATTCTATCTCAATACCAAGATATTCACTTATTCTACCTAGGTCCTTCATTTTAAATCTATCTGACAGGAGTTTTTTAACACTTTGTATTTTCCCTTCACTTTTACTGCAAATTAATAAGTCATCAACGTAAATTAGTAAATATATTATTTCGTCCCCTACTCCCTTTTTATATAAACAAAGATCTACTTTACTTCTTTCAAACCCTAACTTAATCATGCACTCATCGAAACACTCATACCAGTCTCTAGGACTTTCCTTTAAACCATATAGTGCTTTCATTAATTTATACACCCGTTTTGTACCATCTTCAAAGCCTTTAGGTTAATTGACATATACCTCCGTGTTAATCTTTCCATTCAAGAAAGCAGTTTCTACATCCATTTGTTCAATTTGCAAATCATTTTGGCAACAATAAAAAAACAAAATTTTTAACGTCTGATTTTTTGCAACTGGAGCGTATATGTCATCAATAACATCTGTTTGTTGGAAACCTTTCACGACTAGCCTAGCTTTATATCTATTGTCAGTCTTTCTTGTGTAGACCCATTTTACATCTAGGACTTTTTTTCCTTCTTCTCTCTCAACTAATTTCCATGTTTTATTTTTATTTATGCATTCTATTTCTTTATTCATTGCTTTTTCCCAATGTTTACTATCTTTATCACCTAGCGCCTCCTCAAAAGTACAGGGAGTATCTACTCTACAGTATCTTACACAAATGTTATAACTCTCATTTTTCGGATATCTAATGGGACTTTTTTTATCTCGTACAGACCTACGTGGAGGTTTACATTCTTCTTTTACAATATTTGTCACTTTCGCTTCATCTTGGTTTTCTTCCACTTCATCTGCGCTTTCAAAACTGTCATCCGATAGGTCATCATCTGTACCAGCTACACTTCTATCATTATAATCATTCTCATTTAGATTTATACACTTTACATCCCTTTCTATTATGTCTACATGTCTTGCAACAACTATTTTTCTATTCACAAGTACTCTATAGCCTACATCACTATAACCCAGTAGAATTCCCATGTCTGCCTTTTTATCCCATTTCGAAAGTCTTTTTTGCTCTGGTTTTCTAATAAAAACTCTACTGCCATACAGACGTAAATGTTCTACATTTGGTTTCTTTTTAAAAAATATTTCATACGGTGTTTTCTTTTCAATTGTATTTGCAAGAGTACGGTTTCTCAAATATGTTGCTGCGCATACTATTTCAGGCCAAAAACATTTATGCACCTGCGCTTCCGCTAACAAACAACGTGCCATATCCATTATTGTTCTGTTAAATCGCTCTGCTGTACCATTCAGCTCATGTACATACACTGGACAATTATTTATTATTATACCCTTCTCTTTGGCAAATTCATAGAAACGACTATTTACATACTCTTTCCCATTATCACATCTCAAAATTTTTACTCTTTTTCCAGTTAAATTTTCGCTTACATTTATGAATTGAATAAAACAGTCAAAAACCTCATCTTTGGACTTTATGCAGTAAACCTTAGCTATTTTGCTATAATCATCAATGAAAGAGACAAAATATCTTTCGCCATTTAAACCCGCTGTTTTAAAACTACCACATACATCAGTGTGAACAATCTCTAAAATATCTCTTGCTCTAGTTCTATTATTATTAAACGGTAAGTTATGCATCTTATTCTCTATACAGGTCTTACATTTCATAAATTCTGATTCGAGTTCTTTTGGAATGCCCATTAATAACTGTTGCCTACTCAAGGTATTCAAATAACTAAAGTTCACGTGACCTAAAATTCTATGCCACTTTTCTTTTTGACTCATGTTATTGTTTCGTTCAGCGCTACTTACAGAAATCGTATCACATTTAAGCTGACCTTTCATTTTAAACGTTCCACCCTCTTTAAATGCTACCGCTACAACTCTGTTATTCTCATTAATAATCTTTGTTATGTTTCCTTTCGAAATAATAGTATTCTTATCAGTTAACTTCCCGTAACTAATCAAATTTGCATTCATATCTTTCGCGTAAAATACATTTTTCATTTCCACTTCATTCTGCTTACCAAACGCATCAAAATAGTTTACTACAGTTCCAATGCTCGTTGCCTTTATCGACCTATTGTCTCCTAAATAAATATTTACAGGTTCTTTGAGCTTTATATAGTCTCTGAAAAAATGTTCATTGTTTATAATGTGATCGGTGCATCCACTATCTAGCAACCATTCAATTTCACCACTACATAACCTGTTCGCTTCGCTACTATGCGCCACGTGTGCCGATGCTATCCATGCGCTCGCTCCTGAGCCGCTTTCGTCTCTCGTGCTTGTTTCCTGCTGCGCGCCACGGAAGTTGCCGCGCCCTCTGCCGAAGCTGCCTCTACCGATCCTGCCTCGACCGCGACCACGTGTTGAGCCTCGCCATGTTGAACCGGTTCGTCCTGCTTGGCCGCCATCTTGACACTGTCTTGCAAAATGCCCAAATTTTCCACACCTGAAACAGCTTTCTCTTTGACTTTTCTTTGCCGCAAACACATTTGTCCTTTTTTCACTCTGTCCACTATGACCCTTCATTTCAGCCAACTTAATTTTATTTCTAACGTAGTCTGCCGTTTGATCTTCCTTGTTTAATGTATCAATCAAATCTCCAATGTAACTGTATGACTCTGGCAATGTGTTTAGCATATAGTTTAATTTTTCTTTTTCACTTATTTTAGCACCGGCACCTTTTAACTCATTAACTGTTTTTTCGAAATCACTGAAAAATGTCTCTGAATCACTATAACTATTTAATCGCATTTTTTCCAGTCTGTTCCTGCACACAATTTGTAACGCCGTTGACTCCTTCAGGTACATGCTGTCTAATTTTCTTATGATCCCAAAAGCAGTTGTTTCATCACACACAAATTCCAATTGTTTATTAGATATTGCACCATAAATAATATTTATTGCTTTCAGATCGTTCTCATCCCATACTGCACTTGTCTCTGTTGGGGACTTCTCTCTTTCTATTACAACATCACACTTTTTCAATTTTAGAAACATTGTTATCCTTTTCTTCCACATACTATAATCCTCTCCATCGAACACCGGTATTGAAATCTCTTTCTTTTCCATTTCGTCTACAAGAATCTCGAACTTTCCTTCGTGTTCGTAATCCTGTTTTTAACCGACTTCGAAAAAGGAGGAGGTTACTCAATTCGATCAGTATATATATTTTTTTTTTTTTTATTATTATTATTATTTTCTATGTGTGCCCGCCGATTACGCCTAGCTGGATGCACCGATTGGAACGAAACCTTTTGCATCTGGTAGGTTCTGACTCCCCATTGGTACCATTATCAAAAAATTTTTCATTTTTTAATTGCAAAGTGTTGTTATTGCAAAAAAACCGACAACTTTTGAAATAAACTTTTCTCGATTTTAGTGCGCTTTTAATATCTTATCACGGACATGATTCTGAACAATTTTGTTCATATAAAAATTTCGCGGAAAGCTTTAGTTTTCGAGATATTAGCGAAAAATTGTTGAAAAGTTTTGAAATCAACTTTGGACGATTTTAATGTCCTTTTAATATGTTATCAGGGGCACGATTCTGAACAACTTTTTCCTTATCCGCAATTAAGGGGAAGCTTTAGTTTTCGAGTTATTAGCGAAAAACTATTGTTATTAATGTATTGAATTCTACGTATGCCTCCGTGTCTCTGGTGGTGTATAAGGCAACATGCAGTCGCTGATTTTCTACTGTTTCTACAAACACGTCCTGTCGGCCGATAAAAAGCGTGAAATAAAATAATTTTAAGAAAAAAAATACGCCGACTTCGAAATGCACTAAAAAGTATAAAATAATTTCTATTTCCTAATGAAGTAATTTCTATTTCATTCAATCATACAATTACGTAACAGATATGAATGAAACCTATTTACTCGTTAGGTATTATATTAAATACATTTCAACCTTTTCGGAAGCGGCGCAAAATTAAATAACATATTCAAAATAATCTTTTAATTTTGCGCCGCCTCCGAAAAGGTTGAAATGTATTTAATATAATACCTAACGAGTAAATAGGTTTCATTCATATCTGTTACGTAATTGTATGATTAAATGAAATAGAAATTACTTCATTAGGAAATAGAAATTATTTTATACTTTTTAGTGCATTTCGAAGTCGGCGTATTTTTTTTCTTAAAATTATTTTATTCAAATATTATCTCTTCCTTTGTTTCCGGCGTCTCTTCTTTGTCCATGCACCCGCCACGTGTTTTCAGTTCAATTCGTAATCTATGCACATCACCACTTATTCACACTTTTTTTGCAAAACTTTTCCGTCTATTCAAAAGTCCGTTTATTTTATCTTCGAGTCTTACTTGTATTTTTCTTTCGTCGTTAATCAAGCACTTTGATTTTTCACTTTGAACTTTTCCACACCACGTGGCCTTTTTTTTTTTTTTATCTCACAAAAATAACGAAAATAATGCGAACCACGGATTGCTACCATGAAAAGGTAATAAAAGGCGGATGCAATATATAGACAAGGATATATATATTTAAACACAAAACTAAAGATAACCCAATTACTTTTACGCGCAATCCTTACGCATGTACCCAGCAGACAGAAGTGCGAATCGCTCGCTCTCGTCCCCACGCGATCCTGTTCCCCCACCATCACACAAGGAACAAAGGAATACAGATGTATTATATTAACAGTCACAATGGATAAAAATTGTAAACTTGGAAGGCTTATTATTCCTGAACAAATTTAAAACCGGCAAAATGATAACTTAACCCCCACACTCCACCCCGAATTCGACATGGACTACAACATATTTTGATTAGAGCAAAATAGCAGATGGTGACGTCCAAAAATGATCAATTTGACGTGGAATGACCCATTAAAAAACCAACACCGAGGGACGCCAGGCCTGGGGACGAGCCACCCCAGCTGCCACCCGAAGGGGCCCCAGGAACTGGCAAAGACACGCTACTTGGCCCATCCCTGGCGCCGAAATCCTCGGGGAAGGGAACTCCGCGCACCGAGGACCCGAGCCGCGGATACGGAGGGGGAAGTCAGCGAGCCGCGACGAGAACTGTACGCCACCACGCGCCTTGAATCTCGCCGTACCCCGAGTTCCTTTAACGCTAAATTTTCTGTTTCTTTTTTTGTTCTTTCTCTTTTTTTATCTTATTTTCTTTTCCCCTCCTCCGTTTTTTTTTTTTTCGTGTGTGTGATTATGTGGGAGGACGGCGACGTCGACACTGCGCATTTCGAGATACGCCCAACGAATAAAGGACCCAGAAAGGTAGGACCTTGCCTCCTGGCGATTTTCCTGTTATCGTGTGCGTGTGTGAGCGTGTGTGCGTGTGTGAGCGTGTGTGCGTGTGGGTGGTTCCTGGCGATAGGACCACCAGCCCCGGCGACGAGGACCCTAGTCCTCCCTAGACGGATTACCTACTAGATTACCTACTAGAACCCTAGTACGGATTATTTCTCCTCTTTTCCGCTGTATTTTGCATTTAGGTCCAGCGTTCCCTTTGCTGTCCATGACCCCCAAGAGGGCGTGCTCCCCCAAAGCGTACCGCGTTTCTTTTCGTTTCCGATTTTGTTCCCTTTCCGAACTTTGTACCACGAAAGGCTCGTTCGCGTTCTTCTCGAAGGGCTAGCTTCGGCCCTTAATAAAGCTAAAGTTATCTTAGATACTCGCGGATTCTCTACTTATTTTCTGTCCCCCCTTGAGTACCGCTCCCGGAAGAGCTGCCGGAAGGGCGATTCCCCCGGACGCGTGCGTTGCACTGGCGCCCCTTTAACCCATTGACTGCCAGCTACGAGATATCTCGTAGTAAGCGTGTGTATCAAAATTGCCAGCTACGAGATATCTCGTAGTGCGTGCTGCAATTTTAGATTAATTACAAATGGCTATTTCAGTTAAAAATATTTTAAAAAGGTGAATGAAAAATGCTATTTATTACTGTAAATGCTATTACAATATTATATCAGTAACTTAATATAATTATATTTTGTAAAATTTCATGTATTCTTCAAAATAAAACCTTGGCACCCAGGGCAAGACGCTCTAAATATGTCTGGCAGTCAATGGGTTAAAGAAATCGTCCGTGGGTGTGCGCATCGGGACGTGGAGGACCGCTTTCCCTGGCTGCCCTCCACCTCAGGGACTTTTCCTTTCGTCCCTCCCACCGATTCGTCACAGTATATCTTCGATAAAACTAACAAATCCAGTATAAAAGCACTGAAATATAAAAATGAAACCCAAATAAAACAATGTCAATAACGGAATTATGTAAATTATACTTTTCTCTCCTATTCGAACACATACATGTGATAATAGACGCTTTCAGCAAGTACATATATTGCCTTTGTTGGAAAACTTGCAAAACTTGCAACTGAGACAAGTGAGTCAACAATATTACGGCTTATTTGGCTGAATTATTCAATGGCTGCGTTCTTTTAGTGTATTTCAAATCATAACTGAAGCGGTTCGTCGCAAGCGCCGCGCCGCGGCGCGCCGCCTAACTACGCGGGACGTGAATTCACGTCAGCGGCAACCAGGAATAAAATTTAAAATGACGTGAATTCACGTCAGCGGCAACCAGCAACAGAACTTGAAAGGACGTGAATTCACGTCAGCGGTCGCGAATGTGTTAAGATCAATCATAACATTATTCGAGCGGGACCCTGCACTCCTCGAATAAACAACTCCTCGCATGAGTAACCATTGTAAGGTGGTATCAGAGCAATCACAACACTATTTGAATGGGACCCTACACTCCTCGAATAGGCCACTGTAGGGTGATATAGATATATCGTAACAATATTTGTGTGGGACCCTACACTTAGGTCAGGCTCCAGGCCCGCCGCGTTGCTGTCTTTGAAAATAAGTTCTTGCTTCCAGCGGGGCCGCAGAGAAACGCGCGGTCGGGGCGATTCTTGCACGCCTGGAACAGTGGATGGATCGCAGCCACGAGCGACTGTTGTTCCGAGTCACACAGGTGCTGACTGAGCATGGGTGTTTTGCCCAGTACCTGTGCCGGATCGGCAGGGAGGAATCACCGGGATGTCACCATTGTGGGGTGGGACCGGACAATGCGGAACATACGGTCGAGGAATGTCAGCGTGGGCGTGGCCACGCCACTTTCTTGAGTGTAAGGTAGGAATGAATCTGAGCGTGAGTGTGTTTGTGGAACGTATGTTACATAGTGAGTGTGAATGGAATGGCGTCGTCTCCTTCAGCGGGACTGTTATGTCCCTGAAAGAGTCGGCGGAGCGCGAGTGTCAGCGGCGCGGGGGCCCGTGGCACCATTCCATGCAGCCGCGGGGTCGAGTCGACGGCGGGCATGATGACGTCGTCGGCTCGACTATAGGGGGGTTGGTATTATTCTTGAGGTGGGAGGCTTCTCCTCCCACGCGAGTTGGGCGCGAGAACGCGCGAATCGACTGGTGGGTGGTGGCGCCGCTTATGCGTCGGGACCCATCACCCGTCAAAGCCGTAGAGGATGGGCATCACCGAGGGGTTCTAGTAAGAATCTCACACTCCCCCTGGTCCACCCCCGGAGGGGGGGTCCTATGAAAATTTCCCAGCGTAAAAAAAAAACCTTACACTCTCCGAATAGATCATCGTGAACAATCCTACGCAATGTGGATTATAACACGAATCGTGACAACATTGACCAAGATCCTGTGCTCCTCAAATCAATTAACAATCATACCCAACAATATACACAACATATACTCAATCATTCTCATTTTCACCGTTCAATCACGAACAAATATACATATACACAATATGTCAGAAAAATAACCGAATTTTTTAAATAAAAAGAAAAAAATTAGTTATTTTGCCAAAATTAATTTTTTTTATTTAAAATACATCCCTTCCGCATCAAAACACCGCTAGGCACGCTCAAGCACCGCGCGAGGGAAAGTGTAGAGCAAAAAGGCCGGTTTGCAAACATCCAACATGGCGGAGGAAGGGTCGCCACAAGCGCGTGGAGAGCAGCCCTTAAGGACGAAACTTAAGGGTAAAGCGGAGGCACGCGGCAACAAGCAAGATGGCGGAGACATGGCGCGCTTTTCAAATGGCCAGCGGAGAGGTTGAAGCAAGAAGACAGTGAGGAGGAGAAGAGGAAGAGGCGAGGCGACACGGAACAGAGTAAAAGGAAGGAATAAATAAATAAATAAATGAAGTGAACAAGATGGACTAATAGATTAATAAATATTAAATATTAAATTAATTAATTAATTAATATATAGTGAAGTGGTTAATAGATTAATAAATGAATAATAAATAATAAATAATTAATAGATATTCATTTAATTCGGTGTAGTGTTGGGAAAGTGTTGTGGAACGGCAGTGAAGTGCTATGAGTGCCATGAGTACAGGAAAATACACGGAACCACGTGCGCAGGTGCAGAAAAAGTAGTGCAATGCGGGAAAATGGCGGAAAAGCGGCGGAAGAGCAGTGGAAAGCGCTCCAGCACCTTGAGAAACTCCGAAAATCACAACGATGGTGAAGCAAAGGGGCCGGTTCGAGGATGTCCAGCATGGCGGAGGAAGAGACGCTGCAAACGCTTGGAGGGCGGCCCTAAATGGTGAAGCGAAGGGATGCGGCAGCAAGCAAGATGGCGGAGACATGGCGCGCTCTTCAAACGGCAAGAGGAGGAGAAGAAGCGAGAAGACAACGAGGGTGAGAAGAGGAAGAGCCGGAACGGAAGAGACGGGGAAACATAGACACGACCGATCGAACGACTCAAACCTGCAAGGCAGGAAACCGGTGTCAGCCTGGTCATAGCATCATTAGGGGGCGACAATGGGGACCGAGTGGGACCGGCAGGAGAGAGGAAGAAAGAAACTGTATCAACGAGAAAACATAAGACCCGAAAGTTTATTTTGCATATGCCCGGTTGGTCGAGGTAGCAGATCCGCAGCCCTGTTCGGCAGGGTCGGATTAAAAATACATCTGTCTAAAGTGACAAAAGCACCTTGTAGTGAAGTTCGTTAATGGGTGCTGTACTCGTAAACACTTCATTTTTGCAATATTCGAACGTTAAAGTCGAATATACGAAAATCGACTCATCTCTCTCACACCAATACGATGTGCGAAGGAGACGAAGTTTTACTCCACCTAACAATTTATTTTTCTACCGTGTCACACCCTGTTCCTACATTAAATAACCAAAATGGGCCAAAAACCGGAATTTCTCTTTGCCCTTTTATTACCCCCACGGATGAGATACGGGGTTGAATCTTGGTATGAAATTTTTTTTTGGATATGCTACCAACTAACGTATTGGGTTTTTTATTTGACTCAAGGGCACATTTGATTAGCTTATCCAGCTAAACCCTCTGATAATAGCACAAAATTTGATACAGTCGATCAAATGGCCAGAAAATATACAGTAAAAGATAGTTCTCGTAGATGGTCCCCATAAATTTTTTTCAATATTTCAAATTTGGCTACTAAAAATGCTTGGATCCCTTACAAAGAAACAACAGGAATAAAAATATATGTCGATGCCATCGAAAAATATTTATTGCCTTGAACATGGTCTGTTGTACTTGAGATTCAAATACTTCGTGGTATAAAATGGTCACGTTTTGAAAATCGCGTAGAATTTTGCTGTGTATCACATAATGAACCACTATGCCACATATGTAGGTGGCGTAGCAATTATTTCTGTGCTTGGTGTCGAAAACCATTCTGTTTGAGTCATTTCTTCGAGCAGTACCATTATTGCCGAGATTATGTTCCCTAACTTATTCAAACTGTTCTTTACCTAATAAAATTGACACATAGAATGCCTACGTACTATAACAATAAATGTTTTGAAATACAAATTTAATAAAATTAAAAGTTATTTATAACGCAAATATAATTGTTTCTCATCTATGCTTATGAATAACGTGGACTAATAGTGTATATTCGGTAATCGGTGAAAGGGACTCGGGAACTCGGGGGGTTTTCAATAACCCGTTCAAATAAATTTTACACTGTTTATTAAACACCAAATACATAAAACGAACTCACTCACTACACGCACACTTGGACGAACAACGACGATACGAAAAAGAATTATAAAAGTATAATAGAAATGTAATAGATCGGTTTCGCGCACCGCGTATTTACTATGTAGGATTATCGCGTCTTGCCTTGACAACGGTTGGCTTTGTTTTCTCCTTCGCAAGAGTCGGGCGATCACCTAAATTCGAGAATCCGCGGTAAGTGCCGTCATCACGGTCCAATCAGCTGTTGCTTATTAGACGTGACAACGACGGGAACCAATAAATTTTATTGTATATCGGTAATTTTATAATGGGGGGGGGGGGGGGGGGGGTGGTGTTCGGTATCTCTCGATCCTTCGAGAACGCACCGAAAGAGATCTTCCGATACGTCCAGGAGGACGAGAAACAGAAAACTTCACAGTTGGGATTTGAATTCAGGGATCGCCCTCTCCTACTTGCCCAGATACTGAACAGTGTAATATCGTCCGACTTGATCCGGTTTAGTATCGTGAGGGGCGTCAGCGGGTGCGAGCGCGTAATGTTTATAATAGAAATCTGAGGAATTGTTGGACGCAATATCCTATATATTGTGTGTATATATATATATATATGTGTTAGCGTCAATGCATTTTTGAGAATCGTTGGAGTCAATCAGCTGTTGCTGTTTTGTCTTCGAACGATTTATGAGTGGGAACGATGTTCATTATGAATCTGGCCACAAAGTGGGGAAGGCGAGGATGCAGAAAGAGTGAATGAAGTTCGGTATAATTGCTATGAATCGAGCTTAAAAGAAAAGAAGGATGTCGATGGTGTGTTGTTGTCGTTTACGTGCAGAAAGTCGTAAATGGTTCGGGCATTAATAATAAAATATAATAATTTTCAGAAAAAAAATACACCGACTTCGAAATGCACTAAAAAGTATAAAATAATTTCTATTTCCTAATGAAATAATTTCTATTTCATTCAATCATACAATTACGTAACAGATATGAATGAAACCTATTTACTCGTTAGGTAGTAAATTAAATACATTTCAACCTTTTCGTAGGCGGCGCAAAATTAAAAGATTTTCTTGAACATGTCAACCTTTGGACAGCCAAACATAGGCAAAGCTTGTATAGCTATTTTTTTTCTATACATATAACTCGACAGCACACCGCGAAGTAGGTGTTAGTGCGTATAGAATGTAACTATGGTCTATCTAGCCCTTTGCGGAGGGGACGGTTCGAAGTGAACCGTACCGTGGGGCCGAGCTCCTGCCGCGATAGTCATTAAAAATTGCCAGCGCAGATTTCTGCTTAAACGCGGTTTTCGTTCATAGCATTCCACGTCAAATTCTGGACATATTATATGTATATGCACAGATTTACGTGCATGCACACATAGTTAAGTTTCTCGGCCATACCCACGCATTTACGTGGGACACATATATGCGTTTCTCGGCTCAATCAACTGTTTTCGCCAAACGCATATATAAGTTCTTCGGCATAATTTGATAATTTACGCAGAACACATATATGCGGCTGTAGTCCGCAAAGAGCTTGTTCGGCCGCGAACCGAAACCTATGTCGCGGCTAAGCAATTTATTGCAGGGCCCAAGCTGTCGGCGCGTAGGCCACCGTCAATAGTTTTTACTTCGGAGTACGGGTCACCGAGTACCCTATTGTCTATCAGATCCGGTCCGAACGAATCTTACCGTAGACATGTACATACCATAAATCAGCTAACAGCTGAGTTTTTCGTTTTAAAAACAGTTTTGGGCAAACAAAAGCATAGAGTTCTTCCTAACCGTTACCTTCGGAAACGCGAGGGTATTTAGGCGATCTTTCGTACAACGAAAAACACAGTCGAACGTTGAAGCTTACACGGTTCGGATCGAGAGTCGAAGAAGTCAATCGTGACTTAGAAGTTTCCGCGTAATGCGACGTAGCATAGCCAATGCAGGGTGGTTCGGAAATCATTCACGACGCCATTCGAGTGAGACCCTGCACTCCTCGAATGGGCCACGGTAGGGTGGTTAAGTCACACACTGTATACTGTTCGTGCGAGTCCTACACCCTCGAACGGGCCACGGTAGGGTGGTTAACGTACATACACTGTACACTGTTCGGGCGAGCCCTACACCCTCGAACAGGCCACGGTAGGGTGGTTAAACGTACACATCAACATGATCCGAGTGAGTCCTACATTCTCAACTCGATCATCGTGAATAATCTCACGCAACGTGAATTATCACTCAAAACGAACAACGCTGAGCGAGACTCTGTTCTCCTCAAATCGAACGACATTGAGCGAGACCTTGTTCTCCTCAAAACGATTCTCATTCAATACGCAATCAACACAACGTACACGTACTCGAACACATTTTCACCGTAGAGTCATTAACGAACACATATTTTTGTAAGGGGTTTTTTATGCCGCAAGGCTTTTTCCCTTAATTCGAATCGCTAGAGCCAATAAACGATCACGATTTTTCAGGCTCAATTGTGTCTAAACAATTTTTATTTACCCTCTTCCTCAATCGAATTCATATATTCCTTGAAACACGAAATTTCTCCATGTTGGACAGATTTCGACGATACAGAGCTAGATTCATAGAGTGTGCGACGGTAAGACTCGATCGCCGCATATATTAGGTTGGGGAATAAGTTCGTGGCGTTTTGACATTTTCTTTTTTTTACAGCGACATTTTGCAATTTGCAAGAAGTTATAATATTCATTCGATAGAGCTCTTTCTGTTCTACAAAACTGTGTTAATCGTTTTTTTCAGTAGATTCATTCGTCATTGCTATTGAGGCTCTGAAATGGAATATCCAGGAGGTAAAAATTAGCACTTTCGACACTTGCTCTTCTTCGCTTTCCATCGCGGCCAAAAAGTTGTGAAAAGTTGTGAATAGTTGCTGAAACAGGCCGGGGTATTTGCAATGTATACGGAGAAGGTGTCATAGGTGAGTCGACAGTACGGAAATGGTTTGCAAAATTCAACCTAAGGTTGGGCAATAAGTTCGTAGCGTTCACTTCGTGAGGCACCCAGGCTCCCAATTTTTCGACAAATCCCATTGAATGGAGATGATTGAGAATAGTTTTGTGGTCGCAGTTCATTTTTTCGACTAATTCACGACTAATTTGAGGACCATCCTGCTTCACACGTGCTCGGAGACGCTCTTCGTCGAACTTAAAAGGTCTTCCGCTGCGGGGCGGGTTTTCGACGTTAAAATCGCCACTTTTGAATTTTGCAAATCATTTCCGTGCTATCGACTCACCTATGACACCTTCTCCGTATACATTGCAAATATCCCGGGCTGCTTCAGCAGCTTTTTTGACCGCGATGGAAAGCGAAGAAGAGCAAGTGTCGAAAGTGCTAATTTTTACCTCCTGGATATTCCATTTCAGAGCCTTAATAGTAATGACAAATGAATCTGCTGAAAAAAACGATTAACACAGTTTTGTAGAGCAGAAAGAGCTCTATCGAATGAATATTATAACTTCGTGCAAATTCAAAAGGTCGCTGCAAAAAAAAAGAAAATGTCAAAACGCCACGAACTTATTCCCCAACCTAATACTATAAAGATAGAGTCCATCTGCCGCAAATTTGGTAATTCCCGCGCCGTGGACTCCGTTTATAGGTTCTTAGATCCATAGCTTCCACACGCGAAAGAAGTCGATTCAATTTCATTTATATCAGAAACGTTGCGAAATAAAGATGCAGTCGTTACATTTATGTATATTACCAGATGTAACGACTCTGGAACCTAAGTTCAGATAGTTACTAGCGCTAAGAAGGTAAAGAGCGGCTTTTACCAATTAAACGACTCGTTTTGGAAAATAACTAAATCTAAAGATTGTGGGATTCGTGTGGTGTGCGGTTAAGGAGTGAAATCCACAGGCCAATATCTTTCAACAATAAGGGTTTATTCAATAAAATAACGAAGATGATGAATTTAACAAATAACAAGTAACAAATAACAAAATATGAAAAGTATACTGGTTTGATTAAAGAAACTAGAATAGACTTGATATAATATTAATAATAGAAATAACAGAACTTGGCAAATTAAGCAATACGTAATAGATAATTATGAATCTAACTAAATGACTCTCGCTAGGTAATACTTTATATTACTTCGTACCTAAGTCTGACTTCGCTTTTATATAATTACTGAATTTGATATTCTATATTATTTTAATTCTTGTTTCGAACGCTATCGCAATGACAAAGTTTATCTTGATTGATACGTTTGTAGTTTATATAATGAGTATTCTTTACGGAATTATTAATAATATTAGCGCGTGATAGTCTACCGCAGCGAGGAACACGACCTAAGTGTGATTCTCTAAGTGTACCTAAATACGCTTTCGCAAAGTTAGACAGATTAATGATTTTATCTGATATCTAACGCGGTGTAGTCGACTACTGAGATTACGCTGATGACAGAACAATATTCTTTTATTAATTCAAGTTCAAAATTTGTTTGAATCTAAATGAATTATTACCTCGGAACAGTTACTCTTTTAGTCTGACTCGACAACTAATTGTACATGACCCTTTTCGTCAAAACGAACACTGACAGCCAAAACCAGATCGCTTAATTGGGGAGCCTGCGTTAGCTAGCTACTAGAACGACCCAACGATACAGGAAAAGGGTGAACAGTATAAGTTGACAGGGTAGCAAATCAATTGATTCTAATATAAAATCGTAATTGCTGAACTGCCACCCAAAAGACACGGGCTTCAGAGACCAAGCCGCTCAAATGGGGAGCCTGCGTTAGCTAGCTACGAAACGACCCAGAGCGAGCTCCGAGAATCTGATGGCGCGTTAGCAATCCGATGTAAAATCAAATATGAGTAGCTGAGAGCTATCCTTTCGATATCTTAGCCTTTCTTGGCGCCAAGTATAGCACTCTCCTAAAGGAGTTTCAGATACGAGACCGTTTGAATGGGGAGCCTGCGTTAGCTAGCTACTAGAACGACCCACGACCAAGTATCCAAATGGCGTATACCCGCTTTACCAGTCAAGTATTAAGAATCGTTGCGACTCTTCACAGCGAAAACTGTTCCGGTTATACTTATCTGAAGACTTCTAGCTGGCTCGACTTCGAAAACTGCTCTGCAATTTTGGCGAGCTCCGCTCGGCCTTTTATACTCGCCAGCCTGGCGAATTCTCGGAAAACCCCCATAACGTCGAAATATATAATTGTCTTATAAATTCGTAATTAGACATTAATTGTACAAACGAACGGTTTAATTACATTATTAATATCGCATTCTACATAATGATTTATATTCCTGATATAAAAATAGTAATTTAATAGTGTTTTAATGAAATTGCATTTTCTATCCTTTTCTATGTACTACGCACGACTTCTATATGATTCGGAGCTAGATGTATAAGCATAGGATGCTTCTAGAATATTCCATTGAATAATATTATAATTTACAACATACACTCCGCGACAAAACTATAAGACATGTGCGAAATTCCGTGAAAATTCTATGTAAAATTTGAGTCTTGCCTTTCACAATTTATATTGTTACTATTTACGTTGTATCTAAGTGTATTCTACTGTTCTACGAAATTTCGAATGTTACAATTCTAGGAATGTGCGAAATCTATGTAAACAGTCTGTTCCATTCGCGACAAAACTATAAGACAGTTGCTTTTCGTCAGTCGATCTTACATTCTGATTGCAAATATTCGGTGTATTCGGAGTATTCGCAGTATTCGGAGTAATTATGGATTTGAAATTAAACATTTTTAATTTTATTTTCTCATAATATAACTATAATGCCGCGTGGGAAAAAGCTGACAGACAGTGAAATGCGAGTGATTGTGAATTTGAAGGAAAAGAATACTTCCATTTCGGAAATTTCGAAAGTGATTGGACGAAGTCGTTGTGCCGTGCTTAATTATTTAAGAAATAAGGACAATTATGCAAAAAAGCATCCTGGTGGACGTCCAAAGGCGACAACCGAGCGACAACGACGAGCCATTCTGAGGGTAGCGTCGAATTCTACTCTGACAGCACGTCAAATTGCAGCTGAAGCTGGCGTTCACACTAATATTCGTAATGTGCAACGCATAATCAATCGTGCTCAACATTTAAAAAGAAAAAAATTGCAAAAAAAACCGCCTCTGACGCATCGACACAAGGCGGCCCGCGAGGATTTCGCAGAAAAACATCTTCACTGGAAGAATAAGTGGAAAAAAGTGATCTTTTCCGATGAAAAACGCTTTAATTTGGATGGACCAGATGGTCTATCGTATTATTTCCATGATTTGCGGAAGGGAGAATTGCATTTGTCAAGGAGGCAAATGGGCGGAGGAGGCATCATGGTATGGGCTGCAATAGGTTACCATGGCAAGAGTGATATAAAATTTATTAATACCAGTCTAAATGCAAATAATTATTTGGAAATTGTAGAAGAACAGTTAACTCGACATGCAACAAGAATTGCATGTGCAGATTTCATTTTTCAACACGATAATGCGCCTGTGCACACAGCGAAACGCGTAAAAAAATATTTTGAAGACCGTAATATTCGAACTTTGCCATGGCCTGCGCGGTCACCAGATCTAAATATTATCGAAAATATCTGGGGAATTTTAGCGCGGGGTGTATATGCAAATGGAAAACAATTTTGGTCAGTACAAGAATTAAAAACTCATATCGAAGAACAATGGCACAAATTAAATCAAGAGCACGTAAAAAATTTATATAAATCGATACCACGGCGATTAATTGAAACTATCAAAAATAAAGGCGGCTCAACACATTATTAGTAAGTAGATTAAAAATAGTACTGATTAAATTCTGTCTATTTTTTCCTACACAAAATATACCCTGTCTTATAGTTTTGTCGTACCCTATTTCATAAAAAATTGAAAATTTTAGTGAAACTTAATTCGGTCAAATTCGATAACGTTGCCGCCTTGGAAATATATGTATTTTAGTTCATTCTTTGCATTAATAATAAAAATATTTATCGAAAGATTAGTATTAAGATAATATTAGCTAAAATCACAGGTGTCTTATAGTTTTGTCGTGGAGTGTATATTGCAATAAACTAACGTTTGACTTTAATTCTGGATAACATAATATTAGTACGCTTGATATGTAGTAACTGATTTGTTTAGCTAATAGTTTTTGATAATTAATAATATCGCAATTGTAAAATGTATTTCTATCCTTCTCTAAGACTACGCGAGAATTCCAGGAAATTCGGGGCGAGCTTCGCGGCACGTAAACACATAGCATTGCGGAATTTTCCTTATAGAATTATATTTATATATTTATTACCGACAGTTTACTGAATTCTTATGATACTCGATTTGTCTAATGTCGCGGTCAGTAAGGGTGAAATACAGTCGATAATTGAAGAAATGACACTGCAATAAAAGTTTAAAAATTCTTCAGGGATGTTACACAGATATATCTATAATGGAACGTATTCTTTCTCAGGATTTATTAATATCCAATACGCCATACCACAATCAACTGGTTATTGGCAGCAACGTTTACTGAGGTATTTTTAATTTTGCGCCTCCTCCGAAAAAGTTGAAATGTATTTAATATACTACCTAACGAGTAAATAGGTTTCATTCATATCTGTTACGTAATTGTATGATTGAATGAAATAGAAATTACTTCATTAGGAAATAGAAATTATTTTATACTGTTTAGTGCATTTCGAAGTCGGCGTATTTTTTTTCTGAAAATTATTTTATTTCACGTTTTTTAGTGGAATGGGGAGAATTGTATGGGATACTGTGAGATAGTTCTTCCGGGCTTTTTTTTTGTCTGCTTAAATGCCATGAACATAATTAAGTAAAAGACAACATGGATATTCGTTTTTCAATTTTTTTTGCAACAATAATCCTTTGCAACTAAAAAATGAAAAAATTTTTAGTAATGGTACCAATGGGGAATCAAACTCTACAAGATGCGAAAGGCTTTGTTCCGATCGGACCACCCACGTAGGAAAAAACCGGCGAACATGCATAGAAAAAAAAATAAGGGACACTCTTTCAGGGACAAGTACAAACTAATTACATCATGATTGAGGGTGCTTCATGCATTTGTTCTTTGTTAACTTTCTTTGCAAAAATTTACTGCGCATGTGTACCTCGTACGGTTTAGAACTGCGCAAGGGTCAAAGTATCCGTAAAATAATAACAGATCCTGCGCAACAAATTTTCTAACAAATCAAATTGATGCATTTTTAGAACGATACGGAGACTGTACCAAGCAATGGGAATAATACACCAACGTCAACGTGAACTCATCTTGCTATTTAAGTCGCGTGTTACAGCGGTAAAGCTTAGTTGTATTTTGGTACAGTGCATTGTAATTGCCCTTTCTTGTCTTTCCCGTGCATAGCGCGGGGCGTTCCACTAATATTAATAACAATAGTTTTTCGCTAATATCACGAAAACTAGAGTTTTCCGTCAATTATGCATAAGGAAAAACTCGTTCAGAATCATGCCACTAATAACGTATTAGAAGGACATTAAAATCGTTCGAAGTTGGTTTCAAAAGTTACCAACAATTTTCGCTAATATCTCGAAAACAAAAGCTTTCCGTCAATTATACAAGAGGAAAAAGTTGTCCAGAACCACGTCCCTACCAAGATATTCGAAGGACATTAAAATCGTTCGAAATTGATTTGAAAAGTTAATAACAATTTTTCGCTAATATCTCGAAAACAAAAGCTTTTCGTGAAATTTGTATATGAACAAAATTGTTCAGAATCATGTCCGAGATAAGATATTAAAAGCGCACTAAAATCGAGAAAAGTTTATTTTATAAAATAATTTTAAGAAAAAAAATACGCCGACTTCGAAATGCACTAAACAGTATAAAATAATTTCTATTTCCTAATGAAGTAATTTCTATTTCATTCAATCATATAATTACGTAACAGATATGAATGAAACTTATTTACTCGTTAGGTAGTATATTAAATACATTTCAACCTTTTCGGAGACGGCGCATAATTAAAAATACCTCAGTAAACGTTGCTGCCAATAACCAGTTGATTGTGGTATGACGTATTGGAAATTAATAAATCCTGAGAAGGAATACGAATCATTATAGATATATCTAGTAATATACGTGAGATGAGTGAAAATTGTGATGATGAATGATATATCTGAGGTCAGATATCCGATGCAAGATGGCCGAATGTACGGAGGGTTTTAAGAACGACGTCGCCGATACTGACGATGTGAATGTAATTAGTAATACCGTAGTGAATCGATTGAATGATACGATATCTTTTCATCATTTGTTTTTTGCGATGTGGTTGCGAGGTAACGAAGTATAATTTAAAAGAAGGGAGAGTCGTTGATAAGAATTTGAATTGTGCACATCGTGAAATTTGTTAAAGCGTGGTTAATTGTAATAAGGTTTATTGTATTTCGAGGTTTGGAGGTGTGGAGTTGTAATTTCGATTATTATTATTGTTTCAATTAAAATTATTTATAAAATTCTTACAGTAATGTTAAATGTTTCATGTTGAATTAACTAATTTTTAATCTATCAAAGGCAAAATAATCGTTCGCCATATTCAATTAGCCGTTAAGCTAGAGCTAGGTTGGCATTAATCTTATATTGTCGCATTTCCATAAAAGCGGTAAGGCATAGAAAATTTCTCTTTGATGGTACAAATTAGTACAAATTCAGTAGTAAATATATTAGCTTTGCTTTTTTTTTATTTTTATCAATTCTGACGTTTGCTCCTGCCAATTGAATATAGAACTGGCAACGCCACAATTTTTTTGAAAACGGCACGAAGGACAAAATTAATTTCTATAGTACAAATTAGTACAAAACAAGTACTAACAAGTATTCCGCTATATCTGAAATGATCTTAAAAGATAAAAAATACCTGAACATAAAGTTTTAGACGTTGGTCCCCCGCCCTCCCGCCGTTCTCACGATTTTATAAAAACAGCTGTGGCTGTACTTCCGAATGACCCCCATCGAGTTGAGTGCTGAAATTTTGTATGCACGTAACATTTTTCATAAAAATTCCACATCTGTTTTTAAAATTAACAAGAGTTTTACGGTTTAGGAGATATTCGTATTTTAATGTTTGAATTGCTTATATGATTGTTCATGGAAACACTAATGCAAAAGTGAAATACACATATCAAACCCCGATCTAACTTAATCTAACTTAACCTACCCTGATCTAACGTCATTAACACGCTGAACGCGACGCCGATTTTGCTATGCTTTCCGCTTAGCCGGCAATGAGCGAATACTTGGCAGCGAGCGCGATATTTGTGATGGAGAGAATAAACGGAGGACTACTTTGTTTTACTTTATGTTCCTTTCGAACTAGGAACAATAATGCTGCTACAAGTAAAACTGTATACACACTTCAAAAGACACGAGGAGAAGTGCATAAAAGGTGCTTAACGTGTTAATATTGTGTGGCACCCTTGGCACCACATACGCCATTGCCTTTTCTGTTTTCTAAAATTCTGTTTCCTGTTTTCTATCTTTTTTAGCTCTACGTTTTCTAATTGTTCACGTTTTCTATAGGGTCTCGTCTGGGCCTGGTCAGTGTCAGCGCTTAGGCTCTTGCGAACCTCTTCACTTTCTATTTTATGATTCACTTCCACTGTACCTCTCCTTTTCCGAACTTTGCAACGATTTTTCTGGATTTTCCCACTTTCTATATTTTCTCTCTTTCTAACTGTTTCTTTCTTCTTTTACTGATGAGTTTTCGAGGAGAGGTTTTGGCCAGCGACGTGAGCAGTCTGTCAGAGTCGTTCGAATACCTTACATCACTTTTTTCCTGCTCGTACGCATTTAATAAACTTGTGTGGAACGCAACTTAGTCTTGATTATTATGTTTAACCTTTTATGCGATTCCCACAATTGCAATGAACTTGAAATGTGAATATCTTGCGAACCGTAAAAGATCCGTTGATTTTGAGAACGGATATAGAATTCTCGTAAAAAGTTATGTATGTACACAAAATTTCAGCATTCAACTCGATGGGGGTCATTCGAAAGTACAGCCACAGCCTTATTTTGTATCACAATATGTAACTTAAACATTATAGGGTTATAAGTATATTACATTCACTCACATATTCAGTTTTATCTTTCAACAACTCCTTAATTTTTTTCACTGCATTTGGTGTCTGTAACAAAAAGATTTCATTATATGAATTATTAATGTAACTATAAATAAGAAAGCAGCGATATTAAGAAACAACGAAGACGACACATTTGTAAAACTGTTATTACGTCTATGTGAATGTTTACCCCCAATTCCAAAATGGTCAACATTTAGCGACATAAATATCTCTTATACAAATACAGTATTGCCTCGAAACAAGCAACAGTTTCGAGCTTCGTAATTAGCAAATTTTTATCCCCACTTCTTTGATTGAAGTCCGCCGCCGAGTGAGAAAGCATTATGTTCTATCCTTGTCCAAACAATAACAGCGCTCGGAAACAAAAGTAAATCAAATAGCATACCACCTTCGAAATAAGCAACTGGTCGGTCCCGAGCGTTTCGAGTAATTCTTACGGTTGACCGAACAGCTCAGTGAAAAAAGGACAGCATATCTATATTGTTTTCTCACTCTATCACATAGCGATATAAAAAACAAACGTAAGCCGAATAGCATACCACCTTCGAAATAAGCAACTGGCCGTTCCCAAGCGTGTTGCTTATTTCGAGGCAATACTGTATTTAATTCGGGAAAATACATATAACGTAATATTACAGGATTATTTTCCTGTTCGATTGCATCGATTGCAACGACGGTGTCATGATACGCGCAAGATCGTTTCCACACGAAACGTGAACCATGTCTTTTTAAAGACATAGTTAATGTCACGGACACATACAATTAGTCACTCTCCGAAAATTTAAGCGGCAAAAGAAAGAACGAGCCTGAGGCAAAAATATATGTATACACACACAGAAACAGGGTGTTCGACTACTGGTGGGCATAATTTTAGGGAACTATAACTATAATTTTGGTAACTGGGGTGATTCTGAACAGTTTTTTCCTTTACCAAAATGCTGGTTAACGCTTAGTTTTTGAATTATTAATGAAAAACACTGACCAATCAGAGTGCGAGAATAGCGCGCGCCCAGATGCGAGAGCGACGGATGCAAGCGTGACAGTTGACCCTGGTCGTGAACAAACAAATCGTGCGATATCGGTAACATAGTTACGATCATCGGTAAAATACGTTAGCCGGTAAATAGTTATAAAATTCACAACTATTAATAAGTATAAATTTATTAACGGAACTCATTGTATGGATGACACAAATATAAAGGTGAAGACCAAGCGCAGTTTTTATTAGACGATGCAATTAGCGCGACGATTCTAGCAGAAGCAGAATTTTGGAAAAAGCCAATTACGTTTGAAAATAGCTGAGGATTTTTCGCGAGCAGTTAATGAGCAGTTATAGGCTTCGTCCTGTCATCAGGAACTCAACAAACCGCTAGGGTACTGTAGCAACAAAAATTTTACCAACAGTATCAAAAAATGGAAGATCATGGGAGGAAACGAGCCCAGGATCCTTGGAACAACAAATAGCCCAAAACCCTAAGAGCCAAGATCCAGTTAACCCAACAATTCTGAAACGGCCTCCAATAGTTAAACCTTCTCCCCCTACTTGTACATTTTGTAACAACATTGGACATACAATCGAGCAACGCTGGAAAAAGGCGTATGAAGAAATAAAATAATTTTAAGAAAAAAAATACACCGACTTCGAAATGCACTAAAAAGTATAAAATAATTTCTATTTCATTCAATCATACAATTACGTCACAGATATGAATGAAACCTATTTACTCGTTAGGTAGTGTATTAAATACATTTCAACCTTTTCGGAGGCGGCGCAAAATTCAAAGATTTTCTTGAACATGTCAACCTTTGGACAGCCGAACATAGGCAAAGCTAGTATAGCTATTTTTTTTCTATATATATAACTCGATAGCACGCCGCGAAGTAGGTGTTAGCACGTATAGAATGGAACTATGGTCTATCTAGATTCATAGAGTATGCGACGGAAAGACTCGCTCGTCGCATATTCTATAAAGATAGAGCCGATCTGCCGCAAATTTGGTAATTCCCGCGTCGTGGGCTCCGTTTATAGGTTCTTAGATCCATGGCTTCCACATGCGAACGAAGTCGATTCAATTTCATTTATATCAGAAACGTTGCGAAATGAAGATGCAGTCGTTACATTTACGTATATTACCAGATATATCTATAATGGTTCGTATTCTTTCTCAGGATTTATTAATTTCCAATACGCCATACCACAATCAACTGATTATTGGCAGCAACGTTTACTGAGGTATTTTTAATTTTGCGCCGCCTCCGAAAAGGTTGAAATGTATTTATTATAATACACTACCTAACGAGTAAATAGGTTTCATTCATATCTGTGACGTAATTGTATGATTGAATGAAATACAAATTACTTCATTAGGAAATAGAAATTATTTTATACTTTTTAGTGCATTTCGAAGTCGGCGTATTTTTTTTCTTAAAATTATTTTATTTCACGCTTTTTATCGGCCGACAAGACGTGTTTGTAGAAACAGTAGAAAATCGGCGACTGCATGTTGACTCATACACCACCAGAGACACGGAGGCATACGTAGAATTCAATATTTAGTAACAATAGCTTTTCGCTAATAACTCGAAAACTAAAGCTTCCCCTTAATTGCGGATAAGGAAAAAGTTGTTCAGAATCGTGCCCCTGATAACATATTAAAAGGACATTAAAATCGTCCAAAGTTAATTTCAAAACTTTTCAACAATTTTTCGCTAATATCTCGAAAACTAAAGCTTTCCGCGAAATTTTTATATGAACAAAATTGTTCAGAATCATGTCCGTGATAAGGTATTAAAAGCGCACTAAAATCGAGAAAAGTTTATTTCAAAAGTTGCCGGTTTTTTTGCAATAACAACACTTTGCAATTAAAAAATGAAAAATTTTTTGATAATGGTACCAATGGGGAGTCAGAACCTACCAGATGCAAAAGGTTTCGTTCCGGTCGGTGCATCCAGCTAGGCGTAATCGGCGGGCACACATAGAAAATAATAAAAAAAAAAAAAATATACTGATCGAATTGAGTAACCTCCTCCTTTTTCGAAGTCGGTTAAAAATCAAAAGAACGAACAGGTCCGTAATACGATTTTAATAGTACCTACAAGAATCATAAGAAAACCCCCGATCATCGAAGTAAGGCGCAAAATCTTCCAACAAGGATCTACCTTATTCATGGTAAATACAGGATCAAATCTTAATTTGATCACGAAAAATGCATTATTATATCCCACTCATGACCACACTGATATTTGCCTGGAATTAAGTGGTATTACTAAAGTGAAAATTTCAACCATAGGATACATCAAAGTGAAGATTTACAACACCGAAGCTGTCCTACACATAGCCGAAAATTTTCCAATTGAACAAGATGGAATCCTTGGCAACGAATTTTTCCAAAATGCAAGAGCTATAATAAATTACCCCAAATCCGTGGTAATAACAAATGCTTCACAGTACCATTTCAAGAATCTATAATCGAAATTAAAGCCAGAGAAGGAAACGTCATCCTAGTAAAAGTATTAAAAACCAATAGTAATGTAACGTCCCTGGGGAAACCTTTTTTTTCTACCACTATCATGACGACAATCTTCTGCCCACCGATTAGAATACCCAATTATCGACAGTGGTTGCCAAAATTACCGACAGTATGTCACGTATCGATTATCGATCCTATTAGATTCGACAGTCGGTAACCAATATACAGGGTATCCCGCAATTAGTGTAGGTCCCGAAAAGGGGTGGTAGGTGGGGCGATTCTGAACAACTTTTTCCTTTGCCAAAATATTAGTTGAGGCTCCATTTTCGTGTTATTAGCAAAAAAACACTGACCAATGAGAGCGCACATAGACCGGGCGCGCGAAAGCGTAAGCAAAAGCTTCGAGTGTGACGGCTGATCGTCGTCGTGAACAAATGTATCGATACCGCGTCGGTATAATGTCGGTATAACGTCGGTATAATAGAAAACTGTTAGATGAAAGTTACATCGAATAATGAATAAAAAATCTGGATTATTCTTGAATTATCATTCATTCATGAATAAGAAATAACGAAATCAGTCCCTACTCACGTAATCAGAATAAATCGAATTTATTCGATACGTTTAATCGTTATGGCGAAGAAATAATGGATAAAATATGGAAAATTATTTTCGTTCGATATTGTGATGATGAAAAAGAACAAATTCTCATTTTTAAAAAATTAAATAACTTCTATTCAACAAATAAAAATTTGAATTGAATAATTAATAAATTTAAATGTAACTCACCCATTGAACCGCGAATAATCACAATAAAAATGCGTCTCTGTCACCGGTCCGATCCACCGATCCTTACTGTTAATATAAATCAATCACCATACAGAAACTCTCAAAAAACTCTCAAGAAACTTCATTATCACCCATCACTTTCATCTTTCATTATTAGTTCTCATTATCATTTTTCTTTCTCATTTTTCACTAATTTGCACTAATTTTCACTGTGAGTCCGACACGTAAATAGGACGAATGAAAACACGTGAACGAAAATTCATAAATAATTTAAACTATACTATCTTGAAAGCAAGAAAACGGAATTTTCGATTAAAAACAACGATACATTTTATTTCGACATGTTTCTTTCGACAATAAACGATGACTGTCGATCGACGCCGCAGTCGTTCAATAGATCATCGTTGCATGGCAACCGTTCGCGACGTATGCCTCGCGATCGAGAACAAAACCGCGATCCGTAGCCAGTCTAACAATGTCTTCTAATAAAATATAATATAATTTCGATTCCTCAATTCGAATATCTTATAATGAGAATAGTGTATCGTTAAACATACATATCTATGAATAATCGTTCACGCGTTTTCATTCGGTTCGTTTACTGGTCATGCTTATGCTGTGCAATTATTAGAAAGAGACAGTGAAATAAATTGAGAGTTCATTGACCCTACCAGGACATCAGCTGTTGATGCTCTGATCGATGGATCTACACGGTGACACAAATATTTTTTATCGAAGCTAGTTTTTCCATGAATCAATGAGTAAGTGTTATTTAAGTTACCTCTGTATTTTTAAAATGAAACGTACGCAGCAATAGATTTATTTCACTTCAATGAGATACTACATTAGATATTCTATTCCAATTCGATCTCATTTCATAGGCAAAATTGACAAAATTAATTTTCGTGAATTTATTCTTTTTCCTTTTTGAAGGCATAAAATAAATACAATATACTTCGTCTGGTTGTTGTAAACAACAACTAATTGGTTTATTTCTCATTCACGAATTACGAAGAATTTAATATTATTTTTAACATGTTAATTCATTACTCGATTTAATTTTTACCTAATAGCTTCCTGTTATACCGACGTTATACCGACGTTATACCGACATTATCGATACATTTGTTCACGACGACGATCGGCCGTCATATTCGAAGCTGTCGCTCACGCTGTCGCGCGACCGGTCTATACACGCTCTCATTGGTCAGTGTTTTTCATTAATAATTCAAAAACTAAGCTTTAACCAGCATTTTGGTAAAGGAAAAAGTTGTTCAGAATGGCCCCACCTACCACCCCTTTTCGGGTCCTACACTAATTGCGGGACACCCTGTATATTATCATTTATATTAATTATCTTATAATTTTGATTTAGAGTCGCTAATATTTCCCGTAAAAGTAATTGAATATTAAGTTAGAATGCTTAAACCAAGATTATGTATTACTTTATTTTAATTCTAATAAATAGTTTTGTATGAGAAATTTCCGTTGCGCTATGATGTGCCTACGTGCCGCGATGCTCGCCCGAAATCCTTGAGATCAGCGCTAATCCTAGAAAAAGATGGAGACACTATTTCTATTTACGGCATTATCAGATATTAAATTAATTAATTAACTAAATCAATTTATATATGTAAAATCAGTCAGTACTAAACTATTCATAGCCAGAACAAAAATTATTTCCTTCAATTAAAAAGCTGTAAATCAGAATAGATTCGACTCACGTAGAATTTGTGCTCAGTTCATTAGAAAAGGACAGAAAATGTATTTTTCGCTAAAACACCATTGTACTATTATTTTAATACCGAATTGTTAGCCAGAAATTAAAGAGCGACATTTAAAATATAATTAAACCATTCAAATTTATAATTAATATATAATAACGAATTTATATGAAAATTTAGATATTCTGACGTCACAGAAATTCCAGGAATTCGGCGAACTTGCGAGTATAAAAGGACGAGCGAAACCCGTCTACGAGCAGAACAGTTTTCGAAGTCGAGCTATTCACAAGCCTCATTAATAAGTATACTCGGAACAATTTTCGCTGTACGAACCGAACAGATTTTAAGTTCTCGATTGGCAAGCGAGCACATGCCATTTGGGTTGTTTTAGCAGCTAGCAAACAGCGGGCTCCCCGTTCAAGCGGTCTTGTATCCGAAACTCCGTCAGGAGAGTGCTATGCTTAGCCCCAAGAAAGGCTAAGACATCAAACCGAGTGTTCTCAGCTACTCATACTTAATTTTCTGTCGAATTACTAACTCGCATTCAGATTCTCAGAGCTCGCTCTGGGTCGTTTCGTAGCTAGTTAACGCAGACTCCCCATTTGAGCGACTTGGTCTCTGAAGCCCGTGTTTTTTGGGTGACAGTTAAGTAATCACGACTTACAAGTAGAGTCACTTTGATTTGCTACCCTGTTTGACGTATATTGTTCATCTGACTCTGGATCGTTGGGTTGTTTAGCAGCTAGTGAACAACGGGCTCCTCAAATAAGCGATCTGGTTTTGGGTGTCAGTGTGCGCTCTGACAAAAAGGATCATGGACAATTAGTTGTCGAGTCAAATTATAAGAGTAATTGTTCCGAAGAAGTAATTCCTTAGATTCAGATAGATTTTGGTCATTTGAGTTAATAAAGAATACTGTTCTCACTCTAGCGTAATTTCCGTAGTCGACTACACCGCGTTAGATAGTAGATAAATCTGTCTAATTTTTGCGAAAGCGTATTTAGGTACTCCTAGAGAATCACACTTAGGTCGAATTCCTCGCTGCGGTAGACTATAACACGCTATTTATAAATTTTGTAAAATTTCATTTATATAAATCTAAAAACCAAATTACATTTTAGATAGGACTCATTACAAATTATAAACGTGTTAGTCAAGTTAAATTCCGTCATTTCGATAGCTTCGAGCGCGAGAATCAAATATAAAAGTATAAAGAATATCAAATTTAATTACCTTTATAAAAGCAAAGTTAGCTTTATCAAAGATCAGATTTAAATACGATCCAACATAAAGTATTAACCAGCGAGTTTCGTTTCGTTAAATTCACGATTACCTATTACATATTGTTTAATTTGTCGAGTTCTATTATTTCTATTATTATTATTATATCAAGATCTATTTAGTTTCTTTGTTGTAATCAATCATTTCTAATCTATATATTTTCCTTATTTTGTTCTTATTGTTATTTGTTAATTTCATTTTTATCGTTTTATTGAATAAATCTAATTGTTGAAAGATATTTGACCTGTGGATTTCATTCCTTAACCGCACACCACACGAATCCCACAATCTTAATTTGCGAAAACGAGTCGTTCAGTGGATAAAAGCCGCTCTTTACCTTCCTAGCGCTTGTAGCTATCTGAACTTAGGTTCCAGGGTCGTTACATTAACACCGGATATATTCCAAAATTAAATTTACATCCAAATCTGCATCTTCGTAACGCTGTTGTAACTAATAGAAGCGGAGTAGCTTTTTTTATGCAATAAATGTTTCGTCAGTAGAAATTGAAATAAACATGCCAAAAGTAGAATTACAACCTTACAAAGAATCGCCAATTGAAGACCTGCATTTTGAAGATACAAAAAGGATAGAAAAATTATTTGAATTATTACGCTTAGACCATTTGAATGCCAAAGAAAAATCTAATGTAGAAAAACTAATTAAAAACCATGCCGTCAGATTTAATTTATCAGAAGAGAATCTTAAAGCCACTAACAAGATATATCACCGAATAATTACTACCGTTGATGTACCAATAAATGTAAAGCAGTATCGTTATTCATAGTGCCATAAAGAAAAAATAAATAAACAAATTAACTATTTATTAAAAAAGGGAATTATAGAACATTCCATGTCACCTTATAATTCTCCCTTATGGATTGTACCAAAGAAATAGGACTCACAAGGGAAGAAAAAATGGAGATTAGTCATCGATTTTAGACGATTAAACAAAACAAAAAATTGATGAAAGTGGTGTCAAACCAGATCGCAGGAAAATTGAAGCGATTGAAAAATTCCCTGTGCCACAAACTGTAAAACATATAAGACAGTTTTCAGGACTATATGGTTACTACAGAAGATTTATAAAAGATTTTTCTAAGATAGCAAAACCACTTTCAGATCTAACAAAAAAGGGGCGGAAGTTTGAATGGACTCACCTACAACAAAAAACATTTACAATCATTAGGGATAATTTATGTAAAGAGCCTATTTTGACGCATTCGAACTTTTCGAAGTGTTACGTTCCGAACAGGAATATTTTTCAAAATTTCCTTTGTAGTTCTTACCGACCGGATGTGTATCGATAATGCGTATTGCATTCTGGGAACACCCTGATCGAACGCAGTAACGGTATTTTATGTTATTAGATAGACTATCTTTTGGCGACTAAACTAAGATTGTTAATATAACACATTCCTTCCTTGAAATCAACGTGGTCCCACGGCCAAAATTTTAGATCATTCTACTTCTTCAAACCGCCAAATATAAACGGAAGTTACACTCGTGTGGTCTGATAACGCCAAGCGTTCTGGAATGTTCCTCAAGAGTCCGCGACGCAATATAGAATTATAATAGAAATTGTCTTTGTAACATTACAATATTATATAAATTGCCCACAATATTTCATTATACCGTTATTACAAATACACATACGTCAATCAGTCCTACAATAGTTACAGTACCGAGCGCAATTTAACTTTAATAATCGTAAAACCAAATAGATAATGTGTAGGACAGTGACAACGGTCGCGCCGCAAACGTACCGCGAAGTTTCGAGAACGAAAACATAAACCGCCGTCGAGCAAATTCGTTGCCGGTGAGCGTGTCGTTCCGAGTATGGGTGCGAGTGCGAGAAAGAGTGTGAGAGAGAGAGAGAGAATGAAAACGCGGCGAACGTTGAGAAACGATCGCGAGGCTTCGAGCAACCGAAGACTCGCGAAACGTTCGAATGCCGAAATTCGGGAATGTTCGATCGACAAGTAAATATAAGGGTGTGTCCGCGGTGCGAACGTTAGAAGCTAGAAGCTAAGAGAGAACAACGAGTGCGCGACGATTACGAATACGATCTTTACGGTTACGATTGCGGATCACGATTTACGGATTACGATTTACGGCTTACGATTTGTGGACTTTTGGATTACGATTTGTGGACTTTTGGACTTTTGTGTATTTTGTAGCTCGTGCGTGCGTGTGTGTGTGCGTTCGTGAATTTCCGTGTACTCTTCATTACTGTTTTTATCGTGTACTTCAATAAAGGTTTAGTTCTTGTAAATACTAATCCTACAATTGGGGGCTCAGCCGGGATCTCAACAACGATCCAAAAGTGCATGATAAAACAGTGTTTGTGAAACGGACAATTACGACAAAATGGAGGAAAAATCCTTGCAAGACCTGACCACGGCACGCTTGAAAGAGATCTTGCGGGAGAAAGCCCTTTCTACGAGTGGTACGAAAAATGAATTAGTCGCGAGACTGCTCGAACACAGCACCCAGGTGGATGATGTTTTTTACGGAGGCGAGACGTCGCACGACAACGACAGCAAACTGGGACCGACGCCTCATACACCAGCTCAGTCTACGGAATTGGAGCTGATGAAGCTACGACTGGAACTTTTGGAAAAAGAGAAGGAAATGGCCCTCCGAGAAGCAGATCTGGCGAGGCGTGAGCTGGAATTCGCGCGCGCGGCTCAACGCGGGTCAACCATCAACGAGAGCGGAGGTCGCGGCTGTGCCACCCGAACCCCTTCGCATGAACATCACGGCTATTGCGGATCTTTTGAACCATTTCGATGGATCAGAAGGCGCATTTGAAACGTGGTCGAGACAACTACAGCTTCTACGGGAAACCTACAGAGTGCAAGACGATGCATGCCGCTTCCTCATCGTGTCAAGACTCCGAGGGAGAGCGCAGGAATGGTTCCATTCCCGCCCCGAGCACATGACGATGACGATTGAGATCCTGCTGGGGCGAATGAGCTCTATGTACGATCGACGCCCAAATCGATTGGTGACGAGACGGCGATTTGAAGAGCGGACGTGGCACCGAGGGGAAACCTTCGCCGATTACCTTCACGAGAAAGTAATCCTGGCGAACCGTATTTCTCTAAACGAAGAGGAGCTCATCGACTACGTCATCGACGGGATTCCCGATCCCGTTCTCCAGGACCAGGCTCGTCTCCAGAGGCTCAAGACGAACGCCGATTTGCTGGAAGCATTCGGCAACATCACCTTGAGGCCGAAAGCGACGAACACCATGGGCAAAGGAGGAGAGTCAGCGTCGAAACCTCGAAGCGACAGTGCAGCCAATGCAGCAACGGCAACGAGAAGATGCATCAATTGCGGTGATAGAGGACATCCAACAGCGAAATGCCCCACACAAGACAAAGGTCGTAAGTGCTTCCATTGTAATCAATATGGTCATATTTCCCGCGAATGTCCGACAAAAAAAAACACGGTGGTTAAAAACGTCCTCGCTGTCGCAGAATCGTCAGATACGAAATGTAGAAAAGATGTTCGCGTGAACGGTTGCGCCGCGGTAGCCGTCCTTGACACCGGTAGTGACGTATCTCTAATTCGTGAAAACGTATACCGCGATATCGGGGCACCGGCTTTAACGAACGATAAAATACGTCTTCGCGGAATAGGCTCGCAAGAGTGCCGAACTCTCGGGAAGTTTAAAGCGGAAATTGTGATCGACGGGGAAATACGCGAAGCGATGCTGCACGTCGTTGAAAACGCAGTTTTGAGTTACGGAGTGTTGCTGGGTTACGATTTTATAAACGCCGCAGAATGGATAGCAAAAAACGGAACGATGATTTTAGCAAATCAATCGAACGCACGGAATTTCGCGCTTGAAACGCTGTACGTTGGTTGCGATCAGGAACACGACGCGATCGACTTGTCTCACGTCAAAGACGAGAAATTACGAAAAGAAATCGAAACGGTCGTTCGCAATTACAAGCCCGATCAAAGTCGTGACGTTGGGGTAACGATGAAAATCATTGTCAAGGACGACGAACCGGTATATCAGCGCCCGAGAAGGCTTTCACCCTCCGAGAGAGATGTGGTTAACAGACAGATAGACGAGTGGATGCGAGACGGCATTGTACAACCCTCTCTCTCAGAGTACGCGAGTCCGGTCGTTTTAGTTAAAAAGAAAGACGGTACCGCCCGTCTTTGCGTGGATTACCGACAATTAAACGCGAAAATTGTTCGAGACCGTTATCCCCTCCCACTAATCGAGGATCAGCTAGACGCTTTGCACGACGCTGTTGTATACAGCACGTTAGATTTACGAAATGCATTTTTTCACGTCCCAGTAGAACCGGGTAGTCGGAAGTATACGTCCTTTATCGTGCCCGACGGACAATATGAATTTTTAAAAGTACCGTTCGGATTGTGTAATTCGCCCGCCGTTTTTCAGAGGTTCGTAAACGCCGCGTTTCAGGATTTGATCGCGAAAAGGGTTGTTCTCACGTACATTGATGATTTAGTTGTACCCGATACGAATATTGAAAGCGCGGTTCAGCGGTTAAAAGATGTTCTCAAACGAGCGGCAGAATGCGGACTGCACATTAACTGGGCAAAATGCAAATTTCTTAAAACGCGGGTGGAGTACCTCGGGCACGTAGTGGAGGGGGGTACCGTGCGTCCATCCGAAAGTAAAACCCAAGCGGTAGCTCGTTTTCCAACTCCGACAACGATTCGACAGCTGCAGAGTTTTCTTGGGCTATCTGGATACTTCCGGAAATTCATCCCTAAGTATTCTACGATTGCACGACCATTGACACGACTATTAAAGGCCAACGTTCCCTTCCGGTTCGGACCGGAAGAACTAAACGCGTTCCAGTCGCTCAAGGAAGCTCTACTCAAAAAACCGGTCTTGCGAATTTACCGGCCTGAGCGGGAAACGGAATTGCATACCGACGCTTCAATGTACGGTTACGGGGCGATTCTGCTGCAGCGCGATAGCGAGGACGGCGCGTTTCACCCCGTGTATTACGCGCGCGGGATGACGACCGCAGCAGAGCAGCGGTATTCAAGTTACGAACTCGAAGTTTTAGCGATCGTAAGGGCTCTAAAAAAATTCAGGGTTTATTTTCTCGGTATCTCCTTCAAGATTGTTACGGATTGTCGGGCATTCGCACTGACCATGCGAAAGAAAGACTTTTGCGTACGCGTAGCGCGCTGGGCGTTGTTGTTAGAAGAATTCCAATACGCGATCGAGCATCGGTCCGGAAACGCTATGAAACACGTGGACGCGCTCAGTCGAAACCCGGTGGCGGCCTGCTTGACGATCGAGAGCGAGGACAGTCTGACAGCACGAATTTGCAGGGCTCAAGAACAAGACAACGACCTACAAAAAATAATAAACGGCGTGAAGGAACGCGGGGTTGATGGCTATGCGTTAAGGCGGGGGCTCCTGCTCCGACGAATGGACGGCGATTGGCGTATCGTGGTTCCGAGAGGGATGCGGACGCAGATCATACGCAGGGCACACGAACAGGGGCATTTCTCCAGTGCAAAAACAGAAGCAATACTCCGACGCGACTACTGGTTTCCGGCCATGCAGTCCAAGGTCGAAAAGGTTGTAAGCAACTGCGTAGACTGCATACTTGCCGAACGAAAGAAGGGTCGGCAGGAGGGACTGTTCCACACGATCGAAAAAGGAGACCGTCCTCTCGATACGTTGCATGTTGACCATCTCGGCCCGCTACCCTCCACCCGAAAGCAGTACCGACACATTTTCGTTGCAGTGGACGCGTTCACGAAATTCGTGTGGCTGTACGCCACGAAGACAACAAATACGGCGGAAATTATCGAACGATTGCGGAAACAGGCGGCAATATTCGGCAACCCACGCAGGATCATATCCGATCGAGGTACGGCCTTCACCTCACAGGCATTTAAGGACTACTGCAATGAGGAGGGAATAGAACACGTCCTTATCGTCACGGGCGTACCACGAGGCAACGGCCAGGTAGAGAGGGTAAACCGGACTCTGATTCCGCTCCTCACGAAGATGTCGGCTTCCAACCCAGCGGAGTGGTTCAAACATCTCTCAAAGGTCCAGCAATTTCTAAACGCCACCCCTCACCGCAACACCGGAGTGCCTCCCTTTACCCTGCTCGTGGGCACTCGCATGCGGCTTAAAGATGACCAGGAGGTAAGAGCGATAATCGAAACGGAATTCCGAGAAATGTTTCAGGCCGATCGGGACGAGATACGTCAACACGCCAAAGAACAGCTGCAGCGGGTTCAACAGGAGAATCAAAAACAATACAACAAGCGGCGTAAAAAGGCAAGAAGTTACAAGGAAGGCGATCTCGTGGCAATACAGCGGACGCAGCTCGGGCCTGGATTGAAGCTAGCCGGAAAATTCTTGGGACCATACGAAGTCTCTCGAGCACTCCGCAATGACCGATACCTGGTGGTCAAGGTCGGTGAGCACGAGGGACCTAATCAAACGTCAACGTCGGCAGACCACATGAAGCCATGAGTAGAAGAAAGCGAAAGCGAAGAGGAAGACGAAGAAGAGGTAGACGGAGGGTTATGAAAGGCATCTGGGGTCATATGCCTTTTTAGGATGGCCGAGTGTAGGACAGTGACAACGGTCGCGCCGCAAACGTACCGCGAAGTTTCGAGAACGAAAACATAAACCGCCGTCGAGCAAATTCGTTGCCGGCGAGCGTGTCGTTCCGGGTATGGGTGCGAGTGTGAGAAAGAGTGTGAGAGAGAGAGAGAGAATGAAAACGCGGCGAACGTTGAGAAACGATCGCGAGGCTTCGAGCAACCGAAGACTCGCGAAACGTTCGAATGCCGAAATTCGGGAATGTTCGATCGACAAGTAAATATAAGGGTGTGTCCGCGGTGCGAACGTTAGAAGCTAGAAGCTAAGAGAGAACAACGAGTGCGCGACGATTACGAATACGATCTTTACGGTTACGATTACGGATCACGATTTACGGATTACGATTTACGGCTTACGATTTGTGGACTTTTGGACTACGATTTGTGGACTTTTGGACTTTTGTGTATTTTGTAGCTCGTGCGTGCGTGTGTGTGTGCGTTCGTGAATTTCCGTGTACTCTTCATTACTGTTTTTATCGTGTACTTCAATAAAGGTTTAGTTCTTGTAAATACTAATCCTACATAATGTTTCATTCTAAATTTTTATAATGTGTATAAAATTAACATTTTATACTGTATTGGTTATGCATGTAAAAAAATTATTTAATAGTTATTCAACAGTCCATAGCTCAAGAGTAAAGGAAAAGAACTATATAGGAAGAGAGAGAGAGATAAGAGCTGGACAAGGGAGGAACACATATGCACCCACCATCACTACCTAATTAACGAATCACGATCTCTTACGCATTGGCCTCGCAGCCTAATTCGTTAGGCGCATATCAATGCAACATACACAATTTCGGACTAGGTCCACTCTGGTCTTCTCCGAGAGGTGCAAGTTGCGACACTCTTCAGTGTATAATCGCGAGGTGCGTGTCGAGGGTCCGTGAAGTGGTTTAGAGACGAATTTGTTCTTGAATTTGTTAAAGTGCAAAATTCAGACAAAGACTCTATCTTCACGTAAAGCTTTCGCGTTAATAATCACGTTAAATTTTTAATTCAATATATTATTTTATTTTTTCCACTCAATTATATTCAATTTTATTCTTTTTAATTTTTAAAGTATAATTTTATTTTATAGTTTAATTGAATTCAGTAATTGGTCAATTTCAAAATTCTCATTGGTGCAGCGCTTACATGTGTGTGTGTTCTTCCCAGGAACCAGGCGCAGCCGTTATTTCACATTTTACAAGAGGTTGATTTATTCTAAATTCATACAAGTACAGATATTTTGGGTGAGTTGTTTCCTTTATTGTTCCAGCTATTTTATGAATTTTTCGGCAAGTAAATCAGTAGTTAATTATTTAACTGTGGGATTTCACTGGATTATAATTTTATTTTGTATTTGGGTAATTGCTTCTCTTTCAAATCTTCGAATTGCGCGTCTCGGATATTTACAATATTTTTGTTCAATTCATTGTAATTCACATTATATTATATACGCTACCATTCTAATCGCTTCATATTCTATAAAATATAATCTTTTGAATATTTTAATTAGTTTGAATTACATTTCTTTAATTGCCTCCGTCATTTCCTCTAAACATTGCGATCTTGTGAAAGGGCCAGTATGGGACTAGCGTGTCTCCGGATCCACAAAAACATTAAGTCCCGTTAACAATTAATTTTGTTAGGGCAAACAAACCTTCGAGGCTTTATACGCGCGCTTCCCGCACGTAACAGAAGCCTTTCAATATCACTACAGATGCATCAGAAATTGCGATTGGAGCTATATTCAGTCAGGGTGAAATCGGTAAGGACCGACCAATCTCTTACGCCTCTAGAGTCCTTAACCCTGCTGAAACAAGATATTCAACAACTGAACAAGAATTGTTCGCCATTTCCGTCCATAAGTTTATGGACGAAAATTTTTTCTTATCATGAACCACAAACCATTGGTCTGGTTTATAAACCAGATTGTAAATTAAATGTAAATTACCAGAATGTAAATTAAATATAAATCTAGGAGTTTGAACGTTAACATAGATTCACTGTCATGAAATCTTATTCAAACAACAGTATTACCGATAAACTCTAAAAGACCTAGATCAACAACAAATTCAGACACTAAGAGAAAATTAAAAAGAAGGAAGAATGGCATCAATGTGTCATTCGAGAACGGGAATCAACGAAATTAAAAAGAAGAAATTCTATTTCTTGCCCTTCTTCTTCTATTTAATGCCCTACTCATCCGTTAGAAGATAAAGTTAATGACGCCCTACCAGATAAAAGGAGGAAAAAGATGCTACAGGAAGAAATAAATTCCGATGATTCTAATTATTACGACACAGATGAATCGAAACCCAAACAAAGGAACGAGGGACATAAGAAGAGAGTGAAAGCACAAACTCATCAACCACGCTCAGAATTTAAAGAAAGGATTTTATCACCTCAAAGTATAAGAAAAGACGAGCCAATAGTAATTGGGGACGAGGTAGAAGAATTAGATGACGAAGTTATTCTACCCAAACACATATTCAGGGATACCCCAAAAATAGACTCTTCTTCAGAATCCAAAAGGAGGAACCTTTTTCTAAACTTGAAGAAAAACATAGAGTCAGAATGCAGCCCAACAAAATCCGAGCCAGTAACACCAATTAAAATTAAAAGGAAAGATGGTAGACTTACTATCAGCAAAGCGGACAAATCCAAAATTATAATACAAAAATGACAAGAAAGAAGCCAATAGTAACATTTTGGGATCTACAGAGAAACCCTACAGACCCTAAATCAGAAAATTTTATCAGGAAGAAGGGAATTAAATCTACACCTGAAAGGAAAATAACATCAATTAAATTAAGAAAACAATTAGTATTTGAATTAAGTATATCATCGATAGAAGATTTACCTCAAGCTCTGAGAAAACTTGCACTGCTACTTCAAGAACAGAATATTAACAAAATTAGCTTACCACATGTAAAGAACATTAAGAAAATTTTGTACATTGTATTTGTTGATACGTCCATCAAAGTAACAGTCTGCACAGGAAACATTAAAACACCGCTGCGGGAAGAAAAGATTACGATTATTTAAGAAAACCATAAAACACCAATAGGAGTTGAGTATATCTAAACATGCATAGATTGCCAAAGAAATAAATTGGTACGCATCAAAAATAAAGAACCAATAGTAATAACAGATACTCCCATCGACGCATTGGACCAGATATCCTTAGACATCCTAGGACCCATACCATTGGCTTCAAAAGATTACAGTTACATATTAACAATTTAGAACAATTTGACAAAATACTTAATAACAGTACTCTCATATCTATCACTTCAGAAGACGTTGCTAAAGCTTTCACTGAGTAGTTTATTTGGAAGTTTAGGTGCCCCAAAGCGATCCTTACAGATCAAGGAATATGTTTCATCAGCGCTCAAATAAAAAAACTAGCAAGAATCTTCCACATACAAACATTCAGAACATTAGTCTTCCATCTTCAAACAAATGTGTTGGAGTTTTGAATTTACGCGCTCTTAGAGAGGAAATTCGCGGACTTCCGCTATTCATTTATTTTTTGGTTGTTGTGCGGTGTGTTGGCGTGTGTTGCATACCCCGTCGGCGCGTTTTTCTTTTCGATACCCGACGTCTTGCTCTTATAATGTAATTTGCATATTTGTAATAAAAATAACTGCAATTAATATCAAAAAACCATCAGGTCATGGACCCAAGGGACTCAGAGACTTACGTGACCCGTGAAAAATAATAATTAACACTTAACGATCGAATGCCGTCATACTCGCGACATTATAAATATTCTAAACAAATTGAATGCCGCCATACAGGCGGTATGACGTGATATTTTAGGAAATCTGTTATGTTTGGCCTTAATTATACATGCAACAATTAAAGGCGATCGGCAATTGTTTTTTGACGCGCTCTAGAGCATTCCTCTCCGAGCATTAAGCGAAAATACATCGTTTTGTATACGGTCAATAAAGTTTGTTATTGTCATTTTCGGAGCACTATCTGTTAGAAGAAAGAGAGACGGAGTCGTGCATGCATGCATGCTATTTTTATTTTTTCTATCCACAATTTAAGCCTCATAAAATATGGCGAAGAAAAGGAGTGTTGAAGAACCAAATACCAGTAGAAACCTGAAATTTTCTAGTAGCGAAGATGAATTTTATATGTTTGGAAAAGAAAATTGGAGAAATGTAGTAGATGAAGATGAAAGTGATAATTACGTTAGTTCTGATAGTGACTTACTTCTTAAAAAAAAAAAAATGTTATGCCTATTACGGATAGTGATACTGATGATGAACTCGGCCAGAACGAAAATATAAACGGTGATAGCGACGATTCAAGCGAATGGGAAAATGTTACTGAACGAGATGATATTTTTCAACAAATAAAATTTACAGTATCTCCAAAAGTTACAGGGCCACAAATTTCTTCTAATATTGTTGAGCCTATTGATATATTCAAGTTGTACTTTACAGATGAAATAGTTGATAATATAATAAAAGAAACTAATAATTATGCAAATAGCAAAATAAGTGGAAGGAGATTGACAAAACGATCAATTTGGAATAATTTTGGAAAAATATAGAAAATTTGGGGCTTTTCTTTCTGTAATTTTCAATATGGGCACAATGCCGTTATAAAATAAATTTGAATATCGGTCAACAAGCAATATTAGCAGAATTCCATTCTATTCGGATACATTTACAAGGGATCATTTCAAATATTTTGGATGCTGCACTTGAAGAAACTTCCGCCCGGGTATCCATCTTTGAAAACGCGAATTCAAAGAGCTAGTCATTTTTTGGAATAGATAGATTCCAAGTTTTCACAGTACTTTATACCAGATCAATGTATTTCGGTACATGAAGCAGTAGTTCATTTTGAAGGCAAAATTGGTTTCATTACCTATAATCCCATAAACCCAACTAAATGGGGTATAAGAATATATGTTTTAGCCGATTCAAAATCTAGATATGTGTATTCTATTCTACCGTACTATGGTTCTATAACAACGGAAAATCTTCCAATAACTACCAGAATACCATTATATTTATATAAAAAATTATTAGAAAAAATTCCATCAACTGAAGAATATCATGTATTCACAGATCGGTATTATACAAGTTTATCTTTAGCTACCGAATTACTAAAACTGTTTGTACCACCTTCACTTTCGTTTGTACCTCAAAGGGAACTCTAGAGTCTAGGAAGTTCTAGAGAGCTCTAGGGAACTTCTTCAGAAGGCGATACAAACGAACCCTTTAAAGTAAAAACGAAAGTGAAGGTGGTACAAACAGGTACAAACGATTAGGAAATAGCACCCGCAGGAAAATTTGAAATATCTTAATAAATGGGGAAGTTACCCCTTGGGGGTACTTTCGAAAGGCGGTACAAATGGACCCCTTGGGGTACAAACGAAAGTGAGGATAGTACAAACGGGTACAAACGTCTCTTTTTATGATGGCGTTGAAAGAAATAAAAAATGTTAAAGTGGGGTGCTGGGGTATTTTCACCCCCTAGTAACTTTTCACTCCTTAGGGTACAAACGAAAAGAGAGGTGGTACAAACGGGTACAAACGAAGGCGAATATGATAAAATTCAAAGAAATAAAATTTTTAAAAATCGGGTACCAGATTCAGGTAAGTCTAGCAGGCTCCCTAATTAAGCGATCTGGTTTCGGCTGTCAATGTTCGTTTTGACTAAAAGGGTCATGGACAATTAGTTGTCGAGTCAAATTAAGAAAGAGTAACTGTTCCAAGGAAATAATTCATTTAGATTCAAACAAATTTTGAAATTTTGAATTAATAAAAGAATATTGTTCTGTCATTAGCGTAATTTCCGTAGTCGACTACACCGCGTTCGATATCAGATAAAATCATTAATCTGTCTAACTTTGCGAAAGTGTATTTGGGTACACTTAGAGAATCACACTTAGGTCGGATTCCTCGCTGCGGTAGACTATAACGCGCTAACATTACTAATTTCATAAAAAAACATTTATATAAATTACAAACGTATTAATCAAGTTAAACTTTGTCATTGCGATAGCTTCGAAACGAGAATCAAATAATATAGAATATCGAATTTAGTTAATTTTATAAAAGCGTAGTTAGCTTTATCCGAGATCAGACTTAGGCACGATTTAATATAAAGTATTAACTAGCGGATTTCATTTTGTTAGATTCACAATCATCTGTTACGTACTGTTTAATTTGTCCAATCAAAATCTATTTACTTTCTTTTGATCAAACCAGTATACTTTTCATATTTTGTTGTTATTTGTTACTTGTTATTTGTTAAATTCATCATTTTCATTATTTTATTGAATAAACCTTATTGTTGAAAGATATTGACTTGTGGATTTCACTCCTTAACCGTACACCACACGAATCCCACATTCTTTAGGTTTAGTTATTAATACAAAACGAGTCGTTCAATAAGTAAAAGCCGCTCTTTACCTCACTAGCGCTGTTAACATCTGAACCTAGGTTCCAGAGTCGTTACACATGTATTAAATACTGTAAATATAGAAATATTAATACCCTGTGAATATAAAAATGTAGGGATGCGAAAAACATCAACAACCGTTGCCGAACGGTAACCGTTGCGACAAGGGCAAAAATTTGTGTTCTAAAAACAGCTGTTTAGGACGCGTGCAAAAATCTCCTTTGCCAACGGCTTCGGTAATGAACATTGCAGATAGGTGATTGATCGCGGTACTGTGTGCGAGACAGAGAATATTATGAAGGGTGATAACCGCGAAATCCAAGTGTCCGTAAATGTATAGAAGATTTATGTATATAAACCGCGGCCTAAAATAGGAATGGTAAAAAGAATCATACTGTAATACCAGCGAGTATATAGCGAAAAGATTGTGCTAAGATTATAAAAAGAAGATCTACGAATAAATTATCCAACCGAAAAATTACGAGGGATAGTTCTCTTAACGTACCATATCCTTACAGAAATGTATAACAATTAATCAAAAACACGTTGAATCTATATTAATTATGTTATCGCTCATTTCAATTAGATCCTCAAATGTTAAAATAAAATAGTATCTATATAATTTTTCTTTACTGTTCTCTGCAATTACGATATCGTACACGTATATTAAAAAGATTTTGTGTTTCATTTAAAGTTATTGCTTTCGTTTTAAAATAAATTCATTTACTGTTCAAATTGTGTTAATTGTGTTGTCTTATATTTAATAGTTTTCAATATTGTATTATAAATCTACATATACTCCCATTTCCATTAGACTCCTAACTTCTTAGCCAATTCTTCAGTTGATAGACCGTCTTATGATCTGGTATATAATCGACTACGACGTAAAATTAATTAATAAATGAATTTTACATCTTTAACTAATATATCATTTGTATTAATTATGAATGTAAATCTATTTAAAATTACTTAACACATTGACAGCCGGCCCCGCGAAAACGCGAGTTTCCGAGTCTGTCGCTTGAGCGCCGACCGCGCGAAAACGCGGATTTCTGAGTCTGTCGCTTGAGTAGCTGCCCCACGATTATGTGTATTTTTTTTTACTGATATAAGTGTTTTACACATCTATTTGTATTTACTTGCCATGGCTACGCCGATCTTCATTTGTCATACTCTAAAGACAAAACGTATACGCCGGTTCAGAAGCCTGTGTACTCCGCAAACAGTATATCTTTCGTACAGTTATGTTTTTGGTTAAACAGTATAACAAGTCTTTTTCTTCTGTAATTTTTTACCCATATAATATGAGTGAAATTATTAATGAGCATATTGTTAACTCTTTATCGGATTATTCGATACATTGAGAAGATCCTGATATAGAAGTCGAGGACATCGATAGTGATCTGGGTCCTAGAAGAAGATCAAGAGCTATTCCACTACAGCATTCAAGCTATTCCGATGATTTCAGTGATTGTGAAATGTCCACAGAACTGCATAGTTACAGTGAAGTATGGTCAGATGTCGATAAAATTCCTAACATACCAGATTTTACTGGTGAGCCCAGCCCAAAGATTTTTCCTACTAATAAGAAAAGCATAAAAGAAGTCGTCGAATTGCTTATTGGCAATGATTTGTTTCAATTAATGATCAATGAATCCAACATCTATTACCAGTAAAATAAGGACAAGATGAGTAAGAGGAAGAAAATGTCAAAGCGGCGTGATATTACTCTAGCCAAGATGAACAAATTTCTTGGTATAATTATAATGATGGGCCAGGTAAAGAAAGATGCAAAAGATTATTACTGGTGCTCCCATTTTTATACAAAAACCCCATCATTCTCCACTATAATGCCACGTAATAGATTTCGCCTTTAGAAGACATGGCATTTTTCAAACAATCAAACAATAACCGGTTTTAATAAGCTCGAGAAGATTCAGTCCATTCTGAGCTATTTATTAGATAAATTTAAATCAGTATATAGGCATAGGAAAGAACTTTCACTTGATGAATCCATTATTCCATGGTGTGGAAAATTATCTATAAAAACATACAATCCGGCAAAAATAATAAAGTATGACCTACTTTGCCTATACATACTATGCGAAGCTAGAACCGGATACGTTTCCAATATAGAAATATACTGTGCAGAAAGCAAAAAATTGGACCAGACAATTATATCATTACTTGATAAAAATATATGTTTGGGACACTGCTTATTATATGGACAATCTCAGATTGAAAACTGGAGAATATAGATGTAAAAGAAAAGGTGAAGTTTTGGTACAGGTGTGGAAGGCGAAACAGAAGGTCATATACATGGTTTCCATGATACATTTGGGAGAATTAATGAAAACAAATAAAATACAGTAGAAAACGAAACAAGAAATGATAAAACTGCATTCTGTCATAGAATATTATAAATATATGATGGGTATAGATTTGGCAGATCAGTATTTATCATATTATTCCATCATGAGAAAAACAGTGAAGTGGACAAAGAAGACAGTCTTGTTTCTTTTAAATTGTGCAACGTTTAATGCATTTAGATTATATGTACAAATGAAGTATAAAGCATTTTTCTTTTACTGTGTAATGTTTGGAAATTTATTTCATTAAGCATTAAATAATAGCTATGAGAAATAAAAAGTATGGAACAACTGCTATGCTTGGCAGCAATCCATACAAAGGGTATAGCCGGATAAGGTGGTCAAATGTGCCCTTGAGTCGAATTTGAGACCCAACTCGTCAGTCGGTAGCATATCCCAAAAAAACACCTCACACCAAGTTTCAACCCCCTATCTCATCCGTGGGGGTAGTAAAAGGGAAAAAACGAAATTCCGGTTTTTGGCCCTTTTTGCCTATTTAATTTCGTACAAAAATTCTGAAAAAATTCTAAAACATTGAGGTCCGGATAGCGCATCTTACAGAATTTTTTCAGATTTTTTGATCGCAAACTGTAGTCGTGAAAAATCAAAAACCGAAAAAAAATCCGAAAAAATGCGATTTTTTAGTGAAGATGTCGGAGCACTACTTTTATATTAATGTGGTAGTTAGGTATTAGTACAACTATTATTCTCTAATTTTTTCAGATTTTTCGGTGAGGTGCGCCGTAGTTAAAAAAATCAAAAACCGATTTTTTCGCGCGAAAAACTAACTTCTGCTTTGAATTTTTATACCATTTTCCCATAAAAGATGCATTAAGTAATTTTAAGAGGATTCACGTTCACACAATTGATCTATGGATTACAACAATGCAATTAACGTAATTAATTAGTTTTATGGTACGTTCTTTATATACTTAAATGTTTGAAGGGCTTTCAACGACATCGGTGGCGCAGCGGTTATGGCGTCTGACTGATAAACCACTGCATACTTTTTTTGACGCGGGTTCGATCCCACCCGACCTTACATTTTTTTTTCTTTTTTTTTTTTCTTTAAATTGTTAATTTTTTTAATTCTAATTATAGAACAATGAGTGTTACTTATTTAAAAACATTTCTAACGCACTTTAGATATATTTCAAGGTTTGTTTTTTTTTTAACTTGAAAAACTTTGACAACTTTAAATTCACATAAAAATAATTGTGGAACATTTTGACTATATATCTTAATTGTGCTACAAGTTTATAAATTTTCAGTTGAGTGCATATATCAGTACAATTTTTAAATACTTCATTTCTGGTAACTAAGTAATAGAATTATGTCTATTACTTGTTGTTATAAGCATTTTGTTAATCTTGAATAGTTGAAGATTAGGTTTTTTCCTACTCAGGTATCCGACCATTGTACGTCGGGATGTTGTAAACTTGATGTTTGAAAAATGGTTAATTCAATTCATCCTTGAAATAATCACGATGTACAATATTAAGCAAAATATGTCAAACAGAGCAAGTGATACCTGTTACAAATGAAGGCAGCAATGACGACGGATACATTTGACATAGTATTCCTTCAACAATGGAAAGTGATAAGTTACGAAAAATAAAATGTTTAAAAATAAAAATATATAAAATCGTAGCACAATTAAGACATGTAATCAAAATACTTACAATTATTTTTATTTCAACAGGTAGTTGGGGCTTTACTGGATAGTCTGCGATTAACGTAGGAGTCCCACGCTAGTCTAAGAACGTATAGACTGTGCGTAAATAAATCCTTTTCCCCAATGAAAAAAAAAAACAAACCTTGAAATATATCTAAAGTGCGTTAGAAATGTTTTTAAATAAGTAACACTCATTGTTCTATAATTAGAATTAAAAAAATTAACAATTTAAAGAAAAAAAAAAAAGAAAAAAAAATGTAAGGTCGGGTGGGATCGAACCCGCGTCAAAAAAAGTATGCAGTGGTTTATCAGTCAGACGCCATAACCGCTGCGCCACCGATGTCGTTGAAAGCCCTTCAAACATTTAAGTATATAAAGAACGTACCATAAAACTAATTAATTACGTTAATTGCATTGTTGTAATCCATAGATCAATTGTGTGAACGTGAATCCTCTTAAAATTACTTAATGCATCTTTTATGGGAAAATGGTATAAAAATTCAAAGCAGAAGTTAGTTTTTCGCGCGAAAAAATCGGTTTTTGATTTTTTTAACTACGGCGCACCTCACCGAAAAATCTGAAAAAATTAGAGAATAATAGTTGTACTAATACCTAACTACCACATTAATATAAAAGTAGTGCTCCGACATCTTCACTAAAAAATCGCATTTTTTCGGATTTTTTTTCGGTTTTTGATTTTTCACGACTACAGTTTGCGATCAAAAAATCTGAAAAAATTCTGTAAGATGCGCTATCCGGACCTCAATGTTTTAGAATTTTTTCAGAATTTTTGTACGAAATTAAATAGGCAAAAAGGGCCAAAAACCGGAATTTCGTTTTTTCCCTTTTACTACCCCCACGGATGAGATAGGGGGTTGAAACTTGGTGTGAGGTGTTTTTTTGGGATATGCTACCGACTGACGAGTTGGGTCTCAAATTCGACTCAAGGGCACATTTGACCACCTTATCCGGCTATACCCTTTATATTGAATTTATATTCAATACCTTTAACATGAAAAACATAATACAAATATTAGATTATTTTTCCATATTCTAAAACATGCTTTATTAATTGATACAATAGTCTTTTAAGGGTATTAGGGTTGACCTACAAGTTAAAAGCTACAAAAAATAATGTTTCTGTTACGTGTTGTAAAAGATAAATTAGATAAAAAAAATAACACAAGTATTAATACAAACTTTGTATAAGAACTTTGTAGAAGAAAAAGAAATCAAATTTTTAAAATGCAAATTAACAGTTAAAAGGAGTTATTGAAGAATTAATTTCTAATATTTTATGATATAGAACCATACGCCCTGAGTTACAGAAATAGCGGTGATAAAAATTTTATTTTCTGAAGGAAATTAATAATAACAGCTCTTTATAGAGCCATATGATGCGCAAAATCCATTCAGAAACCTCTGCATGATGCACATCAGGTAACGCTAATGCCAGTGGTATATGCCATAAATGCAAGGATTTCTTTAAAACGCTGTATCTTTGCAGAAAAAAAATGGCAATGGTGTTTCACATACTGGCAATTAAAAATAGAGGTTTGTACTTTATGCTCCTATAAACAGTATTGCCAGAAAAAAGTGGCAAGTCTACGCATTTCATCAAACTTTGTAATTTTCAATATAGTAAACATACCCCCGCATGTTACTGTCTACTCTTATCTACTCTCACAACCAATAGCTTATCAAATAGTGACTATACTTTTTAATATTTGAGCATAGCAAAATTCCTACACGTCCTAAAAATATATTTTCTTAAACTAATAAACATTGAAGAAAAGTAATTAAATCATTTTTCTAATAACTGTTTATGAAAATCACTGTCAATGTAATATTTCTAAGCAGGAATGTCTTCTTTAACACTAATTGTGCTACAATATACCGTGAAATAGTCAGGAAATCTGAAACATTAGTTAAAATTTGCTTTATTTGCCATTAAACAATGACAATATTCTAGCTTTAAATAAAATTGACACTAGTTCCTTATATATTATCTGAGTTATCTTGTACTTAAATACCTTAAATAAAATAAACATTCACATGTACTTGAGCCTATGCTCACGGTACAATTTCCATTTTCGTTATAATTGCCATTGATGGGTTTGATTTTAAATAAATGATTGTGAACTTCAATGATATGTTTAATGTTATTAAAAAAATACATGCTTTTATCTGTATAAAAAAGTACTTAAAAAAAAAAGTGCTAATATTTTATATCAACAGAGCTTTAATATTTCTTACATTACTTACATCTACATCACAAATACACATAATTTTTAATTTAATACTTCTAAATTTGAAGAGTTATATACTCAATTTTATTTATTAAAACTTCGTTTTTTGTATTAAACAAAACTTTAAAATATAGTACATTCATAGTAAATTTTTCAATGACAAATCGTCAAATTTTATCATTGAATTAGTCTACATAACCAATAAAATGATAATAATAGTTATATTTGTTGTGACATATTCGAAATTAGAAGCATTTGTTTAAATAATAATAAATTTTACATGCATATCGTTAAAAACATGAGGAGATATGTTATAAAATTGTTAACCTAACCTTAATTTTTTGAATTCGCAATTGTATTTATCAATGTTGTGCAATCAAAAAATATTATATAACAATAATTTAAAGCTATCAAATCAATATTAATCAGTCATTAACTCACCAACGTAAGAGCAGCTCTTGTAGCAAGTATCTTTCTACCTTTAATAGCACGAACTGTTGCAGTAGCAATTATAGAAGAAGCCATATTAAATTCACTGTAAATACGGATAAATAAAATATCACTGAACTGATTTAAAGTTCAGTAGCCAAAATACATTTAGGTTCCACGCGAGATTACTGTGACAACATACATATTTCATCTTATGAAACAATTTCAAAACATGTTCAACTAAGAGTAGGTTTAACAAGAGGTAACACTCCAATAAAAAAAAACTACGTTTAGAGAGAGACGAAATGTAAAAATCGAACAGAGTAGGGATATATTTTAGATAAAATACTCCGAAAAACAAGCATTTATTCAAACAAACAGTTTATTTAATACTAACATAGTGCTACCTGTCCTGTAAATTATATGAAATTATTCATGTACCATAAAATATATTGTAAGTTTTATCCATACTTACTACATAAGCAAACAAAATTATTTAGACATTTCATTTGTACATATATTTCCAATATAATGAAGAATAATAAAGAATATCTGAAATCTTCAGTTTATAGGTCCATTTTATTCTTCTAGTAAAAAGAAATTATAAAAATTCATCTTGAAAAATCAATGTTCCAAATATCATGCCATTTTGAGATTTGAAAACAAATAGCATATAATATTGAAAGAACAATTTAATAAACTGAACATTTAAAGAACATTTAAATTTCTAATCAAGCAATAAAAGATATTAATTAAGCAGATATATGCAAAACTTATTAGTAGCTCATTTATAGATAATTCTAACGATTGAAAGATAATTCTAAAAATTCATGCAAACTTCGTTTAGTATATGTATAATACAATATCTTTTAACATTTTTAATTTGTTTCAACTTGTGTATTATTTGATTTAGGAAGGGATAAAGCTATTAATTTCGATGAAAAATAGGAAGGCCTGACTTCAATTTACCTATAAATATTTTAATTACTCCATAATCAATTGGTTAATGTATTTTTTGTAAGTGGAGCACATTTATTGTAAAATTAATAATTAAAAATTAAGCAGATTTTTTTCAAACACAGTTATAAGAGATGTACAAGAATCTCCAAAAATAAAACATAAAATGTAGCTGTTACTATATGAAGGTGTTTCTCTAAATAGTGTTAGTTTTGAATGAGGAAAAAAGGATAATGTAATTAAAGGAGTATAGACATATAACTTTATAATGCGCATTTCAAAATTAAATATTTTTACACATAATACAAATAGTAAACAATAATCAAATGTATCAATATCGCGATGATTGAAAGTATATCCCTAACATGTTAAAAGCATTATGTGAGTTCATTATTATGTGTTGTTAAATTATATCAATTTTTATTTATATCACACTTTTATTACTATTTAGATAATATCTAATACTTTTGTTGTTTATATATATATATATATTTTTTTTTTTTTAATTTAAAATATATATATGAATTTCAGTTCACTACATCAAAATGTGTATTTGGTGCTAAAATTATTTAAATTTATTAATATAATCTATTTATTATTTTGTCCTGAATAAACTATTTAATTTAACATTGACATATTTTATTTTAATTGTATTTTAATTAAAAATAAATTAATACATATGTACAACAAAATAAACGCAAAGGTATTAATTATTTGTAAATATACACAATAATTTATGTACCATATAATTACAATGACTATAACTTTCTTCCCATCAAGTGAGTTATTACTCTAGAGTCTTATTTTCTTTTAAAATATTTAGTAAAATTCTTTCTTTCTTTTTGTGCTTTTCAAATTAGAGCCCGCGCACAACCAGCAACATGGCGATCTTTTAGTCATGAGATTAAAGGTGCCGACACCAAGTGAACCTACTGTGCTTTCTTATACTGTGACCCAAATCAGATTCAAACGATAGTGTTACAGTATCTTTCTCATGTCATCACCAATTCTTGTCATTTCTCTATTTTATCTCACTGCGTATATGACCATGAAGATGAAAGTAAACCATAGGTCATAACACTTGTGATTAGAAAACCTGCATGAATTAAGTCCTTTCTCTCATGAAACGAAGTATACTCTAAATTTGTAAAAATATATACAAAATATATACTGTTAAAAATAGCCTTGACAAGATCTAATACGAATATAGCAAATTAATAGCTTTTTATTTAAATTTTGTTTGCGACATTTCTTTTAGCATAGTCTGACTCATTAAATATCAAATACACGATATTTATCGCATGTGGGCTATGCTATGCGATATATGATATTCCAATAATAATTATAAAATATTGTATGCAATAGTTTTTTTTAGAATAAACCCCGTCTTTATTTGACTCTTAAGCCGCATTTAAATTAAGCGAAGGATGGTTCTGTGTCTTTGTCAATATGGCGTCTCCAACTCTTCCGTTTAATCGGCCATTTCGTTGTTCTGTGATATCAGAAGTGTACCATGAGGGACGACGTAACTACTTCGGACGATCCTGTTCAAAAAGAAGAAGAAGTAGCCCATTTTCAAGCACCAGCAATTCAACATAATCCTGATGGCTGGGGTCCTTGTGAACTACCTGATCAATTTAAGGATATACCTTATCAACCATTCTCGAAAGGCGATAGACTAGGAAAGGTTGGTTATTATTTTATTTTCCATTTTATTTCATATTATATATTATAAACTATGCATATTTTTCACATTGATTATTATTATTTTTGCTACAGATATCTGATTGGACAACACCAGCGTTCCAAGATAAGAAATTTCCTAGTAAGTGTCTTTTATATTCATTTAACTTATACGTATGTTTCTAATAAATTTTTTATTTTATTGTTTAGTAAAATTTAATTACAATGTATTTATTATAAATATAATGAAATTTATTCTCTAATATAAAATTATATTATGCTAAACATATTTACAAAAAATCTATAATTTTGAGTTAATCATTATATTTATACATTTCTATATTTTAGAATTATGAAATAAATATTTAATTATTTACACATCTTTTCAGTTACAAATGCATTAATAAGTATTCCTAAGGATTTATTCTTAATAATTTGTAAAGTATGTATTTTATAAAATCCTTTTTTTATATGGGAATAATATAATACTGAAATTAGAATGTATATAGAAACAGGTTTTTTTTTATGTAATTGTTTGTATACAAAGTATCAATGTGATTTTATACTTTTTAAAGCAAATATTTATATTTTCATTCCAAAATTTAAAAGAAAAGCAGATTTTTTATAAGAAAATACTAAATTTCACTTGTTTAAAAAAACCATATAATTAGCATTTATGAACATCAAATATTTATAGGAATGTTATTTGTGGCCCCAATAATCTTTAGTAATGGTAGATATATAAAGTGATATCCATCGACTTTCATATAAATGTGTAATCTATTAATTAATAACAACAGAATAGATTGAATTGTCTTTATAATAATAAATTTTGCATAGATCTTAATAATTTAGATTTATTGGTGTCTATTGTTGATGGTTCACAATAAATGACTAAGCACTATTTTTCTATAAGAATATGACCATGAAATATAGGGTAAATAAAGTTTAATACTTTAATAACTCACTGCTGTTTCAAATTTTGATACAAAATGTTATGTATTTCATTTAAAAAGTTCAAACCTGTCATGATATTTTAGTGAAAATTATTTTAAAAACCTGTTTCTGCACCATATGTTTTGTTTGATATCAAGGAGTTTTTATGTAAGATAAAAAATCTTCTTAAAGAAAACTTATTACAGAAGGTATTTGGAGTAGACATATGATACATTGTCTGTATAAAAGTAGTGATAATAAACTATGTATAATATTGTTTAAAATATTAATTTCAAAATTTTGGAAATAGTATATAGGAATATATTCATTATTACATTAGAAGTAGAAAAATATTGGCGCAAGTACAATGTACAAGCTGAATATTCAAATCAAAATGACACTTTAAAATAATCATTAACTTGCCTTGTTATTGAGATGTCTTAACATATTATGTATGTATAAGAAAATGATGGGTAGATATATTAAGGAATAAACTTAAACATAAATCTTTAATTGTTGTTTTTGATGAAGACTGAAATGTATTTATTGATAAATAATGCATATATATCAAGAAATGTTCCAAGTTTTCAAACTGATTTTGTTTGTTGTAATATAAGTTTTGAATGTGCAAAAACTTTTAAATCTTTTTAACGAGTCTAATTGTTTTCTTAATTTTCAATTATTTGTATATTTTAAAGTGATGTTAATAGCTAATCAATGAACAGTTAAATAGTATTTACTATTTATTAATTATAATGATACATATTACATATATGTATCATACTTACTATATATATAGTTTCAGTGACTAAATCTCGTAATTTCATTTAATGGTTAATATGTAAATAAAAATTGCTATAAATCTTGATTTTATAAATATAAGGAGTTATGTATATAATTTAATGTAGATAACAATTTAATTAATATAAATAATTTGCATGAATTACTATTACTGGATAAGAACATACAATTAATTTTATAAAACATGCATTATACACATTTAAAATTCACTGCGCAGTGACACTACCATAGTTCATACACCATCCATCTGCATACATCATGTTCGCATGTACAACCATTATATTACCTACCACTTGATTTACTAGTTTTGTTTGTGCTATTATTCTCTTCATTTTTATTAGTATCTATTATCAAATATTTTTCTCTTTTTATATTGTACAGGTCTGTAATGATTTTGTACTTGGGACAGTAAAAGATATTGCTTATAACAACCCTTCTGCAACAACAAAGCCTTTCCCAATTTTTGTAGTATTTTTTCCATATCCTTAATAGGATTTTCTGTTGTAACATTATTTAGTATACTACTATCACAGTATTTTTTCAACCTTTATTTCGCTTGAGAGAATCAATGTTTTCTCTACCTACCTGAACTTAGCACCCGACTTTCAAAAATTTTATTTCTTTCAATTGTATCGTATTCAGCTACGTTTGTACCCGTTTGTACCACCTTTCATTTCGTTTGTACCCTAAGGGGTGAAAAATACCCAGCACCCCACTTCAACATTTTTTATTTCTTTCAAAGCCATCATAAAAAGGGACGTCTGTAGAGGTTTGTACCACCCTCACTTTCGTTTGTACCAAGAGGTGCGCTTGTACCGCCTTTCGAAAGTACCCCCAAGGGGTAACTTCGCCATTTTCTGAGATATTTCAAATTTTCTCGTGGGTGCTGATTCCTAGTCGTTTGTACCCGTTTGTGCCACTTTTACTTTCGTTTGTACCTCAAAGGGTTCGTTTGTTTGCCTTTGAAAAGATCCCCTAGAGGTAACTTCGCCAATTTTGGGCAGTTTTCAAATTTTCTTGGGGGTTCTGTTTCCTCTTCGCCTGTAGAGGTTTGTACCACTTTTACTTTCATATATTTAGTTGTAATTTCAAATGCTGAACGTACATCGATGACTTTACTACAATAAGATATTGCAAGTAAATATAACTCAAATTACATCGTGTTTGGTATCATTTTAATCAGAAATACAAAGCAAATACGATGGTAAAAGTTCCATTGACGAAAAACCAAAAATAAAGAATTTTGATTTCTGAATTTAAAAAACAGAACACGCGCGAGTCTTTCGTATTTGTCGAACGCTTCAACCTTCTACCTCTCTTTCTTTTCCATTCGCCTTCCGTTTTTATGTTAAAAACTTTATTCACTCGTTACACATGCAATAGTTAACGTAATTATATCATGTTTGGTGTCATTTTAACCAGGAAAGCTAGATAAATACAACAGTAAAAATTTCATGAAAAATTAGTAAGAAATCAGAAAATTGCAATCTTTTCCTTTTCTTGCATTAGTATGTGTCTCATCGATACTCGATGTTCGTCGGCTCTGTAAACGATCGTATGTAGCCTTTAACTGTTTATTAATTTTTACTCTTACGACAAAGATATTTTTCACATTTACGAACACCATACTGTATATGTACAATATCGCAGTTAACCCAACGGTATTTTTTAAACAGTCGGTATAGACGAACCCTTTGAAGTACAAACGAAAGCAAAAGTGGTACAAACCTCTAGAGACGAATAGGAAACAGCACCCCCAAGAAGATTTGAAAAATTCCCAAAATTTACGAAGTTACCTCTAGGGGGTATTTTCAAAGGCCGGTATAAACGAACCCTTTAAAGTACAAACGAAAGTAAAGGTGGTACAAACCTCTATGGACGTCCCTTTTTATGATGGCTTTGAAAGAAATAAAAAATGTTAAAGTGGGGTGCTGAGGTATTTTTCACCCCCTAGTAACTTTTTACCCCTTAGGGTACAAACGAAATGAAAGGTGGTACAAACGGGTACAAACAAAGCTAAATACGATACAATTGAAAGAAATAAAATTTTTGAAAGTCGGGTGCCAGGTTCAGGTAGGTGTTTTTTCTGTCCATATTTTTGCATTCATACCAGTTTGCACATTGTAGCATCTTATTAAAAATTTTACTCTTTGATACATAATAATTGCATTCAATAATCTATTATTCTAGTAAGTGCTAATTTTTACGATCTTATTTTATCTATTTCTAGTTTTATCATGTAGCTGGGTTATTCCACGCCAAATCGATCACATTTGGACCTTATCATCTGTGATTTTACTCTAATCAAAATATGTTGTAATCCGTGAGAAATTTGAGGGGAGGGGGTTTAAAGTTATTTTTTTGCCGGTTTCGAAGTTGTTAAAAAATAACAAGCTTTCAAAGTTTTCAATATTTGCACATTTTAGCGAAAATAGGATTCACTTACGAATTTTTTTCTCAGAAACTACTCATCCGATTTAGCTAAATATTTATTTGTTTACTCATAAAGGATTGGTCTATTTTAAATTATTTTTTTTTAAATTCGTCAGTTTGTTATAAAATATAAAAAAAAAATTAAACAAATTATACTTTTTGCTTTTTTTTCAGTGAGGACTATAAAGGATTTAAATTTGGAAAAATATAGTCATATTCTTCAAAATTTCCCTTTTAATATAAGACCTTAAGAAAGATGGAGCTTCGAAAATTGATGTCTCAATAAACTGAAATAGGATGCGGTGTACCTCCGTTTCAAGTAGACGAGTCGTACGTTCCGCCATTATGATCGGTTGTTTTGTACCACTGTTCTTAAAGCAATACGAGAAGATTTTGTACACAACTAAATAACCCTATTCATACCCCGAAAGGTATACTAGCAGTCACTCTTGATCAATAATGCATATTCAGTTACGTCAAACCTAACACTGAAGCGATATGAGTGGGATCCATTTGTTCGGTCATCAGTTTCAAAATATTAAAATAGTAAAAATTGTTAGGTTGTAAAAAACATTGACAGGGGAGCTGCGCAATATAAAAGTAAAGAGAATTATATTAATTCCACTAATTATTTTTACGATTTCGATGTTTCTGTAGAATGACATTGTTTTGTAATAACTCATGGTAAGGGACCATATGCTGGTACTTAAAGGAGCATTAAGGCACTTGCATACTACACGCATACTACATGCATACTACAGTATTCTCTCCGTAAATGTTAAAATGATCTCTACCGTAAATGTTAAAATTCTATCCCCACTCCTGGGGGGATCCTCCTCGAAATTAGTCAAGAATGAAACACAATCAATCGCCGAAACGACGAGGATCTAATCGGTGAGACACATACTAATGCAAGCAAAGGAAAAGATTGCAACTTTCTTATTTCTTACTATTTTTTCATGAAACTTTTACTATCTTATTTGTCTAGTTTTCCTGATTAAAATGACACCAAACATGATATAATTACGTTAACAAATGCGTGTGTAACGAGTGATTAAAGTTTTTAACATAAAAGAGGACGGCGAATGGAAAAGAAAGAGAGGCAGAAGGTTGACGCGTTCGGCAAACATGAAAAAATCGTGCGTATTCTGTCTTTTAAATTCAAAAATCAAAATTCTTTATTTTGGGGTTTCGTGAATGAATCTTTGATTATCGTATTCGTCTCGTTTTTTTTATTAAAATGGTACCAAACGATATAATTAAAATCACAATTACTTGTATAGCAAGCCGTTAGGAGGAATTCGTATCTCTACTGTAAACGTAGTTTCCCGTAAGTGTGAAAGCCCGAAACTTTTATGGCTTGTTACATAAATAATTACGATCGTAATCATATCATGTTTGGTGTCATTTTAATCAGAAAGACGAGACAAATACGATGGTAAAAGTTCCATTAACGTAAAACCAAAAATAAAGAATTTTGATTTTTGAATTTAAAAGACAGAACACGCACGAGTCTTTCATGTTTGCCGACTGTTCGAAACTGTATCCCTTCTTGTCTTTTGTATCGCTGTCTCTTTCTACGTTTTTAAATGATCTGTACGATATGTGCAGCAAAGTTATCCCCACCACTGGGGGGAAGACCCCTTCAGACGCCAAGAAGCTCGATCGCCGAGAAATGTAACATGATCCGGGGTCGGGTATATCCGTGAAGCAATACATATGCAAATATAAAACTTTTTTATTTTTGATTTTTTCGAGAACCAACTTTTACCAATAGATTCTTTACATTTTTCTGATTAAAATGAGACCAAACACGACATAATTTGGGCTATATTTACTGGTTTAATTGACGATAAAAGTTTTTCATGTCGAAGAGGATAGCGAGTCAAAAAGAAAGAGACGCTACGATCGTGGCAGTCGGCAAACATCATAAAATAATTTTAAGAAAAAAAAATACGCCGACTTCGAAATGCACTAAAAAGTATAAAATAATTTCTATTTCCTAATGAAGTAATTTCTATTTCATTCAATCATACAATTACGTAACAGATATGAATGAAACCTATTTACTCGTTAGGTAGCATATTAAATGCATTTCAACCTTTTCGGAGGCGAAAATACTGAGGTATTCTTAATTTTGCGCCGTCTCCGAAAAGGTTGAAATGCATTTAATATGCTACCTAACGAGTAAATAGGTTTCATTCATATCTGTTACGTAATTGTATGATTGAATGAAATAGAAATTACTTCATTAGGAAATAGAAATTATTTTATACTTTTTAGTGCATTTCGAAGTCGGCGTATTTTTTTTCTTAAAATTATTTTATTTCACGCTTTTTAGTGGAATGGGGAGAATTGTATAGGATACTGTGAGAAATTTCTTACATAACAATACCAAAGAATAGGATTTTGCAATAACAATAGTTATTATACATGTGCAGTAAAGACTGGATAACTGCAACAAAATCGGGACCCAAGCGTTGCAGTTATAGAGTCGAGGTGTCGATTTTGTGTTTACATTTGGCTCGAGCCGAGCGCCGAACGTAGAAAAGGACAGAGACTGAAAGAGAGAGAGAGGTCCGAGGAAAGAAAACAATCGGCAGGACGTATCGATGTGACAACACTAATGCAACAGTAAAATTTTTTTATTTTTTGGTTTTGCTAAATATTACTTTTACCAATGTAATTGTGAGATTCTCCTGATCAAAATAAGACCAAATACGGCATAATTTGACCAACATTTGTTTATGTACCAATATTGTTTGTTTTTTCGAGTGTATTGAGGTGCGATTTTATATGGAACCAAAAGACCATTACTCACCCGACTTTACTAAAAATTTAATTTTTAATAGCCTCTCACGTTCGCTCTCTGTCCTTTCCTACATTTAGCGGTCGACGCGAGCCAAATGTAAACAAAGAATCGACACCTCGACTTGATAACTGCAACACTTGTTCCCGATTTTGTTGCAGTTATCGAGTCGAGGTGTCGATTCTTAACTTTTAAATAGCCTCTCTCGTTCGCTCTCTGTCCTTTCCTACGTTTAGCGGTCGCCGCGAGTCAAATGTAAACAAAGAATCGACACCTCGACTTGATAACTGCAACAAAATCGGGAACAAGCGTTGCAGTTATCGAGTCGAGGTGTCGATTCCTTGTTTACATTTGGCTCGCGTCGACCGCTAAACGTAGGAAAGGACAGAGAGCGAACGAGTGAGGCTGTTTAAAATTAAATTTTTAGAGAAGTCTGACGAGTAATAGTCTTTTGGTTCCATACAAAATCACGCCTCCATACACTCGAAAAAACAAACAATATTACTACATAAACAAATGTTGTTCAAATTATGCCGTGTTTGGTCTTATTTTGATCAGGAGAATTTCACAATTACATTGGTAAAAGTAATATTTAGTAAAACCAAAAAATAAAAAAGTTTTACTGTTGCATTAGTGTTGTCACATCGATACGCCGGTTCGGATTATATTACATACGCTGCTCGCTCGTCAAGTGTCAAAATTCAAGGGGGATCCCCCTAAGTGGTGGGGATAGTAACGTTGCAGTTATCCAGTCCATCGTTTGTCGCAGTTATCCAGTCTTTACTGTATACTGATTTTCGGCCGACAAGACGTGTTTGTAAAAACAGTAGAAAATCGGCGACTGCATGTTGACTCATACACCACCAGAGACACGGAGGCATACGTAGTATTCAATATATTAGTAACAATAGTTTTACGGTAATAACTCGAAAACTAAAGCTTCCCCTTAATTGTGGATAAGGAAAAAGTTGTTTAGAATCGTGTCCCTGATAACATATTAAAAGGACATGAAAATCGTCCAAAGTTGATTTCAAAACTTTTCAACAATTTTTCGCTAATATCTCGAAAACTAAACCTTTCCGCGAAATTTGTATAGGAACAAAATTGTTTAGAATCATGTCCGTGATAAGATATTAAAAGCGCACTAAAATCGAGAAAAGTTTATTTCAAAAGTTGCCGGTTTTTTTGCAATAACAATACTTTGCAATTAAAAAATGAAAAATTTGTTGATAATGGTACCAATGGGGAGTCAGAACCTACGAGATGCAAAAGGTTTCGTTCCGATCGGTGCATCCAGTTAGGCGTAATCGGCGGGCATAAATAGAAAATAATAATAATAATGAAGAAAAAAAAAAAAAAAAAAAAATACTGATCGAATTGAGTAACCTCCTCCTTTTTCGAAGTCGGTTAAAAAAGTCTATTCAATTGTTCACAATCCTAATACGTTGCTAACTTTTTTATTTTTTATCAAATTTTTATAAAACTTTCTCTATCATGTTCGTGACATTTTCCTGATTAAAATGAGACCAAACACGACGTAATTCGAGTTATATTTACTTGCAATATCTTATTAGAGTAAAGTCATCGATGCACTCGTAACACTTGAAATTACAAGTAAATATGGCTCGAAGTACATCGTGTTTGGTCTCATTTTAATGAGAAAAATGTTACAAATATGATGAAAAAAATTTCACAAAAAAAAAATAAAAAATAAAAAAGTTTTATTCTTGCCTTAGGAGTGTCCTTCTGGTAGGTCACTGTTTGTTTACGTTCAGCCTCCTTCGCTCGAAATGTAGGAACTGTACGATATCTGCACCAGTTCGACGTTCGGCAAAACATCAATCAATGTAGGAACTGTACGATATCTGCACCAGTTCAGACCCGAGAATGGTGCACATATCGAATATTTACTGTACATACCTACCCCGTAAATGTTACAATCAAGACCGGCAGAAGTACATTTACGAAGAGAATACTATAACTTAAAAAGACCGTAAAGAAATCAAATTCTCGCCCCTAAAAATCTATTGGAATGGACAGAATTATCTTTCTAAACATAGCATTTAATTATCTAACACAAAATGAATACATTAAACATGCGGATTGTTTACAAGCATACGTTTTAACAGCGTCATCAATAAATAGGCACTAGAAGTTTGCACAGCTTTGCGTCATTATTAAATAAAGAAATAAGACTTGCTTGTGCGATAATGAAGGCTCTGTGTTTAGTGTAATGAGACAGTTGTCATTATAATTTTTTCCACAATTCTTAAGTCTATACCATACAATGATGTTCTCCATACTTTTCATCATAAACCCCTTTATCCCATTACGATAGAAGAAAGCCGCCACTTTTTCACGGTTTCCATCGAGCAATGACGCTTATTTTCCAGAATACAAACAATAAATGTAGGAGCTTATGTATAAATGAAATTCTGATTAAAATATGTGATTGGCCAAAGATGGTTATTAATATACTTTTCGAGATATGAACAGGGTCATTTAGCATACGAAATCTTGCATTGCTTTGAGAACAGTGATATAAAACAACCGATTATAATAACAGAATGTACGACCGTCTATCTCAAATGGAGGTTACCATGTCCTTGTGACGTCACTTTTCGAGGTTCCATCTTTCTGACGGGCTCATTTCAAAGAGGAAATTTTGAGGAATATGACCATATTTTTTTAATTTAAACCCTTTACGTCCCTCATTGAAAAAAAGTGCAAAAAGAGAATTTATTTAAATTTTTCGATATTATAAAACAAATTGATGAAGTCGAAAAAAATATTTTTTGATAGCACAATCCTTTATGCATGAAGTAAAAAAATATAACTAAATCGGACTACTAGTTTTTGAGAAAGAAATTCGTACGTGAAGACTATTTTCACAAAAATGGATAAAATGGCTTCTTATTTCTTAACAAATTCGAAACCGGCATAATGGTGACTTACAGCCCCCTTTATTTCACACTGACTATAATATACTTCGATTAAAACAAAATGGCAGATCGTGAGGTCAAAAAGTAATCGATTTGACGTGGTATGACCTGTGTGATATCATCGAGATGTTTCCTAAGTTTCGGAAGAAATTATAACACAGTTGCTTTATTTGTTGCATCATTTTACAATATAAGGACAATTATACATTTTCCAAAAAGACATACAAGGATTTGTGAAGCGAATAAAAAAGTATTAACGTATATTTTTTAATTTAAAACTTATTTGTAGCTTACTCAAATTGTTCGCTAAAAGGACAAGCGTTGGCAAATTTAGAGCTACATAGTCAGCCACAAAAGTATTCGTCCATTTACCATATTCGACATATATGGAAGAAATAGTAGGCAAATAAATGTACAATTTTTCATATAAAAGTACAAAAGCAAACCTTTATTTACGTAAAATAAGACACCATTCGCGAAAGTTGATAGATAGTATATAGAAAAAATAATTAAAGGGTATGCTGAAGTATATTAGAAAATGGCACTATAAAAGTATTCGTCTATTGATGATTTTGTTAAATTATAGATATTTTAAACTTATAAATAGTTGTTTAATGTTATTAATTTAACATTTTATAGGATATCTGTTAAATCTGATTATAACTTCAAGTCTTCTAGGCATTGATTTTATTAATTTTTCTGTAAATTCCACATATATTGTTTGCCATTCTTCCTTAAATCGCTCTTTTAAATCTTCTTTATTTTTAGATGGTCGTTGCTTAATTTTCTTTATATTTTCTATAACGTCATAGATTTAAATAAAAACTCATTCTCGATTAAAACTAGAGGTATGTGTACATATATTGTGTACAATATGTTCATTGATTTCTACAATATATTCAAGGATCATCGACATCGGAAAGTATATATAATTTTGGTACATCTGTAACAACCCTGGAACCTAAGTTCAGTTTATTACAAGCGCTGAAAGGTAAAGAGCGGCTTTTACCCCTAAACGACTCGATTCTACAAATTAAGATTGTGGGATTCGTGTGGTGCGCGGTTAAGGATTGAAATCCAAAGATCAATATCTTTCAACAATTAAATTTATTCAATAAAAAGAAATAAAACTAACAAATAACAATAACAACAAATAAAGAAAAGTATATAGATTATAATTGATTAATTAGAATAGAGAAACTAAATAGATCTTGAAATAATAATAGTAATATAATTTGATAAATTAAACAATATGTAATTGATAATTGTAAATTTAACGATATGAAACTCGCTATGTAATACTTTATATTGGACCGTATCTGAATCGGGGCTCTGATAAAGCAAACTTCGCATTCGTAATATTCACTAAATTTGATACACGATTTTTGTGTTCGACGCTATAATCTAAGAGCAATTCGGTATCTAGATATATATATATATATATATATATGAAATTTTATAAAGTTAATAATGTTAGCGCTTTGTAATCTACCGCCGCGAGGAATTCGATCTAAGTGAAATTCTCTAAACGCACCTAAATACGCTTTCGCAAAAATTAGACAGATTTATTCTACTATCTAACGCGGTGTAGTCGACTACGGAAAACGCCAAAGTGAGAACAGTATTCTTTTAGTAGCTCAAGTTACCGGACTTTATCTGACTCTAATAACTTATTTCTTCGGAACAGTTACTCTTTATCATCTGACTCGACAACTAATTGTTCATGACCCTTTTAGCCAGAACGAATACTGACAACCAAGACCGGATCGCCTAATTGGGGAGCCTGTTGTTCACTGGCTACTAAACGACCCAACGATACCGGAATCAGATGAACAATATAGGTCTGACAGGGTAGCAACTCAACTGACTCTAATTGTAAAAGTCGTAATTGCTAGACTGCCCTCGCTGGCATGTCAGCAATTTGACCAAGATCAAGTACGAGTAGCTGTGGGCTTTTCGCTCGATGTCTTAGTCTTTTCTGGCGCAAAGTATCGCACTCTCCTGACGGAGTTCCGGTTACAAGATCGCTTGAACGGGGAGCCTGTTGTTCACAGCGACCAAGTACCCGAATGGCAAACACCCGCTTGACCAGTCAAGGCTTAAGAATCTGTTGGCCCTTTAACAGCGGAAACTGTTCCTATGTATTCTTAGAGAGTTGTAACTAATTCGACTTCGAAGACTGTTCTGACCCGAGACGAGTTTCGCTCGCCCTTTTATACTCGCAGGTCCGCAGAATTCCTGGAATTTCTGTGACGTCAGAATATCTAAATTTCATATAATTTCGTTATTATACATTAATTATAAAATTGAACGGTTTAATTATATTTTAAATATCGCTCTCTAATTTTTGACTAACAGTTCGGTATTAAAATAATAGTGTGGCGGTGTTTTAGCGAAAAATGTATTTTCTATCCTTTTCTAATTAGTTATGCACGAGTTCTACGAGAGTCAAATCTATTCCGATTTACAGTTTTCTTTTGTTGAAGGAGATAATTCTGGTTTCGGATATTAATAGATCGGTATTAATTAATTTTACATATATATATATAAATTGATTTAGTTAATTTAATTAATTTAATATCTGATAACGTCGTAGATAGAAACAAGAGAGACAGGGAATAGTATAATTTTTTTTTTTTTTCCCCTATGTGTGCCCGCCGATTACGCCTAGCTGGATGCACCGATCGGAACGAAACCTTTTGCATCTCGTAGGTTCTGACTCCCCATTGGTACCATTATCAACAAATTTTTCATTTTTTAATTGCAAAGTATTGTTATTGCAAAAAAACCGGCAACTTTTGAAATAAACTTTTCTCGATTTTAGTGCGCTTTTAATATCTTATCACGGACATGATTCTGAACAATTTTGTTCCTATACAAATTTCGCGGAAAGGTTTAGTTTTCGAGATATTAGCGAAAAATTGTTGAAAAGTTTTGAAATCAACTTTGGACGATTTTCATGTCCTTTTAATATGTTATCAGGGACACGATTCTAAACAACTTTTTCCTTATCCACAATTAAGGGGAAGCTTTAGTTTTCGAGTTATTACCGTAAAACTATTGTTACTAATATATTGAATACTACGTATGCCTCCGTGTCTCTGGTGGTGTATGAGTCAACATGCAGTCGCCGATTTTCTACTGTTTCTACAAACACGTCTTGCCGGCTGATAAAAAGCGTGAAATAAAATAATTTTTAGAAAAAAAATACACCGACTTCGAAATGCACTAAAAAGTATAAAATAATTTCTATTTCCTAATGAAGTAATTTCTATTTCATTTAATCATACAATTACGTAACAGATATGAATGAAACCTATTTACTCGTTAGGTATTATATTAAATACATTTCAATCTTTTCGGAGGCGGCGCAAAATTAAATAACATATTCAAAATAATCTTTTAATTTTGCGCCGCCTCCGAAAAGATTGAAATGTATTTAATATAATACCTAACGAGTAAATAGGTTTCATTCATATCTGTTACGTAATTGTATGATTAAATGAAATAGAAATTACTTCATTAGGAAATAGAAATTATTTTATACTTTTTAGTGCATTTCGAAGTCGGTGTATTTTTTTTCTAAAAATTATTTTATCTTGGATCAACGCTGGTCTCAAGGATTTCGGCGAGTATCGCGGCGCATAAACACATTATAACGTAACGGAAATTCTTATACAAACTATTTATTAGAAAAATATAATAAAATAACATATTATCTTGTTTTAATTATTCCAACTCAATATTCAATTCTTTTATAGAAAATATTACCTACTCTAAATCAAAATTATAAGATAATTAATATAAATGATAATATATATTTATTATATTGATTACCGACTGTCGAATTTGATAGATATGGTAATAGATACCTAATGTATTGGCAACTACGGTCGATAATTGACTATTCTAATCGATGGATAGAAGATTGTCGCGATGATGCCGGTAGAAAGAAAAAAGGTTCCCCAGGGACGTTACACATCTACTGAAGTTATTAAATGCTATTTGTATCGTATTGACTTTGATCGTTACGCAGTTTTTATAAAAATAATGAACAAGCAGTAATCTTATGCTAATGCATACATACATATATTACTATGGATACGTATGCAGGATTTATTGTAACAGTAGCTTTTGGCAAATCCTGAAAAGTAAAAAATCTGCCTATTACATACAGTGGAGGACAAAAGTATTCGTATACTTGAAATATAGAAATAAAAGCAACAATATTTTTTATATCATTAAGTATATTTAATCATATATAGCTGTATATTATACATAACACTTCTAGCAACAAATGACCCAAAGTCGAAGCCAATAACATCATGTAGTGACTTGAATTGATTTGAAATTCACGAGACCATAAGAAATCGTCGGGGCAAAAGTATTAATTTAGTCAGTAGTAATCGTGGCGAATATACTTTAACACTAATATTTGCAATGTATCGTCGAAATCTTTCTAACATGGAGAAATTTTTTATGTTTCAAAATAATGTATGAACTTGATCGAGCAGGAGGGTAAATAAAAAGTTAGTTAGACAGAATTGAGCCTGAAAATCGTAAAAAATTTATTGGCTCGAATGATCCGATTTAGGGGAAAAAGTCTTGTGGTATAAAAAACCCCTTGCAATATATATTTGCTCGTCATTGAACGGTGAAAGTATGAGCGAATATATGTATATACGTTGTGTATGTTGTTGAGTATGATTGTTGATTGATTTGAGGAGCACAGAGTCTCGCTCAATGTTGTTACGATTCGTGTTATAGTCCGCATTGCGTAGGACTGTTCACGATGATTTATTCCAGGAGTGTAGAGTCCCACTCGAATAGTGTTACGATATGTATTTCATGCCACCCTACATTGAATATTTTACGTTACTCTAGGTGGAACTTCTTGTTTCTCAGTCCGACGCGCACAAGATTCAACGATCGACAGTCTATTTAATATATAAAAATCGCCCGAACACCCTCGCATTTCAGAGGATGACAATTGAGAAAAACCTATGCCTTTGTTTGTTAAAACTGCGTGAAAAAAAAAGGTAAGACCGGTCCGGACAGGATTTGATAGACAAAAAGGTCCTCGCTGACCCGTATTTCGAGGTATAAAGTTATTCATGGTGGTCTATGCGTCGAACCACTTGAACTTTGTAATAAATTCTTTAGTTGCGGCAACGATTTAAGTTCGCGTGCGAACATGTAATATGGGGCAAAGCGCAAAGAAACAACATTGAAAGAAAGAAAAATTGTTATATGGTTACATGAAGAAGGTAAATCATACAGGAATATATCAGAAATACTAAAAAGAAATCGATCGACTGTACAAAGTATTATAAACAAGTATCAAGAAGGAGGAATATTGCGGAATAAGGAAAGAACCGGTAGATCCTGAAAATTATCTAAAAGAGAAAAGCGTAAAATCGTCGGAACTATTAAACAAAAACCAGATACCAGTGCATCTGAAATTACATTACACCTTAAAGAATATATGCTGAAGGAAATTTACCCTAAAACAGTACGAAAACTGATCGATATTGGACCGGATATAACAGTAGAGTTGCAAGGAAGAAACCACTTGTAAGCAAAGTAAACTAAAAGAAAAGATTAGAATTTATAGAACAATATATAAATGCTAATGACGACTTCTGGAAAAACATAATACTTTCCGAAGAGTCAAAATTTAATATTTTTGAGTCGGACAGTAGTAAAAAATATGGCGGAAAGCTAATACTGAATTGGATTTCAAAAATATGCAACCGACGACGAAACACGGAGGTGGAAGTGTGATTGTGTGGGGATGTATTGCTGTTTCTGGAAGCGGCAATTTAGCAATAATAGATGAAATAATGGATAAATATTTATATTTAAATATTTAAAAAAAAAAATTTGAAGTAATGCAGATGAATTAAAATGAATTAGATTTATGAATTAGATGAATTTTATTTTCTGCAAGACTGTGACGCGAAACATACAGCCTATATGTATAATGCGTTAGTTGTTGTCAATACCAATACTCTTCACAGGTTAGCAACTCCTTCACAATTGCTTGACTTAAATCCTATTGGACATGTATGGGCGAAATTAGAAAAAAATGTGCAAAAACATGATATAATGTCGAAAAAGCACTTGAAAGAAATATTAAAAAGAAAATGGTGTAATATAGAACCTGTCTTCGTTAAAAATTTGGTATTGTCAATGCCCGAAATATTACATAAAGCGATTCGCCGGAAGCGTTATAATACGAAATATTAATTTATAAAATTTCTGCGAAAATAATTATAGCAATAATTAAATGTACGAATACTTTTGTTCCGGCGATTTCTTATGGTCTCGTGAATTTCAAGTCATTTCAAGTTATTACATGATGTTATTGCCTTCGGTTTTAGGTCATTTGTTACTCTAAATGCAATGTTTAATATACAGCTATATGTGATTAAATATATTTAATATTATAAAAAATATTATTTTCTTATTTCTATGTTTCAAGTGTACGAATATTTTTGTCTTTCACTGTATTCAGAACAAAAATACTCAAGGTTCTGATTACCACAACATCTGTATTTGAACTTTATTTTGCTTTCTAAAATACTGATTTATATGCGAACAAATTTTCTACTATTTCTACTACTTTATCGACTTAGTTTCTTCAAGTACTACTTTATGTTTGGTTGTACAACTAGATCAGAAGCACAATACAATAATAAATCGCAATATTTTTGTATAAATATTATTTAAAATGTATTGCACGTATAATATATTCTACAGGGTGTCCGCGCCAAAGTGTGACAACGTGATATCTCATGAACTATTGATGCCACGAAAAAGTGCTTATATGGAAATTGCAGGGCAAAAGAGGCTCTATGTTTTAGCAGAAGCAAAATTTTTTTATTATTATTAATGTAAAAGATATGATGGTGAAATTTCGTTTTTTGAATGGAACTATATGTTTTTTTTTCCGATCAGGCGGTAGTGCTTTTCAAGACGCATTCATCAAGGTTTTATGTACTTACCCGATTTTGATTAGTTTTCGTGATATAACGGTTACAAATTTAGTGATTTTCAGCAGTGACGTCTCGGTTTGACGAGTAAGTCATAAAAACGGTTTTATTGTTACGGTAAGTGCCGCAGGTTTGACTCTGCCTGCCGAAACAGATAGCCGGGGTCTATGGTCGAAATATTAGGTTGTCCGGAAAGTTCTTTTCGTTTTTTTAATAGGTGTTAAGTTTGAAATATTTTGCGTTCAGTGTATTATTCTTAAGTAATATATAATCCGTTCTGTTCTACCACCCTTCTGCCATCTTTCTGGAAGCCTCATAATGCCACTTTTCCAAAATTCTCTTGGTTTACTGTTAAAATATTCTTCAAGACCGATTTTTATTTCATTAATTGATATGAATTTTTTATTGCGAAGAAAATTTTTTAGGGAAAGCAACAAATAATAATCCGATCACGCAATGTCTGGAGAGTATGGGGGATGTGGTAGAACATCCCAATCGAAGTCTAAAAGTTTCTTTCGCACAGGTAAAGAAATGTGTGACCTCGCGTTGTCATGGTGGAACGCGACACCACGTCTATTCACCAATTCTGGACGTTTTGTGAATATAGCTTCCCTAAATTTTTCGAGTTGCATGCAATATTTCTCGTTGTTAATTGTTTCCCTTGGTTTTTCATTGAGGTAGGCCTTGATAAGATCGGTGTCAGTGGTGGATGGACGGCCGCTGCGAACTTCATCTTTAAGATTGAAATTTCCGGCTTTAAACCTCCTAAACCAATTACGGACATTTTGAACAGTTATAGAATGATCTCCATAAACATCACAAATCTCTTTTGCGGTATTTCCAGGCGTAATGTCTCTTTTAAAACAGTAAAACATGACATGACGCAAATGCATCTTTTGATCTTCCATCTTTCACAACGCGAAAAATAGGGATTCAATTTCTACTGATGCTTAAAACAGTCCTCTTGTAGTGCCAGAGAATGACACTGGACCAAATAATTGATTTTGGAGTGATCTGGATGTTTGTTTACTTAAGCACAACAATGTAAAGCCTCGAGCGACAAACGCGAAAAGAACTTTCCGGACAACCTAATAGTAACTCCGAAGAGTAAGAAACGTGAAAATTATTATCCATTACGGTCTAAGTTTTCCGTATCGAAGATGATATTAATAATTTGGAAGGTTGGGATATTTATTTAAATGTTTCAGTAGAGGGTAGGTATAAAGACAATTTAACAAAAAATAATATGCAAAAAATTTATTCCACGTGCTTTCCGCTATTTGAAATACAAGTTTGTGGCTGCGTAAAGTATTCAACGACAAATGAATAGGTTGTGGTGGACCAATTTCTTGGCCACCGCGGTCACCTGATTTAACCTCGTGCAATTTTTTCTTGTGGGGTTACATTAAACAAGAGATTTATAAAACACCGATAAACGTTATAACTAACTTAAAAAATAGAATACACAATGCATGCGTAAATATTCCGTGCGAAATTATGGAAAACGTCGAGAACGAATTTGTAAAACGTATACAAACTTGTATTTCAAATAGCGGAAAGCACGTGGAATAAATTTTTTGCATATTATTTTTTGTTAAATTGTCTTTATACCTACCTTCTACTGAAACATTTAAATAAATGTCCCAACCTTCCAAATTATTAATATCATCTTCGATACGAAAAACTTAGACCGCAATGGACAATTCTTTTCACGTTTCTTACTCTTCGGACCTGCCGTTCTGACCATAGACCCCGGTTATCGGTTTCGGCAGGCAGAGTCAAACATGTGGCACTTGCCGCAACAATAAGACCGATTTTATGACTTACTTGTCAAACCGAGACGTCACTGCTGAAAATCACTAAATTTGTAACCGTTATATCACGAAAACTAATGAAAATCGGGTAAGTACATAAAGCTTGATGAATTCATCTTGAAAAGCATTATTGCCTGATCGAAAAAAAAAATATATAGTTCCATTTAAAAAACGAAACTTCACCACCATATCTTTTACATTAATAACAATACAAAAATTTTGCTTCTGCCAAAACGTAGAGCCTCTTTTGCCCTGCAATTTCCATATAAGCACTTTTCCGTGATATCAATAGTTCATGAGATATCACGTTGTCACACTTTGGCGCGGACACCCTGTACATTCTATTTACTTCACATTTTATACTTCGTTTCAACGTAATCACATGATTACATCTATATTTAATTTAATTTTTTAATTTTCAGTATTACACTGTTTCTTCTTTCAATGATACTGATTTGCAATTTTTGTCTTATGTTGGTCATAAAGAATGCTTAAAGTTAAGAATTTTATTAACGTCTTATTCTTAACTCATACTCATTTAATACATTTAATAATGTTGTTGAGTAATATATTCTTTTATTTATAAATATAAACGAATAATTTATTTCATTACTAAAAGTATGTGTTTTTTTTTTTTAGATAAATACACATCACAGTTTGGTTCAGGCAGCCAATATGCTTACTTCCACGATGAAGATGAGACAACCTTCCATTTGGTTGATACAACTCGTGTACAAAAACCACCCTATCAACGTGGTGGTCGTTTTCGTCATAATCAAAGAAATTTACGTGGCCGTGGAAATCAACGTGGAGCGTTAAGTCAAATGCAACAACTGGGTAAACTAAAACTTCGAGAAAGAGATCGTAAGGGTCAAACGAAACGCTGGGGTAGGCAGCAAGGCTTACGGAACCATAAAAATCAACCGCCAATTAAAATTCGCGATGCTTCTGTTACTGTAAGACCAGATTGGGTTACAATTGAAGAAATGGATTTCCTACGTTTAGCGAAATTATCTTTACCTAGTGTGAAGGATGGGGAAGACATTTTATGTTGTGGTTCCCTGGAGTATTACGATAAAACTTATGACAGAGTTAATGTCAAAAATGAAAAGCCATTGCAAAGAATTGATCGAATTTTCCATACCGTTACTACTACTGATGATCCAATAATTCGTAAACTTTCAAAAACAGAAGGTAATGTTTACGCTACGGATGCCATCCTGGCAACAATAATGTGTTGTACTCGTAGCAACTACTCCTGGGACATTGTAATTGAAAAAATAGGAGATAAATTGTTCTTCGATAAACGGGATAATACTGAATTTGACTTGCTAACTGTAAATGAAACCAGCGTTGAGCCTCCTCAAGATGATGGAAATTCTTTAAATTCTCCTCGAAACTTGGCATTGGAAGCCACATTTATTAATCATAATTTTTCTCAGCAAGTATTAAAATCTAATGAACCCAGGTATAAATTCGAAGAAGGTAATCCGTTTATTTCTGAAGAAGAGGAAAGTGACGTTGCTAGTGTGGCATACCGATATAGAAAGTGGGATTTAAATAATGGAATTGTCCTTGTTGCACGATGTGAACACGATGCTGTGATGCAAGGTCCTAATAATGAGATACAATTCCTAACAATCAAAGCTTTAAATGAATGGGATTCAACATTAGCCAATGGCGTTCAATGGAGGCGGAAGTTGGATACACAGCGTGGTGCAGTATTAGCTAACGAATTACGTAACAATGCATGCAAATTAGCAAAATGGACTGTCCAGGCACTATTAGCAGGTTCGGATCAATTGAAATTCGGATATGTGTCTAGAGCAATGGTCAGAGATTCTAGTAAACATGTTATTCTTGGCACTCAACAATATAAACCAAATGAATTTGCAACACAAATCAATCTTAATATGGATAACGCTTGGGGTATTTTGAGGTGTATTATTGATATTTGTATGAAACAAAAAGATGGAAAATATTTAATTATGAAAGATCCAAATAAACCAATGATAAGATTGTATGATATTCCGGATAATACATTTGAAAGTGAAGGAGAAGAAGATGAAGATGATGATGAGCCTGTCAATGATGCTTTCCAAAGTTAACATCTTTACCTTTCTAAAACTTCGCCGAATCATTTTCTTTAATAATTATTGCTATAAACGATTAATACTATAAACATGTATTATAATAACGAAACAATAAATACATTCTAATTTAATTTGCTCTCATATTTTTATAATAATCCTACACAATTTACATAGTTGAAGTTAAAAGAATTGTAATACAAACGCTAAGAATTATTGTCGTGCTTGTATTTTCACTTATTTTGTTTTTAATGTACAGTTCCTAGTCGTCGAATTAGGACCACATACGACGATTGTCTTAGGTCACTCAATTATTAAAATATGTTTAATGCGTTGATAACGATATACACTGCACAAAAGAAATATGGCATAGAAAAATTTTAGGCAAAAATTGACCAAATTTGACTGATGGTAACTCCGTGAAAAATCATCGCGAAGTTATGCTCTTTTTTTTAAATTAAAGCTTGAGATCTCTACTTTAAGACCCTGTAGTTTGATTTTAGATTTGATGCATCCCTATCATAATAATACCGTAAATGTAAGGTTATGTTTGCAATATTGAAAATTACAAAGTTGGACGAAATGCATAGACTTGCCACATTTTTTTTGGTGATACTGTTTACAGCAGCATAAAGTCCAAACCTTCATCTTTAATTTCCAGTATGTGAAAAACCGCTACCATTTTTTTCCCGCAAAGATACAGAACTTTAAAGAAACCCTTGCATTTATGGCATATACCGCCGGCATTAGCATTACCCGATATGCACCTGGGAGAGGTTGCTGGATAGATTTTGCACATCATATGGCTTTGACAAGAGCCTTTTTTGTGTGTGAGTATCTGTGTATGTGTATGAATTATCGTTGAGAGGCCTCGTTGAGAATCATTCTCGAATTTTGCAGTCCCAATTGAATTCGATTGCTTCCACATCCTGCAGTAATTCTCATCAGAGCGTAAGAATTACGCGCGTCAAGAAGCTTCGAGCTTTGCAGCTAAGCCCGATCATGATCAAGTGTCTATACGCTGGGACGGTCTAAACGTTTAATAAAAAGCCCTTACATTAAAACTCAGTTAAATAATAAATAGAACAGTTGCAAATAATGTTAACTTATTTGTTTATCATGAGTAAGGGACAGAATTAATTATGTGTAATTAACAGAAGTCGGGCAACTAAAATTTCTGTAACTTTAAATTTAAATAAAACTTCTGAACTATTAAAATAATCTTCGCCAATTGTTTAAAAATAATCCTGCTTGATTGAAAATGAATCCTCTTAACTAGATCGTTCTATCAATCGTAACTATTCGTAAAAATAATACGCAACCCACAATAGCTGATATCGCAGCCGGTTCACTTCACTATCATTTTTTATTATCATTTTTCATTGTAATATTTTGTTGCCATTTCTCATTAATTTCGTAACATAACAACGATGGATAAACAAGCAAAGATGCGGAAACGATTATCCGAAAATTATTTCTGTGATTTTTTACTCTTTAACGTTTCGCTTTGGACGCTCTGTCCTAAGCTGCCGATTGTGACTCCAAATATTTTGAGCCTAGAGAAAGCGAGAGTTCTGAACAACGTCTTTGGTTGTTCGGACCGTCGAGTCAGACAATCATAAAACAAGTAAACGACTCCATTTTGCACCCTGGACGGTCGCTTGAGACTCTAAAGTTTAGAGGCATCCGAGAAAACCGTTGTCCCTTTCTTTTTCTAAAAGGCAAAAAACGGTTTTCACATTTCCTAGAGAAAGGCATACTATCACTTTCGTTCGAGTATCGTATGTCCTTGTTGCGAGGGACTATTGTCTAAATTTTCCGTCGAAGATGTTCATCGCGTTGCGTTCGGCAGTTTAGGACAGATCGTCGAGTGTTCAACATCAAAAATAAAATAAAAAGTTGCTAAAATTATTTATGAATAATCGTTCATGCGTTTTTATTTGTGATATTTATCTGTGGTTACTTCGTTACGAAATTAGTGAACAAGGGTAGTAGAATATTACAGTTAAAAGTGACAATTAGAAGTGACAGTGAAGTGAAATGAGTTTACTGTCCAAGCTGTGACATCAGATTTTGTGCAATGTGTCTTTTTATGAAAATCAGAATCGATGAAGTCATGAAAACACAATTTTACTGGAACAGGATTATTTTTAAACAATAAATGAGTCTAATTCAAATTTACTTACGAGGTACGATCATTAAGTTCCGGGATTGTGTCTGCTGTGACCAAACGAATGACACGATTGACATACGCTCGCAGAACAACAATCTTCGAGACATATGACACGAAGTTTGGAAGCGATATCTGCATTCAATCCTGTGTTATACAAGTTTATGGTAGCATACGCACGTTCTCCTTTGCGAAATCACGATGGATTCCAAATTGGAACAGAGGGACAAAAAAAAAGAAACATGGAAAATTGTCGTTCTTCCTCACCCTCCGTATTTATCAGATTTGGAACCGTATTATTTCTTTTTGTTTCCCAAAATGAAATTAAAGCTCAAGGGTCGCCGATTTGATACGGTGGACGAGATTCAACGCGAATCGCAGCTGGTGCTTGACACGCTTCAACAAGAAGACTTCTAGGAAGCTTTCCAAAAATGGCAGAGGCTCTGGGATCGATGCATAGCTGCACAAGGGGACTACTTTGAAGGGGATAGTAGCCAAATTTGAAACATGTGACTTTATCTGCATAGACGGGACCAGTCCTGGAATTTAATGATCGCACCTCGTATCAAGTATTCACGAAGAATGAATAAATGAACATTACTTTTAATTATTCTGTTCGTTATTTAACCAGTTAACTGTGGCGATCTTTTTGCAAAGCGCGCACCAGTGTGTGTCGTGATAATCAAGCGATGACGAGTTACCTCTCAAGAATTTATGAATCCGTCTCAAATCATTTTCAATTTTTATTTGTTTATTTCATTTCGTGTTGACCCCTAAACATTTTAAATATATTACAATTTACGACTATAATTTAGTTTTCGTCAAAATTACAATTTAAATATCAAATAGTAACAAAATTTTACGCATGACGGATATAGTCGTCATGATACAAGATACTGCCACATCCCCATGACGGATATAGTCCTCAAACACACTTAACTGGTTAACTGAGTTTTTAACCGACTTCGAAAAAGGAGGAGGTTACTCAATTCGATCAGTATATTCTTTTTTTTTTTTTTCTATGTATGTTCGCGCGTTACGCCTAGCTGGATGGACCGATCGGAATGAAACCTTTTGCATCTGGTAGGTGCTGACTCCCCATTAGTACCATTATCAAAAAGTTTTTCATTTTTCAATTGCAAAGTGTTGTTATTCCAAAAAAAAACCGGCACTTTTGAAATAAAATTTTCTCGATTTTAGTGCGTTTTTAATATCTTATCACGGACATGATTCTGAACAATTTTGTTCATATACAAATTTCGCGGAAAGCTTTAATTTTCGAGATATTAGCAAAAAAAAAAAAATTGAAAAACAAATACATATTCATGTTGTCTTTTACTTAACAGACAAAAAAAAGCCCGGAAGAACTGTCTCACAGTATCCTATACAATTCTCCCCATTCCAGTAAAAAGCGTGAAATAAAATAATTTTAAGAAAAAAATACACCGACTTCGAAATGCACTAAAAAGTATAAAATAATTTCTATTTCCTAATGAAGTAATTTCTATTTCATTCAATCATACAATTACGTAACAGATATGAATGAAACCTATTTACTCGTTAGGTAGTATATTAAATACATTTCAACCTTTTCGGAGGCGGCGCAAAATTAAAAGATTTTCTTGAACATGTCAACCCTTGGACAGCCGAACATAGACAAAGCTTGTATAGCTATTTTTTTTTCTATACGTATAACTCGACAGCACGCCGCGAAGTAGGTGTTAGTACGTATAGAATGTAACTATGGTCTATCTAGCCCTTTGCGGAGGGGACGGTTCGAAGTGAACCGTACCATGGGGCCGAGCGCCTACCGCGATAGTTATTAAAAATTGCCAGCGCATATTTCTGCTTAAACGCGGTTTTCGTTCATAGCATTCCAAGTCAAATTCTGGACATATTATATGTACATGCACAGATTTACGTGCATGCACTCATGTACGCGTTTCTCGGCTCAATCAACTGTTTTCGCCAAACGCATATACGAGTTCTTCGGCCAATTTGATGATTTACGCAGAACGCATATATGCGGCGGTAGTCCGCAAAGCGATAGATTCATAGAGTATGCGACGGAAAGACTCGATCGCCGTATATACTATAAAGATAGAGCCCATCTGCCGCAAATGTGGTAATTCCCGCGTCGTGGGCTCCGTTTATAGGTTCTTAGATCCATGGCTTCCACACGCGAAAGAAGTCGATTCAATTTCATTTATATCAGAAACGTTGCGAAATGAAGATGCAGTCGATACATTTACGTATATTACCAGATATATCTATAATGGTTCGTATTCTTTCTCAGGATTTATTAATTTCCAATACGTCATACCACAATCAACTGGTTATTGGCAGCAACGTTTACTGAGGTATTTTTAATTTTGCGTCGCCTCCGAAAAAGTTGAAATGTATTTAACGAGTAAATATATTTCATTCATATCTGTTACGTAATTGTATGATTGAATGAAATGGAAATTACTTCATTAGGAAATAGAAATTATTTTATACTTTTTAGTGCATTTCGAAGTCGGTGAATTTTTTTTTTTGAAAATTATTTTATTTCACGCTTTTTAGTGGAATGGGGAGAATTGTATAGGATACTGTGAGACAGTTCTAGGCGTTTTTTTGTCTGCGTAAATGCTATGAGCATAATTAAGTAAAAGACAACATGGATATTCGTTTTTCAATTTTTTTTGCAACAATAATCCTTTGCAACTAAAAAATAAAAAAATTTTTGGTAATGGTACCAATGGGGAGTCAGACTCTACAAGATGCGAAAGGCTTTATTCCGATCGGACTACCCACCTAGGAAAAACCGGCGAACATGCATAGAAAAATAAATGAGGGACACTCTTTCAGGGACAAGTACAAACTAATTACATCATGATTGAGGGTGCTTCATCCATTTGTTCTTTGTTAACTTTCTTTGCAAAAATTTACTGCACATGTGTATCTCTTACGGTTTAGGACTGCGCAAGGGTCAAAGTATCCACAAAATAATAGCAGATCCTGCGCAACAAATTTTCTAACAAATCAAATTGATGCATTTTTAGAACGATACGGAAACTGTACCAAGCAATGGGAATAATACACCAACGTCAACGTGAACTCATCTTGTTGTACAAGTCGCGTGTCAGAGCGGTAAAGCTTAGTTTAGTGTTTTGGTACAGAGCATTGTAATTGCCCTTTCTTGTCTTTCCCGTGCATAGCGCGGGGCGTTCCACTAATATTAATAACAATAGTTTTTCGCTAATATCACGAAAACTAGAGTTTTCCGTCAATTATGCATAAGGAAAAACTCGTTCAGAATCATGCCACTAATAACGTATTAGAAGGACATTGAAATCGTTCGAAGTTGATTTCAAAAGTTAATAACAATTTTTCGCTAATATCTTGAAAGCTAAAGCTTTCCGCGAACTTTGTATATGAACAAAATTGTTCAGAATCGTGTCCGTGATAAGATATTAAAAACGCACTAAAATCGAGAAAATTTTATTTCAAAAGTGCCGGTTTTTTTTGGAATAACAACACTTTGCAATTGAAAAATGAAAAACTTTTTGATAATGGTACTAATGGGGAGTCAGCACCTACCAGATGCAAAAGGTTTCATTCCGATCGGTCCATCCAGCTAGGCGTAACGCGCGAACATACATAGAAAAAAAAAAAAAGAATATACTGATCGAATTGAGTAACCTCCTCCTTTTTCGAAGTCGGTTAAAAAGATACTTGCATATCATAAATCATAAAAATTGCTTCACTGATCTCAAAGATATCGCAATGTTTCCATTTTAGTCTTACATTTTGAAGGGTTATCTTATGCCCTAAATTTGTTTTTCCACAGATAAAAAAAGTGTGTCCTTTAATTTTTCATGTAATATAACATATCCATATTTCAGAAAAATATGGATATATAGAGAGTAACACTTCCGCAGGTTTACTTGTCAGAGATTGTGATCTCTAGTTGTATCCCTACTCTTTGACAGAGCATGATTAGTCTTGTTATATCTGAACTTTAATATACGGCGGTACTTCAATATACAAATATAAAGTGGAAAAGTAACACAGTTTTTGATTCTAACATTATAGAGTATTGTAAGGTAGTATTTAAATATGAATTCATCATGGAAGAATACTCGTGATGCTCTCAAAAACTTCGCAAGTGTATTAATATGTAACAAATGGTAATTTTTTACTTATAATATTAAACATATTAAATATTCCTAGGAAACGTTTTATTTAGCAATTGGGTAAAGTTATACATTATTCAATTTATTATGTGGCTTACATTATAAATTTGTATAACATTATTTGCAAAGATTCGTTTTTTTATATTAAATTGGTTATGAATTTTCAATAAAAAAGTAAAATTAAGAATATAATGAAATGATGAACTAATTAGACTTTGCGGTGAGCTTTATCTGATGAAAGTGAAACTCTCCTGGCAATCCTTGTTATTCTAGTACAGAAAGGTAGGCAAAAAAAGTAAATGTTTTGACATTCAAAAATGTAATTTCTAGGAATTTAAGGTTAAGAAGCAACATTTTTTACCGCTTTTATTCTTAAGTTCGATGTCAGTTGGATTATGTTGATGCAGATCAATGTTGCATTTTAAAAGTAACTAATTGTTTTTCAAATCACAGTAGCCCAAAGAGATGTAGCATTACTACTAATAATGCATTAAGAAGATGAGATGAATGCAATAAAGTAATGTAACATAGTACAGAGGAAAGAAATAATGACATTCATTTATTTTGACCTACAGATAAGTACATGAACATGTTGAAATATATTTTGCCTCATTTTTTTATTGGATGTTTATAGCTAATTGTAGGAGAAAGAATTTCCACAATTAATGACATACAAAGTATTAATGTGGTCAATAAAATGAATAACATATAATTAGTCACAATTGTTGAATAGACCATTCCCTGGAAATATATCATATTATTGTTTAAAAAATATAGTGGATTTCAGTTATTTCGAACAAATTAGGACTAGCATATTTTGTCCTATTTAAATCGACCATTTAGCTTATGCATAGCATCACATGTAAATACACTAGGTAAAATAATACCGTTCTACAAAGTTGACAAATGATGACATCTGAAATCATATAGTGTAGAGTAAAATCCACTATAATATGTTTTTGTATATATTTAATAACTTTTTTTTAAATTAATGTATGAAATATTATTGGTATTCTTTCTAGTCTATTTTTGTTTTTGTTTTAGTGGAAATAAACCAATAAATGCAATGAGGTATACCAATTGTGGTCATTTTTTTTGCAGTCACTGTATTTTAAATCATTCAGAATGTGTAAAATGCAATACACCTGTGCAACCACTTGAAATATCTAATGATCACTTAGTTAAGCATCTTGTTTCTTCCTGTGATATTATTGCAGAACTAATACAGGAAAAGTATGTAAATATTATTGAATTTGGGTATACATTTGTATGTTAATTTAATATAAAATCTATTGATTTAAAATTATTTTGTACTTTGTTGTACTTTGAAGAATCTCACTCGTGATGCACTCACAGCTCAAACATAACAAATCTTACTAAAATTGTTAAATATTATAGCTATGAATGATTAGTTTTAACTGATGCACCTGACAAATAAATTGTATGATAAGGGGTTAATATAATACATGTATTTTTAAGTTAAGTTGTATGTAATTATTTTGCGCTTATTTAATTTAATTCAGAATACATTCAATTCTCTTTTTACATGGTATCTAGGTTCCAAATATGTTATAACTGAAAATTATGTAAAATAGGGTGCATTATGTATGGAAAAGTCTAGGAGTGGTAAAAAGTGGAAACCTGATACGAATACATCTTTGTTTAAAATAAAACATGACAAGTATTAGATATGCTTCTTTTTAATTTTAATGGAATATTTTTTTACAGTGTATTATTAAAACAAAAAATCTAAAAAGCCTAAATATATCTCTGCATGTAGCTATTAGCTAAATTTTATTTGCCATTTTCTGGTCATTTTTTTACAGTAATCACATTTATTGATCACAGTAAATCACTTGAAACAATTTGGCCATTTAATTCAAACTGTAATAGTGAAACATTTTCCTTAGTACAATGAATTTTAGCATTTATTTTCAATAATTAAAAGAGATTCTTCAAAATCCAAGTTTAAGTGCATATATATTGCTTTGACAAATAATATATTTATTGCAAATACTCTTTTTAACGAAATACAAATAGGAATGTTAAAAGTAAGTGCCATTTAAATTATGTTTAATAGAAATTTTGTACGTAAAAATAAAATTATTTTCTTTTTCTGAACCATATGATTTTGAGATCATATAAAAGAAAGTCATGTAGCAAGAGAATTAAGTGTATTATACTATTTTTATTAATAACAGCTTTATTAGCATCAAATAAAAAATTTAATATCAGATATATTAGTTAGAAAATTAATCTGGAACAATACAATCTTTAATATGTTCCGTGCTATGTTTACCACTGGTGATACGCTCAGACATATTTATCCAATGAACCGAAAATATATGTTCATGATAAATTTAATTCTGTAAAAAAATATTTCTACTAAAGGATTGAGGCATTATACAAAATGCAGTTAAGAACAAAGCACATAAATTTGTTTAATTGTTATATTTACAATAATTAATAATTATATGTAATGGTTGATTTTGATTTTTCAATCTTTAGTCTTTAGTGTTTAATACAAATTTTTTAGAAATTTGTGGAACACAACAACTACAAATTTAAATAACCTAACTCAAATATCTACTCAAGTGTCTACTACAACAGAAGCCAGAACCAAGGTTACCAATGTGAATTATCGTATACCAAAGAAAAACATTGACAAACCAAATGATAAAGGAGAAACAAAACTACATAGTGCTTGTTTAAAGGTATACTTGTAACACTTCTAAAACATTAAAATTCTATATATAGGAATTAATAAGTACCTTCATTTAGAATAAAATCAAATTTAATAAAATTATCAAAACATATTTAGAATCAGGAAGAGCATGTAAAAGGACTTTTGCGTCTTGGTGCAAATCCAAACACAAAAGATAATGCTGGTTGGACTCCTTTAGTAAGCTATTTTTTTATTTTTTTTTTAAATATCTACATTTGAAAGTATAATTTTTACAGTTATATAGTTTATATTTTTCATTTTGCTTTTTTCTTTTTTTGCAGCAAGAAGTTGTATGTTATGGATATATTAATATATGTAAGTTACTTCTAGAATGTGGGGCATTGCCTAATACACCTGGTTTAGAAAATAGAAGAGCATTACATGAAGCTGCTTTAAATAACAGGTTGCAAGAAGCAGAGATGCTTTTAAAATATGGTGCTAGAAAAGATGTATTTGATGACTCTGGAAAGAAGCCCATGTATGTGTTATTGAATATTTTTAGACTGTGAATTTTAATGCATTCACGATATACTATGGTTCACAAAACATACGTAAATCATGCAATCTGTAATTCTCTATATCGGAATTATGTAACACTTTTGGTCTTTAGAACTCTGATCTTTTCTTCATCATCCTGAATACAAAGTATGCTGTTCTGAGATTTTCAACAAAGAGATTTATTCTTTCTGTCATAAGTAGAATCAAAGGGACGTAGGGTTCTTGTTGAAATGTTAAGATATTAACCCTTTGCACTCGGCTGTCCCCTCTGAAGGGACATTTTGAACGACAAAATAAACTTTCCGAGTGCAAAGGGTTAAGATCTTTGAGGCCTTGATTTCAGTACACATATTTTATACTTTATTAGTATTTTATTAATATTTTATCTAAATATTGTGATATCTGAACTTGATTTTTCTATGCAAAAGGGTGAAATTTATATGTTATGATAATTACAATTTTATTTTATATCTTTTGGATTAGTGAAGGTCTGTAAAAAGAAAGTTGTGGCATAACTGATCTTAATCTTCAAAGAATCTAGCCAAATAAGATCATCAAATGTGCAATTAAGCTAAATACAACTTTAATAGTACATAATTTAATAGTAGATCCGAATAAACATCTCACATCAAGTTTCAATCCTCTACAGATGAGCTAATAAGAAAAAACTGAACTTCTAGTGCTTGTTCTCTTTTTCTTATTTAATAATTCTCAAACAATCTAAAAAATGTGACTTTTAACTGAAGATATAGAAGTACTATTTTTACATTATTGTAACAATAACATATTCGCATAATCGTTATTTTGTAATTGTTTCAGGTTTTTCGGTAAAATGCACTATAGTTAAAAAACGCCATAACCGATTACTTTGCGTATAAAGTATCTTTTGTTTCGAATTTGCATGTTTTCTTTCAGCATATCTATTAAGTAGTCTTAAATATATTCACATTCATAATTGATACAAATAATACATCAATTAAAACATAAGATTCATTTATTAATTAATCTTTTGCTACAATTGGTTATACTCTGGAATGTAAAAGTTTGATGTAACAATATTGGTGAAATGATGAAGTAAGAGTCTTATTGCGTAATCGCTAAAGATTAATTAATAAATGAATCTTATGTTATAATTAATGTATTATTTCTATCAATTATGAATATGAATCTGTATAAAACTACTTAATAAATATACTTAGTTACTTAAAAATAGAAGACTTTATATACGAAAATAGATTTCAATTTTTTCTTGTTATTTCACCACCGGTAGGGGGTTGAAACTTGGTGAGAAATTTTTTTGAATATACTGTCAATTGACGTATTGCAAATTTCATTTAGCTGAAAGGCATAGTCGATCATCTTATTCTGTTATAGAGTCAAATTTTTTTCAATCATTATCTTAAAAAATTAGGTTAAAGTTTTATTATCGATAACGTGATACACGATGTGTAACCAGAAATTAATGATTTTATGTGAGAAAAAAAAAATATAAATTTGATATGCAGATTTTTCATCATGTACTTCGTTTCTAGGAAAAACGGTTTTGAACATTTGTCAAATCTGTATACGACTAGCTGCAATGTTACTGTTGCTATACGAAAGATATGTAACGTAATGATGCAGCAAACGTATGGATATTTATCGAAACATTGAAATCGATTTTCTCAAAAATAAGGTTTCAAACGAAAAAACTTTGTATAAAATTTTTCATTTGCTCTTTTTCGTAGAATCGTCCACTTTCTAAGTATATTTTGGTTATTATTCAGTCTTAAATTAGAATAATGAAATTTAAACATCATTTTTCAAGGGAACTTTTGAGTTTTGTTCCACTGTTCTTTAAAAATGTCTTATTTTCTTGGCACGTCCTGTAAGTTACGATAATAAAGAGATTTGACTTCGAATTTTAATGTTGTGGTAATTTTATGTTACAGATCTTTGTCAGTCTAAAGATGTAGAATAATGCCATTGCAGTCATGTCATATAATTTTCAAAATATCCTGCGCATTCCTTTACCGAAACACTTGGATTCCTTTTAAAAAAAAGGAGAACCGTTTTAATTTTGAACTAACTAATCTAAACTATTTGTAGCAGTAAGAGGTATTAATTCACCAACTGATGAGTATTCATTGTTTTAAAAAAAATGGTAACTGATTAGAATAATGGGAAAAAATGAAGGTCACTTTAAAAAAATGTATTATTTGAATTGTTCATGAAAGGTTAAAATATATCTTGTGCAGATTTAAGTACATTACATGTACGGTGAAAATTTCATCACAATTGGTTAATATACGGAGCAGCTATAAACAACTATAATAGTCGAAAACCATGTATTTTTACCTAAGAAGTTTACCATGACTAATTATAACCTTAGATAAAAATATTATTTTTATCAATTTTAATTGTTGTGGCTCTGGTAGCACATATTATACAGTGTCTTCAAAAAGTCCTGGACTGATTAAATAACTTGAAACGTAGGGGTTGCTCAAAAAATTGGTTGAAACAAAAATTGTAGGAAATTTCCCTGGCCATCCAACCGCGACCTCGGCTGTCACCTTGACCTTCAAGGTAACCACCAATTTTGACACTGGAAATAAAAAGGGTGGACAATTTTACGTCTAGATACGATCTTGACCATTCGAAAAATTTGGCCTTCATTAGCTGGGTATCACACCACCTTGCCTTAATTGACTGTGACGAATGCAAATCTCAGTTTCTTTACGTTACCTTACCTTAATTGGCTCGTATGAATGTAAGTTTCATTTTATCGAATTCTTTAAAAAAAATTATTCCTTAATATGACCTCACAGATCAAGATATTACCATGAGATAGCCAGGACAATTTCCTACAACGTTTTGCTGAAACATTTTTCTTCGAGCAACGTCTACTTTTCAAGATCTCCAACCGGTCACAGCTTGACTTTTACTTGATCTTCCGAGGTCATATTTTTCGAATGATTAAGATCGTATATAGATGTAAAATAGTCTGCCTTTCTCATTTCCAGTGTCAAAATTGGGTTGTTGCTATTTAAAAAAATGAACTTGGCCTTGAAATGGTCTTGAAGGTCAAGGTCAAGATGACGGCCGAGGTCGCGATTAAATAACCAGTTAAATTTCCTACAACTTTTGTCTTAACCGCTTTTTTGAGCAACGCCTACGTTTTAAGTTATTTAACCGGTCCGGGACTTTTTGAAGACCTTGTATATATAGCCATGTTATAAATTCTGTTTATGATGAAAATAACATAATTTAATATTTAATATCGCCATTTAACATATTATATTTGTAAAATATGTTGTAATATAAATGTTCAAATTCAGGGTCACATTTTGATTGTGGTAGCGTACAATGCTTGCCAAAGAGATGAATAGTTTTAAAGGATTCGTAAGTTAGAACTCAATAGGTTTTTTTTAAAATTATATTAAAGTTCGTTTGAGATTTATGTAATATACGATGTGATAGTAACAAAAGTTTGACTTTAAATGTAGAGATTAAGATTAATTTTGCGGTCACTTTTGTTTGCAAATATTCACCAATCCAGAGATATAGAATAATGTTATAGAATGCATGAAAAATTATTATAAATTATTGCCTATTATGTATATATATTTTAAAATCGCATGATTCTATATTCACTATTTTCTAGCATAAACGAAATTATTCGTCACACACGTTTGAACTTTCCGCATGATTTGTTTGTAGAAACAAATTATAATGTATAGCAATATTTTTCTATACGCAAAATCCTTAAGAGATTGATTTGCGTTTTTATTGCATTTATACAAAAACAATCAACAACTTTATATTATATCTATACAAACAAATCATGTGTGACAGATAATTTTACGAGAAGTAAAATTGACAGCATACAGATTAATATTCTCATAAATAAGTCGAACATATTCCTCAAGTTATGTATGGTGAAACCATTTTTGTAGGAATTTAGTATTCAAACCTTTTGACGTCAGAGTGTAGTGTTCAAAAAATATTTATAACAGTAACCTAATATTCAATTTTATGTTAACTGTTATGAATAAATTTAAATGGAATGTATTGTGCTTTGTTTTTGTGAACCTATTTAGTTAATAAAACAATATAGAATTATCAATTTTCAAGATTTTAAATAATATAAACACTTGGTTGTGTGCGATAGAATTTATAACATGGGTATATGTAAAAGACTAGTGTACTCAGAATGTGTATAGATAAATGAAGTAAAATATACATATTAATATTTAACTCAAAGGAATAAATCCTTATCAATATAGTACGGGGTAATACTTGTACTTATGGGTCAATCCACACCAAATCGATCACTTTTGGACGTCATCATTTTCGATTTTGCTCTAATTAAAATATGTTGTAATTTATGTGAAATGAAGGGGGGGTTAATGTCATCATTTTGCCAGTTTTAAATTTGTTAAGGAATAACAAATCTTCAAAGTTCGTCCATTTTTTTACCGACTTTTACGAAAATCGACTTTACTTATGAATTTTTTTCTCAAAAACTACTCAAACAATTTAGTTAAATTTTGTTTTGTTTTATTCATAAAGGATTGGGCTATTTTTAAATATTTTTTTTTAACTCCGTCAATTTGTCATAAAAGGTCGAAAGATTTAAACAAATTCTTTTTTGTGTTTTTGTCAATAAGGGGCGTAAAGGGTTTAAATTAAAAAAAATATGGTCATATTCTTTGAAGCTTCCCTCTTAAAATGAGCTTTTCAAAACGATGGAGCCTAGAAAACTGCCGTCACTACAGTTGCAGGGTACGAAGATAAGTCGCGATGTACCTTTGTTTTAGGTAGGTGAGTCGCGCGCTCAGCTTGCTTTGGGACCAATGACATGAAACAACCGATCATAATAACTGAGCACGCGTCTTGCTTATCTAAAACAAAGGTACCCCGCGACTTTTCCAGCTTGTAGTGACGTCAGTTTTCGGGATTCCGTCGTTCTGAAGGACTCGTTTTAAATGGGAAGCTTGAAAGAATATGACCATATTTTACTTAACTTTATACTCTTTACGCCCTTCGTTGAAAACAACGTAAAAAAGAACTTGTTTTAATTTCCCGGTATTTTATAACAAACTGACAGAACTGAAAAAATATTTTAAAATAGTCTAATCTTTTATGAATATAACACACAAAATTCATCTAAATCGATTGAGTAGTTTTTGAAAAAAAATTCGTAAGTGAAGCCTATTTTCGTAAAAATGGGCCCAAGTTGCAACTTCGAAGGCTTGTTATTCCTTAATAAATTTGAAACCGTCAAAATGATGACTTAAATCCACCTCCCTTCATTTCACACGAATTACAACGACGTCCAAAAGTGATCGCCTTGGCGTGGAATGATCCTTACAAATTAACTGAACTATTGTTCCATTGAATTGAAAGTATTGGACTTAATATTAAGTAGGTTAATCCTAAGATGTAATTATAATTTTTAAGTGTTTTAGTATTGATTTTATTAATTTTTCCGTAAAATGTGAAGAATTTATTTTTAACTCTTGTATAATGCTGCTATTTTAATTCATCGCGATTTTTAAGTTTTTCTGGAATATTTTTATTTTTACCAACAAACTTTGTATCCAATTTAATTCTTTATTCTGAAATGGGAATGTACAATATTCTTTGATGATTGGTATTGTGAGTTTTGAATCATTATGTTATTGAAACAGGAAATTGTTTTTATTATAGCTTGCACAATGGAAACTATTAAACAAGATTGACACATTTCTGTAACTGGGTTACAAAAAATATATTGTCGATTTTAGCAAAACTTTTGTAATTCAGGGAAAGTAACTGAAAGTAACTGAATTAATTGTAACTAAAGTTTGTAATTTGTATCCTAATATAAATTTTAAAAAATTTTATTTTAAGTAATTTTCTAATACAAATGAAACAGAAATGATCTAAAATGAAACAGAGTTGCGATTCATCTTCGTAATTTTTACTAAAAATTGAACGCTATTAACATGATAGCTTTATAATTTATAGTAAAAACCTCGGTTAGTGTAAAACGGAATCCTGTAAAATATTTATAACAAAATGAATAATTGACACAAAAGATATGAAACACGATGATTACTAAAAATCGTACAACCAATAATTTGTTTGACGTATCGTTCATAATTTCAATTTTGTAACCTCTAATAATCAATTGTTATAGATTATATATGTAAATCGTTGTATTACAATAATTATAGCTTTTGAAAAAATCAATTTAAAACAAAAATTGCAAATTTCTAATGCAGGAAATGTTTTGTAGATTTGTGATGATAATTATTTAATTCCTTTTGATACTACATTACTTTCTGAACGTATTTTGTTTATTTCATTACTTTTTCCTGAACGGCAAATGGTTTTCGGAAAAAACAAACGGAAAAAATATAAAGTAGTCTGAGCAAAACGTATTCAAGTTTGTTTTTGAAACTTGAACTTAATCATTTCTGACCAAAGAATATTAAAAAATATATGTAGTTTTTATTTCAAATGACTTTTTTCCTTTAAAATCAGAAAACGTCTTTACTCAGGTCGGAGAAAATTGTATTTTTGGATCTAATTGAAGGAAAACGTTTGTCGTAAGAAAATAAAAAAATATGCATCCTAATTATTAGGTCAAGTCATAAGTAACTTCCGTTTTTTTATCAGACATTTATTTTGTTCTCATTAAACAACAAAATTATATTATTTTATTATATATTCACCACTATTTTCTATAACCTTCTCCCATTTTCTTGTAAAATGTGGTTGGTTTGGACTGGAAGAAGCTTTACTTGAGAGTTACCCTTGCTGTATGCGGTCGCGCGTTGTCGTGTAAAAGAATGACATTTCTGCGATTGACGAGTGCAGGGCGCTTTTCTAGGAGTTTCTCTTGCACTCTTTGCAATTGCTGAATGTATTTATCCGCAGTAATAGTTAAATTTGACTTTAACAACTCGTGGTGACTTATACCTTCATAATCTCACCATACACACAATAAAATCTATTTAGCTGCATCGGAAGTTACTTAAGACTCGACCTAATAGATTTATAACTTGTAGATCTCGAGTGTCGAGTTATGACGTTACTGTTTTTTCTAATATTGATTATGCATTTTCTTGTATTTCAGAAGTTTTTATAATAAAAGTAATCAAGTAATCAATCCATGTGAGGATTTTATCTGATTACTTTCTTTATAAAATCTACAATAAGAAATAACCTCCTCTTTCAACAAGATAATCATCATAGAAGAATATGTGTTGCCATTGCAGCCCTCAAATATAATTTCAGTAGAAAATTTCTAGGCAGTATCAAAAAATAGCTACGGGAACATTGCTTAAATATCGGATACAATTAAAAGAGTAACTTTATACAAGAGTGAAAAAGTATTTCGTAAAACTATTGGAATTAAAAAGTAATACTTAGATTTAAGAAGTTTCCTACTAAATATTAAGTTTCATAATTTTAGGTCTAATACAATAACAATTAAATTAATTTATAAGTAATGGAATAGTTTTTATGTTCGTAGATATATTTTATTGATTTTGTCTTTGTTGCATTATAACTACGAATTTTTGCAAGTATTACATTTTATTTAAATGTTATATGCATATGCATTTTCTTTTATTATCTATACATATAGTATATTGGGTGGACAAATGTGGTTGATTGTAATTAATAATTGCATCATTATGTTACTGGTATAAATAGGAGAATGAGTTGATTTTGTTATTATTACTATTGTAATAGTTGTTAATAATAATATTGTTATTGTTAAGTTTATTGAAAGTGAAATAGTAACTTCTTTTAACAAGACAAACATGGTGTTTTGTTAACAATATTTTAATTACTCGTTAAACACATTATTGATCTTTCGTTAATTTCCAAAATTATTTTATTGAAGTATTAACAATGAAATTTTCTTTCGCATTTTACTCATACATCTGTTCCATCTGTTTTTAATTTTTGCTTCTGATCTGTTAATAAATTGGTTTTTTTATTTAATGCAAAATAACTATTTTTTATATCTGAAATAATATTATTTGAAGACCAGTATATTAAAAGTTAATAAATCCATATCAGGATCGTGATCAATGCGAAATTTCACAAATTTTTCAGTAGCATGGGAATGAGATTTTAACTTGTGCCCATTATGGCTTATAATAAATGACTTAATTTTATTCTGTATTTTTGCATTTCAGAGATTATTGTAAGGCACATAGCGAAATGTGGAATATTTTAAGTGATAAAAATGAGTATCACAATACAAGTGAAGAAGCTGTACTTCTTAACAGTACTTTACATCAATCATTTTCTATGACACAGTCATTTGACACAATTGTTATATTTGCATCAAATTTAAGGACACATAACAGAAAATATCTGGAACAAATGATTTCAAAACATAAAATTAAAACTGTATCTGTTTTTCGGTATGCTACTAATTTTAGTTCTTACTAGATTATAATTTTAAATTTAAATAAAGATAAAGGATATTAATATTTATATTTTTAAATATTATGTACTATTGTATTTTAGATCATGTGTAACTCACATCATAGTAGAAGCAAGTCAAAATGTTACTCGATTGACATATGATGTTATGATGGCACTTTTATGTGGTTGTTGGATACTTAATACTGCATGTAAGATAATAAATAAATTTAACAATAAATTAAACAACAAGAATTAATTGATCATTAGATGTTAACAAACTTTTTATATGAAAGGGATTCAGTACGATATGGACATAGTTGATATATTAAAAGGAGATTTGGAAGTATTGGAACTATTTGAAATATTTAAAACAACTGGTTCATCAAAAGAAGGAATTCCAAAAAAGGCTAGAGAAAATGCACAAAATCAGGTAAAGTTAATTATAACATCATGAAAAATCTTTAGAATAATATTTTGAATTTTATTTTTAGAATCCAAGACTTTTTAATAAATGTCATTTCTATTTTGCCATGGAACCAAAGAATAATTATCATATAAATGATATGGTACTAACAAAAGATGCTTTATCAAAACTTGTACAAACAGGTGGTGGGACAGTCTTGAAAAGAGAACCAAAGCCTGAAGATATAAAAAATAAGGAACAATTTATCAATTTTCATATTGCAAATGAACCTACTCATCCTTTATATAAGTGTACTCATTATATTATATATGTGTCAGATAGAGATGGGCCACACATAAAATATAATATGCCTCATATAAAAACACTACCAATTGCCTGGTTAATTGAATGTATAGAACAATTTACACTGGTTGATCCATCAAAATTAGGTTTACTTAGATAATAACGCAACTTATTTTTTATAATACTAACTATATTATATAACAGAATAAATGTTATTAACAAATTTAATATTGCTTTTTATATCTTCTTAAAGTAGTTATAATAGTTTACTCCGTGATCAAACCTATTCTTTACAAAATAATTTTTCTTACTCTTATCGTGATACTTAAAAATATTAAAATGAGGAATAACTTTTGATATTTAACTGTTATCCAAATTTTTAGAAGGAATAAGATAATAATTCGGTATTATGATTACTAAGAACTGGTTGTTGCGTAAAGAACGATAAATTCCAAAGAGAAATATCGTACGGTATCCTGTACATTTACGGATAAAGTACCGCTAGTCGCGTACATATACATATATATGCAGTGAGAAAGAGGGAACGAAAGAAACAAGGTTGGGGGAATAAGAGAGAAGTAAGAAGGAGAAATAGTATGAACATAGAGAAGGATAGGGACATAGAAATTCTAATATAGTTAATAATAGGCAATAAGAAATATCTAATTTAAACGAAAATTGGTAGAGAAATACATACAACTAATAATTTAATATATTAGAAATCAGTTTTAGTGAAAGAACATAAAGTATTATAATTAATTTAAGGATAATGTGAGTACTTAATAACATAATTATTATAATTTGTTCGTGCGAAAATGATATGAATTAAAATAATATATATAAAATTATATAATAAATTGAAAATAAGTAATTTACTAAAAATGTTATTAACTTTTAACAACAATATATCCAAATTGAAGTTATATAAAGTTTATATCTTGCGAATTCTTAATAGAAATAGAAATTATGTATTAGAAATTACGGTCACTAAATTGTAATTATTGATGGTTACAATTTGTGAAATTCAGAATTTGTTTTATTATTAAACTTTCGATTTCTATTAATATTATTTTTCTGATTTTATTAGTTTGTTACCAGTGTAATTCATGAAAATTGAAGTTTTCAGTAATGTTCACAGAATGTAGGTGTTTTTTAACTGTTCGTCCTCTTTTTGATTAATTCTCAGTAACGTCATCAACAATCAATATCTACTTTTCTGGTTTTATTATTTATTCTCTTTTTTTGATTGATGTAAAAGAGGGGATCCGCATGCTGACCCACAAGTGGGCTCCGGTACCTCTTCAGTCAGTCAGTCAGTCAGTCAAACAAGCCGAACAGGCAATGCGGGTCCGTATAATACCGTGGCTGCCGAACTCACGGTAAAGTAGTTTGACACGCACGTGTTCGAATCGGGTTACGATATAGTGTATCTTTTTTCAATTACTTTTACGGTTGCGTTTTAAAGTCGATAAAAAAGGAAGAAAGGAAATCAAATAAAAAAGATAGCAAACGAGGGAGACTGAAGATGATACTAAGAACAATTTCTGGGGGCATTGTCCTTTTCCTTCTACTTAGCGATTCAAGTGTTGCTCAAGATGACGATTCTCTGGCTGGTAGTTTTTTGTCAGGTAAATAAATTATTTATTTTTGCTTGTTATTGATGTCTATTATCATGTTCGATATTAACAACGTATCTGACGTATACAATTCTGTTAAAAGTGAGAAAATGCAAGTCAATATTTTTAGAAATGAAACTATACATTTTTGCTTACACAAATTGATCCTTAAAAAGGTTCTCGCTTAAAAAAGAGTATTGGAGTAAAATAGCAAATAATTAAATATTTCGGCAGTAAGATATTTCAATTTATCAAATATTTTATTTTTAAATTTAAAATTTATTATTGACTATTGATTTGCTTCATTTTATATATTCATAAAATGCCCTAAAGAATTAATTGTAAAAAAATATGCAATTTTATGTAGCTAAATAGAACACCCTGTATATATACATATATTGCTGAAATAGTGCAGTTTTATAACTTATCTTCAACCTAGTAGCTATAAATAATAGTAAATTGTAAATTTTTGAAGTATTTTAGTTCTATATTTTTTTTAGTTGGTTATGTTATTTAAATAAATCCAAAATGTTTTAAGCACTTATTTAGCAGTTTTAAATATTTTTGTATATTTTACTTCCACTTTTCGTTTTCTAAAATAAATTTGCACATTGTGGTGTTTAATTAACTCATTCATTCTCTTTATTTCAACCACATTTCAAAAATTTCTAACAAAATTATAACATACATTGATCTTGTTATCTATTGTTATTTAATTTCGACGACATATTGTTGTATAAACTTGCATATTGTTCATTGAAATTTATAGAGCATAGCTGTAAATATAGTCAGTTCGTACCAGAGGTTTCGAGAAATAGAAATTCGCGTTCGTGAACGTATGCTGTGCACGCTTATATAGGTAGCATCTGGAAGGATGCGACTGTCCCACTTAGGAAGTTTTACAACGCTATATGGATAGCGCTCAATCCACTGTTGGTGAGAAGGTCGTTGGCAACCTTGAAAAGTACACGTTGGTAGATATACGGGGTGTTACAGTAATTGTGGTGTAGCCAAGAAAGGATTGATTCTTTTTGAAAATATATAGAATTTACTTTTTTCGTTTTTATGGTTTCAAAAATTTATTAGAATCTTTCTACAAACAGTTTATTATAGCGAATTATTTAGGAGATTTTTAAATATTTATTTAATTTTAAATATTTGTCCGTTTTTACATTTTTGAAAAAGGTAAAAAGATAATCGTTCAAATGATCTTTCGAATGATATTTGGCGTACAGTAGCTGCAAGTACGCCGCAGTTTCTTAGTTGTTTTGTTCAGATAATTGATATCGGATAAACCTTGTGTTTCAAAACAGTTCCTACAAATGCACACATTTGATCTTCACTTTTACATTCCACCGTTTGTGTATACTTTTGCTCTCTCCTATATTAATCTATTATATGTATACTTAATTATATATTTGCCGATCTCCAAGATTTGTTACAAGTCGTAATTCAAAACTGGAATAACATTCCGCATGAAAAAATTAGGCCTTGCATTAACACGAGTAATCGGCAGCAAGAGGTAATTCAACAACGCTGCGGAAACACTGTTATTAGAATTTAAAGATACACACACGCATACACACATACAGAAAAACGACTCTTTTCAAAGTCATATAACGTGCAAAATCCGTCCGGCAAACTTCCCATGGTGCGCATCGGTTAATACCAATGCCGTCGGTATATGCCATAAATGCAAGGGTTCTTTAAAGTGTTGTATCTTTCCGAGAAAAAATGGCAGCGACTTTTCCCTTACTGGAAATTGAAGATGAAGGTTTGTACTTTATGCTCCTGCAAACATCTTCAGATACCTGTAGTGTCTTCGAAAAAAAATGTAATAAGTCCGTGCATTTCGTTCAACTCTGTAATTTTCAATATAGCAAACATGCGTTCACATTTAGTATCTTAAAGTAGAGACTTCAAAATTTAATTTAAAAAAAAAGAACATAATTTTATGTTGATTTTTCACGGAGTTATCATCAGTCAAATTTAGCCAATATTAACCCTAAAATTTTTCTATGCCATATTTCTTCTCAGCAGTGTATAATGATATTTGGGTATCTTGGAACATACTTATTTATGAAAGTTGTTTAATTGTTATGTATGACATGTTTATAAATACTGTAATATTTATATATAATCCCGAATCACAATCAGTTATATTTTAGTATTTATTTAATTTACTAGTAATGATAGATAATACGAATAATAAATTATACAAAATCCGTCAATTTGTGATTTTGAAAAATGCAAAACGTAAATCATAAAAAAGCTGCTGTTACGATATGTTATACTGAATATAATGAGATGAATTGAGATTATTAGATGGTTGAGGTAATGTGTAGGATTTGATATACGATATGTATGTCAAAAGGAAAATTATTAGAGATATATATACCAATTTTATATTAAATGTATCAAAGTTAACAGCCGGACTTTTAAAAGAGAGCGGAAGGAAAGCAAATTCTTAAAGAATATGTAATGTATTAAAAAAATGTGATTACAATATGCGAATTGGTCGGAAACAACCATACGCAAATGAAAAAAATAAATAGAAAACGTGTTGTTTTTAAAATGAAGAATTTAAAATTTAAAAACATTTGAGATATAGTTATTTAAACATTGCAGTTGGTGAATTAGTTTATATTAATAGTATAACTAAATAGAATACATATAATAAACATATAATAAACAAGAAACGAATGCTGTACAAGAATATTTAGTTTATCATCGTTGAAAAAATTTTAATAACTTAGACACGTCGGTGTGAAATAAGAATGATAGGATAGATCAAATGAATGTTCAAAAGAAACAATTTGTAGCGTGTATTAACGTTTGAAGCAGGTCATACAACAACAACATCCTGCAAGGTATTATCAGTTTTTTCGTAAGGAAATTAATACATATATAATTATACCATTCCAGTCTTAGAATATTAATTTATCGTTAAAATGATACATTACTTTGTTCAAAATACGCAATATGTGTAATAGCTGTTATAAGTTACGAACATAAAGTTTATATTTTTGTTAACTAAATAAAATTACAGGGTGTTGAAAAAAATGTAATATACTATTCGAATGTCGAAGTTGCTTTATGTATATATAGAATATTTTCATTCTTTTTACTCAGAAATTTTTCGTTATTTGTGCCAATGTAAAGAAATGTGTTGAAATCAATAGTTGTTTGTTTTTGAACAACAAATACTATGGGTCATGCTTTCCTATTCAATGTTATTTTTTAAAATTTTCAAAACTCTTGTGTTTTCAATAGTAGTGACATAGTTATCGTGCAAGGGGTGATGTAAATTTATGTTATGTATCATATATTGATTATCAAAAGATAAAATATTAAAAAAAGTTAAGAAAATATGTAGAAACGTAATCATTTGAACAATTTATTATTTCTATTCTAAATATTACCTTGCAATTCTTTCGTTTCTATTGAATCCTTACTGAATACGTTCAGTTTGGTAGTGTTTTTACAAATCAAGATGATTTCGCAAAAATGTAAATCCTTCATTACAAGTAAAGCCCTTTTATTAATTAACAAAGCCTTCGTTATAGATGTCTTAAAAATAATGAAAAACACAAGGAACATTTTTTAAACATTTAGAACAGAAATAAGTAGAATATCAATTCATCACCCTTTTTCTTTCACAAATTATCATGAATTCTTTATACCAAACGATATGAAAGTCTACAAATCATACATGCTATAAGTTTATTTTCCAATTATAACAATACAGATAAAAATATTATTGCTATTAAAACAAACAGCAGTGACTTCAAGAATTCGTAAAAGGTATACTTTGTAAGAAAAAATCATGAACCACATTATTTACTGTTTGAAATCAAAATAAGTTTGTGTCGATTCATTTTTCTCTGTCGGCAATGATAAGTTGAGCAAGTTATCAGAAATACTCTATATAACAAAAACACAGTATACGTTAGTTATTATTCTTCAATTATATTATTATAATTCAACGTTTATTGTGAATTTTAATTCAATTTTTGTTTTTTTTTTAAAGAAAGTTCGGAAAAAAATTTCAAATTACAGAAATAGCATTTTATATAATTTTTTCTGAAATTTTATATTAAATTAATATTGATTGTAATTTTCTATGTAACATTCTACTAGGTTTATTCCAATAACTAAATTTCCATAAATCTAAATTTATCATCAGCTTAAGATAATACGTTAGAACAGGAATATGTAGTACTCACGACGACTATGTGATGGAGTTGAACCGTTTAATTAACTACCGTTATGTTTGTTTGGGCCGTTATACCTGCCAAAGTGAAAACAGCTAGAAGTCTATGCTATAGTCTGTATGAACTTTTTCAAACTTTTTGACATTAATAATTTTTGCAAAATTTTTATCAATTGGATGTTCTTTTATCAAATCTGTAATATTTTTAATTCTGCTTTTTGCTGTGTGATGATATTTTCTATACATATTTTTACTTTATTTGCTGCATTACTACACGCAAATGCATATTGTTATCATCTCAATTTACGAAGATTACTGCGCGTGGAGAACAAATGGTTATATTAATGTATGATTGTAAAAGAAATTACATTTTTTTTTAAATATAAAACTTTGTAATAGGATTGACATAACTATCTGAAGCTTACCATTCAAGTTTCGATCAGTGGGGGCGCCAGGTTATTTTGTGCTCTACGTTAATTTAATTAGTGCACCTCTTTTATTACAAATTAGTTACGTTTCTTTAAATTGAACTTATGAAATAAAGAGAAGAATAGGAAACAACAAATCATCATACTTATTATTAGTTACACATACTATTAACAGTTGTATTAAAAATATTTCGAGATGTTGCTGAGCTATTTGCAAAGACACTTTCTCAAACCGTTAAGGGAGCCTTATTGTTTATTGTAATTTATTAATCGTGTTAAAGATACTGTATATCTTTTGCTCCATTGAATAAGGGCAGTTTGATTTTTATGTCTTTAGACTGCTTCTGAGTTAGTGTAGTTTAATGATAGCGACAGCCCTTGTACCGGTATTTGTTTGTAAAGGAATAGAATAATAAAAAGAAAAATTCTATTTATGAAAAATTTTTTACGTTATGACTATCTATATTAAGGTAGAAATAATACTGACAATCTATTAGATATACAAATGAATAATCCAATTTTTCTGCTTCATTCAAGGTTTATTTTAAAAGTTACTAAATTGAATTGTTCAATCAAAGTAGTCGCCATTTCTTTCTATAACTTTAAGCCATCTTTCTGGTAGCTGATGAATTCCATCTCGGAAGAATGTTACGTCTTTAGACGCGATGAAGTCGTCAAGGCATTTTCGGATCTCGTCCACTGATTGGAAGTGCATATCAGATAAGGCGTGTTGCATCGACCGGAATAGGTGATAATCTGACGGAGCAGTGTCCGGTGAATATGCCGGGTACTGCAAAACATCCCATCCAAGACTCATTATGACATCTTTTGTATTGGAAGCAATGTGTGGCCTCGCGTTGTCGTGCAACAGTTTCACTGGTCGTTCTCCTTTGCCAGTATACGGTCGTTTTCTTTCCAATGCTTGACTCAAGCAGATTAATTGTCGCTGGTAGCAATCTGCAGTAACTGTTTCACCTGGTTCTAACAACTCATAGTAAAGCACGCCCTTGATATCCCACCAAATGCATTAATTTTATAACAGCTTAAAATAATTTGGATTATTCATTTGTACACCTAATAGATAAGTAATAATATATATAGTCAGTATTTCAATATTGCTCGTATTACTAAATGTGTAAGGAATAGGGAAAGATATCTTATCGATATTGTATAACTTTACTATTTTGCTGGGACGGCATACGAGCACGACGTGTAGAACATTATTGCTTTCCATAGAATATCGTTATTTTGTATTAATTGTTCACCGCAGTTTGGTAGCGAATCTCTGACGCTAATTTCGCGATAATATCCGCATTTATAAACCACAAGAATCTGATATTTTTCTATAACCCTTTAAAAATGGATCAATCAATAAAACTAATAAAGATATTTTAACAAGTGTGACAAATAAAATGTGAAGAGATTTTCGCAAACTAACCTAACATAGTTAGATAACCTAGCAAGTATCATATGGCAAACATAATATGTAATGGTTTTAAAAGCAATTATGAAATCAAATAATCTTGAAGCCAGAATAGTAAGTTGTGAAATATTAGCAATGTTGTGACAAATTAGTTTCTTAATATATTGTATATTAGGTTATATTTTATATGTATGTAGATATAAATAAGAAAGTGATACAAAAGTTTTCTTAGTGAAATGGCATTGCCAGTGTATCATCATAATTTTATTTATACATAAAAGAAATTTGAATAGTTTTTGATGACGTGTGTGGCGGAACAATTCCGAAATGGCTTTGGGGACCTCGTGCGGCAAAACTGAGAAACTACGAGCGATCCTTATTTATCTTACGTTGATGAATATGGATTGATTGATTGATTCTTGTTGCGGGCGTCGACTACTGTGGTCATTACCCCGATGAATATGGAAGTGACAAGAGTAGTAACCAGCTTGATATTATAAAAAATACAACTTTGTTCATAACGAACGAAAACATATCAAAATATACTTTGTATGAAGTCGTGAAAGCAAAATTGCAAAGTCAAGCCTATAACATATTCTATGTGAGAATATGGCTTCTTCGCCTCAAATTTTTTGAACAATGAACTCTCACTTATGAATGTCAAAATGACTATTATCCTTACCTCTATCGCATTATAAAGCGGTCAATTTTTTATTACTTTTAAAACAATCGTGTAAATATAGTTCACAAATTTCATACGGTCAATTGATTAATGAAAACGTTTTCAAATAAAGTGGAAAATATTTACTTGATTCAAACATATCTCTATGTACAATATTATACGATTATAATTTAATAATTATACATTTCTATTACCGTACTTCTTATATTAAATAAAATAAAACATATTTCTAGAGTGATGTGAAAATGTTCAAATCTGAGGATCAAAGTTTTAGTTGATTTGGGTAAAGTGCTGCACCATGCGGCTAATTCTAGAAACGGTTTCATCGTATCGTACACAAGAAATACACTTTGCAGTATACAGTTACACGGTAGCATAGACAAGAACCGATTTGATGCCATCATACTATAGACAAAAAGTAGGGATAAAACAAGAGGCGACATTAGACAAGGAAACTTACCTCTTAGAGAAAGACAGAGGATACATACAACCGATTTAAATGCTCAAATCAAAAGAATCGGGGATGCGTATGTGCGTAGTGTAGAAGTATGGCTGTCAAAAAAGAATGTTTTCAACGGGAACACACAGAAAACAATGAGAAAAGTTGCCATATCTCTGTAACACATTCATCTGTAATTTCTTGTGATATATAGTTTTTCATTTTCTTATAAGTTATTTGTAATATTCATTTCCGTAATATATATTCTTCAAATATACATATTTTGTAGAGCAATTATTTTGGTATATTTTCTTTGTCAACTTTTCAATGTCATAAAATTGATAAAAATATCTCAAAAGACAATATTAGTAATATGCAGAAAATTTATTACAAATATATTCCAAATTATTAGCGGTTGACATGAAAGTAGATTTACTTGATTTAAATTTCTCGCTCGTTTATACAACCAACTTAAAGGGACAGCGTTTTCGAGAGATCAAAAATACCGACAGAGAGTGTCGCCTCTGATTTACTTTGTGCTATAGATATAAAGTCATTTAATTCTATAGTAGCATAGACAAGAACTTGTTTGATTTGAGGGTAAGATATATGTGATTAAAGTAAGTCTGACCAGGATTTCAAATAAATAATCAAATTTTTAATTCATTGATGAATAATTTAATTAACAATGAAAGATTAATTTTTAATGAAATGTCTCTTAATTAAATTTAATTCGTAACTGTTTATTGAATGATTTTCTAGTTACAAGTAAAAGTTTAATTTTTAATTTGAACATACCAGATTGAAGATGAAACATTAATCTTAATTGAGACCTTTTAATTAATGGTTGATGTTTAATCGATAACCAAAATTTCTTATTAAAAATAACATCTTAATTCTTTATTTATGGCATCTGATTAAAGATTAAAATTAGATATAATTTCTTGAAACTAATTATTACAATTTAACATCTGATTGAACATTATGTTAACAATTTAACATTTTAGTTAATAATAATATTTATATGTATCTTTATATAGAATGTACGTATTTAATCGTGCCTAAATTTAGTAAACAAACTAATGATTATACATGATATTAATTTATTATTATTTAAGTTTATTATTTATTGTTACTGTTAATAATAGAGATGGTCCAATAATAAGTATATATTAATAATAATACTTGAACGAGTAGAAGAATAGGTAGGTGAGCAAATAACAATAAGAATAATAATATTCTATACAAATTTCACCTTAATTAGTAACGAAAATACAGCTTAAAATCGAGAAATTAAGTGTTAATTTGCAAACAGAAGTATTTATATAAACTTTAATTAGAAATTAGATTTCAATTTTCAGTTTTTATAAATTACAATTCAAAATCAAAAATAAATTTTTACTTGACAAATCGTTGACTAGACGCGATTAAATTAAAAATTAAAGTATTCATAATTAAAGGTTGAAAATAAATCCTTAGTTGATAAAGTCTTCAATTAAAGTTAAGAGTTAATTTAATTTAGTTAATTATTGACAATTACTATCCAATTCTTAACTGAGAATCGTTCAATTACTGATTATAATGTAAATGATTACTTCTTAATAGAGTACTTAAGAATTCTGAAATCTTGAGACACGGAACTACAAAGAAAATTTTTAAAATAACAATAGAAATTAGCTTAACCACGGGCTTCTTCCTGCCATCAGTTCTAGACCGTTTAAGTAGCCATAAATTTTCACTTCCAAAAATCCACTTTCTTTCAATATTTTACCCAATCCCTGTTTCTTTCCTCCACCCTCGTTAAATAACTTCAAGCAATTACAATTCTGCAAGGAGTTTTTTTTAGATTTAGATTCCTACCAGTGCTCGGCTGTGCTGGTTATATTTAACTTGTTATTAGAACTAGAGTAAGATTATTTGTGTGATAATAAATTAACTATTTAAAGTTAAATCCACTTTATTTGAATCCGCTTCTTCAACAAAATAAAATTAGTGCTTTTTAAGTTTGTTTTTTTTTTCAATGAAACTTTTGTTAATACACTGATAGAATTTTTCAACGAATTTGTGGATTAATCGCATTATCATCGATTTTGAAGATTTTAAAATATATTGTATTGTATTGTAGAATTCCACATTCTGAACCGATTTTTGGGTCCTTTCATGTCAAACGATGTTCTATGTAAATGTTTTTTCTATTTCTGCAATTTTCACAAATACTCCTGATCTTGTCTCTCTCTCTATTCGTTTAATGGCGTGTTCCTAAATCTTTTTCATAAAAATAACGAATTTCTTTCGTCAAGTACTTACACCTTTTATAGTTTTAACCATTTTAATACATTATATTTGTTTCCCTGCCTTTTTTCTTATGTTTTTATTAAGGTTCGTAATTTTATAATGCCACTATTTTTATTATTCCCACCTTCCGCCTTGTTTTTTTTTCTTTAATGTTTCCATTTTATTTCCCAGATATTTCATTTTGCTCGCTAACTCTTTTCTCTTTTCATCATCCTTTCCTTTTCCTTTTTTCTTAATTTCGCTTTTTTTTTCATTCATTGTCGTTTATATGTTTTTTAGTGTCTTTATAATATTCTTTTCGCTGCTTTCCTTTGCGATACCCTAGTTGTCTTTTTGTATGTCTGCTTTTCCCTTTTGACTTTTTTTTCTTTGGTCTAGAAATCTTTCAATCCCATCGTTTGTTTTGACCTAGCTTACATTCTTTACATGTCGCTTGTGTTGTTTTTCTTCTTAATAACATAATGTCTTCGCGCATGCTTTTCGTTTCTGCATAAATCTAGCCTACAATTTCCTTGCCTTTTTACGCCTCCTACTAATATCTTTACATTCACTTCTAGCTAATTACTCGTTAGCTTTCTTTTCCCTTTATTACTGTGTCTTTCTATCCATCTCTATTTTATCATTTTTTTAACTTTTTCTTTTACTACTTCTTGTTCTTTTAACTATTCCAAATATAAGCTTGCGCTTTTTGATTCTCTTCCTCATACCTTAAAGTTATTTACATTAGTACTGTAGCGTACAAGAAACGAATTGTGTGAAACGCGAGCGAATAAGATAAATTGTTTATTAAGAATCAGATATAGAATCTGTTAGGAACCCCATAATAATTGTATAGAATAGACTGAAATAATATATAGCGTCGCGAATATTCTAGAAAAGCGGAATTTCTCGAGAAATTTAATTGTATCCCGACGTGAGAGATCGTTGTCTGCTCTGCGGAGCGAGAGACAAAGCGCGTCATGCGGACCTAACAACGAATGTGTTGATAACGCGGCCGCGTGATAGTAACCGGCAGATATAAACTAGAGGCGCGCGACAGGGATCGGCCTATTTGGCAATCTGAGAGAGAACGTGGTAAGGACCATTAGCCGTTCTTGGACTAGCCTAGGGACTCTGACAGGAGAGTTCGGTGACAAATACCAGGACGCCTGTAGAGTTAGTAGAGCTAGTAAAGAAACTCTGACAGGAGAGTACCTCCTGCCTGGAAAATATGGAGAGTGTATGGGAGCTTGTTCCTGGACACTTGTTCAACATGCAGAGTTTGGCAGCTGTCGGTCGAGAGAGGATAGAGCATCTCTCAGATGCCCCGAGTAAAGTATAAGAGAGTACGGGAGAATATTACTGGCCGCCCGTTCGCGAACGGAAGAGAATTATTTTCGTATAACGTTCCAAATATTATTTTATTAATAGTCCCAATGAATCTTATAAGGGAATCGAACCGCGACACACCTATTTCAATGAAACTTATGTGAAAGATAGTTCTCAAGAAAATATTTGACACGTATTTTTGTATATCGACCATCGTTCACATTGAAGGAGTGATATTAGCCCTTAAAGTTAAGGGCTGAAATCATATTTTTGGAAGTATGCCCGAAATTAAAGGAGATAATTAGAAGCTTTTTTTTGAATTGTGGGCCTTTCAATAGAAAATTTTTCTGCGTAAAAGAATTTTAATAAACTTTATTTGTTTAAATAATATTTTGAAAATTTACAGTATTTGTTCAAATTTTTTTACTAAATGTTGAACTATTTTTTTGCAACTTGTTGTACGTAAATTGCAGATTAAAATCGAGAATACGTGTTTTTGGAATTTGTTGATTGTGGCAATCTTTATTAGATATATGTATAATATAAAATCGCCTTCTGTGAAGAGGGGCAATTAGCATTTATATTAAAAATATCATTATTTTTTAAATCTTTTACTATATTCTGGATATTATATACCTCTTCATATGTTAATTGATTTCACAATAATTATTATAAGCGTTGCAGGTATGAGCATGACGCGGTTCTAATCACCGCCGTAAGGAACATAGGCTTTTATGGCTATTGTTGCTAAAAAATAATTGTTAGTAGTGCTTTTCATTTCCTGTTGCTCGATAATTTTCCCACAGTGTGGTAATATAATTCTTTGTATTTATACACTTCAATTATTGTTTTATTCAGTTTCTTTTCAAGGGTTTTGACTGGGCATGACGTTAAGAAATGCAAGGGGCACATGGTTTCTGATATAATATAATATTATATAGTAATACTACAATTTATGAGTATTACGATTGCTATGTAAGATGAAAATAGGTTAAATTTTGTTTAAAACTATATTTCTAGATTGTAATTGAGTGGACTGAATATGTAGTAAAATTTTATTTAGAAAGATGCATGATCCGTCTAACCTAAAAATGTATGGAATGTCGATGTTTAAAAGAAATAATTAAACTTATGAAATGAATATGATTAAGTGGCATATCAGCTACATACAGCAGAAATGCTCATATTTAAACAAGTATGAACAATTAATTGTGATTTTGTGTTAATATTTAATGCAGGGTTCTTGATACATGCATTCGCCGCTCTTACTTTTTAACAATAATATTTTTAATAGTTCACTATATCAATATTTTTTACAACACATTGATCAATCTTCTTAATGGCACTCTTTCAACCTTTACTCTGCCAAAGGTTAGAGTTAAAATATTATAATATATTTATTAAGAAAATAGCTTGATACTCATAGTTCTATGACTTGGCCATCTTATTTGCTGGATTTGAGTTCATTGATTACTTTTGGAGTTGCCATACTGTGAATTCATGTTGTTTTGGATGAGTTGTCAATTCATTCCATTGTTTGAATGTCAGTGTAAATCAACTAAAATATGTAATAAGAAATGTTAGCAAATGCATTAGTCTGTAGACTATTCCGGGTTAAAGGTAGGAAATCAATTAAAGGCCGACAACAATTTAACGAATAACGATACGGAGGAGGTTTAATCTTTCAATGTCAAATTCTTAGCGGAGACTCTCTCGCATCTTTTTTTTACAAAGTACATATAAACTTCTCAGGATTCTGAGAAGGAAGAAAATACGGGGTGGGAAATGTGTGACGTCTCCCGAAATCGGAAATTGTCACTTTCCCCTGCGGCGGTCATCCGGCCCAAAACCGTTGACCGGTGACCCATCCGACTTACAAATTACCGTAACAGTAATAAACCCAAGGATCGCCTCGACTTTTCAAATTACATGTACCGAAAAAAAGAAATACAACTACGCCAACCCTGGGCTTAATGTGCCTACCAAATGTAGTGTACAAGTAATGGTTCCTTGGTCTTTTATTACTGCTATGTCAAACCTTCAATGTCATAAACCGTCTTAAAATCTAACATTTTATCTACAAGTCAATGTTTAGAATACAATGATTTCAAGATCGCGATTGGACACATTTGAAGTTTTAGAACAATGATATTCTATTTGTTTTTGGGTCTTATGACATTCTGTGTAGGTTTGTCAAGACTTCTAGATTTGAGGTTTTCTCAAATGCCTCGTTAAGCGCAGTTGGCATTTATTATACAACCGCGTGTGATATACGTGTGTGGAATCTTCTAATGAAGGATTTACATACTATTCGATCAAAAAGTAAGAAATGTAATTGTTATCGTATCCATTATGGGCGCTACGAAAAGTCTTGTAACGTGATAGCATAAAATAATGAATATAACACTGTCCAATTTTTAACTTTTTTAATAGTTTTGTTATAGGTTTTGTAAAAGCGCGCGAATGGTAAGAGCGAATGGGCTAACGAATGAGCGATGAGGACGAGAGAAAGAGTGAGAGAGAGTGAGAGAGAGAAACGAAGGTGCGAGTCAGTAGGAAGTTAGGAGATTCAGATCGAATCAGATCGTTAGTAGAGAGCGACGCAAGCAATAGATTTTCTTCAGTTTTCCTTGTTCAAATATACAGGGTGTTCGGCTACTGGTGGGCCTAATTTTAGGGGGTGGTAGCTGGGGTGATTTTGAATAACTTTTTCCTTTACCAAAATGCTGGTTAAAATTTAGTTTTTGAATTATTAATGAAAAACACTGACCAATCAGAGCGCGAGAATAGCGCGCGCTCAGACGCGAGAGCGACGGGTGCAAGCGTGACGGTTGACCCTGGTTGTGACCAAACAAATCGCGCGATATCGGTAACATAGTTACCATCATCGGTAATACGTCAGCCGGTAAGTAGTTATAAAATTCACAACTATTAATAAGTATAAATTTATTAACGAAACTAATTCTATGGATTAAGCGAAAATAAAGGTAAAGATCAAGCGCAGTATTTTTAGATAATTAAAAAAAATGACTATTTGTTTAACGACATAAAATGAAAGAATACTCGGACGCTTACCTCATGAGTGAATTTACGATGCGAGAATTCTTAATTAATTTTGAAGTATATCGTCGTATGACAAGAAACCTATTTACTCGCTAAAATCCACAAGAGCATATCGATACCCGCTCTATGGGATTGTCAAGTAAAAAGGGTGAGTGTCATATTATTTGATGTTTTCCGTATAATAATAGTACAATTTTCGGAATCTACACTAAACAAACACACAATCACACAAGCACCACGATTGTCCAGTCCTTAGTATCGAAACGTTAAAAATACCCACCTTTTTTACACATCAATTCGTTTACGAAAGTTCCTCACCATGTACAGGGTGTCCGCGCCAAAGTGTTACACCTTAATATCTCATGAACTATTGATGTCACGAAAAAGTGCTTATATAGAAATTGCAGGGTAAAAGAGGCCCTATGTTTTGGCAGAAGCAAAATTTTTTTATTGTTATTAATGTAAAAGATATGATGGTGAAGTTTCGTTTTTTTAAATGGAACTATAATTTTTTTCTCGATCAGGTGATAGTGCTTTTCAAGACGAATTCATCAAGGTCTTATGTACTTACCCGATTTTTATTAGTTTTCGAGATATAACGCTTAGAAATTTACTGATTTTCAGCAGTGACATCTCGGTTTGACGAGTAAGTCATAAAAACGTTCTTATTGTTACGGTAAGTGCCGCTGGTTTGACTCTGCCTGCCGAAACAGATAGACGGGGTGTATGGTCAAAATGGCAGGTCCGAAGAGTAAGAAACGTGAAAAGTATTGTCCATTACGGTTTAAGTTTTCCGTATCGAAGATGATATTAATTGTAATTTGGAAGGTTGGGACATTTATTTAAATGTTCCAGTACAAGGTAGGTATAAAGACAATTTAACAATATAACTGACTTGAAAAATAGAATACACAATGCATGCGTAAATATCCCGTGCGAAATTATGGAAAACGTCGAGAACGAATTTGTAAAACGTATACAAACTTGTATTTCAAATAGCGGAAAGCACGTGGAATAAATTTTTTGCATATTATTTTTTGTTAAATTGTCTTTATACCTACCCTCTACTGAAACATTTAAATAAATGTCCCAACCTTCAAAATTATTAATATCATCTTCGATATGGAAAACTTAAATCGTAATGGACAATAGTTTTCACGTTTCTTACTCTTCGGACCTGCCATTTTGACCATACACCCCGCCTATCTGTTTCGGCAGGCAGAGTCAAACCAGCGGCACTTACCGTAACAATAAGAACGTTTTTATGACTTACTCGTCAAACCGAGATGTCACTGCTGAAAATCAGTAAATTTCTAAGCGTTATATCTCGAAAACTAATAAAAATCGGGTAAGTACATAAAACCTTGATGAATTCGTCTTGAAAAGCACTATCACTTGATCAAGAAAAAAATTATAGTTTCATTTAAAAAAACGAAACTTCACCATCATATCTTTTACATTAATAACAATAAAAAAATTTTGCTTCTGCCAAAACATAGGGCCTCTTTTACCCTGCAATTTCCATATAAGCACTTTTTCGTGACACTTTTTCGTGTAACACTTTGGCGCGGACACCCTGTACACATGACACATTATGCGCGATGAGTAATTCAAAGAAAAGAATCAGTTATTGCAAAATGTATTACAGTAAAGACTGGATTACTGCAACAAAATCGGGAACAAGCGTTGCAGTTATCGAGTCGAGGTGTCGATTCCTTGTTTACATTTGGCTCGCGTCGACCGCTAAACGTAGGAAAGGACAGAGAGCGAACGAGTGAGGCTGTTTAAAATTAAATTTTTAGAGAAGTCTGACGAGTATGTAATAGCCTTTTGGTTCCATACAAAATCGCGCCTCCATACACTCGAAAAAACAAACAATATTACTACATAAACAAATGTTGTTCAAATTATGCCGTGTTTGGTCTTATTTTGATCAGGAGAATTTCACAATTACATTGGTAAAAGTAATATTTAGTAAAACCAAAAAATAAAAAAGTTTTACTGTTGCATTAGTGTTGTCACATCGATACGCCGGTTCGGATTACATTACATACGCTGCTCGCTCGTCGAGTGTCAAAATTCAAGGGGGATCCCCCTAAGTGGTGGGGATAGTAACGTTGCAGTTATCCAGTCCATCGTTTGTCGCAGTTATCCAGTCTTTACTGTATTGCGATCGCACAACACGTATTACCGACAATATTAAATTTACTTTATTTATTTTGATGAGTCGAAAAATTTATCTTTACGACACGAATTACTTTTAACGAATATACTGAGTATAGTGGAAAGACAATACCAATGCAAGTTCTTTGTTTCTAAAATTCTGTACAAAACGTCAGTTGGTTGTCGATAATCGAACGGGTGCGCTTAGAAGAGAATGGTGCACATTTTAAACATTATAGTAAATTTAATATTATCTACACGTGTTGTCAACCGTCACGCTGGCACCCGTCGCTCTCGCATCTGAGCGCGCACTATTCTCGCGCTCTGATTGGTCAGTGTTTTTCATTAATAATTCAAAAACTAAGCTTTAATCAGCATTTTGGTAAAGGAAAAAGTTGTTCAGAATTACCCCAGCTATCACTCCCTAAAATTATGCCCACCAGTAGCCGAACATCCTGTATATATACATACATATGTAGTAGTATCAAAAGAAACAAAGTTGTGTAAATATAAAAAGGACAAAGTTATTATGATTGAGTCTGGAAAAAGTCTTACAGTTACATTTGCAGAAAAGTGACCAACAATTTGTTTAAACTAAAAATTGGTATTTTATTGGGTACGCACGACTATATGTATTTTACCGCACGCAATCTATTTCGCATGTATTTTGCCAATTTTTCAGTAAGACTGGGTTTAATTTTGCTCCATTCTTCTATTAATATTTAAAGTTTTTATTAATTAATTCTATTCCGCACGTCACTAATTATTATTAAATTATATTTTAACCTTGGTCACGAAATTGTGAGAATCTTTCGCTTCAATATCGGTCACGAAAAATATCAAGTGCAAAATCGTATTATAAAGATTCCAAATGTGCATATTAAAATGCATATTTTTGATACCAGTATTTTCCATAAATTTTCGTTTTAAGAGAGCTATTTTGGATGTTAATTCAGCCAAAATTTATTGTTAGGGACATGATTTTTATCCATTTTTTCCTACACATATAACGAGCAGACATTTTTAGAGTTTTGGTGGAATATGCATGATCCAAGGATCATCTTCTGTTCCTACGAATACATTGCTGATACTAGTAATCTGTATGCATAACGGATGAAATCGAAATTAATGTTTTTCTAACGATTGAACATTGACCGTACATATAATCTTATGTCTGTTGGCTTTACACTAAAAATTGCACTAGAAACCGTGGATTTCAGACTTTTAAAAAGTGCAGGAAATTACATTCGTTACATTTTAAGCTATAGTACTACTAAAACTACGTTCACAATTTGCATACTTTTTTAAAAATTGTTTTTCAAACTTTGAAGTTGAATACTTCTGCTCAAAATAGTCGAACTTTAAAAAACCAAAATCAGTTCATTTGCCCCAAGTGAAATAATCGGAAGAATGATTTTTAGATTATGTACTATTATTTTTATGGGTATCGTTCACACACTGAAATTTTGATCCTGAACCCAAAGTATAAGACGGTATAAAATAATATTAAATCTGATTGTGAGATTTTAATTCCAAGTCTTCAAAGCTATGATTTCAATCTTGAAAATAATTTTGTTCTCATTTGTGTACAATGACCCGTTTGCCTAATATGGTTTGTTACATTTAGAGAAATGGTTTTCTTAGTTAAAATGCAATAACTCGACAAGAAAAAATCATACGGCAAAAAGTACGAAACAAAGTGAAAGCTAAAAGAACAGCTTTTTATGCGAATTTATCACGGTAATAAAAAAAATCACTCTACGAGGCGCGATGCATTAAATTTGAAATTTTTATTTCCATACTTGCTCTATTCCATTTTAAGGTCATATAACTCCAAAATTGATGAGTGTATTATCACGTCCCAAAAAGCATTATAAAATAGATGTTTCCTCGCAGAGTTATAGCACTCTAAAGTTTAACAATTTAATCAAAAAAATATTATTCTCCCCTTAATTCTTTTGACGAGTGTATATTTCAAAATCGGCCATATTGTACATTTTCTTGTACATTTATCGAAGTTTGTAGTACTGATTATGCTGTATTGCTGCAATGTTTTTTTTTTTTAGAAACAGTAAATAAATGGCTACTCCGCTTACAGCGGAATTCATTGTAGTAATAGTAGTAGTTTTTAGTTTTGGTTTACGAGGCGCGATCATTAAGTTCCGGGACTGGTGCCGTATATGCAGATAAAGTTACCTGTTTCAAATTTGGCTACTATCCCCTTCAAAGTACACCTCTTGGGCAACTATGCACCAATATCAGCGCCTCTGCCATTTTTGAAAAGCTTCCTAGAAGTCTTCTTGTCGAAGCGTGTCAAGCGCCTGCTGCGATTCGCGTTGAATTTCGTCCATCGTGTCAAATCGGCGACCCTTGAGCTTTAATTTCGTTTTGGGAAACAAAAAGAAATCACAGGGTTCCAAATATGGTGAATACGGAGGGTGAGGAAGGACAACCATGTTCCATTTTTTTTTTTTTTATGTCCCTTTATTCCAATTTAGAGTCCATCGTGATTTCGCAAAGGAGAGCGTGTGTATGCTACCATAAACTTGTATAACATAGGATTCAATGAAGATATTGCTTTCAAACTTCGTGTCATATGTCTCGAAGATTGTTATTCATATATACTACGAGCGCAAGTCAATCGTGTGATCCGTTTGGTCACAGCAGACACAATTCCGGAACTTAATGATCGCACCTCGTACCTTGAAAACTAAATTAGTCCGCCTGTTGTACGTATATGAAAAAATTGTAAAAAATTATTTCCTCACCAAAATTTGATTGACTATTAACAAGTTGCAATAATAAAAATTTTCAACAAATTTTATTTTTATAAAAAGTTATTTAAATCTTTCCATAAGCATAATTTCATTCACAATAATTTTGTATTAATTGCTTTTATAGCGCTGCCTTGGCGAATTTCTTCGCACGTTGTATGACATATTCCATAGTTTGAAATAAATCAGCATGAAAAATCGATTGCAAATGATTCCATGTATCTTACATGTTAAATTTATTATATGAAGCGTAAAGTATAACATTTTATGTAAACTATTCAATGGATTGTATGTAGTATAATTAGTGCAATTATTGTAAGAGTGTTGATTTGAAACAACAACAGCTAAGCACAGGTGTTCCATTCAAAATAACGATGTGTAATGTGGTAAATACTGTGTGAACATAGTTATATGTAATTAATTGGGTAAATATGCATAACGCGATTGCACTTCCGCAGGTGTTTAACATTAGTTGCTATAAATAGTGTGAATTTTCCTGACTATTTTGCAAACACTATAATAAAGCAACCGCGATTGTTTATTTATATATAACAACTTAAAACAATAATTTCTCAATAACTTTTTACAATAGTACATTATCATATTTGTAAGTCCCTTCGAAATGTATACACGATATAGAAGCAAATCTTTTAAAACCCACTTCTGTATTAACTATAATAAATTAATTAGAGTAAACATGAATTTTCACGATTGTATATATTTAACGAATAACAACGCAGGTATGATTACATTTTTATATTCACGATAGTATTACACAAAGTACTTTTCAATAAAAATTATTTTTAATATGTAAAAAGTTCATCTTAACCTTTTGTCTATCTATTCACTTTAACCGTTCATTTATTGGTTTGATAACTCTATTATTGATTTTCATGAATTGCTTGTTCCTAATCTAGAAGCAAAAGCATATTGTTCAAATACTGTATCGTCGAAATCTGTCCAACATGGAAAAATTTCGTGTTTCAAGGAATATATGAATTCGATTGAGGAAGAGGGTAAATAAAAATTGTTTAGACACAATTGAGCCTGAAAAATCGTGATCGTTTATTGGCTCTAGCGATTCGAATTAGGGGAAAAAGCCTTGCGGCATAAAAACCCCTTACAAAAATATGTTTCGTTAATGACTCTACGGTGAAAATGTGTACGAGTATGTGTACGTTGTGTTGATTGCGTATTGAATGAGAATCGTTTTAAGGAGAACAAGGTCTCGCTCAATGTCGTTCGATTTGAGGAGAACAGAGTCTTGCTCAGCGTTGTTCGTTTTGAGTGATAATTCACGTTGCGTGAGATCATTCACGATGATCGAGTTGAGAATGTAGGACTCACTCGGATCATGTTGATGTGTACGTTTAACCACCCTACCGTGGCCTGTTCGAGGGTGTAGGGCTCGCCCGAACAGTGTACAGTGTATGTACGTTAACCACCCTACCGTGGCCCATTCGAGGAGTGCAGGGTCTCACTCGAATGGCGTCGTGAATGATTTCCGAACCACCCTGCATTGGCTATGCTACGTCGCGTTACGCGGAAACTTCTAAGTCACGATTGACTTCTTCGACTCTCGATCCGAACCGTGTAAGCTTCAACGTTCGACTGTGTTGTTCGTTGTACGAAAAATCGCCTAAATACCCTCGCGTTTCCGAAGGTAACGGTTAGGAAGAACTCTATGCTTTTGTTTGCCCAAAACTGTTTTTAAAACAAAAAATTCAGCTGTTAGCTGATTTATGGTGTGTACATGTCTACGGAAAGATTCGTTCGGACCGGATCTGATAGACAATAGGGTACTCGGTGACCCGTACTCCGAAGTAAAAACTATTGACGGTGGCCTACGCGCCGACCGCTTGGGCCCTGCAATAAATTGCTTAGCCGCGGCATAGGTTTCGGTTCGCGGCCGAACAAGTACTTTGGTAAACTACTATTTTTGAAGACTTTTGCATTTTTTAATTTTATTATAAGCCTATAAGAGTTAAATATCAGTTATCGGCATATTACGTCGACTTATCCTATTAAAACGCAAGCTGTTAACTAAATGTTCACATTGGTACACTTTCTTTAAAAGTAACAGTAAAACAGGTGTATTGTAGTGATCATATTTGTGGCGGTATAAACATACAAAGTAATATAAGCTACTTTATAATTTTATTTTATAATTATAGTATTTATAAAATAATAAAATTTTTGTGCTCAACAAACTTTAATTGAATATTAATTATATTTATAATTACGTATAACATATCCCATGCCGAACAAATTTTAGAACCACGAACAAATTGTAGAATTTTGAACTGGGAATTCTTTCCCATGACAAAAAGATAAAAATTCCGAGATATTTACGAAAAGACATTGTCCCACTACTGTAAATGTATAATCATGTATAATGCGTTTTAATTTTTTATTATCAAACTTTGTCAATACATTCCATGTGCAAAAATAATAAAAAGTTTGTTAGGAATGTCGAAGTAAATATGTATTCTGCTGGAATACAAGCATTCCGATACTATGTTTCTCTCTACTAGCAATACATGTATTTCTCGAAGGCTGAACCATTACTTTGAAATGGGCAAGTCATGTGGTAGACGGTTGTGTTCACGACGCAGATTTTGTTGAAACAGGTATTTTTGCCCTGACCTCCGATTGGACGTGTCATTCAGTAAAATACACAGGCATTAAAGAAAAATGTCTCGCTGCGGCCACCTTGCTTGTTTACATTAGTGTAACGTCCCTGCGACTAGACTCAGGTATTTTACAGCATTTATGAAGCAAAGAGCGGCTTTTGCATATTAAGCGACTCGTTTTTACTATAACTAATTCTAAAAGAATGTGGGATCGTGGTGGCGTGTGGTTAAAGAGTGAAATCTGCAGGTTAATACCTTTCATTAATTAGGTTTATTCAAATAATGAGAAAAAGAGTTATAATTAACAATTTCTTTAGCGAATATAAAAATGTATGTATGACTGAATTCTATAAGTAAATTGGAGTATAATAGACTTGTTGTTGTCGCAAATCGTAGAACGGTAGCTAACTACTTCAATTACGCGGTTTTATAATGATATATGCAACACAAAAATATAACACAATTTTACGATGGATCTAGATCCTAACAAAACTGTCAGAACAATATTTGGTTAATTACAAAAACTCTAAAATTTGTATTAGACGTGGAACAGTTACTCCTTGTTTGACTCTAAACTAATTAGTTCATGGTCCTTTTTGTCAGAGCACAAATCGACACCCAAAACCTGATCGCTTAATTGGGGAGCTTGCGTTAGCTGGCTACTAAAACTACCCAACGATGCAAGAATCAAGTGACCGACGTGTGACCAACAGGGTTGCAAATAAAAATGGCTCGACTTTAATTATTTATCGAAGTTACCGAAACGCCACCCAAAAGACACGGGCTTCAGAGACCAAGCTGCTCAATAGCATGGGGAGCCTGCGTTAGCTGGTTACTAAACTACCCAGAGCGAACTCCGAGAATCTGACGGCGAGTTAATAACTTAGGAAAGTAAGAAATATATATATATGAGTGACTGGAGAGCTCTTATTTGATGTCTTAGTCCTTTCTGGGGCTGAGCATAGCACTCTCCTTACGGAGTTTCAGATACAAGACCGTTTGAACGGGGAGCCTGCGTTAGCTGGCTACTAGAACTACCTAACGATCGAGTATCCAATTGGCTGATACTCGCTGTCCAGTCAAAATTAAGAATCTTGTAGGCTCTTACCAGTTAAAACTGCTCCAGTTCGTCGCTTCCTAAGAGGTCCGGCACGTAGTACTTCAAAGATTGCTCTGCGTTCGCAACCGCTGCTGCACGCCCTTTTATACCCAGAGAATCATGGGTTTTTCCCGCTCAAAAGCAGTTATTATTTTATTACGCTTTATTTAGTAGCAAATATATATTAGTTTGATTAATAAAAATACGCTTTGATTTATTATTAATTAGTTTCTCACAAGTTTTCCCGTTAAATCGTATTTTTAATAACTTTTAGATCCGCGAATTATAAGTGTTTTAATGGAAGAAATAATTAATCGCAAACAATACATAAAATAATATCTAAAAATATAACGCAATTTATAATGAGTGAATAATTAATAATATATATAATATAAACATTTAAATAATAATTTATAATAACTTCGTTTCGAAGTATATCTACTGTCTATTTCTAACTAACACGTGCACCATCGATCGGTGACTACTCTAAACAATGTTGTACGCGTGAGCTACCCCATCCAATTGCCACGCGAATTTTTATGGTGCGGTCGGTAATTTGCGGTCAGTAATGGAATAGAAAAAGATATTCGGATTAGATGCTTCTTTATTTATCGACAGGATTTAATGTGATGTTCCCGGGGACGTTACATTAGCGTCTGTCTCATTCCTGCACCTTTGAAAATTCGACTTTATTAAGTATACGGTATTTATTGCTGTCTAAAGAGACTAGATCACCTTGTAGTGAAGTTTACTGATGAGTGCTGTACTCGTAAAAACTTCATTTTCGCAATCTTCGAGTGTCAAAGTCGAATCTACGAAATCGCCTCGTCTTCTTCGCACATCGCATTGGTGTGAGTTTTCCGTTACTTGAACAGATCTGATATAATCTACTTTTTTTTAACGTGGCGGAAATCTTCGAAAAATACCCTCCTTCAAGGGTGCGGGATTATGCTGGATTTTTACCGGCTAAAACCCCTACGGTGGTCCTACCCAGACGCATTGGGGGCCCCAGGAACTCCAGAAGAACACAATTGGGGCCCCCGCGCCAATGTTCTTTTGAGCTCTTCCCGGAGGAGGCCCGGACCACCGAGGCACCGCCGTGCCATCCCGCTCGTGGTAGCGTGCAGGGCGTTCTGGGCCCTCACCCAGGACGCGACAGCCCCTGCGGCGGCTCTGCAAGAGGAGACATAAGGTCTCCCCGGAACCGCCGCTTTCCCACCGGAACCGATTAAAACAGCCCGGAAGGCCGGCGATCTCACTCTGCATGTGAGGAAGCGCCGGCCTGCAACGTTCAGCTGGGAGAGCCAGGCCGGGCCCTTCGGCATCCCCGGCTGCTCTCCTGTCTTCTTTTTAACATAACCTTCATGCCCACGGTGCCACGAGGTATACACCTTCCTCTGCTAGGGAGTGTTGAAGGTCCTTGACGGCTGCGCTCCCTAGCCCTTCTTCGCGGGTCCGCTCGCTCGCGAACCCGTTCCGCGGCCTTCTTCTGCAGTATACAGTATTCACTCCGTAAATGTTACTTTTGCCGGTCTCGATTGTAACATTTACGGTAGAGGTCCTACATTTTTTGTAGTGTGCCGAACGTAGAAAGAGACAGTGATACAAAAGACAAGGAGGGATAGAATTTTGAGCGTTCGGCAAACATGAAAGACTCGTGCGTGTTCTGTCTTTTAAATTTAAAAATTAAAATTCTTTATTTTTGGTTTTTCGTCAATGGAATTTTTACCATCGTATTTGTCTCGTTTTTCTGATTAAAATGACACCAAACATGATATGATTACGATCGTAATAACTTATGTAACAAGCCATAAATGTTTGGGATGTAACATTTACGGTAAAGGTGCGAATTCCTCCTAAAGGCTTGCTATACAAGTAATTATGATTTTAATTATACCGTGTTTGGTAGCATTTTAATCAGAAAAACGAGATGAATACGATAATCAAAGCTTCATTGATGAAACCCCAAAAATAAAGAATTTTGATTTTTGAATTTAAAAGACAGAAAACGCACGAGTCTTTCATGTTTGCCGAACGCGTCAACCTTCTGCTTCTCTTTCTTTTCCATTCGCCGTCCTATTTTATGCTAAAAACTTTAATCACTCGTTACATACGCAATTGTTAACATAATTATATCAAGTTTGGTGTCATTTTAATTAGGAAATCTAGACAAAAAGAACAGTAAAAGTTTCATGAAAAAATAGTAAGAAATAAGAAAGTTACAATCTTTTCCTTTGCTCGCATTAGGATGTGTTTCACCGATATTTGATCCTCGTCGTTTCGGCAACCGATGGTGTTTCATTTTTGACTGATTTCGAGGGGTATCCCCCCAGTAGTGGGGATACAATTTTAACATTTACGGTAGAGATCTTTTTAACATTTACGGAGAGAATACTGTAACTTGCGTACAGAAGGAGGCCACGGCCCTCCAATTCCTCTCGCCATCCAACAGTGCCCCAACTACTGCTGTGAGTGAGTGATTTAATCTACTGATTCAACTTACACGTACCGCTATCCATAATTTTAACTAACATTTTTGTTATTAAAACAAATATAATTCACGGTATTAAATATAAACTTTATTAAATTAACTCGAATCGATTGTTTTATTCGGCATCGCTCACTAAACCGAACTTTGCAACGTCGAGCGCGGTCGGAAATGAATTCGCGAACCTGAACCGGACGACACCCGCCAATTCGGCGATCTTCTTTCAAAATTTAATTGCTATACATTTTTAATTATTTATTCTGTTATATTCACATTACCGCTCAAAGTATCGAGACAGTTTGTTCTATAGGAAAAATCAGAAAAAACCGAAAGGTAGATTATAAAATTAATACAACGGTGGAACTAGATAAAATGTCTCGTTTATTCTGTGACGTGTTTCCACGCTCGCAGTCAGTACAAGAATGCCTCTTCGGCAAAACATTGGCCGTAAGGGCATCAATGCCACTATGGCCCTTGACGATTATTCATTATTCATTAGCCTAATGAAACTTTCCCTTGCAACCAAGAAAGCACCTTAACAAAACGCACATGGCCTGCTCTCGCTGTTTGCATCTATACAAACTCTAAAGTTCTAACAATTCTGTATGTTAAAACATACTTTAACTTTGTATGAAGGCTATTTAGAACGTTTGTATTTAAGTTGTTGCGTGGATAAAAACGCGATATTTATTTAAAACTAATTTATTAATGTAACTACTTAAACTATCCTTAATAAACTAAACTATATACAATGGTAAACGGACAAATGTTGTTGCGACTGAGCAAAAGTTGAGCTCAGTGTTTCCAGTGCGGACCGCACAACGACTACCTTAACCCGTTAGTCGATTTTTAAAAGGATCTCAGGTTTTACTTCATTTCATCTCTATGGTGCAGAACGACTTCAGAGTGTTCTTCGATATCTATTATGTGTGTATAAATTGTTGATAACATGTTTATTTTTTCTGGATAGAGATAATAGTGATAACGCAAGTTACTGGTGCAAGTTACATATATATTTTGCAAGTGTCCGGATACTTTTAAGCAGTAATGTACGTTTAAATTGAGTTAGGATTAGATTAATATTTGGGTCGCTATCATGCGACCGGTAAATTGAGCTGATATTCAAAACCATTGATTAAACTGTTTGATTTCCAAATTCGCCAGTTGTATAGGATAACACGGGTTAGCAGATCACTACTTTTTTGATCTTTCGATTCCAGTTCAGTGATTATTATAAGCAATATACTGATTTTTTGTGCTGATTACGAATTTGCAAGCCGTTTGTCTCCAGTGCGTACAGTTTTTGAGAAATTTGAGTTTGAAGAAAAACATTTTTCAAATTCAGTACGTAGTTGTGAGTACGTAGTTCAGTACGAGGTGTGACACAAAAGTAACGAGACTAGGTCTGTAGCTTGAAAAAACAATAGAATTGGCAGCAATTGTTTTTTGTGGCATCATCCCACATACCTCCTCTATCCATCTTGTCAATTTCGATTGAATCGGTCATACCATTTGGAAGTATTGCGTTATTTAGTGAACACGTGCAACTGCATTCTGCCGGAAAAATGTCTAACGTAAAAATCGAACAGCATATAAACATCAAGTTTTTTGTAAAATTTGTTGAAATCTTTTGTAACATGTGATGAGACTTGGATTTTTACCTATGACCCAGAATGTAAGCGCCAGTCAATGGAGTAGAAGTCTCCAGGAACCCCAAAACCCAAAAAAGCACGCATGTCAAAATCAAAATTCCACATTAATGGAATTGTAATGATTGAGTGGTTTCCCAGTGGTCAGACTGTTAACCAACACTAGTACCTTAAAGTCCTAAAAAGATTTAGTGAAAAAATTTGGAAAGAAAGGCCACAGTTATGAAGCGATGGATGGTCGTTGCACCAGGACAATGCATCCGCTCACACGGCACTGTCTGCCAAGTAGTTTCTGACCAGTAAAAATATTATTGTGATGGGGCATCCTCCTTATTCACCTGATTTGGCTCCATGAGACTTTTCTTTATTTCCTAAAGTAAATTTTTGCTTAATGGGAACCCATTTCACCTCACAAGGAAACATATCGAACCGCGACACACCGATTTTAATGAAACTTATGTGAAAGATAGTTCTCAAAAAAATATTTGACACGTATTTTTTTTTATTGGCAATCGTTCACATTGAAGGGGTGAAATTAGCCCTCAAAGTTGGGGGTTGAAACCATGTTTTTGGGAATATCTCCGGAACGAAAGAAGATAATTGAATTCTTTTTTTTGTAAATTGTTCGTCTTTAGATAGGAAATTTTTATGCGTAAAAATATTTCAAGAAACTTTATTTGTTTAAATAATATTTAAAAAATTCATCATTTTTGTTTAAATTTTTGCACTAAATGTTGATCTATTTTTTTGCAACTTCGTGTACGTAAACTATGGACAAAAATAGAGGATACGTGTTTTTGGAATTTTTGTTTGTTGCAATGTTTATTAGATATATAATTTAATATCACCTCCTGTGAAGAGGGGCAATCATCATTTTTATTAAAAATATCATTATTTTTACAATCCTTTACATTATTTTAGAGATTTTATACCTCTATATATGCCGTTAATTGATTTCTGAATAATTATTGCAAGTGTCACAGGTATGAGCGTGTCGCGGTTATGAATAACGCTGCGTCATAAGGAACATAGGCTTTTATGGCCAATACTGCTTTTATACTTTTACAGGCGTAAAGACTTTATTCTAAATAAAATATTTAGAACTTTTGGAAACATTGGGATTTTTTAAGAAACTCAGAAAATAAAAATAAATTAAATTATTTTTTAACAATATTGGCCATAAAAGCCTATGTTCCTTACGGCGATGATTGTAACCGCGTCACGCTCATACCTGTGACGCTTACAATAATTGTTCAGAAATCAATGAACGGTATATGAAGAGGTATAAAATCGCTAAAATAATGTAAAAGATTGTAAAAATAATGATATTTTTAATAAAAATGATGATTGCCCCTCTTCACAGGAGGTGATGTTAAATTATATATCTAATAAACATTGCAACAAACAACAAATTCCAAAAACACGTATCCTCTATTTTTGTCCATAGTTTACGTACACGAAGTTGCAAAAAAATAGATCAACATTTAGTGCAAAAATTTAAACAAAAATGATGAATTTTTTAAATATTATTTAAACAAATAAAGTTTCTTGAAATTTTTTTACGCACAAAAATTTCCTATCTAAAGACGAACAATTTACAAAAAAAAGAATTCAATTATTTTCTTTCGTTCCGGAGATATTCCCAAAAACATGGTTTCAACCCCCAACTTCGAGGGCTATTTTCACCCCTTCAATGTGAACGATTGCCGATAAAAAAAAAATACGTGTCAAATATTTTTTTGAGAACTATCTTTCACATAAGTTTCATTAAAATCGGTGTGTCGCGGTTCGATATGTTTCCCAGTTAAAGAGGTTCAGACAGAAACGGAGAATCTCCTAAAGGGACTTCCAAAAACCTCGTTCCAGAATTGTTATCAGCAATGGCAGCACCAAATGCAAAAGTGTGTGAATGCTGAAGGGGACTACTTTGAAAGTGATAATGTCACGGAGAACTGATTCTGCAGGTGCAATGATTTATTGGACTAGTCTCGTTACTTTTGTGTCACACCTCGTATGTAGCTGTTTGTGTCAAAAGATTTTATAGACATTCCTTAATACAACGGTATCTGTTTTTTATGCATTCTGAATATTTAAATTTGTTTAAACAATCTTTGAACATGGAGATAAACTAATTTGCATCAATCTCTCTGTATATTTTTCAACTTATTTTGAAATGTAAAAGCCTAGTGGAAATTTAAACTATATCACGCGATAGAGCAGATATTCACCTTTAAAAAACACTTTAAGAAAAGTGCAATGTCATTTTTTTTATGATTACGATTTTTTAAAACGTAAAATAGCAACGCTGAGTTCGAAGCAAAGACAGTGATGCTCCTTCAAAACGGTCCTTCGGTGTCCCATCTATGTTAACGCGATACAAGTTATTAAATATTTATTGTTTTTGTTGCTAGTATTATTAGTATTGATGTTATATTAATTATTGATACACTATTAGTCTCTTCATTACATAACTGTATGTACTATTGAAATAGTCGTTTTTACAAATAATGTATTTCATAATAAAGTAGAAAGTTTTTATATAAAAATCACAATTTACTTACAGAGTTTAGTTAATTACACCTATTTATAATGTTGTTTTATAGTCTTAGTTTACGATCCTATTGGGCTCTATTAATTATTAATAATAAATAAACTAATAGCATAGCAATGAGCAGCATCAATACGAATGATACTAACAACGACAACAATGACTGTAATAACAATAATTGTAATAAACTGATTCAGTTTACTAAAGCTTGCGTTAAGAATTGCGTCATTATAGACATCAACTGCTCGCTCCGACACGGAGCATCGCCGTCTTCATTTCATTTCTCGCATGGCTATTTTGCTTTTCGGCATCGTAAAAAAAAACGATGTTGCAACTTTCTTTGGGTGCTTCTTAAAGCATTTGTACTTTAACATTTTAAGATAAATTGAAAAATATACTTAAAAATTGGTGCAAAGTTGTCTCTCCGCATTCAATGATTGTTTATACAAATTTAAATATTCAGAATGTGTAAAAAACAGGTACTGTTATATTCAGAAAAGTGTATAGAATCTTTCGATTTAAACAAAATCTTAATAACTTTATATCTTTACACAATAGTTATCTCAGAAAATTGGTTTTAACTTGAAAAATGTTTTTTTCTGTGTTTTCAAAATCAAATTTTTTGAAAGCTGTACATGCTGGATATAAACAAAGTGCAGATTCGTAATCAGCTCAAGAAAGGCTATAAAAATCACTAAATGGATATCGAAAATTGAATTGACGGCTGGACAATGTAATCACACAAGTCATGGTTATATGCTGCCTTGGTAAGGACACTTGTCCGCTGTTACCTCTTAATTTATTTGTTCGCTGGTAAATTAAGAAAGTCCGATATTTTTGTTAAAAGAAGTAGTTACTCAAAATATCGAATTCTAAAACATATTTAGATCATCCAACTGTAGGGAAGGACTTAAATATATACTTTCACCAATATTTTGAAGCAGTTGGGAAAATTGACTTATATTAATTAATTCCAGAACATTGTAATTGTATTATAGTTATTACTTCATATTCTACATATAGTATATAGTGTAATATTGTGTCAATACTTTATAAGAAGACATGGACACGTGAGCTGCAGATAAGCTGCGTGAATCGTGTATACATAAAATAATTTTCAGAAAAAAAATACACCGACTTCGAAATGCACTAAAAAGTATAAAATAATTTCTATTTTCTAATGAAGTAATTTCTATTTCATTCAATCATACAATTACGTAACAGATATGAATGAAACCTATTTACTCGTTAGGTAGTATATTAAATACATTTCAACCTTTTCGGAGGCGGCGCAAAATTAAAAGATTTTCTTGAACATGTCAACCTTTGGACAGCCAAACATAGGCAAAGCTTGTATAGCTATTTTTAACCGACTTCGAAAAAGGAGGAGGTTACTCAATTCGATCAGTATATATTTTTTTTTTTTTTTTTTTTTTTTTTATTATTATTTTTATTTTCTATGTGTGCCCGCCTATTACGCCTAGCTGGATGCACCGATCGGAACGAAACCTTTTGCATCTGGTAGGTTCTGACTCCCCATTGGTACCATTATCAAAAAATTTTTCATTTTTCAATTGCAAAGTGTTGTTATTGCAAAAAAACCGGCAACTTTTGAAATAAACTTTTCTCGATTTTAGTGCGCTTTTAATATCTTATCACGGACATGATTCTGAACAATTTTGTTCATATAAAAATTTCGCGGAAAGCTTTAGTTTTCGAGATATTAGCGAAAAATTGTTGAAAAGTTTTGAAATCAACTTTGGACGATTTTAATGTCCTTTTAATATGTTATCAGGGGCACGATTCTGAACAACTTTTTCCTTATCCGCAATTAAGGGGAAGCTTTAGTTTTCGAGTTATTAGCGAAAAACTATTGTTACTAATACAGTATTCACTCCGTAAATGTTACTTTTGCCGGTCTCGATTGTACATTTACGGTAGAGGTCCTACATTCTTTGTAGTGTGCCGAACGTAGAAAGAGACAGCCATGCAAAAGACAAAGAGGGATAGAGTTTCGAGCGTTCGGCAAACATGAAAGACTCGTGCGTGTTCTGTCTTTTAAATTTAAAAATTAAAATTCTTTATTTTTGGTATTTCGTCAATGAAACTTTTACCATCGTATTTGTCTCGTTTTTCTGATTAAAATGACACCAAACACGATATGATTACGATCGTAATTACTTATGTAACAAGCCATAAAAGTTTGGGATGTAACATTTACGGTAGAGGTGCGAATTCCTTCTAAAGGCTTGCTATACAAGTAATTATGATTTTAATTATACCGTGTTTGGTACCATTTTAATCAGAAAAACGAGACGAATACGATAATCAAAGCTTCATTGATGAAACTCCAAAAATAAAGAATTTTGATTTTTGAATTTAAAAGGCAGAAGACGCACGAGTGTTTCATATTTGCCGAACGCGTCAATCTTCTGCTTTTCTTTCTTTTCCATTCGCCGTCCTCTTTTACGTTAAAAACTTTAATCACTCGTTACACACACAATTGTTAACGTAATTATATCATGTTTGGTGTCATTTTAATCAGGAAATCTAGACAAATACAACGGTAATAGTTTCATGAAAATAGTAAGAAATAAGAAAGTTACAATCTTTTCCTTTGCTTGCATTAGTATGTGTCTCACCGATATTCGATCCTCGTCGTTTCGGCGACCGATCGTGTTTCATTCTTGACTGATTTCGAGGGGGATCCCCCCAGTAGTGGGGATACAATTTTAACATTTACGGTAATCTTTTTAACATTTACGGAGTGAATACTGTATATTGAATTCTATGTATGCCTCCGTGCCTCTGGTGGTGTATGAGTCAACATGCAATCGCCGATTTTATTTACCAATTTTACAACAATTAATAAAAAAAAAAATTGAAAAACGAATATCCATGTTGTCTTTTACTTAATTATGTTCATGGCATTTACGCGGACAAAAAAAAAGCCCGGAAGAACTGTCTCACAGTATCCTATAAAATTCTCCCCATTCCACTAAAAAGCGTGAAATAAAATACTTTTAAGAAAAAAAATACACCGACTTCGAAATGCACTAAAAAGTATAAAATAATTTCTATTTCATTCAATCATACAATTACGTCACAGATATGAATGAAACCTATTTACTCGTTAGGTAGTGTATTAAATACATTTCAACCTTTTCGGAGGCGGCGCAAAATTAAAAATACCTCAGTAAACGTTGCTGCCAATAACCAGTTGATTGTGGTATGGCGTATTGGAAATTAATAAATCCTGAGAAAGAATACGAACCATTATAGATATATCTGGTAATATACGTAAATGTAACGACTGCATCTTCATTTCGCAACGTTTCTGATATAAATGAAATTGAATCGACTTTGTTCGCATGTGGAAGCCATGGATCTAAGAACCTATAAACGGAGCCCACGACGCGGGGATTACCAAATTTGCGGCAGATGGGCTCTATCTTTATAGTACATGCGGCGATCGAGTCTTTCCGTCGCATACTCTATGAATCTAGATAGACCATAGTTACATTCTATACGCACTAACACCTACTTCGCGGCGTGCTGTCGAGTTATATGTATAGAAAAAAAAATAGCTATACAAGCTTTGCCTATGTTCGGCTGTCCAAAGGTTGACATGATCAAGAAAATCTTTTAATTTTGCGCCGCCTCCGAAAAGGTTGAAATGTATTTAATACACTACCTAACGAGTAAATAGGTTTCATTCATATCTGTGACGTAATTGTATGATTGAATGAAATAGAAATTATTTTATACTTTTTAGTGCATTTCGAAGTCGGTGTATTTTTTTTCTTAAAAGTATTTTATTTTTTCTATATATATAACTCGACAGCACGCCGCGAAGTAGGTGTTAGTGCGTATAGAATATAACTATGGTCTATCGAGCCCTTTGCGGAGGGGACGGTTCGAAGTGAACCGTACCGTGGGGCCGAGCTCCTGCCACGATAGTCATTAAAAATTGCCAGCGCATTTCGTTCATAGCATTTCAAATCAAATTCTGGGCATATTATATGTACATGACAGATTTACGTGCATGCACACATGTACGCGTTTCTCGGCTCTATCAGTTGTTTTCGCGGAACGCATAGTTAAGTTTCTCGGCCATACCCACGCATTTACGTGGGAAACATATGTGCGTTTCTCGGCTCAATCAACTGTTTTCGCCAAACGCATATATGAGTTCTTCCACCAATTTGATGATTTACGCAGAACGCATATATGCGGCGATAGTCCGCAAAGGGCTAGATTCATAGAGTATGCGACGGAAAGACTCGATCGCCGCATATACTATAAAGATAGAGCCCATCTGCCGCAAATTTGGTAATTCCCGCGTCGTGGGCTCCGTTTATAGGTTCTTAGATCCATGGCTTCCACATGCGAACAAAGTCAATTCAATTTCATTTACATATATCAGAAACGTTGCGAAATGAATTACCAGATATATCTATAATAGTACGTATTCTTTCTCAGGATTTATTAATTTCCAATACGCCATACCACAATCAACTGGTTATTGACAGCAACGTTTACTGAGGTATTTTTAATTATGCGCCGCCTCCGAAAAGGTTGAAATGTATTTAATATATTACCTAACGAGTAAATAGGTTTCATTCATATCTGTTACGTAATTGTATGATTGAATGAAATAAAAATTACTTCATTAGGAAATAGAAATTATTTTATACTTTTTAGTGCATTTCGAAGTCGGCGTATTTTTTTCTTAAAATTATTTTATATTACTAGCTATCCCTGCTGCCTCTGCAAAACGTTTTCACATTTCTCCCATTTTATTTCAAAGTTTAACCAAAAAATATATTTTTTTTGAACTAAAAATTAAAAATGTATCGTCTAAAAATGCGTATTAATTATATATGGAAGGTTCATAATAAAAAGATTATCAGAAAGTATTTGAATTATATATTACATACTATGCTAATTATATTTTGTTCGAACTTCTCATGTTTATGCAGGTTTACTAGATTCCATAACGAGTACAGCAAATAGTGCAGATTGTCCAGGTGTGTGCGTACACGCATTCGCAACATTAATATGTTATGAAGTTCTGGAACATGTGCAATGTCCAACTAGTATGCGATGTTGTATTGAAGCACCTATAAACGGTACTACTGGAACTTCTGAAAATATTGCTAGTGATGATGGTTCAACTTCAGTTATGACGACTAGTGTTAAAGTAACAACTACAAGCACGACTGTACCACCGACGACCACCAGCCTTGCAATTTCACCGTTAACAACTTCGTCAAAAATTACTTCCGTAAGTGTATGGAATTATAATGTTAAATAATAAGAATTATATATAATAACTTATATGATAAACAGGATATATCTTATAACAAGATCTACGAATTTTGAATGGTTTTAAGTAATTTATCAAAACAATGATCTCTTAAAATTAATTAGTTCTTTATCACGTATAAATTGCAGTTGAAAATATTAAAACACGTTCTTTTCATATTGAAAAAAATGTAGATCGCCTTAATTTATTTTTTAGTAGAATCATGTATTAATCGATGCAGTTTGTTATTTTCTATAACAAAGGTTAAATAGGACTCCGTATAGTGCGACACTTCTGTGACGCAAACTTCTGTCTTCGTAGAACTGATAAAAATGCTGCTGAAAATAAATTTATTTGCGACATGAAAGGATATGCTTTATTGAACTAACTTAAAATTACAATTCCACATTCTCTTTTGTATTGAAAAGGTTGACTTGTTTAACGTGTATATTGCATGGCAGTTATTAATTTTTATTTTATGCTATATGCTCCCGAATGAAAAGCAAGGATAAATAGATTTAGAATTATACATGTTTTAAGAAAAGCAAAGATGTAAATTATAAGTATATTCTTGTTTTTAGGATATTCAGAAAGAAACAAACGACAAAACATCAAGTATGTAAGAAATTTTTATTATTAAACAAATTATATAGGGGGAGTTCCCCTAACGTCGAACAGCATCTAGTATCGGACATCAGCTATTCATCGCATTTGAAACACTATCAAGCCATTTCTTCAGTTTTGATTCAGTTTCGACAAGTTCCAGTCGCGTATGCACAGCTGAAGATATCAGTTGATTGTTGTATTTGACAGAAACCCGGTGCATCGTATGAATTATAAACTATTATATCTACCAATTTTCGTGGTTAAAATACGCGTAAGTTGCGTTATTATATTTTTTAGTAGGTATTTTTAAAATTATCTTTGTATTTTGGGTATGCAGTGCACTGGTTTTCATAAGAGAAATTTTTTAATAGCTTCACTTTCCCCTGGTTCCTGACAGAACATTTTTTTCTATTACCGGACGGTATTTATACTATTTCAGTCTTCTGTTTTGCTCTTCGTACTGCAACTTATTGTATTGATTTTAATGATTGAATGATACATCTGAAGAACATGAATAATACAAAAAATTAGAATGAAGAGTTAGAAGGTAGTAAGAACTATAATAAGATAATAAGATCAAGAAACATAAACCAGAGGTGATCAAAGGTGATCAAGGTTGCAGTTCAACGTACCAAAAATGGATACCTGAGTCTTCCGTCAATATCTTCGAATGTTCTGGCAACTGTGTTTGCAAAAAATTACTCGTATATTGAAAGCGTTCTGTGATACTTTATTAGTTTTTACTGTGTCCGGTATTAGGTGTCACTTAATGATTTCCCAGGATCATATATCAAAGTTAAACATTAATTTATGTTAACTCTTATGATAATTTTATTTTATGTTGCTTATGTTTATTTTGTTGCTTTATATTAAATTGTAACATCGTCAAATTACAAATAACGCAGAGTGAAAAGAACGAAATATTATTTGTTCTTATTTGTTTAAACAAATCTTAAGTGTCCGGCACTAGGGGAGCTCCCCTAAGTATTACAAATATTTGCATGATAATTTATTTTAAATAAAAACAACAACACTTTGTGATAATACGTAGCTAATACATAGCTATAAGATTTAGCTTATACATATCAATTTTTAATCTAATAATTGTAAAAGGTAGCAAGAAGAATGTTTGTCTGCGATGAAATGTATTTTCTTAACAAGGCATTGATTTTTTGCAGCAAAAGCTTGTTCTGGAATTTGCATGGCAGAGAGAATTGCCGATTACTGCGATGCTGTTTTAGCAATAGACACTATTTGCAAGCCGGGATATAAATGTTGCGTGTCTAGGGACGCATTTGGAGATTCACCTCCGGCGGAATTGCTGGTAATTGATCGTATGAATTCCAGTCGTTTTGATGAAAAAACCGGCATTAATATGTCATACAAAGGTTCTTCGACCTCTACAACAGTAATACCAAATACAGCTGTTTCTACGAACGTATCTACAAATTTAATAACAACAACTACAATAGCAACGACGAAACAATCAGCGACTACAATGAGACCAAAGATTACAATAAAAAAGCCATGTAAAGGCGAATGTGTCAGTGGATTTTTTGCACTTCTTTGTGATAAAGTGGACGGAGAAGCTGAATGTCCCGATGATGGATCCTGTTGCGTTATTGATGCATTCATAAAAACGGTAATTAGTCTATAACTCACTATGTTGTTAAGATTATTACTTTCAACTTCTTCTGAAGTAAGGTCAATTTATGCTATTTCGTATTGTCAGCGTGTTGTTAACATGATTTTCCTATTTCATGATCGTTTTCCTACATATACATAGATACTGTTACTTATGACCTATCTCGACATCGAAACGTTATTTATCTTTTTCCAGTAGCGGTAACGGCCCGATTTAGTCATAAATTGACCTTTATTTGCCATTTAAAAAAAATGTTTGAAGCGTATCTTGCTTTATTTCGAGAAGAACATATTATGAGCACACATCTAATTTAGATAAAAGCACTATCGAAGCTTTCAAGTAATTATTGCTTTGTTATGAAAGTAAATATTCATCTTTTTACATAAAACAATTTATCTAAACAGTGTAGTTAGAAAAATGTTAAAGTACAGTTTTAATATTTTATGTAGAATATTTTGTAGAACTGGCTTATGTATAAAAACGAAAATCAAATTATATAAAGAAACGTGCATTTACATTTTCTTGTTTATGAGACTGAATACTTATAATTACACAAACCTATTGTACAAAAATTCTACATAAAAGACATTAGATTCCAAAAATATTTCTAATTTTTGTATGAAATATTTGAGTTTGGAACTTACAAGATACCATGAATTATTGAGCGAGCGAGCCGAAGGCGAGCGAAGCTCTTATACTTGACTTCGCAACTTCTTTATCCGCGTTTTTCTTTCGCATCACTCAACCAATTCTCATCAAATTTTGCACGCACATGCGTATGTACATCCAGATGGACATAGAAAAAAAAATTTTAAATCGGACGTACCACGGAGGAATAATCACCGAAAAACCAGATCCCCGTAGACTTCAATGCAAAATTGAATTTGCTCGCGTTTATGTACTTGACTTTTCAACTTTTTTGTCCACATTTTTCTCTTGCACCACTCAACCAATACAACCGGATGATACGGTTGACTATTTTTGCTTTAGCGTGAAATTTACTCGCTCGCTCAACATTGTTAGGTTAGGCGCGGAGCGCCAATCAAACAGACTTAGTAATTTAATACTTTCCTAAACATAATATGTCGAAAAACTGACGTAGTTAACTTCAGCGTCGTTAAAAACAGTCATCCTGGCATTTCGACTGTTCTTCCACCTAAATAAGTTTTATATCCATAATATATGGGATGTTCATCATAAATTAGTATATGAAATTTATTTGAAACACTTATTTCAATAATAAATAATGTGGTTTATGGAAATTAATCAAACAGTAATTTATCGTAAAATAGTTCTTCATAATTTAATTAATGAACTTCTTCCTATATACATATACAACTGTTTATTGACTAACTCGATTGCTCATGCTATAACAAACAACACAAATTTATTCTTAACCAAATATCTCAATTCCAATTTCTATAATGCTTCCACAGTTTTTATACTTCATACCCTTCCTTCATATCATTCTTTCTTCGCTGTTATCACGTCTATATTATTCTTATCCATATCAGTTTACACGTGAAGATTTTTAATTGTCGGGAACATCAAAAGTAAAAATTTATGCAACTGAAATAGTTACACGTGATGTACTGGGATAACAAATTAAATTATACAGTTATACAGATTAATAGAAATCCTCCATGAATTCTCCGTGCCACAAACAAAAATTAAACGATTTTGCAATTTATGTTCTAACTTCGTAATGAGACATACCAGTAAAAAATGAATTAATATTTCGTTGCACATACATATATTTTACATATATTTTACATATATTTTCAGTATGAGTAAACTTATAAATTGGTTATAGCAGTCCCCCGGCATCAGTCAGATTTAAAAGTAAAGATGGTAGATGTACTTTCCTGAGTTCCTAAAGCTCATAGTGTAATGGATGCATAGTGCATGCGTATTTAATTATTCGCATAATTCAATTTTCGAGCCGAACCAGTTAACATCTTGACCTTGCATGAGTTAATGCTATAATTTGATAGATACGCAAAGTAGCAACGTTTCTATCGTTGAATAAAGTATGGAGAATTAATTTTTTTAAAAACCCATTCATTTAATGGCCAATGATAGTTAAACTCTTCTCCTAGTTGGTTCGATTGCTTGTTTGACATAGTTGTACACCAAGTGGGTTCCACGTAAACCCTACTTGATCATCATAACCATGTCTGTTAAATTTAGAGATACTCAAAAAGTATATTCATAAAAATTCTATACCATCAATGTGGAAATTATTTCGTAATAATATAATATATTGTTATAGGTAGCAGATCCTTAGAGGTTTCAAAATTAAGCCAATTTTTCCTTAATAGAAATAGCATATTATACAATGAATCCTATATGAAACATTCTATATAACAAAACATTTAGGTATTGTATAAAACATAATTTGTAACATATTTTATATGCAAGATCTGAAATACATAACGAATTATTATTTTTTGGACAGTACATCCTATTACATTCTTTTTATAAAAAATGGTCGATGAAAATTTACTTATACAACAAAAAAATATATAATTCCATTAAAAGAAAACGTAATTAGAATTTCATTTAAATTGACGAATCAAAAAACCAAATAAACCAAAAAATGGAAAATTCCTTTTTTTTATATTATTGTTTATAGTCGCACCAACCACTAATTGGGTTATTAGCGACTTAATAATTCGGTTTACAATTTATTATATAGTCTGGTATCTTTGTATTGATTTATCGTCCTTCAGATTATCCATCCATGTAGGTTTTACGATCAATTTCTGTTTGCCCTCAGTATACTTTGTGCATTGGATGATAAGGTGATTCATTGTTACGTTGATCTTATAATACATAGCTCGTAGATTGGGGGTTCTTTTGTACTGAGGAGGTGCTGATGTGTGATTTTTGTGTGATCAATTATGATTCTTGAGATGACAACTTGGTCACGTCCTTGTAAGGAGCTAGTAATAATTTTCGTGTAGAATTTGCTTTTGATTATTGTCAATTTAGGTTTAGGTTGAATAGTACTTGAGGAGTTAGGTAATTTTTGTAGTAGTCGCTGGAAATTTGCTGCTTCTTTGGCTACTCTATCCGCTGTGTCGTTACCCACGATGTCTACGTGGGAAGGGATCCAGACTATTCTAACTTGGTTGTTTCTTTGTATTGATTTGATATAGGTTAGTTGGTACTCTTGTATGGGGGTGTTGTTTGTCTATTAGTTTTGGATTGTGGAGATGGCGGTTAAAGAATCACAGAAGATGTTTTGTTCGGTAGCAGTGAGCTCAATGGCATATTTTTGAACCGTCAGTGTATATATGCGACTTGTTTGAGTAAGAATTTTTAAGCTCTTAGAGTGATGTCTTCAGTAAATTTGTATTTGTTTCTTCCTTACTGCATAGATTGCTTTACATGTTATAGCTTGAATTTCCATGTCATGTTCTTTCAAGAGGTTTCTTAATCTTTGATAGAAGGGAAGGTGGAATTTGTTCCTTTATTGCATCGATTGATTTTGTTTAAAGATTACTTGGTAAACAGGGTTTTGTGAAATAGAGGCGATTTTGATTGCAAATATGATGCTTAGCAATTTTCTTCTAACGTGTAGCGACAGTTCTGTTGCTTCACTAAGGATACCATTAATGGAGCTAGTTCGGAAGACGCCAGTTGCTATTCTTACAAGGAAAGGCACGCAAGTGTCCCCCTCCGATTTTGATGAAACTTCGTAGGTTTGTTAAGCAGGCAAAAATAAGGGACACGTATTTTTTTTTATCGGCTGAGACGCGGGTTTAAGGGGTGAAACGAGCCCTTAAAGTTTCGATCTCTTTTGGCTATCACGAAAATCATATGAGATCCATTAAAACTTCTAATAGGAAAGTTGTATGGTTTCTTGCGTATAATAACAGGATGTTAATGGATTTTGCAAAATGCAATTTGTTTATAACAAACAAATTTTTCATAACCTTATTTTACAATTTATTCAAATTTGTATAATGACAAAAAGTGTAGAGAATTTTATTACAAATCCATTGGTATATATATACGATATTGCCTCCTACAATTCCTCAGATTTTTATTATAAATATTACGCGCTCGCGTCCGCTGACGCCCCGCACGATGCTAAACCGGATGAAGTCGGACGATATTATACTGTCAGTCAACATTATTTATAAGCATAAATGAGAAACAATTACATTTGCGTTATAATCAACATTTATCGTTAAAGTGCACAGATATTCTATATGTTAATTTTATTAGGTAACGAATATTTTGAATAAGTTAGGGAACATAATCACGGCAATGGTGGTATTGCTCGAAGAAATGATTCAAACGGTTTTCGATGCACCATGTACATGAAATAATTGCTGCGTCACTACATATGTGGCATAGTGGTTCATTATGTGATGCATAGCAAAATATAGGATTTTAAAAATGAGGTGGTCTTGACGATATGTATCCACTTTATACCATGGGTTATTTGAACCTCGATTACAGCAGACCATATTTTTGTTATGGCATCGACATCCGGAAAACTTACAAAAGAAAATTTTAAAACCTGGTTAACAGAAGTTTATTCTCCAAATACAAACAACAAAACAGCTCTATTATTAGATTCTTAGAGCGTGCATTGTTGTCGTAGAGTTGACGAAGCTATTCCAATAAATAAAGAAATAACGTTATTTATGATTCTAACTGGAACTACAAAATATTTACAACCATTATACGTGTACGGATTTCGCGTATGGAAAAATTTTGTCCGACGCTTTTCGGACATAGTTGTTATATTCCAATATGACATTAATCTCCACACACGAAACAGCATTCTAAAACTACAATGACTTGTTCATAATCAGTTTTCTTCACCGTGATTTGAAAATTTCATTAAGTGTTCATGATATAAAAGTGAATACATATCGTCAAGACCACCTCATTTTCCAAATACAGTAGAATTTTGCTATGCATCACTTAATGAACCTCTATGCCATATACATATGCGGTGACGTAGCAATTATTACATATACTTAATGTCGGAAACCGTTGTGTTTGAAACATTTTTTCAAAGAATACCATTATTGCGATTGTGTTCCCTAACTTATTCAAACTATTCGTTACCTATAAAAATGACATATACATAGAATACCTATGTACTTTAACAATAAATGTTTTGTAATACAAATTTAATAAAATTAACAGTTATGTATAACGCAAATATAATTGTTTCTCATTTATGCTTAAAAATGACGTTGACTGGTAGTGTAATAGCGTCCAATATGATCCGGTTCAGTATCGTGCGGCGCGTCGCAGGCACGCACGCGTAATGTATATAATAAAAATCTGAGGAATTGTAGGAGGCAATATCGTATATATATATACCAATGGATTTGTAATAAAATTCTCTACACTTTTTGTCATTATACAAATTTGAATAAATTGTAAAATAAGGTTATGAAAAATTTTTTTGTTATAAAAAAATTGTATTTTGCAAAATCCGTTAACATCCTGTTATTATACGCAAGAAACCATACAACTTTTCTATTAGAAGTTTTAATGTATCTCGTATGGTTTTCGAGATAGCCAAAAGGGGTCGAAACTTTAAGGGCTCGTTTCACCCCTTAAACTCGCGTCTTAGCCGATAAAAAAAAATACGTGTCCCTTATTTTTGCCTGCTTAACAAACCTACGAAGTTTCATCAAAATCGGAGGGGAACACTTGCGTGCCTTTCCTTGTTAGTGCGTTATTGTGAATTATCTATAGTTTCGATCTAACTATTGGTTTGTATGTTAACCAAAGGGTGTTTAGGTCAGCTACTCAGTTGTTTGCTGCTATTATTTTGAATATGTTTAGATGTTGAAAACAGTCGGCTTTTAATTTGGCAATATGGAAGTTCCATGCCAATCGTGAATCGAAAGTTAAGCTTAGTAGTTTAATCAAGGATGTTTCAGGGAGGGTTTGGTTATTGAGCGTGTTCCGAGTTGCACCATTCTCGTTACTCGAAATAACATTGGCTTAATATTTATGGGTATCCAGACAAACCCAAAACGTGCCTACGTTTCATTCATGCAATTTTAATTGGATACTTAAAACGACATGAACATCTCCACAACTTGACGTTCTAAACTATTGTCAACAGCCTTATAACAGGCCAAAAAGCATATTACTCTAGTGCCAGTATATCTTCCTCTGTTTCCTTTATCCTAAACTATGCACCCTTGCAGGGTACAGTGTCTAAGAAGTCCTTGTCTACCCGACGCGACGGGCCAATGCATTCGAACTCGATTATTCAGCAATCTCACGGTGTACCTCATTGCCGAGTTTCTTTGAAAGACCTAAATTACTCAAGTGTTTGGGTCACCTATATCAACCAACAACTTTAGAGTGAGGATTAAAAGTCTCGCGTTCCCATTCGCTAAGTAATTTCACCAATCAGTGTTTTTACCAAATTACAAACTATTCTGATTCGTCCTTTATGGTAAACGTCTTTACGTCCCGACCTTTTAATCCTCTCTAGTCTTGCAGTTTCTGGGCAACTCGTTCTAAGTCTTGGTAAATCTCTGATAAAGTGCACACACTTTTACAAACCATCGCAACATTCAATATAAGAGATTCAAGTGATATACCACTATCACTCAAGACACGAGGGTATATGACGTACGAGGTGGGACGGATAACGCAACTTCTGTTGATCTGATCAGCTTTGTGACGATCCCCGAGCCACACGAGCCCGCAATAGAATTATACAACATTTGTAACACATGGGGCGGATAACGCAGCTTCCGTTGATTTAAACATACTACAGTGTGAAGATTCCTGAGCCACTGCGAATTCACCAACTGATTCCACTACAAACTCACAACCAAACTGAATCCACTAGGAATTTACAATTTGCTTTCTCTATATCGAAGAAGCCTATCAACTTTTGAGATGATGATTTGCAACCTTTGTTGATCTAGGCACACCAGTCCAAAGGTCTCTCAGCCACTATAATTAATCCTTTCTTATAAGATCAAGTCTAAACAGTTTAATATATAATCTCCATCACCGTAACAAGATGTGGAAACGCAATGGGTGGAAGATTTATAACCTCCGAGACCAGCCCACGGAAAGTTCATATTTACCCATTGCGCGAACAGAGCGTTAGTTGAATTTTTCTCGAATTATTCTCGATGTAGAGGTGGAGAGTTTTAATTCTGAGATAAGGCACCATTTCTCAAGCTTATTTAATATTTCCTGGAGTAGTACTTGAGAGGTTAGGGGGTTTCTTCTTTTGCATATTGTCAGATTGTTTTGTCGAATAACAATTCCGCGGACCTCTTTGAATGTATCTTTATTCCCGCACGGCTCATATCTAACTCGTGCTCGTTCGTCCCCTCACCTTTACATGAGCTCCGCACGCAACACGCGTTTTGGGGCAGATTTACAACACTCACGTAACACATATTATGGTAAGATCATCTGTAAATAGTAGGCTTAAAGCTGGGCTTATTATGTTATTCAAGATGTCATTGATGGCAATTAGAAATAGGGTGACGCTTAGGACAGAATGCTGGAGGATTCCAATGCCCACTACTTTTGTGGAGGAAAGGATGTTATTGACTCTTACTCGGTTTTTTCTGATAGCCAAAAAGCTTTTTATGAAATTAAAGATGTTTTCTTTCATACCCTGTTTTTGGAAGATTCCTAGAATACGGTTTCTCTATACTATATCATAAGTCTTTTCTATGTCAAGGTCTACAGCGATTGTATGTTGTTTGTTGACAAAGACGTCAAGTATTATCGTCTCTAGGTTAATAAGGTTGTTAATAAGAGGTTAATAAGATCGTAGATAATAGATCGTGAGAATTTCCAGTAACCATCTGAGTCTTAAGTTGACGATTTTCTCTATTAACTTGCACAGTGGTATTGGTTAGAGCAATTGGCCTGTAGTTGTTTGTGTCTAGTGGATTTTTGCCGGGTTTTAGAACAGAAACGGTTATAAGCTGTTAAAGATTGTAAAATGTACGTGCAACTTCAACGACAGTAATATTTTTTCCACCAGCGAAATTAAAAATTCCAATTTATCCATATTTTTTCTTTGGACCCATAGCTTATGTATGTGAAATTTGATCAAAATGGTACAACGTTTCATTAAAAAAATTTACAAAATAATGTTAATTTTTAACATATTTTTTAAACAAATACATTTTTCAAAAACCTACTTACGCCGTATTATTGGCCTTCTAAAACAGAAAAATTTGCACTTTGAATTTTTTATCTAGGCCTAATAGTTTCCGACATATTTGCGAAAATAGTTTTTTCAACCCCAACTTTAAGGGTTATTTTCACCACTTCAAAGTGGATGTTTGCCGATAAAAGAAAATACGTGTCAAATATTTTTTCGAATTCTATAACATATAAAAATTTCATCAAAATCGGCGTGTATCAATTGGGTAATGTCCTTTGTAAGATTATTGCAAACATAAAGATCCACTTCATTAATTTGAACGATTCTGTAATATGTTTTCAAAATTAACGTTGCGAGTAACATTTTTCTATGTATATAACTATTACTCGATGTTACTTTCAGAGATATAAGCAAAACTATTTTATATTGTAAATAATAATTACAGGTTTGGTATATACTTAACTTAGATTTAGAATATATTTAATAAATTCCGCTTATATTTTTTGGAATACATAAACATTGTTTTTTCAATTTACGAAAACTGTTGAATTTGTGGCACCTAAAGCTATAGCGAAACCAATTTCATCCATCTTTTTAAGTCTTATATGTTTATAAATTATATGTTGTCTTTATTTATTTTTCTAATATGTACTTCAAAGGATGATTATTATTATGTACTGCAATTATTCCTTTTGCTGTTTGCATGTTAAATAGTGTGACTAAAACAATCGTTTGAATCCATGAACACATACTTTTGATAATTAATATAACATTTGTATCGTCGAAATCTGTCCAACATGGAAAAATTTCGTGTTTCAAGGAATATATGAATTCGATTGAGGAAGAGGGTAAATAAAAATTGTTTAGACACAATTGAGCCTGAAAAATCGTGATCGTTTATTGGCTCTAGCGATTCGAATTAGGGGAAAAAGCCTTGCGGCATAAAAACCCCTTACAAAAATATGTTTCGTTAATGACTCTACGGTGAAAATGTGTACGAGTATGTGTACGTTGTGTTGATTGCGTATTGAATGAGAATCGTTTTAAGGAGAACAAGGTCTCGCTCAATGTCGTTCGATTTGAGGAGAACAGAGTCTTGCTCAGCGTTGTTCGTTTTGAGTGATAATTCACGTTGCGTGAGATCATTCACGATGATCGAGTTGAGAATGTAGGACTCACTCGGATCATGTTGATGTGTACGTTTAACCACCCTACCGTGGCCCATTCGAGGAGTGCAGGGTCTCACTCGAATGGCGTCGTGAATGATTTCCGAACCACCCTGCATTGGCTATGCTACGTCGCGTTACGCGGAAACTTCTAAGTCACGATTGACTTCTTCGACTCTCGATCCGAACCGTGTAAGCTTCAACGTTCGACTGTGTTGTTCGTTGTACGAAAAATCGCCTAAATACCCTCGCGTTTCCGAAGGTAACGGTTAGGAAGAACTCTATGCTTTTGTTTGCCCAAAACTGTTTTTAAAACGAAAAATTCAGCTGTTAGCTGATTTATGGTGTGTACATGTCTACGGAAAGATTCGTTCGGACCGGATCTGATAGACAATAGGGTACTCGGTGACCCGTACTCCGAAGTAAAAACTATTGACGGTGGCCTACGCGGCGACCGCTTGGGCCCTGCAATAAATTGCTTAGCCGCGGCATAGGTTTCGGTTCGCGGCCGAACAACATTCTATATTCTTTCAAGGTTATCAGGAAGTGTCCGCTCTATTTTTTATTATTTTTCTTAACAACTATCCTATCCAAAATATGGAAACATACAACATTACTAAATTTTTTTCGAAAATATTAAAAAAAATATGAATCGCTCGATTCTCCTGAATTTTAATAAAAATTATAGATAAATGTGATGCAAAAATCAAAATTATATGATAGAGATAAAAGTCAAACTTCGTTTAAACTTATGAGTTTATGTTCATTCTATTAATTAGGAAACGACAACAACAACAACAACAGTCCGACCAACACCGAAGCCATCACAACCAAAATTGCAACCGTGTCCAGGATTTTGTTTATTGACTATTATGGCGGCTTTCTGTGAACGACCGAATGTAATAATACCGAAGACATCAACTTGCCAGTCTGGATCTATTTGCTGTGACAACACAAAAAGCTCTCCACAGGTGATTCTATTTCTTTCTTTTCCGTAAAATCCTTTTAAAGGAACGATTAAATTGAAACAAGTAAGATAATGAATAATGCTTGCAAAAGGAAATTGAAATTTATCATTGATGTATAGAAAATAAACGTAGTTACACCATCTTCTTCGTATCAGACTACAAGGCCAAGGCCGAGGCCCACACCGAGACCGTCGATTACTACGGTTTCTTTGCCACCAGATCTTCGCCCAGAGTGTCCTGGTTCCTGCATTGTTTCTTACTTATCTTTCACCTGTTTCAGTAAGTGTTTTTCTGTCAACTGACAATAAATTTAATGCACCGCATGTTAGATTTTAATGCATAAACGCTATTATCTCCTTCAACTACTGAAAATGTGAAGAAGTGTTTCATATGAAAATTGTTAGATTTTATATGTAAAACATAATAGAATGTAAAAACATACTATCTGATTTCTATTTACGAGAATATTTATATTAAGATAATTTTAAGAATAGCTCATAAAAACTAACATATTATGAATCATTTTCTTTTTGACATATATTACAGAAAAATAATTTTAAGAAAAAAAATACGCCGACTTCGAAATGCACTAAAAAGTATAAAATAATTTCTATTTCCTAATGAAGTAATTTCTATTTTATTCAATCATACAATTATGTAATAGATATGAATGAAACCTATTTACTCGTTAGGTAGTATATTAAATACATTTCAATCTTTTCGGAGGCGACGCAAAATTAAAATAATTTCTTGAACATGTAAACCTTTGGACAGCCGAACATAGGCAAAGCTTGTATAGCTATTTTTTTTTATATACATATAACTCGACAGCACGCCTCGAAGTAGGTGTTAGTGCGTACAGACTGTAACTATGGTCTATCTCAGTGCTCGGATTTAGATGCCCTTTTCGAGCCGATTTCGGAGTCGACGCCTACCGTGCTCCTACTACCGCGCTCGACTGCCCACGTGACGCCGTGCGCCAGGGACGTCGCACAATAGATTTGTCGGGCCATGGGGCCCGTGATTAGAAATTTTCCTTACACTGTTAATAATTATTATTTTTATAGATTATTAAAATTGTTAATACTATGTTTGCATTTATAAACATCTTCCATATATACATATAATACCAATAACACAAGTTATAATAATTACATTTTTGTCAATAGCTTTCCACATCACCCAGGAGGTATTATTGTTGATGCGTTTTTTCTGTGGATATACCATCCCTTGTAGAATCGTGCAAACGACCCAGAATATCAAGAGACTTTTGAACTATTTTCGATTTCTATTTTCCTGCCAAGTCACTGTCGTTCTTCTTATTTAGTGGAATAGGCCTATAGGGGAAACCACTTTAAAAAAACGCATCAACAATAGTACCTCCTGGGTGATGTGGAAAGCTATTGACAAAATTGTAATTATTATAACTTGTGTTATTGTTATTATACGTATATATGGAAGATGTTTATAAATGCAAACATAGTATTAACAATTTTAATAATCTGTAAAAATAATAATTATTAACAGTGTAAGGAAAATTTCTAATCACGGGCCCCATGGCCCGACAAATCTATCGTGCGACGTCCCTGGCGCACGGCGTCACGTGGGCAGTCGAGCGCGGTAGTAGGAGCACGGTAGGCGTCGACTTCGAAATCGGCTCGAAAAGGGCATCTAAATCCGAGCACTGGTCTATCTAGATTCATAGAGTATGCGACGGAAAGACTCGATCGCCGCATATATTATAAAGATAGAGCCCATCTGCCGCAAATTTGGTAATTCCCGCGTCGTGGGCTCCGTTTATAGGTTCTTCGATCCATGGCTTCCACACGCGAACGAAGTCGATTCAATTTCATTTATATCAGAAACGTTACGAAATGAAGATGCAGTCGTTACATTTACGTATATAACCAGATATATCTATAATGGTTCGTATTCTTTCTCAGGATTTATTAATTTCCAATACGCCATACCACAATCAACTGGTTATTGGCAGCAACGTTTAATGAGGTATTTTTAATTTTGCGCCGCCTCCGAAAAGGTTGAAATGTATTTAATATACTACCTAACGAGTAAATAGGTTTCATTCATATCTGTTACGTAATTGTATAATTGAATAAAATAGAAATTACTTCATTAGGAAATAGAAATTATTTTATACTTTTCAGTGCATTTCGAAGTCGGCGTATTTTTTTTCTTAAAATTATTTTATTTCACGCGATTTAGTGGAATGGGGAGAATTGTATAGGATACTGTGAGACAGTTCTTCCGGGCTTTTTTTGTCTGCGTAAATGCCATGAGCATAATTAAGTAAAAGACAACATGGATATTCGTTTTTCAATTTTTTTTACAACAATAATCCTTTGCAACTAAAAATGAAAAAATTTTTGGTAATGGTACCAATGGGGAGTCAGACTCTACAAGATGCGAAAGGCTTTGTTCCGATCGGACCACCCACCTAGGAAAAAACCGGCGAACATGCATAGAAAAAATAATCCTTTGCAACTAAAAAATGAAAAAATTTTGTTAGAACGGTAGGGAGACTGTACCAAGCAAGGGGAATAATACACCAACGTCAACGTGAACTCATCTTGCTGTATAAGTCGCGTGTCAGAGCGGTAAAGCTTAGTTTAGTGTTTTGGTACAGAGTATTGTAATTGCCCTTTCTTGTCTTTCCCGTGCATAGCACGGGGCATTCCACTAATATTAATAACAATAGTTTTTCGCTAATATCATGAGAATTAGAGTTTTCCGTCAATTATGCATAAGGAAAAACTCGTTCAGAATCATGCCACTAATAACGTATTAGAAGGACATTAAAATCGTTCGAAGTTGGTTTCAAAAGTTAACAACAATTTTCGCTAATATCTCGAAAACAAAAGCTTTCCGTCAATTATGCAAGAGGAAAAAGTTGTCCAGAACCATGCCCCTAACAACATATTCGAAGGACATTAAAATCGTTCGAAGTTGATTTCAAAAGTTAATAACAATTTTTCGCTAATATCTCGAAAACAAAAGCTTTCCGCGAAATTTGTATATGAACAAAATTGTTCAGAATCATGTCCGTGATAAGATATTAAAAGCGCACTAAAATCGAGAAAAGTTTATTTCAAAAGTTGTCGGTTGTTTTGCAATAACAACACTTTAGAATTGAAAAATGAAAAATTTTTTGATAATGGTACCAATGGAGAGTCAGAACCTACCAGATGCAAAAGGTTTCGTTCCGATCGAATTGAGTAACCTCTTCCTTTTTCGAAGTCGGTTAAAAATACATTGTTAAATATCATACACTTTGAATTTTGTGGTACTCCATTAAGAGTATAGTCTTATAGAGTTGGCATTAAAAATGATGCAAACAAATTTAGTATAAGACTGACAAGAAAACTCTCATATTAAAGAGTTTTGGGAAACGTTAATATTTACTGAATATAAAAATCTTCACCTACAATAATTAATGATTTTCCGAAGCAGTAGCGCATGCTTTTAAAGAAAATTTGAGTATACTTTTTTTAACAACCCTCGTGGCTACTGCATAGAGTTAGCAAGCTTTAAACTAATGAACAAAAGGTAATTGCAAGTTCAGAACACTTTATTACAAATTTTATATAAAATATACATGATAATACCCGTAATTTTTTAAGATCAATTTTCTTCAGAATTGTGCCCTACTGCCTTGAGAAATCAATGTTTGAGTAAAAGTCTGTATATCAAGTATAGTTCGTAGGATCGAATAACTACATGAGCCTCTTCCCGTAAAAAACGTGAAGAATTTCTAGACTTCATTGTTAGACAATATAAAATTTCTTTGATTACGAAGTTATAAAGCTTATGATCGCCATATTAAATCCAATTTAAATGTAATTTCGACACTGAGTTTATAATCAGTGAGCTCAGAAATCTCGTGATAAATTCTATCAAATCAAACAAGTTTCGTACGAAATATTTCTTCACATTTTCTATGAACGACTTAGCCACCAATATAAATGGTGACAATACGGAAGTAGTCCGTAATTAAGTATATACATACTGAAATCGCTCGTTTGAGCTAAACACAAGGTGTTGCATGAACAAACCGACTTTCGTCAGGAAATATATGTACATATCTATATTTGGGACATCATTTTAAATAAAAAATGTTATATAAGCAATTGACTATTGATACATCTCTTATGTAATTGTCATATTAAAAGATAGTATTTGCGTTCTGATTGTAATGAACAAATCGTTCTTGCAACAACAGCAGACATATTACTTACGCTACTCATTCTTTGAGCTTATAATTGTATGTGAAAAATTTACATTCTATCAAATTTGGTAAAACCTACAATTGGTAAAATGTATACAAGTCTTTCAATCGAAAAATATATCGACATTATACATATCTGCACAGCTGGTATACACGAGTAATTTAACACGTTCCGTGCCAAGCCATTTTTGCCTGACTTGTCGTTTAGGCCATCTGATATTTTGACTAAAGATTAATATATTATCACACAATATTTCATTACATCCTCAATACATAAGTAATTCTTTTTTTCTTTTATTCTATACTGCATCTTGTATAATGCTTCATTTTTTAGGTAGAAATATAATTTATAATTTGTAATAAAATATATGTTTTCAGCGCATTGAATAAATATGACTGCGTGTACCACCGGTGGTACACGTGGCCTGACAATCAAGTTTACCGTGTACCACCGGTGGTACACGTGGCACGGAACGTGTTAAATACATTTAACCATTTGCGTTCTTATGTCAAATTTAATTCCATGCCAAAATTTTGGATTGTATAAGTAATTTAGATAAATAGATTAGATAAATTTATTTATATATATATATATATTTTTTAGTTATCATTTGCATGTTTTAAATAATAAACATTTTTAATAACTCGAAATATAACTAAAATTTAATATCGACGAGAAAAGTTATTTTGAATATATATTTTTGAACAATTGTTTTCTTGTTATACAGTATATTACGTATCATTTTTCTTGGTAGGAAATGCTGAACTGACAAACTTATTTAAGTGTAAAAAACAAAGGCATCAGTGTTGTGCACCCAAGTCATTGATACGAGAATTCAGTGAAGGAAATTCTAGCGTGCCAATATCGATTAACCGGAACGACACTATGTTCATTACATCGAAACCATATACAACCTCTCTTACAACAACAATGTGTAAGTTAAAAGATTACTAGAAGTATGTAAGCTATAAAATATCTCAAATAATTGTTCATTTATTAAAATTATATATAAAATGTGTAGTAAGAAATTCAGCTTATTTTAAAAGGTAAGGAAAATTTATTTTAAAAGGAAAAGGAAGGTTTAGTATATTTTATTTAATAGTTTGTAGTTTTAAACCGTTGACGGTTTTTGTAAAACTCTTTTGCAAAATCGCTACTGTTACATTATTTATGTTTAAATTAAAGCTGAGAATGTTTTTACTTATGGCATTTTCTCTTATGGCTGGCTTTTTACTTGCCCCTGTGCGAATTGTTTCAAGGCCAAAAGCATTACATAAAAAAAACAAAATAAAAAATTGTTATTTCGGTTTGGCTTTTTAAATATAATCATAAAGATGTATTACTTAAAACGTGTATAAAATTCAATTTATTACCTTAACGTAAGTAATATATTTTTCAACATCTTTATATTATAGTATTATTTTTCTAAACATGTACATATTATTATTATTATTATTATTATTATTATTATTATGTACAACATATTAAAATACCAGGCGTGAGAACATAACCTTCTTTTACCTTCATCTCAACTCTATATGTAGATCTGAAACTCCAAAAGCAGCCTGCAACATTATAGCTAAATGTTTCCTGTCATTTTTAGTAAATAAAATCAAATGTCTCAATAAAATATTGGAATTGCAAAGATACCGAAAACAACCGTACTATTTCATCATTATCTTTTATTATAATTTCATTATAAGCCAGAAAGATTATTTTTATTTTTATAGATGAGACAACGCCGATGACAACAACTGTAAGAAGTCCTGTTTACAGTAAGTACGTGTGTGGTGTAAAAGGAACTTATCGTGGACCAGTCCAAGCTCGTAACTTTAAAAGGGGAGCACGAGTTGTTGGCGGAGAAGATGCCGATGCTAATGAATGGTGTTGGCAAGTTGCTCTAATTAACTCCCTTAATCAGTACCTTTGTGGAGGTGCACTTATTGGAACACAATGGGTCCTCACTGCAGCACATTGCGTGACAAAGTAAATATGATTGCTTTCTAAAATTATAAACACAACATGTTATACTGATTGGAATATAGTTTCAGAATAGGGACGAAGATTTTAACGAATTTTGGTTTTTACGTTAGAATAATTACTAATTATTTACTTTTAAAGATTTCTCACCGATTTCGAGTATCTTAACTTATGTTGTCAAGATTACTGTTCTGAATAACCTTTCCCTATTCATGTTATCGCCGCGCCGCTCGGCTTTCGATTTCGAAATATTCGCAAAAAAAACTTCAATTATCTACTTCTATCATCCAGGTATCAGTAAAATTAGGTTAGATTAGATTAATATTCTAGCTAACGTGAAATCTTGTACAAAGTTAAAATGATGTAAATACTACGATTAAATTATGTCGTAACACTATTTGTAAACAGCCACAGATAAGGTATTCTACGAGCCGCTTTAGTGTTTACAAATGTATTTTGGGTATTATTTAAGTAGAGAAGATAAAGTTATATGAATTTTTAGGCATATGTAATGGAGATAACAAATTAATAGTTTTCTTTATTATTAAGAGTGATATGAATTGCAGAATGTTGAATTAAGTGTGGGAAAGAAATGAAATTTGACCGAACAAACTTTGAAGCGGCGCGCTGCAATCAATGTCGTGTATACTTCAATCACAAAAATGTATGGCCCTAAGTAATGGAATGATGAGATATAATCGTTGAATTTGTTTTAAAACCCATTATAATATTATACATAAAAAATGTAGGGTGTCAATTTTCTGATTATTCTCGTATACACACAATCTATATGAATTAAGATTGAATTACTATCAAGATGAATTTCATATTGATAAATTCCACGTTAGTGTGGAACAAGAAATAAATTTCCAGGATGTAGAATCCGGAGAGGATTATATTGGTTATATTGCTGAATTTTTGGTATAATGCAAATATGATTTCAGTAAAAGCACAGTTGCATTTTTTTATATTGATATTCCTCTAGCTTCTATTAATAATAATTGTCATAAAATTCGGCGAGAAATAGTTACAATAAATAATTATCGAATAATATTTCATGAAAATAATATATTTAACGCAGTATAAATAAATTATATGAAAAACCAATAACTTCAACAAATGCATTGCAGCATTGTGAGATCTGGTGATGCGATTTATGTGAGGGTGGGAGATCACGATTTAACTCGTAAATATGGAAGTCCAGGTGCACAAACTTTACGAGTAGCAACGACTTATATTCATCATAATCATAACAGTCAAACACTAGACAATGATATAGCACTGTTAAAACTACATGGGCAAGCAGAGCTTAAAGATGGCGTTTGTCTTGTATGTCTTCCTGCACGAGGAGTTAGCCACACAGCTGGTAAACGATGTACCGTCACTGGTTATGGATATATGGGAGAAGGTAAGTACTTATATTGAATATACAAAATATTTCAGTACACTTTGATTCAAAGTAATTTTGTTTAGTGTAAATTTGTTTCAAAAGAATATATCTTATTGCATAAACTGCACAAATTGTGTAGTTGTTATAATATAGATCAGTTCTATGGAACATTCTATATAAAAAAGTAGAGTTAAATTCTATAAAACTGATTTAAAAAAATAATTTTGGATAAAATGTGTCAATTTTATATTTAAAATTTTATAAAATCAACTTACGCAAAAAAAATACGTAGTTGAATTTAAGAAAACATTGGTGATTTTAAAATGTTGAAAAAATGCTTCACATAATACGTTGCCTTTCGAACAAAAAAATTCACCTTTTAAACTGTATAATAGATTTATTGAACACTCTACTGTATATTCAGCATGTAAACGATGCACAAGAATTATACAAAATATTTGCCATAGCTTTTCGTGTAGAATCGTTCTTAAAATTAATATTAAGATATTAATTTAATATAAAGAATGTTATATATCTTAGCAGTAGTAGTCCAGAAAACTTTAATACGGCGCAGTTTGTGGACATTATTATAAAATAATTTAAAATTCGTCATTTAAATCATAAAAGTTAATAATTATTTTATTTGTCTTCAAGGAATTTGACAATCATGAAGCAAAACGGATAAACATGTAATACTATTATGTTACAAAAATCGTTGCAACGAATAGATTTTTACACGTATTTGGACATATTATACTTATGTTCAATTTAAGGACAGTTTTAAATTTCTAAGGTTAGAAATAATTTTCAGTATTTAACTAACATTAATAAAAAGAATCATTTAAAGATAAAGGTTGCTAAGCTCAGGTTCTTAATTTTTTTTTATAATTTTAATGTCAAAGTATTTGATTATTATTGTAGTAAAACATTCAAAATACAAAAATATGTAACGAAGGCTCGAGTATAACTAACGCGGAATATATACTTAAATATATGTGAAATGTTAATGTTTAGTAAATATTTTTGTGAAAAACAATTAAAAAATAATATTTTTCTTTTTATTCATTTAGACTTTTCTTCTTATTAATAACTATAACGTTTACTTTTATAATCTTTGGATCAACACATTTCTTACGTACTCAAGTTTCCCACATTAAGTAATTGATCTGCCTTTCGTGATCATAAGTGGAAAAAAGAAAAATGAGATGAAATTGTTGGAATACGTTTAAATGAAATATTATATTTCATAATAATTAGACGATTGTTGAATATTTATGCCAACCTTAAATTCGCTTCACTATAAAGTACATACTTCACATTAGAACCTTTATACGTATAAACTACAATACTTATCGTTAGGATAGTGACATTGGTAACATTAAAAAACCCGCAACGAGCACAATTTACCCAAATATTAAACTAAAATATTTATTTTCTATACTTATTTATCAATTTGTTTCAAAAACGAATGATATAACTCCATACACCAAACATTTTGGTTCCACAAAACCGAAAATACTTGACAAAAAACGAATTCTTTACAGCAAATTTGTAAAAAATTAATCTCTTATAGATTTCGATGCTTTTGAAATATGTTATAAAATTTGAAATTCTAAATAATATTTTGCTGTGATAAAATTATAACGGGCGAATTATGAAACCAAACTTTGTAAGCGACTTTAATGATTTCGAGTTTCAGTTTGTGCAGCCGGCCATGTAATGACAGTCAAGATATTAATCTAACCCGACCAAACTTTTTTATTATTTCTTCTGTTACTTATACGTACAGGTTTGATTAAATAAACTCATTCGAGACGGCGATTTATTTTGAACGCGGTCCCCAAGAGCGATGCTTTTTTTCTTTATATTATTCATTTTTAATAAAACAAAACCTGTTTACTCAGAATATTTTTATTGCGAGGAGCGGTTTGATCACCATGTGTGTAATATAAGGTCTTACCTCGACAACTACTTTACTCACAAGGGACATCACCAAGGTGTTACACGCGGATTTTAACGAAAATTACATATGCGGTAGCTTTTCAAAAATCATTTGACACGTATTTTTTTATATCTGCGGATGCATGTTGAGGGGGTGAAAATAGCCCTCAAAGTTCGGGGTTGAAAACACATTTTCTTCAATATCTTGGAAACTAGAGGGTGCAGGAAGGTGAATTTTTGTTTAAATTGTGTAGTTTTTAGTCAGGAAATTAGTTAGTGACAAACCTTTCGGGAGAAATTATTTATTTAAATAATATATTAAAAAATTGGACTTTTTTTTCAATTTTTCACCCTAAACGCAGTTCAACTTTTTTGCAGATTTGTATACAAAAAATATGGATCAAAATAGGGGATACGTGTTTTTGGAATTTTTTGTTTATTGCAATTTAGCAATAATTATTACATATACAATTTTCTCCTACTTTTTACGGAGAAATAATTTGAGATTTGTTTTCGAAGAGGGTCAGCCCTTTTCATGCGATAATCTGTTACGTTTTTAACAATTAGACAATATCAGATGTTTATTGTGCCATCGGTAGCCAGGGAAGGTCCAGCGAACAGGTAAAAATCCGCTGCGGTACCTGTCGTCGCTATACGGAACATGGGTTTCTATGGCCAATGAAACTTTTAGCCGAAGGTATAAATTTATTTATTTGACTTTTAATAATTTGAACCGAAATGTTTAAATGATTCGTTTAAATGATTTGGTATTTCTGAAAAGCTGATTTTTATAGTTCTGAAAACAGCTGATTTTGGTAGTTCTGTAAAGAGCTGAAGATTTGAACAGTGCGCTGCTGTTGTTTCTTGGTTTTTTATACGTTGCTAAAGTGGAAGTGGGAAATTTCAGAAATTTGTATTGGTCGTTGAAATCCAGACAAGGGTAAGTAAGTAAATTATTCCAAAATATACTGTTGCAGGAACGTGGGTATAAATAAGTATATGGTAATTGTATTATTGTTTCCCTTTTTGAACATTTGTAAAATTTATTTTTTACAAGTATGAATGTTAATGCCATTAATGTTATAAATATTTTAATGAAAATATTTAACTCTAATAAGCAGGAAGCACACATAAATCGAAACAAACTTAAACTGGCATAAAGCATAACAGATGCAATTCATATGTATAAAGAATGGGCATATACAGATATAAAAATGCAATAAGAGGTTATATTTAATGACTGGACGTATGTCTAAATCTTGCTAATTTTTGCGAATTAAGAGGAAATAGAACAAGCTTCTACTTAAAAACCTGCCAATATATTTTTATTCCGTGTGAACGAGAAAATACTGTTTTGCTTCTTGATTCATGGAAAAGATATAGCGAAAACAAGTTATGTCAATCCTAGGTCAGAAACAGTGTAAGAAACAGGAAATGTTAAAAATACCAAAAAATACCATACCGTTTGTTCAACCATTTGACGCCGATAGGTTTCGAAGTTAAAAAAATTTTGTTCGAAAATTTCTAATTCTTTAGTTTTATTGACTTTAGATACAAGTTCATTCACAAAAGACAATGTAATACAAATTAATAAAGCTAAAGTTAAATGCTTGCTTCTCAAGATTATACTATATAGTGTGCACAACAATGAAATTCAATGAAGGAATTCATTATTAAAAATCGAATAAACGAACTTATATCTCCGGCTAAAAGTTTAATTGGTCATAGAAACCGATGTTCCGTAAAGCGACGACTGGTACCGCAGCGGATTTTTACCTGTTCGCTGGACCTTTCCTGGCTACCGATGGCACAATAAACATCTGATATTGTCTAATTGTTAAAAACGTAACAGATTATCGCATGAAAAAGGCTGACCCTCTCCGAAAACAAATCTCAAATTATTTCTCCGTAAAAAGTAGGAGAAAATTGTATATGTAATAATTATTGCTAAATTGCAATAAACAAAAAATTCCAAAAACACGTATCCCCTATTTTGATCCATATTTTTTGTATACAAATCTGCAAAAAAGTCGAACTGCGTTTAGGGTGAAAAATTGAAAAAAAAGTCCAATTTTTTAATATATTATTTAAATAAATAATTTCTCCCGAAAGGTTTGTCACTAACTAATTTCCTGACTAAAAACTACACAATTTAAACAAAAATTCACCTTCCTGCACCCTCTAGTTTCCAAGATATTGAAGAAAATGTGTTTTCAACCCCGAACTTTGAGGGCTATTTTCACCCCCTCAACATGCATCCGCAGATATAAAAAAATACGTGTCAAATGATTTTTGAAAAGCTACCGCATATGTAATTTTCGTTAAAATCCGCGTGTAACACCTTGGTGATGTCCCTTGTGAGTAAAGTAGTTGTCGAGGTAAGACCTTATATTACACACATGGTGATCAAACCGCTCCTCGCAATAAAAATATTCTGAGTAAACAGGTTTTGTTTTATTAAAAATGAATAATATAAAGAAAAAAAGCATCGCTCTTGGGGACCGCGTTCAAAATAAATCGCCGTCTCGAATGAGTTTATTTAATCAAACCTGTACGTATAAGTAACAGAAGAAATAATAAAAAAGTTTGGTCGGGTTAGATTAATATCTTGACTGTCATTACATGGCCGGCTGCACAAACTGAAACTACCACATTAATATAAAAGTAATGCTCCGACATCTTCACTAAAAAATCGTATTTTTTCGGATTCTTTTTCGGTTTTTGATTTTTCATGTCTACAATTTGCGATCAAAAAATCTGAAAAAATTCTATAATATGCGCTATCTGGACCTCAATGTTTTAGAATTTTTTCAGAATTTTTGTACGAAATTAAGTAGGCAAAAAGGGCCAAAAACCGGAATTTCGTTTTTTCCCTTTTACTACTCCCACGGATGAGATAGGGGTTGAAACTTGGTGTGAGATGTTTTTTTTGTATATGCTACCGATTGACGAATTGGGTTTCTAATTCGACTCAAGTGCACATTTGACTACCTTATCCGGCTATACCCTTTATCCATTATACGATTGATTACCGGACGGCGTATGATTATTCGAGTGTAATGTGCAGATTTTTTAATAAGAATACGTGCAACACACTTCTAATTGCCATAACTTTTTTCGTCTTCCTGCGTGTTAATATAAAAAATGCACCGTATTTTTTATACCGTTTTCTATTACATATTCTAACTTTGTGACAATATACAGTAAAGTTCCGCAAAGTGTTCGTAACGAAATACTGAAATCGAGCTGTTACGATGAATAATTGTGATTTTTGAAAACGAGTTACGTAAACAAATCGTTAGTATAACAAATGTAAAACAAATAAACGTCTGCTGATGTGGACGTAATATTATTTCAACGACAATATTGTCGTCATAAATGTTCGCACATCCGTTCATTCAGTTTTTTGCAAGACGGCAATATGCCTCCATTTATGTGTACCGCCATCAGCTGATATTTATTAAATTCCTTGTAGTTAAAGTTTAATCGAAAATTAACCGTAACATAATTGACTTTCAAAATTATACTTACCTAGGACTTTTTCACTACACTCGTCTCTGTGTAACTGTTGAAATACTCCATGTGAGTTTCACTACCAATATTAACGTGTCCTTTTGTAGTATAGTGGATATCACACAATTCTTGATTACAATCATACGACAGTCGCTTATGTTAGTGATGGTCTCGAACGTCTAATGATCATTTATATTTTTAACACAATTGTATTCTCCTTTATCAAATTTCGCTTGGTCGATTTTTAAAATTGTAGAAAACAGAGAAAATCACGGAAAATGACTCTGGACAAAATAACAATTAATTTATTTTAAATGAGATTCTATATAAATATTGTATTTAACCAATATAACCAAGAAAATGCACAGCATAGCTTTTAGAAACTATTCTCTTTCATTTAATTATTTAATATGCTGAACTAAGCTAGAAGCGTTCGAGAGATTTTTCCATCCATTCCCTGAAAAGCGCCCGGCGGAAGAATCAGCCATTGTTTCCATTTCAAGAGCGACTAGGATATACTCTATACTCTTCTCATCAATAGGTGATCGGCGGCAAAATGCGGCAGTTCTCTTCTATATTCCACAAATTAATAGACGTTGTCCGGCGATAAACTTCAACTGTTCTTTCCTATAACCCTAGTACGACCAAAGAGCACTCTCTCATTTGCTCTCCGTGGATGACATACGGCGATAGAATCCAGCTGTTCTCTCCATCCCAGAGGAAGTGACTCTCTGGCCTTCCTCAGGCGTCCGGGTTGTACCGCCGCTAATTTCTGGAAGGCAGATTAGAACCCCTGTACTCTCCTGTGGTAATCCAGTTTCCGAAATCTGGGCTTTGTGCTCTCCTTTACCCTAATGGGCACCGTAGTTGAATTTATCTCATTCTCTCCCAGAAAACCTTAGCTGGAATCGCGAGCTCGCTTCGGCGTCAGCGAAATTTCTATCTGTTTTTTAACCAACTTCGAAAAAGGAGGAGGTTACTCAATTCGATTAGTATTTTTTTTTTTTTTCCATGTATGTTCGCGCATTACGCCTAACTGCGTGGACCGATCGGAACGAAACCTTTTGCATCTCGTAGGTTCTGACTCCCCATTGGTACCATTATCAAAAAATTTGTCATTTTTTAATTGCAAAGTGTTGTTATTGCAAAAAGACCGGCTACTTTTTTCTTTTTCTATGTATGTTCGCCGATTACGCCTAACTGGGTGGACCGATCGGAACGAAACCTTTTGCATATGGTAGGTGTTGACTCCCCATTGGTACCAATATCAAAAAATTTTTCATTTTTTAATTGCAAAGTGTTGTTATTGCAAAACAACCAGCAACTTTTTTCTCTTTCTATGTATGTTCGCCGATTACGCCTAGCTGGGTGGACCGATCGGAACGAAACCTTTTGCATCTCGTAGGTTCTGACTCCCCATTGGTACCATTATCAAAAAATTTGTCATTTTTTAATTGCAAAGTGTTGTTATTGCAAAACAACCGGCAACTTTTTTCTTTTTTCTATGTATGTTCGCCGATTACGCCTAACTGGGTGGACAGATCGGAACGAAACCTTTTGCATCTCGTAGGTTCTGACTCCCAATTGGTACCATTATCAAAAAATTTTTCATTTTTTAATTGCAAAGTGTTGTTATTGCAAAACAACCGGCAACTTTTTTCTCTTTCTATGTATGTTCGCCGATTACGCCTAACTGGGTGGACTGATCGGAACGAAACCTTTTGCATCTGGTGGGTTCAGATTCCCCATTGGTACCATTATCAAAAAAGTTTTCATTTTTTAATTGCAAAGTGTTGTTATTGCAAAAAAACCGACAACTTTTTTCTTTTTTCTATGTATGTTCGCCGATTACGCCTAGCTGGGTGGACCGATCGGAACGAAACCTTTTGCATCTCGTAGGTTCTGACTCCCCATTGGTACCATTATCAAAAAATTTGTCATTTTTTAATTGCAAAGTGTTGTTATTGCAAAAAGACCGGCTACTTTTTTCTTTTTCTATGTATGTTCGCCGATTACGCCTAACTGGGTGGACCGATCGGAACGAAACCTTTTGCATATGGTAGGTGTTGACTCCCCATTGGTACCAATATCAAAAAATTTGTCATTTTTTAATTGCAAAGTGTTGTTATTGCAAAAAGACCGGCTACTTTTTTCTTTTTCTATGTATGTTCGCCGATTACGCCTAACTGGGTGGACCGATCGGAACGAAACCTTTTGCATATGGTAGGTGTTGACTCCTCATTGGTACCATTATCAAAAAAGTTTTCATTTTTTAATTACAAAGTGTTGTTATTGCAAAAACACCGGCAACTTTTGAAATAAACTCTTCTCGATTTTAGTGCGCTATCAATATCTTATCACGGACATGATTCTGAACAATTTTGTTCATATACAAATTTCGCGGAAATGTTTAGTTTTCGAGATATTAGCGAAAAAAATAGTTATTAAATTTTGAAATCAACTTCGAATGATTTTAATGTCATTTTAATATGTTGTCAGGGGCATGGTTCTGGACAACCTTTCCCTTATGCATAATTGACAGAAAGCTTTAGTTTTCAAGATATTAGCGAAAAAAGAAATTGGAAAACGAATATCCATGTTGTCTTTTACTTAATTATGCTCATGGCATTTACGCAGACAAAAAAAAGTCCTGAAGAACTGTCTCACAGTACGCTATACAATTCTCCCCATTTAACTAAAAAGCGTGAAATAAAATAATTTTCAGAAAAAAAATACACCGACTTCGAAATGCACTAAAAAGTATAAAATAATTTCTATTTCCTAATGAAGTAATTTCTATTTTATTTAATCATACAATTACGTAAGAGATATGAATGGAACCTACTTACTCGTTAGGTAGTATATTAAATACATTTCAACTTTTTCGGAGGCCGCGCAAAATTAAAAATACCTCAGTAAACGTTCCTGCCAATAACCAGTTGATTGTGGTATGACGTAGTGGAAATTAATAAATCCTGAGAAAGAATACGAACCATTATAGAGATATCTGGTAATATACGTAAATGTAACGACTGCATCTTCATTTCGGAACGTTTCTGATATAAATGAAATTGAATCGACTTCGTTCGCATGTGGAAGCCATGGATCAAAGAACCTATAAACGGAGCCCACGACGCGGGAATTATGAAATTTGCGGCAGATGGGCTCTATCTTTATAGCATATATCGAGTCTTTCCGTCGCATACTCTATGAATCTATATAGACCATAGTTACATTCTATACGCACTAACACCTACTTCGCGGCGTGCTGCCGAGTTATATGTATAGAAAAAGAAATAGCTATACAAGTATTGCCTATGTTCGGCTGTCCAAAGGTTGACATGTTCAAGAAAAGCTTTTAATTTTGCGCCGCCCCCGAAAAGGTTGAAATGTATTTAATATACTACCTAACGAGTAAATAGATTTCATTCATATCTGTTACGTAATTGTATGATTGAATGAAATAGAAATTACTTCATTAGGAAATAGAAATTATTTTATACTTTTTAGTGCATGTCGAAGTCGGTGTATTTTTTTACTGAAAATTATTTTATCGTTGCGCGATTCTTCGTTTCGCGACACAATATGCCAAAATGGCAAGTAGCTTCAAATCTTGTCCGATCTTTGTTAGCTTTATATCATGAAATATAAACTTAGTAAATAGATCTGATCCTTCAAAATGGAGTATTCATTGAAATATCAATTATTGTAAAAGTTATCTCAATTATTTTATTATACTTTTATAATTATTATGCTATTCATGTTTTTCTGTACGTTATATTTTTACAAATATTTATTAGTATACGTTCTAAAATAATTACATGTTTAGAATGAAATTTATATGTAACATATATTAATTTATGTACAGCTGGTCCTATCCCACTTCGAGTACGCGAAGCTGAAATACCAATCGTGAGTGATGCTGAATGCATACGAAAAGTAAATGCTGTAACTGAAAAGATTTTCATCTTACCAGCAAGTAGTTTTTGTGCTGGCGGTGAACAAGGCAACGATGCATGCCAGGTAACAAACATTTAATATTGATAATATTACAATTATTAATCAAATTTACAAAGAAATATGCATACACTAATCTAATTATAAAGAGTATAATGTAAAATGAAATTGTAACTTTTCTTATTTTAAACAAACTATATTGTGAATAACTTGTTAGCACCATGTTATTGTACACGATAAACCAGAAAACTCACATATTAGAAATTCTCATTTATCTCCTCTGATTTTCAAAAAGTACTTTAAATTAAAACTTTGAGAGGTGATTTCATCCTTTAAACTAGTGCCTCAGCTGATAAAAAATATGTATTTCTTATGTTTGGATATGTAACAAATATATACACATGTTATGTCAAAATTAATGTCATCAGAATTGCGTTCCAAAAAGTAAATACTTACTATAAATTTTTAAAGTCTGTTAAAAATTTACCAGGTTTTGAACTAGTGTTATCTAGTTCCATATTTATTATGTTAATAAATAAAACAATTAATTAAAATAACAACTGTATAAATTTGAAAAATAAAATTTCAAGGAAAACATAGATTGTTCTATCTACATGTATGTTTCTATCTACGTTCTATCTATGTTGTTGTATCTATGGAATCTACTGCTAAATATATAATCAAAACTTCATATTAATAATAACTTATAAAATTCAAATGTTTAAGGGTGACGGAGGCGGTCCTTTGGTCTGTCAAGATGATGGATTCTACGAATTGGCTGGACTTGTTTCATGGGGCTTTGGTTGTGGAAGATTGGACGTTCCTGGTGTTTATGTCAAAGTTTCGGCATTCATTGGCTGGATTAACCAAATTATCTCCGTAAATAATCTTTAGTTTTTTGTATACTGTTAATAAAAATAAAAGTATTTATTTATTAAGAAAATGTAGTACCTTTACGCGCTTGATGATGTTAATATTTTGTTACGTATGTAGCAACATCAAACAAAGTTGCTTTTGAAGGATAAGTGTACGACAAAATCGTTTAAAGAAATGTTCATTTTAAAATTGTTATAACGTCTAGAGTATAAATGCGTAACGTAAATCTTTATAGCTTTAATAATAAAAAGTAAACAAATTTTGTAATAACACTATAATTTTAAATAATTAATGCAGTAAACTTCTGTTTATTTATTTTAACTAATTTTTTAATTATCATCATATAATCATTCATTATTTTATATAAAAATAACAAATATTCATAAATCATCTAAAATTTGCAATCTTACAAGTTTTTAATAAAATAGTATTCTTTATGTATGCCGTACCTTTAAGGTAACAAATTAGAATTAAAATATATATAGACTTTTTTTTTGAACATCATATTGAAGAAATAAGTCACTTTTGTTTTTTACAATTACATCGTTTTCGCAATTATTAAACAAATTTGATTTCTTCACTTATCGAAAAATAACTTTACAATAATATGGAAACGAAAGTTTACTGCACGGCAATTGATAAATAAAAATTTATTACCGTCTAAATTCGGTGGTAAATTATATTAAGATTAATAATTTATAATGTTTATTTCGTTTGGGATAATCGTGCCATCAAGTGCGTCAATTTTAGATAACAAGGATATTTTTTATATGCGAAATGATTTTAATAAAATTATCAAATATTAGATATTTTAATTATTGGGTCTACCGAGAAATTCTATCCGCATCTACATATATTTAAAAGTAACTGATGATATATCCGTTGTAAATATATAAACTACTTTTGGTTGTTGAATTCTTATTGAAAATATTTCTAAAAACATCGTCGTTGATTTTCAGCAATCTTTTTGAATAAGGCTCATTTTCAAAACTTAAATCTCCGCTCCTATATCTTTCAAATCATTGCTAATTCAGAAATTTCGATCTTGCGAACTTTCCTAAGTAAATAACAGAAACTCTACTTTGTAACAATCGTATTGCCCACTCGCAAACTTTATTTGCCGAAACTCGCAAAGATTAGAGTGATGTAAATGGGTCTTATTCACTAACGATAGTTATATTACATGAATTAAGTGAATGACCATTAATTTATACACATATCACAGATCCGTTGAAAAATGGATAACATAATAGTAATTGTTAAAACCTGTTTGTGTCATGCCTGAAATTAAAAAATTCATAAAACGGTCAGAAATTTCCGATAGAACCAATAATAATAAAGGAAATTATTCAGTAAATTACAAAATTATTTGTACAAACATAAACTAATGAAGAAATGTAAAATAGGAATTTATGAAAATATTTTTAACATTTTCCTACTTTAAAATACATAATTAGTAGTTTGATGACTTATGTGTATTTTATGTATGTTAATAGGATAATTAAGAAACAGTGATGTGTTATTAAAAATCAATTTTAAAATACAATCATTTTCTATCTATTAGAAAAAATTGAAATAATAATTGAAATAGTAAAAATAACATATTTCGTTTCATATATTCACAAACAATTGATGAGCAACTTTTTTTTACCAATGACTTTATATGCAAAATACCATTTTCAAAATGACACCATACTTGATATAAAAAATAATCAAATAAATAAGACTGGTTTACATCATTTTTATTTCTTAGGACATGAGGTTATTTTTCTTACATTTTAATGAGTCGATTACGAAGCTGGCAGTAAAAATGTCGTATCATGTCAAGATTTCGAAATATTTTAATCTAAACTACAAAATGAGATTTTTTATTATTTTCCATGACCTATAAAACTTCTAATAATTCTTTTTTAGCATTCGCATTACTACCCTTCTAACGCGTAATCACTGGTCTTGACTCGACATTTTTTTGCCAAAATAAAGAAAATCGAATTTTAATTGGGTAGCGCAAGAGAGTATTGATGTGGAAAAAATTTACGTTTCTGTATATGGCAAACAAAATCGGATCATGACTAGTGACTTTACGTTAGGAACGATGACTATCAAGAGTAATTTATTGTAATGTTAGTATCAATATTAAAAAAAATTGGTTCATGATGACGACAAAGAGTACAGGTGAATAGGGGGTCACACGTGCCTTTAGACCAAATTAATCAATGAAAATTTGGAAAAAATTCAAAAACACATATTCTGCTCTATGCCGTATATGTTTGTGAATTTTTCCAAAATTTTTAAGCGCAAAATGAAATTTTGAGAATTTTAAAAGTTAAAAAATATTTTTTTTTAATAGAAATTATCAAATGACCATCTTTATATTTTTACAGTGGAAGTGCCTTGTCATGATTATTAATCTGTAATTTTTTCAGATTCTTTAAAATGGTGGAAGACAATTGCAAGAATCAAAAACCGATATCTGTTTGTATTATAATCTTAATTTTTCACGACACCATGTTCATATTTTTATAGTTTTTATACCTTATTAAAATTATTAGTATAGAAGTTTATCATATGTAAAAAAATTGCAAATCGATAACATGATCATTTGATAATTTCTATAAAAAAAAAATATTTTTTAACTTTTAAAATTTTTTAAAATTCATTTTGTACTTAAAAATTCTGGAAAATTTACAAACACGTATGCCATAGAGCAGAATATCTCTGATATTTTTTTAAATTTTCCGCACGGCATAACAAAAGATATAAAGCTTAAACTATAAACTGTATTTTGCCCTGTAACTACCTTTCAAGTAGGGATACCGGTTTGATACATGGCAAAGATGATTTTCTTTGCACAATCTCTTAACTGATGTGTTCATTTTTTTATTATAATCTAAAGACACTTTTAACCTCTTATAACCCCTTATGTATCCTTTATTTTTTATCGTTGGTTGAATACTTTCCAAATGTTATTTCTCTTAGAATTTTTATTACGGTGATTCTTCCCATTTTTGGCAGGTTTTACATTTTTGTAACTTTATCAGCGGCAGACATTTGTATACATAGTTGGTGGTAATAAAAATGTCTAATTAACACTTTGATTGCTATGTATGAATAACACTTAAATGTTCATACGAATCTGTCACCTACATTATTAAGAATTTGTTCACTCATCTAATTGGAAATACTCCTATTTTTTAACTGTTTGGATTTATGAATAATAAATATAAAGATGCATTGTGAAAATATCTGGTAAGATTTATTAAACATAAAAATATTACTTAATTAAATTTTGAGTTGCATCAGGACGGCAGTCAACGTGTTAATTGTCTGTGACTATATTTGTATAATAACTACATACTTTGCACGATTATGTTTTTATTTTTTCAGCGTTAATTTAATTTATTTTTTTGTGTAACCAATGTTATCAAATTTTCAACTCCGCTCCTTTCTGTTATTATAACAAGATGGATTGTTCTAATATGCAATACTTCTTGTCACAAACGCATTTCATGTATTTACAACGTTTTTATAAAAACATATACGTACAATTTAGTAGGAAATATCATGTCCTTTCAATTAGTTTAACAATTAAATTTCAAATATATTAACGGTCTGAAGAATATTTATTATTTTTACTGAGATCCTCATTTCCCATATTTGATTCATGATATCTGAAATATGAAATAATGTGCATCCGTTTAATATAATCGAATTTATTTCTTTCGAATAGAAGATGTAAGATATAAATATACAAGTGATGCGAGTGATAATTTATTTTATTTATAAGAGACAAATGAACAAAATGTGTTATCTTATACAAAATCAAACAAAAAGTATAGCATGTAGATAACAGTTCAATTTAATAAATATTTTCATGAAATTGATATAAATGCATTTGATTTGTACTAATGAATCATAATGATCATAAGAATAATTGCTATAATAATAATGTAGGATTGGAATTAACTCGGATAGATGTTTTAAATAACTTTAATATAATACAGTCTGTCTCGCTATTTTACAATTTCACACGTCGCGCCAAAAATTACTTTCACTCTCTGTTCTCGCTACTCACTTTGTCCTCATGCATCCTTCGCAAATATACTCCTCGTTCACCCGCATTCTCACATACACAGACTCTCAGGTTATCGCACTCAATATCTCTTTCTCACTTTTATTATCATTCGCACTCTCTTTCACTCTCTCTCGGTCATTCACCTGTCGCTTGTTTATGGTATTTTGACAGTTCATCGGTGGCCCTAACGACAGCTGGTATTTGCATTTCTTATTGCCGTTGTTTACATCCTAACTGTCGCTGGTTTAAATAGTAACGGCTTATACTCCTACAATAACTTTATTTTATATTTTGACTGTTGTTATTATTATTAATAGTAGTTGTAGTAGTGTTTGTACGATAGATGACACTTACATAACAAAAAACACTTCTTTTGTCATGTCCCTCATATAAGATTGCATAGACTGAGTTTTTCGAAGTATTTCATGTTAGAAAAATCATTGTTGTTTGAATCGTTAGAAATACTGTACTAACGAGACAGAAGTTTGGACTACATTTGAAACATAATTATACAAAAATAAACTGTTGCACTTACCTTTGGGTGTGTACCCAATTAAATTGGGTGTGTGTCCTGTATTATTATTGTTCGCATGCGTACTTGTGGCAGGAGACATGTTTCCATTGGGTTTGAAAACTTCAGAAAGATGTTTAGCAAACGTTTCGGCTATATCATAGTCTTCCCTGGCCCACGTATTATTTTCCTTGCAAATGGGGGGGATGTATTTTTCTGGCCTTTTAAGTTTTTTTGTAATTTTCCACAGTGAATAGTCGTCTTGTGGGTACGGGGACAGACTCTTGCAATTTGTCATTGTTCATTTTGCTAAGCAATTTTTTCAGTTCTTTAGATAGTTTATTTAGTTTTTTCTGATCATCTGTGTGTCTATAGTTTCGCCATCTTTTCCTGATGCTTCGTTTTTCAGCAATTTTTTAACCGACTTCGAAAAAGGAGGAGGCTACTCAATTCGATCAGTGTATATATTTTTTTATTATTATTATTATTATTATTATTATTATTATTATTATTATTATTATTATTTTCTATGTGTGCCCGCCGATTACGCCTAGCTGGATGCACCGATCGGAAAGAAACCTTTTGCACCTGGTGGATTCTGACTCCCCATTGGTACCATTATCAAAAAAGTTTTCATTTTTTAATTACAAAGTGTTGTTATTGCAAAAAAACCGGCAACTTTTGAAATAAACTTTTCTCGATTTTAGTGCGCTTTCAATATCTTATCACGGACATGATTCTGAACAATTTTGTTCATATACAAATTTCGCGGAAAGCTTTTGTTTTCGAGATATTAGCGAAAAATTGTTATTAACTTTTGAAATCAACTTCGAACGATTTTAATGTCCTTCGAATATGTTGTTAGGGGCATGGTTCTGGACAACTTTTTCCTCTTGCATAATTGACGGAAAGCTTTTGTTTTCGAGATATTAGCGAAAATTGTTGTTAACTTTTGAAACCAACTTCGAACGATTTTAATGTCCTTCTAATACGTTATTAGTGGCATGATTCTGAACGAGTTTTTCCTTATGCATAATGGACGGAAATCTCTAGTTTTCGTGATATTAGCGAAAAACTATTGTTATTAATATTAGTGGAACGCCCCGTGCTATGCACGGGAAAGACAAGAAAGGGCAATTACAATGCACTGTACCAAAACGCTAACTAAGCTTTACCGCTCTGACACGCGACCTATACAGCAAAATGAGTTCACGTTGACGTTGGTGTATTATTCCCATTGCTTGGTACAGTCTCCGTATCGTTCTATGCATCAATTTGATTTATTAGAAAATTTGTTGCGCAGGATCTGCTATTATTTTACGGATACTTTCATCCTTGCGCAGTCCTAAACCGTAAGAGATACACATGTGCAGTAAATTTTTGCAAAGAAAGTTAACAAAGAACAAATGGATGAAGCACCCTCAATTATGATGTAATTAGTTTGTACTTGTCCCTGAAAGAGTGTCCTTATTTTTTTTTCTATGTACGTTCGCCGGTTCTTTCCTAGGTGGGTGATCCGATCGGAACAAAGCCTTTCGCATCTTGTAGAGTCTAACTCCCCATTGGTACCATTACCAAAAATTTTTTCATTTTTTAGTTGCAAAGGATTATTGTTGCAAAAAAGATTGAAAAACGAATATCCATGTTGTCTTTTACTTAATTATGCTCATGGCATTTACGCAGACAAACAAAGAAAAGTCCGGAAGAACTGTCTCACAGTATCCTATACAATTCTCCCCATTTCACTAAAAAGCGTGAAATAAAATAATTTTCAGAAAAAAAATACACCGACTTCGAAATGCACTAAAAAGTATAAAATAATTTCTATTTCCTAATGAAGTAATTTCTATTTCATTCAATCATACAATTACGTAACAGATATGAATGAAACATATTTACTCGTTAGGTAGTATATTAAATACATTTCAACTTTTTCGGAGACGGCGCAAAATTAAAAATACCTCAGTAAACGTTGCCGCCAATAACCAGTTGATTGTGGTATGGCGTATTGGAAATTAATAAATCCTGAGAAAGAATACGTACCATTATAGATATATCTGGTAATATACGTAAATGTAACGACTGCATCTTCATTTCGCAACGTTTCTGGTATAAATGAAATTGAATTGACTTCGTTCGCATGTGGAAGCAATGGCTCTAAGAACCTATAAACGGAGCCCACGACGCGGGAATTACCAAATTTGCGGCAGATGGGCTCTATCTTTATAGCATATATCGAGTCTTTCCGTCGCATACTCTATGAATCTATATAGACCATAGTTAAATTCTATACGCACTAACACCTACTTCGCGGCGTGCTATCGAGTTATATGTATAGAAAAAAAAATAGCTATACAAGCTTTGCCTATGTTCGGCTGTCCAAAGGTTGACATGTTCAAGAAAATCTTTTAATTTTGCGCCGCCTCCGAAAAGGTTGAAATGTATTTAATACACTACCTAACGAGTAAATAGGTTTCATTCATATCTGTTACGTAATTGTGTGATTGAATGAAATAGAAATTATTTCATTAGGAAATAGAAATTATTTTATACTTTTTAGTGCATTTCGAAGTCGGTATATTTTTTTTCTGAAAATTATTTTATTCCCGTATGAATAGCAGATAGTTTATTGTATTTTTACCTGTTTTTATCTGCGGCGTAAATTGATATGCGGCTGTTTGGATTATTTTTGTTAACCCTTTCGCTTCGAGCGCTGGATATATCCGGCATCCACACGGCGACCTGTGCGTACGAGCGCCGGATATATCCGGCATCCACAAGATGTGTATACAAGTATCATCTGTGGTCAATGACAAATTCTTCGTTATCGGCAGAACACTACTAATTTCTAAATATTAGTATACTAACTAATTTGTGTTACATTATTAATAATATTAAACGTTCAATTTTAAAGTCTTGTAAATATGTAAATAGCTAAGAATTTGTCAACTGTAATTAGTCTAATGTCTTTAAAGTAACTAATATAATTTTGTTTAACTGTTTTCATATTGAAATGTGAGGAATACATGCTATATTAGAGCAACAATTGTTTTATTAAGCATAGTAATTATTTAAGACTTAAAAAATGTATGTACAAAAACCACGCGCACTGTGCACATTTCTGGCGTGTGCTTCCGTACGGTGACGACACTTCGGCGGACCGGACTGCCGAAGCGAAAGGGTTAATGACTGTACCGCTTCATCTATGTCTTTCTCTGTTTTTAGTCGAATTTTCAAGTCTACATTTTTATCAATATACGTTCTAACAGAATTCCAATCAGTTTTTGTATTGTATAGAGAAGGGCGCTTTTTTTTTCTACTATTTTTGAACTTAATGTTAATATAACTGGCGAGTGATCTGATGAGAGATCGAAGTTTGGATAGATATTGAGGTAGTTTATTGAAATACCTTTTGTTATATAGAAATCTAAAAGATTTGGAATTTTCGCTGGGTCAGATGGCCAATAGGTTGGTTTGCCTGTGCTGACATGATTGTATCCTTTAGACAACATTGTTTTTTGCAGTTCTCTACCTTTTGGATTTGTAAGCCTTGAACCCCACTGTGGGTGTTTCGCATTGAAGTCTCCTCCTGCTATGAATCGTTCTCCCAAAGTGCTGAAGTAGTTATCAAATTGTTCCTTTGTTACTTGGTGTCTTGGTGGACAGTACACAGCAGCCAGAACTATTGTACCACAAGTGTCCTTTATTTTGATACTGCTAGACTGAAGATAATCTTTTTCGTATTTGTCAAATTCGTAGTGCGAAATTCTCTCATTTATAATTATTGTCGTACCTCCGCGGGCAGTACCACTTGGATGTGGAGTATGGTATATTTTGTATCTGAAAATGTTTAGATAGTTTTTCTCTGTAAAGTGGGTTTCTGAAATTAATAATATGTCTATTTTTTGTGTGTTGAGAAAGGATTCTATTTCCAGTTTTCGTTGCAGTAGACCGTTGGAGTTCCACAGACAAATTCTGAGATCACTGTCCATTGTTTTATGAGATTTTATTTTTGATGAGAAATGTTAATAGGTCTATGAGGATATTGTTTTGATTCATGAGCTGATTTAAGAGGACTTCAAATTTTTGTATGAATTGATTAAGCATTGATTCAGTGTTATTATTGTCGTCGGCTTTCTGCGTATTACTTTTTGTCACTTGAGCATAGCTCAGATTCTTCCTTATTGTTTTGTATTGAGATGTTGTTATTCTGTTTTGTGTCTTATTTCTAGCTTTTTGTAAGTCTTTGTATACACTGCATCCCCTATAATTTGCAGGATGTGAACCATCACATAAAGCGCATTTTGGTGGAATGTCCCTTGGTTTGCTGCAGGTATTAGTGGGATGGTTTTCTGCGCACTTTAGACAGTAAAAGGGGTTTGTGTAATAAGATTTTGTGTAACCATATTTTTGGCATCGAAAGCATTGTGGTAGCTCTTTCTTTTTACGTGGTGGTTCTACGTCTATTACAGTGTTGAGAAGGTGTTTCAGATTATAAATTTCTTTATTGTTATCGTTTGGTTCTTGGTCCACGAAAAATAACGATAGTGGTTCTTTTGTTTTCCAGCTACGGATATTGGTAACATTTCGAATTTTAAATCCTTTCTTTTCTAATTCTTGTTTTATGTCTACTGTTGATACAGTGTGATGCAAGTTTCTAATGACTACTCTGTAAGCTCTTTCTTCTTTTGGTTGGTATGTGTGAAATGCAACTTCATTTAGTTTCAGAAAGTGGATTATTTTTCTATAGGCATCCAGAATATTTGTATTTATTTTGACAGAATTTGCTGAAATTGTTTTGCAAACGAATTCTTCATCGAATAAGATTGTTTTTATACTTTCTATCATAAGAGGATAATTGGTAATGTCATCCATGTGTAACGACTCTGGAACCTAGATTCAGATAGTTACTAGCGCTAGTAAGGTAAAGAGCGGCTTTTACCAACTGAACGACTCGTTTTAGAAAATAACTAAATATAAAGATTGTGGGATTCGTGTGGTGTGCGGTTAAGGAGTGAAATCCACAGGTCAATATCTTTCAACAATAAGGTTTATTCAATAAAATAACGAAGATGATGAATTTGACAAATAACAAGTAAAAAATAACAACAAAATATGAAAAGTATACTGGTTTGATCAAAAGAAACTAAATAGATTTTTATATAATATTAATAATAGAAATAATAGAACTTGGCAAATTAAACAATACGTAATAGGTAATTGTGAATCTAACTAAATCTGATTCTCGTTAGTTAATTCTTTATATTATATCGTACCTAAGTCTGATTTCAGATGAAGCTAACTTCGCTTTTATGTAATTAACTGAATTCGGTTTTCTATAGGATTTGATTCTCGGTTTCGAACGCTATCGCAATTACAAAGTTTATCTTGATTAATACGTTTGTAGTATATATAATGAATTATTCTTTTATGAAATTAATAATATTAGCGCGTTATAGCCTACCGCAGCGAGGAACACGACCTAAGTGTGATTCTCTAAGTGTACCTAAATACGCTTTCGCAAAGTTAGACAGATTAACGATTTTATCTATTATCTAACGCGGTGTAGTCGACTACTGAGATTACGCTAATGACAGAACAATATTCTTTTACTAATTCAAGTTCAAAATTTGTTTGAATCTAAATGAATTATTTCCTCGGAACAGTTACTCTTTTAATCTGACTCGACAACTAATTGTCCATGACCCTTTTTGTCAAAACGAACACTGACAGCCAAAACCAGATCGCTTAATTGGGGAGCCTGCGTTAGCTAGCTACTAGAACGACCCAACGATACAGGAAAAGGGTGAACAATATAAGTTCAACAGGGTAGCAAATCAATTGATTCTAATTATAAAATCGTGATTGCTGAACTGCCACCCAAAAGACACGGGCTTCAGAGACCAAGCCGCTCAAATGGGGAGCCTGCGTTAGCTAGCTACGAAACGACCCAGAGCGAGCTCCGAGAATCTGATGGCGCGTTAGCAATCCGATGTAAAATCAAATATGAGTAGCTGAGAGCTATCCTTTCGATATCTTAGCCTTTCTTGGCGCCAAGTATAGCACTCTCCTAGCGGAGTTTCAGATACGAGACCGTTTCAATGGGGAGCCTGCGTTAGCTAGCTACTAGAACGACCCACGACCAAGTATCCAAATGGCGTATACCCGCTTTACCAGTCAAGTATTAAGAATCGTTGCGGCTCTTCACAGCGAAAACTGTTCCGGTTATACTTATCTTTTTTCTTTTTTTTTTTTTTTTTGTTTAAGGAAGACAGAAATCCAGTAACGGACATCTGGGAAGATAGCCCAGATAGTGTGAGACTCCCGCTTCCGGCGCCCCTAGAAGAGGGGCGGTTTCCACGTCCTACTCACTAAAACTGTCTCTCGCCCCCGCTAAGCGGAGGTTGGCGGCAACCCGCCAGGCTTCCTTACCGGATGGGGCATAGTGTACCTGGTCTAGGCCATCGCTCGCAGTTGTGGATGAAGACTACCCCCCTCCCCCCCCCCCTTTTTCGCGAGTGTGGTCCATGCGTGGAGAGCGGATGCTTCAACCAAAGAGATTTGACCCGAGAGGCTGCGTCAGGGACTAGGGAAGGCTCCCGCGCGTTACGCACTGACCTTCACTGAACCTGCACGCCCCCTCAAAGCCGCCTCTCGGTGGGCGAAAACATACGGTAAAACCGCGACCTCTCCCCACCATTTCCCACCTAAGTATCGTTTATAATCTGCTCTTTGTTGCCTATCATTTGTGTTGCCTGTCGCTCATATCTAATTTTCTGTTTTTCCACCCCTACCCCCACCCCCCACCCCCACCCCCTACTCCCTCGCTCGTCGATTGATAAATACTCCGTGTTTAACTATCTGCCTCCTACCTATGCTTGATTACCGCTATTAATCCTATTCTAGCCTCTGCTACGGTCCCGTCGCCCCCCCACCCCCCCCACCCCTCGTCCCCGCGCTGTTTTATATGTAACGTGTTGTGCTGTTTCTCGTCCCCTCCCCCTGCGCAATTTCGGTGATATTTGCTTGTATCCCTAGCATTTCCGCTCCGCGTCTTATTTCCGTTTTTCGTTTTGTCGTTTCGCTTGTCCCGATTCCCCCGTGTTTCGCCGCCCGTTTTTCCCTTTTCGCGTTCCTATTTCGCCCCAGTCTTTCTCCACAACGCTACATGAGCCCATTGCTCTCGGTATTTATTTCTTTTCTCTCTTCCAGCACTTTCCCTCGGTTCTCAATCCGTCCCCTAATGGTGCTGTGACCAGGCTGACGACTGGGTCCCTAATTGAATCAGCAGTTGATCAGAAGGATCCTCTGCTCAGTTTAACCTCTCTCCCTCCTCTCCCCCGCTCCGTCGGTCCCCGTTTTGTGCTCCCTAATGGTGCTATGACCAGGCTGACACCGGTTTCCTCCTTTGCAAGTTTGAGTAGTTCGATCGATCGTGTCTTGTTTTCTCCTTCTTCTCTCCCGCCGATCCCACTCGGTCCCCGTTGTCGCCCCCTAATGGTGCCATGACCAGGCTGACGACTGGGTTCCTTGCTGAATCAGCAGTTAATCAGAAGGGTGTTTGGTTCAATTTGACCCCTCTCCCTCCTCTCCCCCGCTCCGTTGGTCACCGTTTTGTGCCCCCTAATGGTGCTATGACCAGGCTGACACCGGTTTCCTCCTTCGCAGGTTTGAGTCGTTATTTTATTCCGCGGTCGCGTCGGTCCGAACACTCGTTTCCTCGCTTTCGATTACTCATGGGTTTGCACCCCATGCTTTTCCTCGCGTCGCGTGGAGGTCGCCATTATCGAAATTTCGTTTTTTATTTATAACTTCACTATTCCACTTCCGATTTTCACGAAATTTCACCGCCCACTTCCCCCACGGTCTCCCCTCACTTCACAACATTATTTATCACACTTAAACCAATTTTTCCCACCAAAAATTGTAATTTATCGCGGAGCGACCCCCGAACACGTGCGCTCGCCACGACAGCCAACGCGCGCCTCCGGTTATACTTATCTGAAGACTTCTAGCTGGCTCGACTTCGAAAACTGTTCCGCGATTTTGGCGAGCTCCGCTCGGCCTTTTATACTCGCCAGCCTGGCGAATTCTCGGAAAACCCCCATAACGTCGAAATATATAATTGTCTTATAAATTCGTGATTAGACATTAATTGTACAAACGAACGGTTTAATTACATTATAAATATCGCATTCTACATTATGGTTTACATTTCTGATATAAAAATAGTAATTTAATAGTGTTTTAATGAAATTGCATTTTCTATCTCTTTCTATACGCTGTGCACGACTTCTATACAAATCGGAGCTAAATGTATAAGCATACGATGCTTTTAGAACATTCCGTTGAATAATATTATAATTTACAATATATACTGCAATAAACTAACATCTGACTCTATTTCCGGATATCATAATATTAATACGCTCGATATATATTGACTGATTTGTTTAACTAATGGTTTTTGATAATTAATAATATCGAAATTGTAAAATGTATTTCTATCCTTCTCTAAGCTTTGCTAGGATTCCAGGAAATTCGGGGCTAGCTTCGCGGCACGTAAACACATAGCATTGCGGAATTTTCCTTATAGAATTATATATTTATTACCGACAGTTTACTGAATTCTTATGATACTCGATTTGTCTAATGTCGCGGTCGGTAAGGGAGAAATACAGTCGATAATTGAAGAAATGACACTGCAATAAAAGTTTAAAAATTCTTCAGGGATGTTACACATGAATACTGGGGGTGGTTTTTGTATTCCTTTTTTGTTTTTATATATTTGAGTTATTTCGGGGTCGATATGACTTAATACAGTAAATCTATTAGAATTTTGTGAATTATGAGCATTGGAATTGAAAGCTTGTTTCTTTGCAATAGGTGTACTGTTTTGCACCGTTTGCCTATTTCTTTTGTATTTTCGTGTTTGTGTCTGTTGCCATGGAATATTTGAATCTGTAGTGTCCATATCGGTTTGTATTATATCAGCTAGTATTGATGGGTCTTGTGAAATTATCCGTTTGCGTGTTCTGTTTGTATTGAGAGTTTCGAAAATAGTCGTGTCTAAATGAGGTGAGTTGGTATGTGTGACTCGTGTCGACATAATAGGCATAGCTTGTTGTGTGTGCTGTCTATTTCGATAAGATATTGAGGTCGTAGTTGTTGTTATGACATCGGCAGTGGTAATAGTATATATGGGTGAGAAGGCTGGTCCTCTACTGGCTTGAGACATCGCTAGTGTTGAACACAAAAACCGGAATTTCGTTTTTTCCCTTTTACTACCCCCACGGATGAGATAGAGGGTTGAAACTTGGTGTGAGATATTTTTTTTTTGGATATGCTACCGACTGACGAATCGAATTTCAAATTCGACTCAAGGGCACATTTGACTACCTTATCCGGCTATACCCTTTTGTGAAAAAATGGTTCATAATCGTATTGTTATAATTTCATAGAAAAACATTGCTCAACCATTAGCACAGGCTTATTTTAAAGCGTCAGGCCTTACATTTTACAGCACTAAACTCATTTCTTTTAAGATGTTTGCACATCATGCATGAATAAGAAAATGGACGTACCAAATTTTATTTCATTGCAATCGAATACTGTCGGACATTGCATGATATTCGTTTTTGGCAATACAAAGTTACAGATACATAGGTAAGTAAGAAAACAAAATTATAATTTATCGTTCTTTTGCATTTGATTGCAATAACGACAGACCCTAGAATAGGATGGATACAGATTATATTGAAATTATACAAATATATCAACTTTACGTTATAATTTCTTTACTTTAATTACCAATCTCAATTTTTACATGATTAAATTTTACCACTGATTGGAATTGTACGCAAATTCCCGTCATAGCCTTTTTCCTTTGATTCTATCAGTAGAAAACTAGGTCATTCCACGCCACATCGATCACTTTTGAATGTCACCATCTGCGATTTTGCTCCAATCAAAATGTGTTGGAGTCTATGTGAAATTAGAGGGGGGAGGGGGAGTTAAGTCATCATTTTGCCGGCTTCGATTTTGTTAAGGAATAACAAGCCTTCAAAGTTTGGAATTTTTTCTCATTTTTGCAAAAATGGGCTTCACTTGCGAATTTTTTTTCCAAAAACTACTCAATCAATTTAAGTAATTTCTTTTTTGTTTTATTCATAAAGGATTGGGATATTTTAAAATATTTTTCTTAATTCAGTCAGTTTGTTATAAAATGTTGCAAAATTTAAACAAATTCTTTTTTTCCGTTTTTTTTTTTGGAGCGAGTTGCGTGTTCAACTAGCGAGCGGGATTAGTAGTACAAAACAACCGATCATAATAGCAAAATGATTACTTAACCCCCTCCCTTCTCTAATTTCACATGGACTGTAACAGATTTTTATTAGAGCAAAATCGCAGATAGTGACATCCGAAAGTAACCGATTCAGCGTGGAATGACCCAACGACGACTTTTTGATTACATTTATTCTTCAAATACAACTTATAGGCTCAGATAAACTACTTTTGTACCACATTTACGCAACTTTTGTGTAAGCCTAATTAAGTTACTTACTCTGAAAAGTGAGAAATACCGAAATTACAGAACATGACTGTTGGATGACCAACGCGTCCAAACAAATAAGATAGCAAACACTACAGACTCATCACCAACAAACACACAAATGGAAACGATTTCTACTCCTTACGCATCCTGGACCTTGCACCCGTCCTGAGTCACACAGTTCCTTGACCACCGTCCCTACCTGAACCTATCTCCAGCAATAGTATATACATATAAACCTTGCAATGTACAAAAGTGCCAGAAAGAGTCTAGAACTGATTGTTAGTCGACCTAATAAAGTTGTTCGAGTTTTTTATAATAAAGTGTGTTGTAAATTCTCCTGGAATCCAACATGACAATGGACGTTAACTTTCTTTTTTATTATAAAAATCAGCATAAGTTTGAATCATAAAGCACTCTCTGTAACGACCTATTCAAACTTACTATACGATTTTTCATTACTATTTTAGTACCTTTCTATGGCTACTGGTATTAGAAAAATCTAATATACATAATGAAAAGATTGCACGGTCGGACTTGTATTTATCTCGCATGTTTACAAATAATAATTACTCTTTGATTTTATAGATTGTGCAATTATCGTTAAATATTTCCCTTTATAAAGTTGGTTAAAACTCGGCTACATGTATTTGCGCCGTATTTGTTGGAGAAATAGTGATTAGTGTGTACCAAAGTTTTGCAGAGTCACAAAAAGCAGTCAAAAAAGTGCAAGTCGCATCAAATTATTATCATCCTTTTACAGGAGAATAATAGTCAATGATACATAGTGAGACGAATGAAAGTGAGTTAATTTTTGGTGTCTATATAAAATAAACTTGAAAAATTTTATATTTTCGTGAAAATAAGTTTGGGAAACTGACTGTCACTCACTTCTTCGCAGTTCCGAATAATTGCAACATTTTCAAAACAATAAGAACAGTAAACTAATTCTGCTAATTTCTCAAAAAGATTCAAATCATTTGGTGCAATTTAAAAGAAATATTGTACATAATTGCACAATACTTTAGCATTTTTTTTTAAGATTTTCCAACTACGGATGACGTATAGGACCCACACTATTACAATTAAATATACTTATTTTCAATATACACCTGACAATTCTTCACAATAACATTTGATTGGAAACAATTATGTGTCATTTTCCTTCATTATAATCGATAAGAATTTTTGGTTTTACACAATTGTACCTCCAGAACATCACGTCTGTTTTTCCATTTTAGTATAGTTAATCCATTCGAGCTTTCTTTTGCCATATATTCATCATGCTTTAATTTTGTTGAGACCACACCTTTTTGAAATCCGCGACCATTCCATTGCATCGTTCCAATTACATGTATTACGTTCCGAACAGGAATATTTTTCAAAATTACCTTTGTAGTTTTGACCGACCGGATGTGTATCGATAATGCGTATTGCATTCTGGGAACACCCTGATCGAACGTAGTAACGGTTTTTTATGTTATTAGATAGACTATCTTTTGGCGACTAAACTAAGATTGTTAATATAACACATTCCTTCCTTGAAATCAACGTGGTCCCATGGCCAAAATCTTAGATCATTCTACTTCTCCGAACCGCCAATTATAAACGCAAGTCACACTCGTGTGGTCCGATAACACCAAGCGTTCTGGAATGTTCCTCAAAGGCCCGTGACGCAATATAGAATTGTAATAGAAATTGTCTTTGTAACACTACAATATTGTATAAATTGCCCATAGTATTTCATTATACCGTTATTATAAATACGCATACGTCAATCAGTCCTACAATAGTTACAGTATCGAGCGCAATTTAACTTTAATAATTGTAAAACGAAATAGATAATGTTTCATTCTAAATTTTTATAATGTGTGCAAATTAACACTTTATACTGTATTGGTTATACATGTAAAAATTATTTAATAGTTAATCAATAGCCCATAGCTCAAGAGTAAAGGAAAAGAACTATATAGGAAGAGAGAGAGAGATAAGAGTTAGACGGGGGAGGAACACATGCACCCACCATCACCACCTAATTAACGAATCACGGTCTCTTACGCATTGGACTCGCAGCCTAATTCGTTAGGCGCATATCAATGCAACATAAACAATTTCGGACTAGGCCCACTCTGGTCTTCTCCGAGAGGTGCAAATTGCGACACTCTTCAGTGTATAATCGCGAGGTGCGTGTGTTATGGGGAAACTCTTACTCGCGGGTGACTTCCGTACCCCAAGCGGGAAAGGTTATGGAAATGAATAAAGATTAGACGTGCTTAACGTTGACAACCAAACTAATTTTATTCCAGTGTTTCTCGGGGTTCTTATACCTGTACATCTTTTAGGGGAGGGTGCGAGTTCCGGGTCTATGAGTCAGTACTTTAGCGAAAATTAGACAGGACAAGGTTTGCTTATTTTATGGTGGTTATTCTATGTATATGGTATGGGCCCAGGTATGGTCGTCGCTCGGTGTCCTTGCATCCGGGTGGTTATATTACCCGTTACGCGTATTGCCTCCGCTTGCCCGTTACACATCCCCCTTGTTATCTTCGATTTGATCCTCCAAATCTTATGCGTTTTTTTAAGTTTAGCGGTGTTGTGGAATCTATAGTGGGAATGTTGATTTCCTTGATGACTGACAGCTCTATAGGTTGTGATGAACTGCTTTGGGCGTGCGGGCGTGATGCCGATGGTTCTCCTACTGGTGTTAATTGATTCTGTGTGCTGGTTTGGCAGAACAGATTGATACAAATGCCGCTAGGTAAGAGCCTGCCTGCTCCCGCCTTTTTCAGTAGCCAGAGTCCGATAAGGCCTATTGATATATACCCAATGTAGTGCGTGGTTGACATAGCCGTTACTTTCCAAGATTTGGTGCGCCTATAAGTGGCTAGTCTTTCCAGTTGTTTTTCGATATTATCTAATTGATTATTATAATTACTTATAGTCTTATGATCTAATCGCAAGGGTAACTCTGGTATGGCATCTTTCAGGTCTTCTAGTTCGCAGGTAAAGTTAATATGTACAGCATTTTTATAAATTGATTCGAAAGTTAGCTTTCTGGAGCTTCCCATAGTTCTAAACAAGTTGTTATTTGTGACAAACGTGTAGTCATCTATATTGGATACGAGAGTAGGCTCTGAAAACCTAACTGTCTCGATCTTTTTACAGGCTATTTGTACATCGAGTGGTTTTTCCGGAACAATAATATATCTATTGCTAGCTGATAGGTGTATAAAAGTTATTTCATCGATATTAACGGGTTTTATCACACATTTTTCTAGGCGCTCGCTTGGTTTTAACAATATTTGGGATTCGCAGTTTGGTTTCGAAATAACATTGTGGATAGGTAATGTTTGCTTACAGAAAAGGTGTTCGTGAATGTTTTTACACTGTTTAGTCAGGTATGTTTCGTCTACAGCAATGTAATTTGTTTCTCTTGTAAGGTAATAGTAGTGCGGGATTATAATAATTGTGTGAGCTTTTACTAACGCATTGTAACGCGGTATTGGATACAATTTGGTCAGATGCCAAGTTTCGGCGTTTAATACAGGTGTATTAATATAATAAATTATGTTACTGCGTTGCGTAAGAATTTTTACAGTGCTAATACTAATTAATGTTTGGAAGTTATCTTCCGTTAGGGGAATAGAGGACCTTTTCAATCCCTTATTCTCTAGTTTCTTTAAGTGGCGGATGAACTCTCTAGGTTTTAAAATGCGAGAATGAATTATTCTGTTTTGTCCGATATGTATAGCAGTTATTAGTACATCTAGATCCATTTCTAATTTAGCTATTAATGATGTTATGGCGAGGAACCGATTTTGTAATGCTAGTTTTTTGTTCGTCTGATTATAGAAGTCTATACTTTCTTGGTAGAGATTTTGTAACAATTCTACATTTGGATTATTGATTGCAGCTTTGATGATTTTAGTTCGATTCGCAATTATTACATTCGTTTTATTTTGATTTTTAAATAACGCCTCGATATTTGCGTTTAAAAGTTTCAAATCGTCCTCGTCTAGCGTACCAAATAAGGATTTCGAAATGCTACCAATTACATTAATTAAACCTCTCCTATTTCTAGTTTTAGATCCTAATAATATACGTAAATTATCCTTAATCGTCTTTACATTAGATAACCGATTACGAAGAATGGAGATTTCATAGTTGGGTTTACTTCCTGTAACATAACTTCTCGATGTATTATCGAATAGTTCTAGAATATTGTTGTATTGTTTCTCAATAAAGTCTGTATTAATATTAACAATTAGCGTCCACTCTTGATTATATAACTGAACGTTGTTTTCTATTTCCGCAAATACATCTAATTTACCTAGACTAACGTTATGAAGCGTCAGGACTGTTTGCGTTATCGCAAGGAACATTATTAGAAGCAGCATCTGAAAATCGGAAGATACAGGGTTTTAATCTATTGCCGTGTACTTTAGCTGTAAGTGTGTCTCGTACTTGTATGGTGTAGGTTGGGGAGGAGGTTTCTAGGATGGGATACGGTCCAAGCCATTCTGGTTCTAGTTTATTTTTCCTAACATTGTCATTGTGTAAGAACACGTAGTCCCCCACATTGAATACCGGTTGAGTGCGGATGATGTTCTGGTTACTCCGATGCTGTGTCCTTTCTTTGGTTTTTTCCAACCGTTGTCTAGCCTGATTAATGTAGGAATTATGTCTTTGCTTCCAATGTTTGAATAATTCTTCCTTAGACAGTAGAGGCGTACTTGCTATAGTCGAAGGAAGGTTCGCTTTGTGACCGAATGTCAATTCAAATGGAGTATACCCGGTTGACTCGTGAACGGCGGTGTTAAAACCCATGCAAACGAACTGCAGGTTCTCGTCCCATTCATTGTTCTTATCGCGCATACAAGTTCTTATTAAATTTAATATCGTGCTATGCGTTCTTTCTAAACTACCGTTAGATTCTGGGTGAAATGCTATTGTTTTAATATGCCTGATTTGGAACTGCGATTCAAATTCTTGCATTAACCTACTAATAAAATTTGAGCCCTGGTCGGTTAATATATGTTTGGGTGCCGAAAATATATAAATGTAATGTCGTAGGAGTTCGTCTATAATTGTGGCAGTGCTAATCTCTTTTAATGGGACTAATACTAAGTACTTCGTCAGTACGTCTTGTATTGAGAGGATGTATTTGTTGTCTCTGTTGGTAGGTGTTAGTGGTCCAAGTATGTCCATCGCGATTTTGTCGTTTGGTTCGTGAGGTGTATCGGGGATAACGGCTTGCTCTTTTCCGCGGATCCTAATTAATTTTCCACGTTGGCACGTTTCGCAACTTTTCACAAATTCAACCACGTCTTTTTCCATATTAATCCACTTAGCCCTTTCCTGTACGCGTTTCAATGTTTTATTTTCCCCAAAGTGCTGTGCAATATTGCTGTTATGGCACTCTTTTACTAATTCTAATTGTTCTTCCCTGCTTAGTTCGATTTGATTTTCGGAGAACACGATTTCAATCTGGTCGGAGTATCTATATCCTAAGTATGTTAAGATTTGTCGGATTTCTAATAATTCTACTAATTCGAACCGTTCCGGTAAATATAATTTTAATATGGTATATTGTGACTCTACGGTAATTTGTATGATTCGATCTATCTTAATTAACCACTTTAAAGGATCATACGGGCCTAACATGCTTTTATGGAGTGGTTTCCATACTTTGCCTACTGGATTAGGACGAGTGGGTAAAACATATGTCGGGACAAGATTCTGTTTCCAATTATTGTAGTCTGTAAAAAGCTGAGTCTGTTCTAATGTGTCAGTATCTAAGTCCGAATTGTCTGTACTGTCTTGGGTTATGGGATACATGCGGGATAGGCAATCTGCTGCCGTGTTCTCCTTTCCCTTTGTATACTCAATTTCATATTCATATTCTTCGAGCCGTAGCCGCCAACGTAATAATCTGGATGATGGGTCTTTTACATTAAATAACCATTTAAGGGCTTGGTGGTCGGTTAAGATTTTAAATTTTTTCCCTAGAAGATATTGCCGCAATCTTTTGGTAGCCCAAACTATTGCTAACAATTCCTTTTCGGTGGTGGTATAATTTATCTCAGCTTTATTAAGGGTCCGACTAATATAGCAACAAGGATGTCCTTCCTGCGACAGGATTGCACCTAACCCGATGTTGGATGCATCAGTAGTTAAGGTGAAGGGTTTAGAGAAATCCGGGTATCTAAGTATAGGGGCTTCACAAAGTTTCTGTTTTAAAATATCAAAGGATGCTTGTTGGGAATCTGTCCAGCGGAATGGTGAGTCTTTCTGTGTTAAGTCAGTCAGGGGTTTAGCAAGTTTAGCAAAATTCCGAATAAATTTTCTGTAGTATCCTGCAAGCCCTAGGAAGGATTTTACATTTGTCGCTGTTTTTGGTAACGGAAATTCTTTAACTGATATAATCTTGTCCGGATTTGGTTTTACTCCCTCGGCAGTTATAATATGCCCTAAATATTCTAGCTCTGGTCTGAGGAATTTACACTTATCTGGTTGAAGCTTGAGTCCTAACTCCCTTAATCGTTGTAAAACCGTGGCTAAATTGCGATTGTGTTCCTCGATAGTTGTACCGAATACAATAATATCGTCTAAATAGACAAAACAAGTTTTTCCAATGAGTCCTCCTAAGGCTTTATCCATCATTCGCTGGAAAGTTGCGGGCGCATTTTTCAAACCGAATGGCATTCTACAATACTGAAAATGCCCTTGTTGCGTGCTAAAAGCTGTATACTTTTTTGAATTATCGTCCATTGGTATCTGGTGAAATCCGGAATTTAAATCTAACGCGGAGAAGAATTTAGATTTATCTAAGTGGTCTAAAATTTCATCTATGGGTGGTAAGGGATAGGCGTCTTGGTCTGTTTCTTGATTTAAGCGTCTGAAATCGATAAATAATCTCCACTTCCGTTTCCCTGAATCATCCGATTTCTTTGGCACAACCCAAATTGGCGAATTATACGGTGAATCTGATTCTTCTATAATTCCCTGATCTAACATTTTCTCTACCTGCCTGTCTATTTCCTCTTTGTGTACTTCGGGTGGTCTGTATGATTTAATGTTTATGGGTCGTGATGTTTTTAATTCTATGACATGCTTAGTCAAGCTAGTGCATGGTAAATCCTCATCGTCAAAAGAAAAGACATCATTATATGAAACTATCACCTTTTCTATGTTCGCCTTTAATGACGGGTCAACGTGTTCTAAACTAATTGTGTTCTTTAAAGTTTCGACTCTTTGTGCTAGGGAAGGATTCAATTCATGGATGGGGTAGATGAGGGTTTCGTTAGTGGGGTTGTATAAGTGTACCAGGTAAAGCTGTTCGTTAATGGGAATTTCTGTTGTATGGATTTTCTTTGGTGGAATAAGGATTTCCGTCTCGTGCTCTATGCTCCTTCCGTCTAATATTAGATTGCTGTTAGCTATGGAATATTGGTATTTCTCCAGGAAAGGAAGTCCGATTATGCCGTCTTCTAATAATGGAAAATTATCCGATACTATAAAAAATTCGTGTTCCCTATTAAAATAGTTTATCCTAATTTTATCTTTACTAGTATGCCTATCATTACCCATTAAAAATGTCCGTTCTTCGTTCACAATTTCGTGATCGCTTGCTAATTTAGATTTTATTAAATTTAATCCTGCTCCTGTGTCAAGGAGCAACCGGCCGAAGGTTCCATTTCTAAATCGTGTTCGTATGTACCGTAACTTCCCTGTTCGTGACTCGATCTTTGTAATTCTATGTCGTTCGTGCTCGAAGCATTTCGGGTTACATTTATTCGTGGCGGTGGTGCGATTTGAGGCGATAATCGAAAATTTTGGCATTGATTCGCGAAATGTCCCGGTCTTCCGCATCGGTTACATTTTGCTTGTACCGGTCGTCTAGGGGTGTTTTCGTATACTCTATTAAATTGTCGCAAGTTTTGGTGGGAATTTGTCGATCGTTCTAACGGCCTGGCTGGTCCTCTATTAGGTTGTCTACTCGATAATCGTTCATTCCTACGCTCGTTTTCTAACATCTCGGCCTCTAGCGCATAGCTGTGGGCTTCGGAGAGGGTGTTAGGGTTTTTCGGGTAAACTAATACGGTAAGTTCGTAACGCAAATGCCTAGTATATAATTTTACAGCTTCCCTATCCGCGATGCTAAGAGCGACTTGTCGAGTGGCTGGTCTTGTGTGATCGTTCTGGATCGCGTACCTATACTCGTTTAACTGTGGTCGAAAACCGAAGAGTGTAATTCATTGCGCTTTCGGTATGTCCTTGAGATACTCTACTTAGTTTATCCCTCGCGGTGTCTGGAGAAACTAGTGGCACGACATTTACTCTTAATGCATCGTATAATTCGTCATAACAATTTATTTGTATATGTCGAATACTACGTTCGGCCTGATCAACGATTTTTAGCGCTAATACTTTGTCTAACAAGAGGTTTGGTTCGCAGCAGCGAACTCTAGCACGATCGACCATTCTAATAAAATCTTCGACCCCGGAATCATCCCGACCTTTGAGAAGTTTGATAGTGTCTATCACTTCACTAGCTCTTAACTGACTCTCTTCATACCTTTGCTCCACATGAGGTTGGGTGTTCCTTGATCGAGGTGTGTTCGATTGACGCGGTGACTGGTAATTCTTGGCGGGTGGCACTCCTTCGTTTGTTTCGCCTGACCGTTGTACAGCGGGGCTGGCGCCGGTTTCGCCGTCCGTGAGGATAGGGTTCAGGATCCTCTGGATAGCCTGGACTTCCAGCTTCCTGTTTTCGTTCTCCGTACGTAGAGCCAAAATGTTCTCGTTCATTTTTTCTTACTCGATAGCAAGATTTTGAACGGTTTTGCTCAGGGCCAGAATGCCTTCTTCAAGGGGGGTAGTCATTTTGGACGTACGTGTTGGAGATATTTCTTCGTCGCTTGTGTCAACGATGGGGGGAGGAGGATTTTGATAGTCAGTGAAAGCCAGCGTCTTAGCTTACCCTGGTCCTCGTTGATCCGTGATACCAGCTGTGACAATTTTCTGGACTTGTCCCTCGGCGTCCAACAGGTTCCTTGGATCTGGTGGTGTTCCGAGTTGTCAAATTGTCTTCTCGCGCCAAAATGTTACCCCAAGTGGGAAAGGTTATGGAAATGAATAAAGATTAGACGTGCTTAACGTTGACAACCAAACTAACTTTATTCCAGTCTTTCTCGGGGTTCTTATACCTGTACATCTTTTAGGGGAGGGTGCGAGTTCCGGGTCTATGAGTCAGTACTTTAGCGAAAATGAGACAGGACAAGGTTTGCTTATTTTATGGGGATTATTCTATGTATATGGTATGGGCCCAGGTATGGTCGTCGCTCGGTGTCCTTGCATCCGGGTGGTTATATTACCCGTTACGCGTATTGCCTCCGCTTGCCCGTTACACGTGTCGAGGGTCCGTGAAGTGGTTTAGAGACGAGTTTGTTCTTGAATTTGTTAAAGTGCAAAATTCAGACAAAGACTCTGTAGCGGCACATGGTTCGCAGCGTTGGTAGAAATTAGCATTGACCGTTTACAGATGTTTAGGTGTAGGCAGTTAAGCCTACCCTAAAGTCTGTAAGTCGGCGAAATTATTTTATGTTTTTTGGACGTGCGTAGCTCAATAGACTACCCTACCATAAACGCTGCCAGCCATGTCCCGTTACGGTTCATTAGGCCACATGGTCAGCGCGGTCCGGAAGGACATTTTCGACTCTCAAATTCTAATTTACAATACTCTTTCCCCCGTCGAAAATGGGAGGACTCTGCGAGGAAAATAACTCCACCCTCAACTGTGTAAGGAGTTACGCCTTCTCCGAAAAGTTTATATATACTGCGGAAGGGCGTCAAAACAGATATAAACAGTCGAGCCTCTGATTCTGCATCATCGAACATTCTATACTAATTCCGTAACATTATATTCAATAGCATTTCGGTAATATCACACATAGTCTCCATAGTTCACATTAAAACACCTTACCTCTTGCAAACACACTGTTGCGAGTAATATTTATTCATTTCACACCTAGCCTATCTCGCGACAATTGGTGACCCCGACGTGATCACGGCGTGAGTGTTACGTGATTTAGTGGAAACACAGTGATAAAGTGCAAAAAGACACAGTTAAATATAAGACTTCATACAGACATTTACTTAGTTTACATAGAGACACACATAGTTATATTTAGTTCAATAAGTGCGAATTTAGTGTTAGTGATGGCTAATGAAGATAGAGACGTTTTCTTCAGCCCGCAAAAGAGTGGAAATCAGCAGCAAGGATCAAACCCCTTTGAGGTGTCGAACATCGACCGTGTGGGTATACGTGTCCCACCTTTTTGGTCCAGTAACCCGCTGCTCTGGTTTCATCAATTGGAATCACAATTCGCACTCAACAACATAACTGTGGATTCCACAAAATATTTCTATGTGACGTCGTTTTTGGACATTAAATGCTTGCAAGAGGTCGAGGATGTTATACAAAATCCTCCTGCAACTGGCAAATACGAGAAGATCAAGGAGGAGCTTATACGGAGGTTATCCAGATCGCAGGAGCAACGGATTCAGCAGCTCCTGGAACATGAAGAAATTGGCGATAGGACACCTTCGCAATTTTTACGCCATCTCCGCAACCTGGCTGGGGATATTAAAGTGCCGGAAAATTTCCTGAGGACGATCTGGATGAATCGACTGCCAGCATCAATGCGGACCATCCTCGCCACGCAGATGGATGCATCTCTCGAGAAGATGGCGGAATTGGCCGATAAGGTCAATGAAATCACGCCTATCGGGAAATGTGCTGCTGTGTCCACGGACACCCGATTCGAGCTATTGTGCGAGCAGATGGCGCGTTTAACACAGCAAGTTGCGGAGCTTGCGAAGCACAGCAATTCCACGCATCCAGGGAGATCCACTTTCCGCGGACGGAAAAAGTGGCGCAACTACGGCCGCAGCTCCAGCCGAGGCAGAAACAACAGCCGCAGCCCCAGCCCGTCGCAGCCAGGTGTATGCTGGTACCATCGCAGGTTCGGTGACAGGTCAACAAGGTGCACCATCCCCTGCACCTACCCGCAACGTCAACAGCAACACCAGGGAAACGAGACCGATCGACCTTAGATGCGGCAGAAGTCGTCGATCCAGCCACGAGCCGCCTATTCTTAAGTGACAAAGACAGTAAGGTAGAATTTTTAATAGACACTGGCGCCGATATTAGCGTTTATCCGCGAAAATTAGTCAAGGGACATCCTCCCAAAAGCACATACACTTTGTATGCCGCGAACGATTCTACCATCTCGACGTATGGCGATATCGTTTTAAATCTAAATTTAGGATTGCGGCGAATTATCAAGTGGAAATTTATAATCGCGGATATCACAAAACCAATAATCGGCGCGGATATGCTTAAGTATTACGGCTTGTTGGTAGATTTAAGGAATAAACAGCTAATCGACACTGAAACAAAATTAACGTCACGAGGAAAACTGGGGATTGCCGATTTAAATTCAATCAAAACAATTGTCGGTGACTCTCCATACCATAAAATCCTCACAGAGTTCATAGATATCACCATTCCCACACGTACACATACAGGCACAAAACACAACATTACACACCACATTAAAACGACTAAAGGACCATCCGTGTTTTCGAAACCACGTAGGTTAGCACCTGATAAATTAAAAATAGTAAAAGAGGAATTCGAGCATCTTTTGGCCGAAGGTATAATTAGACCTTCGAAAAGCCCGTGGGCTTCGCCTTTGCATTTGGTTCCTAAAAAGGACAAAGGTTGGAGGCCGTGCGGGGATTACCGAGCACTAAATGCACGTACAGTACCTGACCGTTACCCTTTGCCGCATATCGAAGATTTTTCTAGTTTATTACATGGCAAAACCGTTTTCTCCAAAGTAGATCTTGTTAAAGCATATCATCAGATTCCCATAGAACCTTCAGACATAGAAAAAACAGCAGTTACTACCCCCTTTGGTTTGTTTGAGTACGTCAAAATGCCATTTGGTTTGATGAACGCGGCTCAAACATTCCAAAGGTTTATTAATGAAGTATTATTTGGCTTAGATTTTTGTTATGCATATCTAGACGATATCTTAATAGCTTCGCGTAATGAAGAAGAGCATTTAGATCACATTCGCCAACTTTTCAATAGACTTCAAAAATACGGTATCATTATTAATCCTGCTAAATGTACATTCGGTCAAACTTCAATAGATTTTCTTGGTTATACAGTAAATAGTAAAGGTACTGCTCCAAATTCAGAGAAGGTAGATGCCATCAGAAATTTTCCAAAACCTCAAGATATTAAAGAGCTCCGACGTTTTTAGGGATGTTTAATTTTTATCGTCGCTTTGTCCCTAACGCCGCAAAATTACAAGTCCCATTAACAGATTTATTAAAGGGTGCACCTGCTCGTGGTAATCCTCGTATTGCCTGGTCGAAAGAAGCCGAACTTGCTTTCACCCAGGTAAAGGAAGCACTTGCTGAAGCGACCCTTCTGGCGCACCCGGTACCTGGCGCTAAGCTTAGCGTTACCGTGGATGCGTCTGATTTCGCAATCGGAGCGGCACTTCAGCAATGGGTGGATGATACCTGGCAGCCTTTGTCCTTCTTTACAAAAAGCCTTTCGTCAGCCCAACGAAAATATAGTGCATATGACCGGGAATTATTAGCCGCTTACACCGCAGTTCGTCGTTTTAAACACAACCTTGAAGGTCACGCATTCACAATTTACACTGATCACAAACCTCTGGTTTACGCTTTCAAACAGCGGCCAGAGCGTTCCACTCCACGACAGTTCAGACATCTAGATTTTATAGGACAATTCACTACAGACATTCAACACATATCAGGGAAAGACAACATAGTCGCGGACGCATTGTCCAGAATACAGGAGATTAATAAACCCGTTGATCTATCGGAATTGGCACAGTCTCAACAGGCAGATGAAGAGCTTCAAAGTCTCTTGCTGTCTGAGACTGCCCTTAAATTAAAAAAAATTAGGTTCCCGTTTAAAGATCGCGAGTTGGAAATTTTTTGCGACACTTCTTCTCCTACCGTTCGTCCATATGTACCCGTAAACCTACGTAAACAAATTTTTAACACACTACACAATTTATCACACCCAGGAGTTAAAGCCACACGCAGACTGGTTACTGATCGCTTTGTTTGGCCATCTATAAACAAAGATTGTAACACTTGGTCTAAACAATGCATTCCTTGTCAAAGAAACAAAATTACACGACACACCTCATCTCCGTTAGGCAATTTTTCATTACCGGTTTCACGATTTCATCACATTCATATTGACATAGTAGGACCATTACCCATTTCACAAGGATACAGGTATTGCCTTACCTGTGTCGACCGCTTTACCCGCTGGCCAGAAGCTTGGCCGGTCGAGGACATAACAGCCGAGACAATAGCAAACACCCTTTTAGTAGGTTGGATATCACGCTTTGGTGTTCCAGCTATTATTACTACAGATCAGGGTAGACAATTTGAATCTCAACTTTTTAAAGAATTAACACAGTGTCTTGGTTCACATCATATCAGAACTACCGCTTTTCATCCTTCATCTAATGGTATGGTAGAGAGATTGCACCGACAATTAAAATCAGCAATCCGTTGTCATGAGACCGACAAATGGACCGAGGTACTCCCACTAGTCTTATTAGGTATTAGATCCACATATAAAGAAGATTTGCACGCAACTCCAGCAGAATTAGTATACGGATGCACATTAAAATTACCGGGAGAATTTTTCAATAAAGAGCAAAATAGTCCAGTGACGTCCGATTTTGTTTCACGCTTCAAACACACAATGAAAAACATACAACCTTGTAAACCCTCACGACACGGCACACATACACCATTTATACACAAAGATTTACACACATCAACACATGTATTTATTCGACATGATGGCGAAAAACGTTCTTTACAACCGCTGTATGACGGGCCATATAAAGTTATCAACCGTAATAGTAAATATTTCACTGTGCTAATTAATGATCGTGAGAAAAACATTAGTATCGATAGGTTAAAACCTGCGCATGTAGAACCGACTCAACTTGTAACGAACAATACTTCCGATACACGAAATGCGAGCGATCAAGCAAGCCGTAGTCCTAAGAGCATTTTGAAACAAGCTGTGCCAATTAAAACACGGCATGGCCGTATAGTTAGATTTACCGAGCGTTATCAGGCATAAGTAACCGATGTAAATAGTTTTTCTTGTCTGTATATAGTTTTTTTTGCGCTCTATCTTGTATTACTGTTAGTGTATTTTCATGTATGTAAGTATGTATGTATGTATATAGACCATGTAAATTTTGTATAGCGTTATCACTGGCAAGGGGGTGATGTAGCGGCACATGGTTCGCAGCGTTGGTAGAAATTAGCATTGACCGTTTACAGATGTTTAGGTGTAGGCAGTTAAGCCTACCCTAAAGTCTGTAAGTCGGCGAAATTATTTTATGTTTTTTGGACGTGCGTAGCTCAATAGACTACCCTACCATAAACGCTGCCAGCCATGTCCCGTTACGGTTCATTAGGCCACATGGTCAGCGCGGTCCGGAAGGACATTTTCGACTCTCAAATTCTAATTTACAATACTCTTTCCCCCGTCGAAAATGGGAGGACTCTGCGAGGAAAATAACTCCACCCTCAACTGTGTAAGGAGTTACGCCTTCTCCGAAAAGTTTATATATACTGCGGAAGGGCGTCAAAACAGATATAAACAGTCGAGCCTCCGATTCTGCATCATCGAACATTCTATACTAATTCCGTAACATTATATTCAATAGCATTTCGGTAATATCACACATAGTCTCCATAGTTCACATTAAAACACCTTACCTCTTGCAAACACACTGTTGCGAGTAATATTTATTCATTTCACACCTAGCCTATCTCGCGACAGACTCTATCTTCACGTAAAGCTTTCGCGTTAATAATCACGTTAAATTTTCATTCAATATATTATTCTATTTTTCTATTTAATTATATTCAATTCTATTCTTTTAAATTTTAAAGTATAAATTTATTTTATAGTTTATTTGAATTCAGCAATTGGTCAATTTCAAAATTCTCATTGGTGAAGCGCTTACATGTGTGTGTGTTCTTCTCAGGAACCAGGCGCAGCCGTCATTTCACACTTTACAAGAGGTTGATTTATTCTAAATTCATACAAGTACAGATATTTTTGGTGAGTTGTTTCCTTTATTCTTCCAGCTATTTTATGAATTTTTCGGCAAGTAAATCAGTAGTTAATTATTTAACTTTGGGGTTTCCCTCACTGGATTATAATTTTATTTTGTATTTAAGTAATTGCTTCTCCTTCAAATCTTCGAATTGCGCGTCTCGGATATTTACAATATTTTTGTTCAATTCATTGTAATTCACATTATATCATATACACTACCATTCTAACCATTTCATATTTTATTATACAAAATATAATCTTTTGTATATTTTAATTATTTTGAATTACATTTCTTTAATTGCCTCCGTCATATCCTCTAAACATTGCGATCTTGTGAAAGGGCCCGTATAGGACTAGCGTGTCTCCGAATCCACAAAAAACATTAAGTCTCGTAATAATTAATTTTGTTAGGGCAAACAAATCTTCGAGGCTTTATACGCGCGCTTCCCGCACGTAACACATGAGTATCTTTTACAATTATTTGTCTAGTCAAGTCGATACTTGTATCACAATTATCGATACACCATGTGTGACTCTCACTAACTATATTATTACATGATGTCAAAATTACATTTGCAGGCGTCGTTTTTTTTGCATCTAATTTATTCTTGTAATAAATAGGAAATTTGATTGTGTACATCGGTATAGAACATAATTTAAATACATATTTTTATACCGTACTTGTGTCTTATCTTATGTATTACTTGAAAATGAGGCGAGCTTGAAAGGGAATCAAAGATTCATCAACACAAACAATTTCGTGTAGATAATAGCGATTCTAAAAATGTTCATTTGGCATATCAATTATAACTGTAATTATTAAAAGGAATGGAACGACTGATACGTATTTCAAAGTGGATATTGGAAATATACTTATTATTGCGTTGTGACACGCGTCCTCGCTTACCTGCTTTTGAAGTAATACAGCCCGGTAAAAAAAAAAAACGAAAAACGAAATAACATCGTAACCGTTGCGCTGCAAAACACACTTGAGGCATGTTCGAGCATGATTCGCCACAGAAAACAATTCGTGCTTTTTTCGAAAAGCAGAAAAAATTTCTCTACTTACAGAAAAGAATTGTAAGACACGGATGAAAATGAGAGACACATTACTCTGACAATGAGTGCGTTTTGCAAAATATATTCTTTAAAAAGTCGATTCCGAGGGTGAAGTCACGTCTTCGAATTGTCATACACTCCAATATTTGCCCTTACTCATCCCTGATTCCTTCAAATCTTTATCTTTCACTAGTCACCAACTTTCATCGTTACTCATTTTTGATCCGTCATCTTCCAACTCCCTTCGTTTGTCTCTGCACTGTCATAGCCCAAAGTTCACCTTCCGAAATATTTAATTGGCTTTAATTGTTCGTTCTGTAGTCAGTCTAGTTCAGAATTGTCACGTACACACCTCTGTCAAAATTCTATAATAAAGTCTATTTTTCTACGTAACGTTGATCCTTCATTTAATATATTTAAGTGATACTCCATTTCCTGAAACTCAATATCGAGATATTGAGACAAACCGGGCATCACAGAATGTTCTCTAAAGAATACCCTCTTCCCGTCCCGCGAGATCTCCTAGTTCCCCGTGAAATTTGGACCTCGAGGTTGTTTTATGGCCTGGACGTCACAACATCGAGCCTCGTTGCTGCCATGTGTCCCACGTCCCTGATTTACTGGGGTGCGTCATTGGGAACTTTGTATAAACGAGCAAGAAATATTGACATAACATGTAACGATTAGAATCTGTTTCTGAATTTGTTTACTCTTCAAAAAAGGAGATTAAGAAAGAAATTTAGAAAAATATTCGATATCTTCATAAAATGATTCTGGATGTAAATGCTTATGTTAAAATAGAAGGAAAAATAGAAAAGGATTAAAATTTTAGCTATATAGTTCAAATCTTCATGATCAAAGTTCCTTCATGAAAGATACATGAGTTTGTACATGACTTGAATTTTCCAGTGCCCTTAAATTAGTGTAAATATAACGGCCAAAGTGGGGCATGTGCGTTTTGTCAAAGCGTTGTCCCGGTCACGAGGGAAAGTCTTGCAAGTCCAAGAGTATAATGAGTAGTCGTTAAGGGCTAAATCGTTGTGATGTATGAAAACATCACAATATAAACCTAAAATTTTGTATGCATTGTCAAAGTTATTTTATATTATGACGCCCGCAGAATATATTCTTAATTTCGTACAAGAAGACTACTTTTGCCAGATAATTTACCCTTTGAAATCATATAACTTTCATTTACTTTCATATAAAACATGTTTAGTATCATTGATATTTCTGAATACATTTAATGAGACAACCTGTATAGTGTAAGAAAATTCGAAGACGTAGAAAGTTCAACGTAGATCATTGATATTTTGTTAATGGTCCTCGAAGAGAACCATTACATACACAATGGAGGATAAAAGTATTCGTACATTTGAAATATAGAAACAAAAAAGAACAATATTTTCTATGTTAATAAGTATATTTAATCATACATAGCTGTATATTAAATATTACACTTACAGCGACAAATGATCCAAAACCGAAGACAATAACATCAGACAGTAACTTGAAATGATTTGAAATGCACGAGGCCGTAAGAAATCGCCGGGACAAGAGTATTCGTACATTATCATTTATGTTGATAAATACAATTGCGATAGTATCGGGACATTCTGATCAATCACTACATTAGATGATGTTCTATTAGTGTAGTCAGTAGTAATCGTGGCAAGTACACTTTAGCACTAATATTTGCAATGTGAAAAAAAAACGTAATGAAACAACATTAGAAAGGAAAAAGTTGTTATACGGTTATATGTGTGGAGTGTATAAGAGCGAGAGCGAAATAGTCAATGGAATATTCTAGGGAATGGAATATTTGGGATATTCCAGAATATTCCATCGACGGTTTAACAAAAGAAAATCGCCGCTCGGCAACAGCGAACGATTGGAAAAGGCATAAAGTATACTCATCTTCATGTCACAGTATAGCGACTGTGATGTTGTTTTATGTGTTCTAATTTCTTTCCTACATATGAAATATATCAGAAATGCTAAAAAGAAGTCGATCAACTGTACAAAGTATTATAAACAAGTATAAAAAAGAAAGAATATTGCGGAATAAAAAAAAACCGGTAAACCACGAAAATTAACTACGGTAGGAAAGCGTAAAATCGCCCGAATTATTAAACAAAGACCAAATACCAGTGCATCTGAAATTGCATCACACCTTAAAGAATATATGCTGAAGGAAATTCGCCCTAAAACGGTATCGGAAAAGTAAAAGAAAAGTGATCGATATCGGGGCGGATATAACAGTAAAGTTGCGAGGAAGAAACCTCTCATAAGCAAAGTAAATTAAAGAAGAAATTAGAATTTGCAGAACAATGCATAAATGCTAGCGATGACTTCTGGAAAAACGTAGCACTTTCCGAAGAGTTGACATTTAATATTTTTGAGTCAGACAGTAGTAAAAAAGTATGGCGATAAGCTAATACTGAATTGAATTTCAAAAATATGCAACCGACAATGAAATACAGAGGTTGGAATGTGATTGTTGGAATTTCGGTTTTTGTTCGGTCCCCATTTACTCATTTTCCCAGTTAAAACTGGGAAGGATTAGATTCTTAATCCGTTGGAATCAAAAATAATTAAAGTAAACTTAAAGTATTATGTAACTCTTGCAAATTAGAGTCAACATTCAACTGACAAGTACATTCAAACACTTGTAGAACCTGGTTTTGGGAGAATATATCGAATTTTATTATATTATTTTTTTATTTAAATATTACCTTAATTAATTATAACCACAGTCCAAAAACCCACCTGACGGTGTATCTTAGCCGCTCCAGGTATTACCGTCAAAATCTAGTTACAAAACCTATTACACTAACATTTCCTCTGACACCCAGCATTAGTCATACGTCGACTAGTCTCCACGTCTTGACGCATTCAGCGTAGTCACATATCAACTAATCTTCAAGTCTAAAATCGTTTGGCATTCATGTCAATTAATAAATCTGACTTAGCCTAGTAACAAATACCGTAATTCACATACAGCCCCCAGCTATACAGCCGTACCCTTTCGGCTCGTAGCAAGCACATTGTAGGAATTTACATTACAATTTTGCTTCGAAATAAACAACACGCTCGAGACCAGTCAGTTACTTATATCGAATCAGATATGCTATTGTTCCTGAGCGTCACAAGACGGAACACGAAAAGGACGTGGGTTTCGGTGCAGCGGCAAACTATAAAGTAATCGAACAAACAGCGATTTTTTGGAAAAAGATATAACATAATATATTTTCTCATTTTAGTACTAGTCAAGAATTTTACGTTTTTCATAATACGCTAGAATCGCTAACATTAAAGTGAGAAAAAATTATAAATGTTTTATGCATTTTTCACTAAATTGTTCGAGCAACTGTAAAAATTTATGGTTTCTTATTTTCACGGATCTCTCACTCCTCGAATTTCTCACTCAACGGGCGACTTCAAGCAAAAAAATAGGGATAGCAAATTGCTTATTTTGAATCACGAAACGGTTAACTGTAAAAGAAGTCTACGGTGTAATGACTCTACTTGCATTATACTACAGCATACAGTAAAGTCTCGACTATGGAAGCAAAGAAAATGATTGTCATTACTGAGGGATAAATTCCTCAAGATACCAGGAACTTCATTCACCGAGAAATGTAACGTGATTCGGGTTCGGATATATTTGTAAGACAATGTGAACACAAATATAAAGCTTTTCTATATTTGACTTTTTTGTTATCACACTATTAACAATAGATTTTTGAAATTTTTCTAATTAAAATGAGACCAAACATGATATAATTGAAACTATATTTACTGGTTTAGTTAGTGATAATGAGTTTCGAATATAAAGAATAGTGAGTGAAAAGGAAAAAAATATAGCGATCGTGGCAGTTGGCAAAGATTGAAAGTTTGTTATATTGATTTCAATACTAACGTGTTGTTAACTTTCTTATTTTTAGTCCTTTTTTATGGAACTCTGCCCATCATATTCGTAACACTCTCCTGATTAAAAAGAGACCAAACGCGACGTAATTCGGAACATATTTACTTATAATAACTTATTGGTGTAAACTACTCGATATAAACGAAACACTTGGAACCGATTAATTTCTATAAATATTAAACGATTTATAAATTTAATGAACAAAATAAGGTTAAAAAACAAAAAATATTTTCCAGTAACACGACTATATAAATCTTCAAAAATGCTCAGTTTGTTGTTAAAACGTAATCTTCTAAGCTATCGGTCAATTTAAATAATTTTTTTGGCCAATCGACAAAGTAAAATACGTCATGATTTATAAAAGTAAAGTTAACAACTTATCAAAATTTAAGTATATTCGTACTTGCAAGAAAAAATTATTAACTATATTTAAAATAATACTGTGGCTAGAATATTAAAGATTACACTAGTTACAAGTATAAGTTTATATTTTAACTTATTTATATTTCTTATTAATTATGCTTAAAACAATATCACGTATTAATTAAACGGTATTTTTAATTTAATAATATAATATTTCGTACCGAGTTATTTTCTGTTGCTCGAATACACATCATTTTCTTCTGAATACGTACTCATATCATGTGAATTTAGTTTTGAGTATCACCTAAAAAAATAATTTTGAATTGCGCTTAGAGTAATATGATGCATTCATTAATATTTAGTAACGTAAATTAAAACTTGTCTTACCTAAAAACGATAATTTTAATCCTTCGAGATGTAATTGTGCCGAACGGGAGATCCGACTCTTATAACAATTCAAACGTATAAAAATATTCTCTAATTCTTTTCTTTCTTCTTGCTTGAGTAGAATCCCACATCCCGATATTCGTTCACCTTCATCACTTACTTCAGGCTTTTCTTCAACCCAATCTATGTCCCTTTCCTCATTCGTTCCTTCATCCGTTTCTTCATCCATTTCTGCCTCTTTTTCTCCGAGTATATGTTCATTTTTTCCTGTGTTCAACTCTTCAGCTTCTCTTAAAAATCTATTTTCCTCCTCCGTACATGCGGATAAATAGTCCTCGATATATTCTGCCGTTACATCGTATCCTGCAATCTGTGTGCAAATTTGTCGTATTTCTGTTATTACATCTTCTTCTTTTTCTTCTTTTATTTCCCCTCCTTCTTCTTCTTTTTCATTTTTAATTTGTAGTTGTATAATAATTTCCTTCCACATATTTTTTATATTATTGCGTGTCACTTCATTCCAAGCTTTACTAATTATTTCAATACAATCTTTAATTGTATACTTTTTATAAAACTCTTCAAGTCCATTTCCGTAATTAATAAGACACTGCATTACTTTATGTCGATAACATCTTTTCATTTTGTCAATTATTACTTGATTTATAGGTTGAATCAAAGACACGATATTTGGCGGTAAATATATCACTTGAAACTGATCATCATGTATATAGTTCGTTGGAAATTTATGACTTGACGAATTATCAATTAATAGTACAACTTTGCTGCATAATCCTTTTTCTAACTGGTATATTTGTACAGCTTTTTTAAAATAATTTTCAAACCAGTCAACGAATAAAATTTCATCTGGAGGTTGATTTGTGAAATTTCTTAAAGCTTTAGGTTGTTTGTATTTATTAATTACAAGAGGCATAATTTTATGCGTTCCTGTTGCGTTTGCGCACAGCCCTACAGCTACACTTTCTTTCCATATCTTGTGCTCACTGGCGCAATTTTCTATTTTACCTGCAAAAGTTCGAACAGGCAACGCCTTCCATAATAACAGACTTTCGTACATGTTATATACATTCCCTAAATTAATATTTTCTTGTTCAAAGAATTTTTTTAAATCATTCACGAATGTCTCTGCTCCATTTGTATCGGCACTGGGTTTCTCACTGTAAGAACGCACCAATCTAATCCTGTGGCGTCTTTTAAAATTTGCGAGCCACCCTCTACTTACTTTAAAATGTGAACACGCTCCAATTTGCTGTCTTAATTCGGCAGCTTTTTCTAAAAATAACGCATCTGTTACAACTTCGCTGACTGTTTTTCTTTCTACAAACCACGTAAGCAATTGTTGCTCCAGTTCTTCATATGTCGGTTTCCTTATCTTTTTACGCATTTTCTCATTCTTGTCTTTTTCTGCAAATTCGGTAATTGTCGCAGCTTTTTCTATTATTCGCCGAATCGTCATATGATGAACGTTATACTTTTTAGCGACACTTGAAATAGAGGATGTCTCTAAGTCTTTCAGAACATCCAGACGTTGTTCGAAAGTCAAAACATTTCTTTTACCATTTGCCATTATTATCACTTTAATACAGTAACTATTCGTTCACACTCACATTGGAACTTTGTACAGAATGTTAAATAATACAATTCATAGAAAAATATATAATATATAATTCAAAGATTGTCAGCTGACAGCTATTTCTGAATTAATTTATTTCACAATACTAATCTATCCATTATTTCTTGAACATTAGGAAGACTTGAAGGGTAGTATTTGGCCGTGAAAACGCTTGCCAAAGAACCTGTCAGTATTATCTAGAAAATAAAAAGACACTGATTGGTGACATGATTTAGTGAAACAGTGTTTAACAGATTAGTTCCTTTTGGGGATCCGCAATATACGCATTAATTAAGACCGAAGGCCGCTCTTTAAAATTATAGTTATACGATTCTAGACCCAGTCAATTTGGGCATTTATAACTGCAAGCAATGCATAAAAGCAGTGTTTTTATAAGGTATAAGTCTTGGAGTACGTACCAAATTTTTTGTCATTTATATTATTAACTGTATAAAAAATGCTTTAGCTAGCACAATATTTCTTCCTGGACAAAACATTTACAATTCTAATTTTAAGTAATAGACTACACTGTTCTCGAAAAAGTTTAATTCTTAAGTACACCCTGCCGACTATGACTTGCTAATTTGCTATTATAATTCGAATGCAAAAAAGATAGGTCCATTATTACTAAGCCACTTGAGTTGATGATCCGTTAATGTCTTACAGTAATTGTCACTCTGATAAAAACGAATTTCCACTTCCCCCAAAAACAGTTACAAAAAGATCTCTTAAAAGATTTCATTATACCAATTTTAAAGACTTTGTCTAACAAGGAAAGGCACGCAAGTGTACCCCTCCGATTTTGATGAAACTTCGTAGGTTTGTTAAGCAGGCAAAAATAAGGGACATGTATTTTTTTTTATCGGCTGAGACGCGGGTTTAAAGGATGAAACGAGCCCTTAAAGTTTCGACCCCTTTTGGCTATCTCGAAAACCATACGAGATTCATTAAAACTTCTAATAGAAAAGTTGTATGATTTCTTGCGTATAATAACAGGATGTTAACGAATTTTGCAAAATACAATTTGTTTATAACAAAAAAATTTTTCATAACCTTCTTTTACAATTTATTCAAATTTGTATAATGACAAAAAGTGTAGAGAATTTTATTACAAATCCATTGGTATATATATATATATATACGATATTGCCTCCTACAATTCCTCAGATTTTTATTATAAACATTACGCATGCGCGCCCGCGACGCGCCGCACGATACTAAACCGGATCATATCGTACGATATTACACTACCAATCAACGTCATTTTTAAGCATAAATAAGAGATAATTCTATTTGCGCTATACATAACTGTTAATTTTATGAAATTTATATCACAAAACATTTATTGTTAAAGTACATAGGTATTCTATGTATATATCAATTTTATAGGTAACAAGTAGTTTGAATAAGTTAGGGAATACAATCGTGGCAATAATGGTATTCTTTGAAAAACTGTTTCAAACACAACGGTTTCCGACATTAAGTATATGTAATAATTACTACGTCACCGCATATGTATATGGCATAGTGTATTTGGAAAATGAGGTGGTCTTGACGATATGTATCCACTTTTATATCATGAAATGAAATTTTCAAATCGCAGTGAAGAAAACTGATTATGAACAAGTCTTTGTAGTTTTAGAATGCTATCTCGTGTGTGGAGATTAATGTGCGACGAAAAGCGACGAACAAAATTTTTCCACACGCGAAATTCGTACACGTATAATGGTTGTAAATATTTTGTAGTTCCAGTTAGAATCATAAATAACGTTATTTCTTTATTTATCGGAATAGCTTCGTCAACCTTACGACAACAAGGCACGCTCCAAGAATCTAATAATAGTGCTGTTTTGTTGTTTGTATTTGGAGAATAAACTTCTGTTAACCAGGTTTTAAAATTTTCTTTTGTAAGTTTTCCGAATGTCGATACCATAACAAAAATATTCATCGCCTTGAATATGGTCTGCTGTAATCGAGGTTCAAATACTCCATGGTATAAAGTAGATACATATCGTCATGACCTCATTTTCAAAATCCCGTATTTTGCATGCTATGCATCACATAATGAACCACTATGCCACATATGTAGCGACGAAGCAATTATTTCATATGCATGATGTATTGAAAACTATTTGAATCATTTCTTCGAGCAATACCACCATTGCCGTGATTATGTTCCCTCACTTATTCAAACTATTCATTACGTAATAAAATTAACATATAGAATACCTTTGTACTTTAACGATAAATGTTAATTATAACGCAAATGTAATTGTTTCTCATTTATGCTTATAAATAATGTTGACTGACAATGTAATATCGTCCGACTTCATCCGATTTAGAATAGTGTGGAGCGTCAGCGGGCGCGCGCGAGAACCTTTATGATAAAAATCTGAAGAATTATAGGAGGCAATATCGTATATATAGATACCAATGGATTTGTAATAAAATTCTCTACACTTTTTGTCATTATACAAATTTGAATAAATTGTAAAATAAGGTTATGAAAAATTTTTTTGTTATAAACAAATTGTATTTTGCAAAATTCGTTAACATCCTGTTATTATTCGCAAGAAATCATACAACTTTTCTATTAGAAGTTTTAATGTATCTCGTATGGTTTTCGAGATAGCCAAAAGGGGTCGAAACTTTAAGGGCTCGTTTCATCCTTTAAACCCGCGTCTCAGCCGATAAAAAAAAATACGTGTCCCTTATTTTTGCCTGCTTAACAAACCTACGAAGTTTCATCAAAATCGGAGGGGTACACTTGCGTGCCTTTCCTTGTAAGAAGAAGTTTATTATCGTGCTAGCCAAAATATTTCTTATACAGTTAGATGAAAAAATTTTGTTTACACTTCGAGTCTTAGTCCCTATAATTAACCCGATTTATCTGCATCGCAATTATAAACTTCTGAATTGATTGTGTCAAGTGTTGCGTTTATAATACTATTTTAAATATGGTTAAGAATTTAGTTTTTTATTTTATTAAAATTCCAGATATGGTTAGGATGCAAGTTAACATAAATGAATTAAAATAGAATAACATTAATGCGACAATTATAGTGCTGTACTCTTAATAATCGAAGAACAGACCCGAAACGCTACTACAAATATTGCAGGTATGCGTTTTTATTCCAGGAATTGTTCGACTCATGTTTCATCGGCCCACTTGCCACCGGTTTGCTGCGTTGGGCACAAAAGGGGAAAGTGAGACACATTAAGAAGAAGATAGAATAAAATGATCTCTTAAAATAGATGTTTCATAGTAACATGAAATAAGAAATTGTGCTCATATATGCATTTGCAGATATACAAAATTTATATATCCTATTATACTAGCTATAAGAAACAGAACTTTTTTTTCTTTTACTTTATTAATATTTAACATTTGCAAAAAAAATAATGATTATCACGGAGTAATCTATAACAAGTATTGTATTATAATGTATATATATTTGCTTCTGTATTAATAATTTCTTTTATATTTCTATCTGAGTGTATTGATATTTTTATTATATCTTATATATTCATTTTCTTTTACACTGGTTCAATTTTTTTTGTTTGTATTTCGTCTTCTATCTATATTATACCTATATGATTTATCAGTTTTCTTACTATTTCTGGACATTTAAATGTGCGGTATAATATAAATGTATGAATTTTATATTCCGTTTATTTTTCAAGTTTTTAATTATTTATGTATTTTTTAAATAATAAGTAATTATTTAAATATATTTGTATTTAGTATTTAATTCTAATTGTAAAATAAAAAATTGTAATATAAAAATTACATTTTTTATTTCGATAAATCATAAGTCTTATATATTATTTTAAATGCGAAGGAAAATAATATCGAGTTCGGAGCGTCGGGCGATCAGTTTGAAAAATTGATGACGACTCGCAACTATTAAATGAGCAAAATATACAACTGCTAAGTGTGTAGCGCTATACTTTAAATATAAAAATATCTGAATCTTTACAACTTCATAACTTTACTTTTAGAAATCACAGAGTCATGACACTTGATCTAAAGTTTTCTTAAAAGAATTCAGATTCGACAAAAAAAGAATCATTGAAACTGACCAATATCTTGAAAGATTACCTTTCAACAATGAACAAATAGAGAGAACATTTTTATTCAAATTTACTGAATCGTGTTACAAAAAAATATTTATTTCTGCTTAAATTATAAGTTTATAGTTACCCCTCTTACTTTAACTTATTACATTTATAAATCGATTAATATCTACAAAAGTTAATCGGTTCCAAGCGTTTCGCTTATGTCAAAGGCTTTATTCTAATAAGTTATCACAAGTAAATATGTTTCGAATTACGTCGTGTTTGGTCAAAAATATCTTGGGAAAAGTGTGTCTCACCGATATGTTACTATTTGTTCTCACTCGGTCGTTTGGTCGTTTCCTTTGCTTGTTCTCCTTTTCTACGTATGATAAACTTTAATCAATGTAGGAACTCCACGACATACGCGATAGTTCAGTCCCGAATGATTCGCTTATATCGTAGTTTTACTGCAATATTGTATTCGAGTCGTACGCATGAGTTTTGGATAGTAGCGAACATTACACCTATGTTTACAACAGGGTAGTACAACTTGAATAAGAAAGAAAGATATTAGCGAGCAGTTATCTTTCTCAGACTAAATTTTATAGCCTTTTTTCATTGCAGTTCAGATTCCGGACGGTTTAGGGCATAGGTAATTGTTTAGAGATTTGCATAGACATATTGTGCCCATATAATACGTTTATGGAGTTTACTTGAAAACAATTTTCACGGAGGGAAAACCATAGACATATGTATATGCTACGGAATAAATTATAAGATATCGTCATGAGAGCCATTTGGTATAAAATTCGTAAATTATATTGCTTTTACAGACCTCTTGAGAGACATATTACTACTATATCGAATCTTAACAGTTCTTTTAGTTGTAGTATTTTTTATCCCTGAGATAAATATATATTGATTCTCTAGAAATAGTGCTTGAGGTATTACAATATTCTTCACCTCTTGCCCAATAGAAACACTACCGCTCCCTACAGTTTCCCTCTGCAAATCAAATTCTGAACGAGTGTCATCTCTTGTTATACTTACTCCTTGCCTGTGCATTAAATGACCACATATGATTGTGGTTGTGGCTTGTTGACTGTCACACATACAGAATCATGGCTGAATTAAGATCTGCGATCTGGAGCCTTTCTTCTAATTTCGTTGCAAATCGATATTTTTCGCGTTTATTAACGTAAGTAAATATAAGATCAAATTTTGTAATTATTTTACTTTTAACTTTAGATTAAACTGTTTTAAGAAAATGTATATAAAATTTATTACAGATAAAAATATAACAGAGTTCAAATTTGTATTGTATTTAATGATTAATATGCTCCTCATATGCTTTCGAATATTTATAATTTTATGTTATCAAAAAATATCTATACAACATTTATTAACATGTGATTGTTGTAAAATAAAAAATTTTAATTTATAGTTCTCAGTGGTATAATGTATCTGCGGTTTCATCATTAAGTAACATGTCAACGGAGGCTGCAGTTAAAACTGACAATGACATCATTATTACAGATAGCTGTGTTAAACGTTTGAAAGAAATTACAGATGATAATGCTTATTTAAGAGTTACGGTAGAAGGTGGAGGTTGTTCTGGTTTTCAATATAAATTTGATTTAGATGTAAATGTAAATGAAGACGATAAGTAAGATAAATTAATAATAATAGTTTACAAGATAATGTCCTATTAAAAATGTAACTAAATACATTATGTTACAGAGTGTTTCAAAAGGATGGTGTGAAAGTGGTGATAGACTCAACATCTTTAGAATATATTAAAGGAGCAACGATAGAATATCACACAGAACTGATACGTTCTGCATTTAGAATAACAAATAATCCTTTAGCTGAACAAGGTTGTAGTTGTGGTGCTAGTTTTTCTATTAAAATTTAGTTAATTGATAAATTTCCTGTTTAGTAAAATTATATGTAATTTATCTGTATCATATTTACTATTTTCTCTTATAAAATAATCATAAATAGTTTATCAACATTTTTTTTGAAGAACTATATTTTTTACTTTATTTAATTAGGCTGTAGGGTTCTGTTAACTGGCACTTACTTATCTAGTCTTCATGAAAGTTTCCTCATACAGGGTGTCCACACTTAAGTGTGACAGCACGATATTGCATGAACTATTGATGACACGAAAAAGTGTTTAAATGGAAATTGCAGGATAAAAGGAGCTTTATGTTTTGGCGTAAACGAAATTTTTTTAATGTTATTAATGTAAAAGATAAGATGATGAAGTTTCGTGTTTTAAATGGAACTATATATGTTTCTTTCGATCACGCAATATTGCCTTTCAAAATGAATTCATTAAGACTTAATGTGTTTACCCTATTTTTATTAGTTTTCGAGATATAACACTTAGAAATGAAACTGATTTTCAGCAGAGATGTCTCGATTTGAGTAACAAGTCATAAAAACGGTCTTATTGTTGCGATAAGTGTCGCAAGTTTGACTCTGCCTGCAGAAACCGATAGCCGCTGGTCTACGGTCGGAAAAGCAAATCCAAACAGTAAGAAACGTGGAAAGAATTATCCATTACGGTCTGAACATTCCGCGTCAAGAATGATGTTAATAATTTCACTTCATAAAGGCGACCGAAGTTACGGGTAAATGTCTTAATTTTTAATAATTGTAAGTCCTTCAACACAAGTTATAAAACAAAACTCAGTAGATTTAAAAAACAGAATTCAGATTTTATGTGAAAACATTCCCATAGGCATTCTAATGAACGCGGAAAAGGAATTTCTGGAACGTATAGAAATATGTATTTCGAACCGCAGAAGACATATAGAATAAATTTTTTGTTTAACAAAATATTTTGAGAAATTTAAATTAATTGTCTGTATACTTACTTTTAAGTAAAACATTTATTTAAATGTTCCAACCTTCCAATTATTAACAACCTCATTCTTGATGCGCAAATCATAGACCGTAATGGACAATTCTTTTCACGTTTTTTACTTTCGGACTTGCTGTTCGAACCATAGATACCCGGCTATTGGTTTCGGTAGGCAGCGTCAAATTTACGACACATACCACAACAATAAGACTCAAATCGAGACGTCTCTGCTGAAAATCAGCAAATTTCTAAGCGTTATAACTCGAAAACTAATAAAAATCAGGTAAATACATTAAATTTTAATGAATTCGTTTGTAAAAGCGTTATCATGTGATCGAAAAAAATATATAGTTCGATTTAAAAAACGGAACTTCACCATCTTATCTGTTACATTAATAACATTAAAAAAATTTCGTTTACGCCAAAACATAAAGCTTTTATCCTGCAATTTCCATATAAACAATGAATACATATGGCAAGTACTATGAAACGTTAAGAAATTCTTTACATTAGTGTTCGCCAAAAAAGTTATTAAATCCTGAGTACCTTTTACTATTGAGTAGTACTTGCTGTGTATGTAACATATGCCTATGCTCATATGTAGACATACACTATGAATGTAATGTGGAGTATGAGCATAAGTCTTTACTGATGTATCTAATGCTTAAATAAGATACTTTAAAAGTTGAACATGAAATTTTTAATAACCATGTACCTCGATAAAACTTGAAGAACAAATTGTAAGAGTGTAAAACAATGAAAAATCTTATAATCTGTTTTACTATGAAGAATTTGCAGCTTTAATGCTAAACAACTGTTTCAAAATATTCTGTACAATAAATGAGTAATAATAAAAATGTTAATTTAATTTACAGAGAAACAAACTGTGTAATTATATTATAACAATGTGATTAAAATATCGTATATTTTATAAATTGACACAACATGTTATTTATAAGTGTTGAATGTTAATATTAATTTTTAATTTTATTTCATGTATTGAACAAATTTCAAAATTGTTTAACCATAATGATTAAAATTGCAATTATTATTTACTACATGCAACTTTCATATGTACATAAAATTAAGGATATTGATAGTTCTGATTAAAACATGTTGCTGTTGGAATGTGATTAGTCGTTAATTAACAATCTGATGTATATCACTTCTGTTTTCCTTTTTTACTATTCTGAAAATTATAAAAATAATTATAAAATGATTATTTGAAATATTAGCATTTCCAAGTAATATAAACATTTACCTTATTTACAAGTTGAAATTTTAATTGTTGTATTTCTTCTGTCTGTGCAACAAGTTTCTCATTCATAATAGCAAGATGTTCACTCATAGTATTAAGTTGAGCTTTGTAATTTCCTTCTTGCACTTCTTTATCTTTTTGTAAAATATTATAATTTGAAAGTGCCTCTGCAAGTGCAGATTCACACTTTTCTCGATTTGATTCACTTGTGTCTAAATGGACTTGCATAACTTCACTCTAAAAAATTTTTGTTAAATAAAGTATGTAATAAAAAATTAATAAAATTATTTTTAACATGTTGACTTTTGCTCAATATCTTGATTTAAATTAATTGAATGATATAAACAAAAAAAGAAAAAGAAGATATAAGACAAAATTAATATTATACTAGTAACACTATCCAATATCCAATTTATAGTCCAGTTTTGTAACCTTCAATAGAAAATTCTTAAAAGTGTTTTCTTATATAAAAGTTTTTTGCTAGCTTTCTGCATGGTTTAATTCTATAAATTATCTCGAATAAAATTCTTCCTATATTGCATTTAAATGTATTTAAATAATAATTAAAGTGAAATGGACACACAAAACATGCAAATTTTTGCTATTATCAAATTTATTAAAAAAATGAAAAATTGTAACAGATGATAGAGTAAGCAATTAAGAAAACAATTAAAAGAAAATTACAAAAACGTGCAGAAACAAAACAATTTGGTAAAGCTTGTAACGGTAGCGTAGGTATTTTGCAGATTTTGTTTGGTGTAACGGAATTTAGTATTATTACCGTTATCACACGTTTTCCAAAAGTCTCCCTTCACAAAAAATAAAGCATGATTTCATAATTTTCTTTCATACTTGTCTTAGCAGGAATATTTGCTCTATCATGTGTTATGATTAGATTCTTTTTAAAATCTTTAGTTCTTAAAATAAATTGAAAAATATAAACAAACATTGGTACATTTGAATGTCCTTTTCATTGTAATCATTGTGAATAGTTTGTATTATTTTTACTTGTAAGAGTACAAAAAGAAACCGAAAGAAATTGAATAATTACCATGAAAAAAATACAAAAAACTTCTGAAGTTAAAAATTTGCAGTTCTTTTCAGAACTGATTTTGATGTTTCTTAAAAAGAACTGTAAGTACTACAAAAAATGATTAAAAAATTCGTATTCAGCTTTTTTAAAACTATAAAAAGTAAGTAATGTGGTGGCAATTCTTATAACAATTTTGCATTAATTTTAATTTTAGAAGTCAATTTGTTAAAAATAATGAATAAAGAGTACAGTTTTTATGCTATAATATAAAATAAGTTGAATTACGTTAGCAGCCATAGCTAAATTTTTCACGTGATAAATATGTTTTTCTGTAATTAATTTGTCCATTTCTTGCAGAAAATAATCTCGGATTTTTGTTTCACGAGCTTCAATTTCCTCTGGTATTGCAAAAGGTACAATTAGCTTTCCAATCTGTTATGAATACTTATTAATTAGAGTATTTATAATAAATTTATATAAAATAATTAAAATGAATATTACCATATGATTTATTTCTACAGGTTGCAAAGGTTCGTTCTCAATTTGTAAATGTTTTAAGCATTCTCTTTGTTCTACTTCATCATATTTTATTTTAAGTATGTGATATTGTGATTTCCAATAATTCATTTCCTTTTCTAAATCATAAGATTTTGAACTGTCACATTCATTATTGTCTTCCTGTACTTTAGGAGAATGACCTTCACCAATAGATTTTGATAAACGACGTGATGCTAATGGCGATGAAAATGGAGACAGTTCCAGTTGAGACTGACTAGAATGTCCTATTCTAGACTCAAATTCATAACCATCTCGTTTGCCTTCATTACTAGACCACGATACAGTTTCTTCTTGCCTCTGTTTATCGTTTAATTTTTTTAGCAATTCGTTTCTTTCCCTTTCTAATTTATCTGTGGTATTCTGATATTGGCATTCTAATTCAATTTTAGATTTTTCACATTGATCTAATTTATATTCTAATTGTTGTATTCTTTCATTCAGAGTTTCAATTTCACTATCTTTGTCATTGATTTGAGATAATAGTTGAGCATTTTCAACTATTTTCTTTTGAAATTCTTCATTTAGGATGTGGTTTGGTGGTGGTGGTGATAATTGACTATTACTTTCAGATAATTTATTCTTTCCCTTTTTAGATTTGTTTTGTACTTTATCCAATTCTTCTTGTAATACAGTTATACGTTTGGTCAATTGATGATTTCTAAATGATAAACTGTCTAATTCTTGCTCTGCTCTTCGAAGTTCCACCTCCTTTTCTTTTAATTGTTCTCGGATATCTGCACTGCGTGCTTGTTCATCAATCACAGCCTTTTTTAAAACATTTGCTTGGGCTCGAATCTAAAAAGAAAGAATGTTTGATAGTACATTTATCACAAATAAAATTTTCTATACTAGTAGTACGTATTATTAAGAAATCAAATATTTTATTGTACAAATATTTACAAAATTTTGATCGTGCATAATATGTAACATATTTCTTACTTTTGAATATTCTGTGGCAATTTTTTGATATCTGGTTTGCAACTGCCCATTAATACTCTCCATAATGTTATCCACTGTAGATTCTGCTATTTCTAGCTTTGTAATTTTTTATGATATTTATTAAAAATTGTTCATTATTATAAAATCCACTATAACATAATGTTTCGGGACAAAAATTGGACACATACTAGCACTTTCAACGTAAATGTCAACGACAGCAATGAACTTCTTAAAATATATGACAAATGATCATATTAAAATGAACAACAAATCATATATTTATAAACCCTAAATCACCAATAGAATCTCGTAAATGAAGAATATAATACATGAAACACGCCCCCAATATAATACACTTTAACATAAAATTTGATATTTAATGACTGCATAATAATCATCAATTGTCGAGATACCTTAATGATGAGAAGTTAGTTGTTAGTCAAGAGAAGTTTATCTTCGTTGGTAAATTATCAACTGAAATTTCAAATATTACCAATACGATACTACCTCAACCATAAATACAATAATAGACTGAGTGTCTCGTACGAGAAGTTGAAATTAAATCTAAAAAACAGAAATATACATATAGTTAGGTATAATTTCTCTCTTATGTATCACACAAAGAAGGAATAATTGAAGAATGAAAAAGTTCTTATTAATAATGGTTTGAAGGCACTGACACTTTCATTTCAGTTTTCTATCCTGCCTCCACCAAGTGCAATTTTGCAAAAAGATACCTTACCTATTTGTATTGCATTTTCTTTCTAGATTTGGCGTCAACGCCTATAATACAGGATGTTAAAAAGTAATTGCATTTATTTAATATTATGTGACAGAGAACAACAATCTAAGCAAATTAGTCCAATAACATTTTTGGATGTGAAACATGGTTTCATCCTAATTCCTGAAAATTAATGCATTAGCTAATCAATGCATAGTTGCATGACCAGTTCGGAATCACATGAACTTGGCTTTACTGCTAATACTGCATGAAGTTAGTCCAGTTCTTCCCACTTATTTCAGAGAAGTCACCAGAGAATTAACTTTGCTCTTTAGCTTGCTTTCTTTCCAGGTATGGGAATCAATTGTATCTTTGCATATATGCATCAGATGTCATACTGGAACGTAACGGCGAAATTTGTTCATTTATTCATTTGATCCACTTAATTCTTAAACTCAAGCTATTAACGCAAAGTTATGACCGATGACGTGCCATATCAATCTATACTTCACATCGTTTGATACCTGTTGACTTTGTTATGTCTATTTGCGTATTTCCAAGGATTTGGTTTTTACGACTTTGTTCGTCAAAATGTGTATGGAAATTAAAAAAGTACATTTTCTTCGTCCACCATGTATTTTACGTATTTATTATTTTAAAAATCTCGAATATGATATAATGGTTCTGCCCGCAGAAAAAGTCGGCTCTTTCAGTTTCGGCTCAATCTGTTTCTTTTGAATCCATGAATCCCTCCCCAGATTGCTCTGTATCCGATGTCTTTCTTTATTAATGTTAACCCACTCTTAATTGCAACAAAACCAAATCATGGCAAGCTGTCACGCTCGAATCTATTGTTAGCGCTATGAGCGTGCGCTTTTCGCACGTTCTTGTTTGGTGGTTTTCCTTAATAATTTAAAAACAAAACCTCAGTCAACATTTTCTCAAAGGGAAAAATTGTTCAGAATCATTCCAGCTACAATTCCTTTCCGGTTCTCATACTAGTTCTGTAACACTATGTATAATAACAATTTGTTTTGTCAAAGATAAATCAAATAACGAATATAACAAATAAAAATAATGTCCAATTATTCATTGCTCATGAAAAAAGGATGAACTAAGTATTTTTTATTCATGTAAATCGAATGAAATCGTATTTGTTCAATATCTATATTTGTTATTCAAAAGAAATAAGGAATAAAATATTACAAATTCTTCTCCCTTGCCATAAAAGTGCAAAATAACAAACGTATTTTAAAAGGAAAATAACTTTTTTATTGATAAAAAGAGATTTTAGATTTAATAATTAATAAAATGTATAAACTGCTACTTACTTTAAATTTAAAAAAGTTCAAATGAGATTCATATGTTGTTTAAGAACATAAACCTGCTTCGGTGAAAATGGGCCTTTGCGGGGAAATAAATACGCACCGTAGAACATGTATGTGCAGCGCATATGATGGTTGGGTTACCGAATTTATTTTACTTCACTGTCATTTTGTGCTGATTATATAACCTAAAGATGATCAGTGAATGAACCGAATGAAAAAGTGTAAATGATATTCATGGATATGTTTAGCAATTCTTTCTAAGTTCATGTTAGCACGATGGATGCAATACCGCGCATGTAGAGGTGGATGATCAGTGATTAGTCAATGAATGTTCCTAAAAGACAATAATAATGTATTGACAGTTTGATAGTTTCAGCTTTCATATATTTCCTTCTTCGATAACATATATTTTAGTACTGTCAATAATTATTTATGTATTAATTTTGATTTTTTATAACACATTTTAAGAATCTTGATCTTGATAATATTTTATAACTCAAGAAAAAAAATATAATAAATCATAATAAAATTCATGAAATGATAACTGATAATGTCTTTCATACCTATTTTCAAAAAAAGAACGTCGAAAACCTTTTATAAATAATTTGTAAGCACTTTAAATAATCATATAAATTTTTTATGCTACATAACAATGTGTGTTTTAATTATATTTTTGTTGTTCAAATTTATTTTAAATCTTAATTTTACTTGCATTTTTGGCGAAACTTTATTTTAGGACACAAAATTATTAACTTTGTTTTTGCTATTCAATAGTTTTCGATGCAGAGAATGCAAAAATGCAAGTTTTAATGTTAGGAATCTAACGGTTAAAAAATTATACGTATGTCCATTTGAGCATTTTTGGCATATTTGATTGGCTACTAAAACGTCACTAAGTAAATCAGAGGCGACACTATGACTAAGTTTCCACCGAGAGTTCAAATTGGGTTGGAGTCGGGTTAGAGTCGGGTTGAGGTAAGCGCTCTTATGGTGGAAACACCAAAGTTGAAGTTGAACTCTACTTACCCTATAAAATTGTAGGGTAGCGTTCGAACCCCCCAAGCGCCCTCTCGTAAGAGAAAATAAAGAACAGAACAGGGTAGCGTTCAATTGAGGTTCAGTGGAAACAACAAAAGTCGAGTTCATGTTGCCAACATAACAAATCCAAATTGCATTGTGTATCACGTGTTGTATTAATTGGTGTAGACAAGGTTATTATTACTTTTTGTCGGTGCTCTTGTAATCTGAGAAATAATTTTTGTATGTTATTTTGATATTGTAAAATTAATATTGCTCCGATCCATTTTAATAATATAACCTTTACATACCAGAATATGGTAGCTGACTTTGTGCAGTTGGTAATGTTCAACCCTGCCGCAACTCCAACATAACTTTGATCTGATGAAAACAGGCAAGGCAACTGAACTCTAACCCGACTCTAACCCGATTTGAACCCTCGGTGGAAACTTAGTCCGTGTCGGTACCTTTGATCTCTCAAAAACGCTGTCTCTTTAAATTGGTTGTATAAACGAGCGGGAAATTTAAATCGAACAATACTACTTTCATGCCAATCTCTAATAATGTGGAATATATTTGTAACAAATTTTCTATATATTACTAATATTGTCTTTTGAGGTATTTTTATCAATTTCACGACGTTGAAAAGTTGACAAAGAAAAGAATATATCAAAACGATTGCTCTACAAAATATATTTGAAGAATATGTATTACGGAAATGATTATTACAAATAAAATTACTGGTAAATATGCAGGTTTAAACTATTCTTTTTAACCGACTTCGAAAAAGGAGGAGGTTAATCAATTCGATCAGTATTTTTTTTTTTTTTTTCCTATGTGTGCCCGCCGATTACGCCTAGCTGGATGGACCGATCGGAACGAAACCTTTTGCATCTAGTAGGTTCTGACTCCCCATTGGTACCATTATCAAAAAATTTTTCATTTTTTAATTGCAAAGTATTGTTATTGCAAAAAAACCGGCAACTTTTGAAATAAACTTTTCTCAATTTTAGTGCACTTTTAATATCTTATCACGGACATGATTCTGAACAATTTTATTCATATACAAATTTCGCGGAAAGCTTTAGTTTTCGAGATATTAGCGAAAAATTGTTATTAACTTTTGAAATCAACTTTGGACGATTTTAATGTCCTTTTAATATGTTATCAGGGGCACGATTCTGAAAAACTTTTTCCTTATCCGCAATTAAGGGGAAGCTTTAGTTTTCGAGTTATTAGCGAAAAACTATTGTTACTAATATATTGAATTCTACGTATGCCTCCGTGTCTCTGGTTGTGTATGAGTCAACATGCAGTCGCCGATTTTCTACTGTTTCTACATACACGTCTTGTCGGCCGAAAATCAGTATACATGTATAATAACTATTGTTATTGCAAAATCCTATTCTTTGGTATTGTTATGTAAGAAATATCTCACAGTATCCTATACAATACTCCCCATTCCACTAAAAAGCGTGAAAATACGCCGACTTCGAAATGCACTAAAAAGTATAAAATAATTTCTATTTGCTAATGAAGTAATTTCTATTTCATTCAATCATACAATTACGTAACAGATATGAATGAAACCTATTTACTCGTTAGGTAGTATATTAAATACATTTCAACCTTTTCGGAGGCGGCGCAAAATTAAAAATACCTCAGTAAACGTTGCTGCCAATAACCAGTTGATTGTGGTATGGCGTATTGGAAATTAATAAATCCTGAGAAAGTATATGAACCATTATAGATATATCTGGTAATATACGTAAATGTAACGACTGCATCTTCATTTCGCAACGTTTCTGATATAAATGAAATTGAATCGACTTCGTTCGCATGTGGAAGCCATGGATCTAAGAACCTATAAACGGAGCCCACGACGCGGGAATTACCAAATTTGCGACAGATGGGCTCTATCTTTATAGTGTTGCGTTTACCGTCCACGGTCTAGGGATTTTAGGACGTGGGTAAGTTAACCCGTGGAGCGCTGAGCGCTCTGCTCGCGGTGTGTAGAAATTATTCGAAACAGATTTAAGATGGAAAACGACTAAGTCCAACTATTTATTCAGATAATTGTCAAAATACTTTTACAAGAGCGAACTGGAGCGTATGAAATGCAAAATTAGTCTGATCGTTCTGCGCTTGGCGGAGGAGATCTTTGGGTGATGCAGATCGATGCCCCTTCCTCGCTGGATCCTGGATCCTTCCTCAGGATCATCCCTTGTTCAATGGTGGAGGAGTCCACCCCCGTCCGATGTGGGCCCCTTCTCCCGCCTGTGGTCCACCTTCAGCCGCGTGGTGGTGGAGGCTTCGCCAAGACGCGGGAACGTAACATCGCACATGTGCTTAGAGAAAGCGTGGGACCCAAAGAACGCGAAAACAAAGTCCTTGTACTAGACGAAAATTTACGACCCTCTTCGAGTGCATGAAAAGACAGGATATTCGTAGATCTTGAAGCTTTCAAGAACCGAACGCGACTTAGTCGAAAACAACGAATTCGATACGGTCTCTAATAAATTAATCTCTACAAACATTTGAAGTGAAGCTATGTTTATTCTCTGGATTCCCAAACTTTTCCTAGCATGAAGACTCACGTCGAGTGGCTTTAACAATATAAGCTTTGTGTATTGTGCATGATTGCACGCTCAGATGGTTTAAATTTCGCTCTTAATTTATGGTCATCGATATAACAAAATACAGACGCGCTCTGTAAATATTCTCATGGCCGTGTCGCCATACTACACTGACTATATTCAGGATGATAACCAGTACGCTCGCGTTACAATAGTATATGCGGCGATCGAGTCTTTCCGTCGCATACTCTATGAATCTAGATAGACCATTGTTACATTCTATGCGCACTAACACATACTTCGCGGCGTGCTGTCGAGTTATATGTATAGAAAAAAAAAATAGCTATACAAGCTTTGCCTATGTTCGGCTGTCCAAAGGTTGACATGTTCAAGAAAATCTTTTAATTTTGCGCCGCCTCCGAAAAGGTTGAAATGTATGTAATATACTACCTAACGAGTAAATAGGTTTCATTCATATCTGTTACGTAATTGTATGATTGAATCAAATAGAAATTACTTCATTAGCAAATAGAAATTATTTTATACTTTTTAGTGCATTTCGAAGTCGGCGTATTTTTTTTCTTAAAATTATTTTATTCGACCGCCATACTTCTACCACAGTATAAGAAAGCTATACTGTGCTTATACTATGCTTCTACACTATGCACTTGCGCACCCCTATTCTTTTGATTTATGTGGCTTCGTGTCTCTCTCCAGGAGGTAGGATTCCTTGTCTAGTGTCGCTTTTTGTTATATCTACTCTTTGAAAACGTCATATTGTTTTTTTTCCATGTTCCATGTTGGTCAGTTAGGTAAAGATGTTTTCCCAATTTGTATGTAGTTATAAGCAGATGTCAGTTTTTTTTTTATTTAATAAACGACTAAGTAATTTATTTGTCAAATGCGTTAGTCAAAACTAACTATTCATAGCTATAATATTTAAACAAATAATAGAAATTAAAATGTGAATATTTTATATTCAGCGATCCTTGATAATGCAAATTATGGTTGGACCCAAATTTTAAGTTGAAAAGTATTAAGAATTTTAGTAAAATTTGTTATGTTTGAGCTGTGAGTTTGTCATGAGTGAGTCTCGTCAAAGTACAACAAGGGGCTAAATAGACTGAAAATGATCAAATTGATATACCCATAACTTGTACCTGTTGGATTCCTAACATTAAAACTTGTATTCTTGTATTCTAAGCAAAAAACAGTCAATAATTTTGTATGCCCTAAAGTAAAGTTTAACTGTGCTTTTTATAAGATAATAAGAAATATATACTGAATTGTGTTAGAAATTTAGAGTTTAGATAGATGCATTGGATGAGAGTAGGCCATGTGCGCTTCGTCAGAGAACTGTTCAGGTTGCAAAGGAAAGTTTTATGAGGCTAGAGTATAATGAATAGTTTTTAAGGGCCATGGTGACATTGGTGTCCTCACAGCCAAGGTTTTGCCGAAGAGGCATTCTTGTGCTGACTATGAATGTGGCAACATGTCACAGAAATGAACAGAATATTCGTTAGTTAAATCTTGTGTAATTCGTTATTTTATCTATTTTGGTCATTTTCCTGATTTTCCTGCAATTGGTTTATAGAAATTGAAATAAATCTGTTAAAGATTTGCTAGCAGACCAGTTTTATAGATTTTTCATCAAAAAATCATTAAAACAATTACTGATAGAATAACTGCTATGTTCTTTAAATATGTAAAGGTTGAAAAATATTTCTTAGATGTTTGAAATTATAATTATCTCAATTTTTTTAAATTGTATTATTTTAATTTTTGTGTAGATAGCTCTCTATTAACAATTGATTATTTGAATGAAATAAGTAATTGCAAACTAAAGATAAAATATATAACCCTAATTATATGTAAGCTATTATTTTAAACATAAAAAATTGTTATGCTAAAGTCGAAAAACTATAAAATAGTTGACTGAAGATGGTAATGTAATATTAAAACAAAAAAACTTTGGTTAAAATTAAAATAAAAGAGGATGTTATTAATTCCACTATTTAATAATAAATTTCAAACTATTGAAATTAATAGCAAAGAAAAAAAAAATAGTTGGGTCACACAAATCAATACTTATGACTATTTATGACAATGACTCAAAGTTCATTTTCTAAATGGACATAGTGTCCTTATTTTGTTTCTAATAAGTTTCGTTATAAAGGAATGATCACAGATGTTATAGAAAAATTAGGCAATGATGAATACAAAGTTGTAACAATTACAACAAATATGAGATTATTGAATACTAAAATTTGGAATTTGTTCAATGCTGGTATACAAAATAGTCCAGATTCTTTTGTTGATACTGAAAACAATTCTTTGAAAGTGTTTATTTTTGTTAATGCTCTAAATTTACTAATATTTATTAGAATTTTCTATGTACATAACAGATTCACAATAAGTAATAAGTTAACTACAAAAAATATCTCAAACAATTAATTATTCTAAATAAAAGTAATTTAAAAATAGCATATAAGCTCAAGCCAAAACATCTGCATGTTAGAATTGTGGAAAGATAATAAATTTTTCTTGCTGTGCATTTGTTTTCCAATAACACTATCGAACTATAGGATTTTGTGATACAAATAATTATTTATTCAAAGAAACTAAAAAATGATAAGACTATGAAAATTAAGTTAACTTTCAAAAATTTATGAATTGACTTGATATTTGAATAATAAATACAAATGTGGATCTAAAAGAGAAAACTAGAGGTATGGTTTTGGTCTAGAATATCAAAACTGTATCTTAAATAAAGTATCACGTACTATAAAACATATCAGAATAGGTAGTCACCATTTACTTTTATGATTTCAAAAGTTATCATTCTGAAAAATATATCACATTAATAATTGTTTTCTGGTATGAAACAAAAATAGGAGCATAATTTTGATATTTCATGCATATAACTATAAGACATAATCAAGTTGTATTCAGAAACATTATTTCATATTTCAGAGCCATGGCTGGAAGTCATTATAAACCATGCACATTACAATTTAAATATTGATTAGAGGAATACATTTTATTAGCATAGTATCGATATGCTTACTGATACATAATATTGAAACAGAAGAAGATAATAAGGTAATGAATTTTTTTATTCTGCAATTGTTTTTTAACAACATTGTCAAAGCTAGAAAATTCCGTAATTTGAATGGTTATTTAGTCAGAGACAGTAAAAAATGTTAAGACCATGATGGTATTGATTTAAAATTTGAATCATAAGTACAAATATGAATCTAACAGAGAATGCTATAGGTAAGGTGTTGATTTGAAATATCAAAACTACATTTTAAATAAAATGACAGGTACTATGAAATGATCAGAGTAGGTAATCATCATTTTGTTTTTACGTATTCTGAAAGAATGTCATACCAACATATACATTCTATCAGCCATTATTTCCTTATATGAAAATATAATCATAATTTCGAAATTTTATATTATGACTGCAAGATTTAATTAAGATGTACTCGGAAAACTTTTTCATATTTCAGAGCTATCGATGGAAGCAATAATAAATTTATATTACAATTTTAGTATTAATTACAGTAATATATTTTATTAGCACAATATCAATATGCTTACTGAAATATGTAATACTGAAAAAGATAAAGATACAACTTTAAGTTTTATACATGTATAGTTATTTGGATAAAGAAAAACAGTTCGGTTTTAAAGAAAAATAATATTTAATAAATATATTATATATATATTGAAAACAAAAAGAACAAAAATGGCACGTTCACACGTTTGTAACCGACTACCGAAAACCTCTAATATAATCGAATATGAATATGAACAAATAAATGTGCCGCTCATCCTCTCTAACGACGCGTATAGCATATTGAAGCACATAACGGGTGTTGAGATTTTCTTCAACAATACAAAACAGTGTACAATAAAATTTGGTTTCTGCAAACTAAGTGATGGAAAAAACAATAAGCTCACTATACAACGAAGAAATAAAAAGTGCTGTGCAAGAAACTGTTATGTATGTTAGTGTTAGTTATGATATTGGTGAATTAGGTACATAGTTACATTAGATTAATAATACTTCTAATATTAAAAAGTTTTGTAATCATATTTAATATTTGTAGACAAATTTACTTTGCTTTTCATATGAAATTGACAATGGCAAATCATCTCAAGAGCTATAAAAATTAATTTATTGCAAAATAGATATAAATTATATGTTTTTATAATAAAGACATTTCCGGAAACAATCAACTGTAAACAGTTTTATGCAAAAATAAGTAAGAAACGTTTATTATAGTTTTGTACTACAGTTTTATAATTATATTATTTCTGCAAAAATATACAGTTCGATATTTTCTACAAAATTGAATGTTGTTGCTGTGTTGCGTGTAACTTAATGAGACGCAAGCTAGTTTAGTTGTATATCAGTGACACTACTCCAAGAGACAAATGAACAACTGATTGAGGTAAATGTATATTGAACTTTATCTAAGTAATGAGTATTTGATTTGTAATACTTAAATAAAATAATTTTCAGGAAAAAATACACCGACTTGGAAATGCACTAAAAAGTATAAAATAATTTCTATTTCCTAATGAAGTAATTTCTATTTCATTGAATCATACAATTACGTAACAGATATGAATGAAACCTATTTACTCGTTAGGTAGTATATTAAATACATTTCAACTTTTTCAGAGGCGGCGCAAAATTAAAAATACCTCACTAAACGTGCCTGCCAATAACCAGTTGATTGTGGTATGGCGTATTGGAAATTAATAAATCCTGAGAAAGAATACGAACCATTATAGATATATCTGGTAATATACGTAAATATAACGACTGCATCTTCATTCCGCAACGTTGCTGATATAAATGAAATTGAATCGACTTCGTTCGCATGTGGAAGCCATGGATCTAAGAACCTATAAACGGAGCCCACGACGCGGGAATTACCAAATTTGCGGCAGATGGGCTCTATCTTTATAGTATATGCGACGATCGAGTCTTTCCGTCGCATACTCTATGAATCTAGCCCTTTGCGGACTACCGCCGCATACACTGCTGGCCAAAATTAACGCACCACTTTCTTTAGCCGTTTCTTTTTTTATGTTCTGTTGGAGGTAGGACTTTGAAATTTCGAGGATAGGTGGGCCCATGGGTTATCTCAATACTCGAGGAGTGCTATTGTTCCCTGCCACCCCCTTGCGGTATCGGCGACCCCTTGAATGCTAGGGAGTCGAAAAATCGACAAAAAAGGCTCTAAATTCGACAGAAAAAAAGAAAAAATCCGAAATTTTTTTACAGAATGAGGTTCTTTAGGTTGCGGCCTTTTCGAAAATGCCAGGCTCAATCCCCTGCGACACCCCCAACCCCCTCCCTAAGGGATGGTTTTTTCGAGTTTGCTCAAACTTGTACCAAAGCTTCCTCCCGACCCCAGTTATACCTGGTAAAAGTTTGGTCGCGTTTGCACCAACCCCTTGGTCGCTACACGCTGTCAAAGAACCACCCCTTGCTATTTTTTCACTTTTTTCACAGTTAAAAGTCAATTTTGGACCTGCAGTTCACGGAAAAACTTGTTTCCGTGCCGACGGTATCATTCCCGTTGTTGGTTTAGGCCTGGCGTGAAACCAACCCCCGCTGAGAGGGTTCTTACTCCCAACCCTCTCAATCCACCCTCGGGGGTGGGCGGGTAAATTGGGTGCATGCGATCGATTAAGGTATCATTGGAACAAATTTTCAAGTCGATTACTCGAACCGTTCTCACGCGATATGCAAAAAAGTGGAAATTTTGAGATTTGCAACCCCCAGTTCACCAAGCAACCACGACTTACTGGAGGCAGTTGGCACCCCGCGGATTGGCTTCTCACGAAGTTTGAACCCTCCTCTCTTCGATCTCAGAAGATGCAATCGCTTACATGATCCGCACAGCCTCCAGCGGCGCCGCGAAGATACCCTGTCACCGTCGTGTCGGCCGAGGCGAGCGCCGACGGCGCGTCTGGGTGGAATGCAAACCCTCGGACACGTCTCCGAGCGGAAGCGCTCGGAACGATAGGACTACCAACCAAAAATCACAGCGTTCCACACGCCAACACATAACAGACAATTTTTCAAACTCATTTGGTTCACATTTGTAGCAATCTCGCTGGTTTATTTTTCAAAGCAGAAGCAGAATTGCAACAAAAAATTTGGCACTTTTCAGTACAAGAAAAAAATGAAATAAAAAAAGATACTTTATTAAAAAATAAATAAAAAATAAAAAGAAATGTTCAAAATCAGTAGAGGGTTTGGCCCCCAGGAATGAGAGCCATGACATTGATCTGGGAGTGTTGATTGTTGACATGTCCATGACACTCTAACAACTAAAACAGTGGAGCAACGCCTGACCAAGATCCAAAAATGACCCTTCTCCCAAAAACATATGAAAATCGCGCAAAATCATAAAAATAGCGCCTGGGAATGTAGGAGCGTCAGTCTTTTGGAATTTCTTTGCCTAAACGTACATATCATTGGTAAGTAAAATAACTTTTCTTTGTATTTAATTCGTATACCATTGATTTTGCGCTCAAGTTCACTCAAATCATTAGGCACAGCGATGCAAATGAGTGAAGTGCAGGTCATGGAGGCTCTTACGCTGGTGGAGCAAGGCTTGAGTTTTCGTGCGGTGGGGCGCCGGTTCGGCATCGCCCACACTACCATCAGGAACATTGTCCACCGGTACCAGACAGACGGTCTGCTGGGCCGTCGGCCAGGGTAAGAGCGCCCTCGGTGCACCTCGACGAGGGACGACCGCTGCATGGTGCGAATGGCTGCCGCCGATTCCCTCATGGCGCGGCAGATCGCTGGATATCACGAGGAAACGACAAAGCACCAAATCTCCAGGCGGACGGTTAACCGGCGTCTCAACGCGGCAGGGATGAGAGGCAGAGTCCCCAAGAAGGCTCCGAGGCTGTCCGCGGAGATCCGGAGGTCTCGCCGAGCCTATGTGCAACACTACGGCAATTGGGGCATCCAACAGTGGCGGCATGTTCTGTTTTCCGATGAGGTGCCGTTCGCATTACATAAAACAACGGAAGATTGAAGGTGTGGCGTCGGCGGGGCGAGCGGAATCAACACTTCGTAGACCGCGTCTCTTATAACGGCGGGTCTGTCATGTTCTGGGGAGACATTATGCTCAACAAAAAAACACCTCTCATCGAAATTCCGCCCCCTGGCATGACGGCCCGTCGTTACATCGTCGAAGTGGTGGTGCCGCTTCGAGAGGAATACGGTCCTGCCTTCATCTTCCAACAGGACAACGCGGCGCCACACACCGCCAGAATCACGCGTGCCGCTCTGCTGGAACATTTCTTTTTATTTTTTATTTATTTTTTAATAAAGTATCTTTTTTTATTTCATTTTTTTCTTGTACTGAAAAGTGCCAAATTTTTTGTTGCAATTCTGCTTCTGCTTTGAAAAATAAACCAGCGAGATTGCTACAAATGTGAACCAAATGAGTTTGAAAAATTGTCTGTTATGTGTTGGCGTGTGGAACGCTGTGATTTTTGGTTGGTAGTCCTATCGTTCCGAGCGCTTCCGCTCGGAGACGTGTCCGAGGGTTTGCATTCCACCCAGACGCGCCGTCGGCGCTCGCCTCGGCCGACACGACGGTGACAGGGTATCTTCGCGGCGCCGCTGGAGGCTGTGCGGATCATGTAAGCGATTGCATCTTCTGAGATCGAAGAGAGGAGGGTTCAAACTTCGTGAGAAGCCAATCCGCGGGGTGCCAACTGCCTCCAGTAAGTCGTGGTTGCTTGGTGAACTGGGGGTTGCAAATCTCAAAATTTCCACTTTTTTGCATATCGCGTGAGAACGGTTCGAGTAATCGACTTGAAAATTTGTTCCAATGATACCTTAATCGATCGCATGCACCCAATTTACCCGCCCACCCCCGGGGGTGGATTGAGAGGGTTGGGAGTAAGAACCCTCTCAGCGGGGATTGGTTTCACGCCAGGCCTAAACCAACAACGGGAATGATACCGTCGGCACGGAAACAAGTTTTTCCGTGAACTGCAGGTCCAAAATTGACTTTTAACTGTGAAAAAAGTGAAAAAATAGCAAGGGGTGGTTCTTTGACAGCGTGTAGCGACCAAGGGGTTGGTGCAAACGCGACCAAACTTTTACCAGGTATAACTGGGGTCGGGAGGAAGCTTTGGTACAAGTTTGAGCAAACTCGAAAAAACCATCCCTTAGGGAGGGGGTTGGGGGTGTCGCAGGGGATTGAGCCTGGCATTTTCGAAAAGGCCGCAACCTAAAGAACCTCATTCTGTAAAAAAATTTCGGATTTTTTCTTTTTTTCTGTCGAATTTAGAGCCTTTTTTGTCGATTTTTCGATTCCCTAGCATTCAAGGGGTCGCCGATACCGCAAGGGGGTGGCAGGGAACAATAGCACTCCTCGAGTATTGAGATAACCCATGGGCCCATCTATCCTCGAAATTTCAAAGTCCTACCTCCAACAGAACATAAAAAAAGAAACGGCTAAAGAAAGTGGTGCGTTAATTTTGGCCAGCAGTGTATATGCGTTCTGCGTAAATCATCAAATTGGCCGAAGAACTCATATATGCGTTTGGCGAAAACAGTTGATTGAGCCGAGAAACGCACATATGTGTCCCACGTAAATGCGTGGATATGGCCGAGAATCTTAACTATGCGTTCCGCGAAAACAACTGATATAGCCGAGAAACGCGTACATGTGTGCATGCACATAAATCTGTGCATGTACATATAATACGTCCACAATTTGACTTGGAATGCTATGAACGAAAACCGCGTTTAAGCAGAAATATGCGCTGGCAATTTTTATTGACTATCGTGGCAGGAGCTCGGCCCCACGGTACGGTTCACTTCGAACCGTCTCCTCCGCAAAGGGCTAGATAGACCATAGTTACATTCTATACGTACTACCACCTACTTCGCGGCGTGCTGTCGAGTTATATGTATAGAAAAAAAATAGCTATACAAGCTTTGCCTATGTTCGGCTGTCCAAAGATTGACATGTTCAAGAAAATCTTTTAATTATGCGCCGCCTCCGAAAACGTTGAAATGTATTTAATATACTACCTAACGAGTAAATAGGTTTCATTCATATCTGTTACGTAATTGTATGATTCAATGAAATAGAAATTACTTCATTAGGAAATAGAAATTATTTTATACTTATTAGTGCATTTCGAAGTTGGTGTATTTTTTTTCTGAAAATTATTTTTGCAAAAACACTGAAATCACTTAAATGAATAGTTGAATTAGTAAAACTCTTTTTGCTTTCATATTGCGTAGCTATCTCGTCAGACATGTTTTCTACAACCTAATGACTTTTACGCTTTTATTATTTTCCAACCGATAACCAAACAAATAGTTCACACTTATATCATTTTAGGATTAAATCTGACGTAACTATAAATGTATTATTGGTCAAGAGTGAGTACTAATATACATTACAAGGTATGAACAGGGTCATTTAGTCGTATACGAAGTCTTGTCGTATTGTTTTGAAACCGGTGGTATAAAAAAAACCGATCATAATAGCGGAGCACACGACTCACCTACCTGAAATTGGGTTACCTCGTGTCCTCTTTCAGCTTGTAGAGACGTCAATTTTTGAGGTTCCATCGTTCTGAAGAGTTCATTTTAAAGGGGAAGCTTCAAGGAATATGACCATATTTTTTATAAATTTTAACCCTTTACGGCCCTCATTGAGTAAAACGCAAAGAAAGAATTTGTTTAAATTTTCCGACATTTTATAACTAATTGACGGAATTAGAAAAAATATTTCAGAATAGCCCAATCCTTCATGAATAAAACAAAAGAAAATTTAGCTAAATCGGTTGAGTAGTTTCTGAGAAAAAAATTCCTAAGTGGACTCTATTTTCTCCAAAATAGGCAAAAATTGCAAACTTTAAAGGCTTGTCATCTATTAACGAATTTGAAACCGGCGAAATGATGACTTAAACCCTCCATAATTTAACATGGACTACAACATATTTCGATTAGAGCAAAATCGGAGATGGTGACTTCCAAATGTGATCGATTTGGCGTGGAATGACCCCTATTTGTTAAATTCAGTTTCAATAGTAATTTACTAAATATTTCAATTTTTATATCAGTTTATTTACTAAAAAATGCTCTTAGGCGTGACAATGCATATAGGCAGAGAAGTGCACATAGGCAGAGAATTGCACATAGGCAGAGAATTGCACATAGGTAAAGAATTGCACATAGGCAGGTAGAGAGAGAAAGAAGTGCTGTACATAGACAGCAAGAAAGATAAAAGAGGTAGGAAGGAAGAATGCAGAAAGGAAGAAGGTAGAGGTAAGAAGGTAGGAAAAAAGGAAAAGAAATAAGGTTAATGGTGGGTTTGATGGTTGTAGGAGTTGTAGGTAGGTAAATGGTGGTAGTGGTGGATGCTATTCCAAGATAGCTGCACGCCAGCCACGTATTTAGGGAAAACTAATTTTACACTTGCTTTCACAAATGACTTTTACTTTGTCAAGCTTTTATTAACAAATTACAAGAAGTTAAAACTATAAAAACTATCATAAATGGTGTAATTTTTTATGCTCTTTCAGATTGTGCATTAAAAAGTACATATTAATTATTAAAAACATTATTTTTATCAAAATTGTTGTTACTTTCTTATCACTGTTTATTAATATATATATATACAAAATGAAAAATAACTATATTTGCCGCTGGCCAGTATTCGTATACTATGTATATCGCTCATCTATCCGTGCTTATCTATCGAGGACTGACTCGCGATTTCGGCTAAACGTATCGCGCTCGCTTGTACCCCCTTCAAACTACGGGCGCTCGTAACTTCTAACATACGAGGTCTGTTCAAAAAGTATCGCGAATTTTATATTTTTTCAAAAAATATTTATTTATTCATGAATATCTATTTTGTCCCCTTCAAAGTAATTCCCCTTGGATATAATACATTTATGCCAACGTTTTTTCCAATCCTCGAAGCACTTAAAAAAATCATTTTTTGTGATCTTGTTCAGCTCCTCCTTCGATGCCGTCTTTATCTCCTCAATCGTGGCGTAGCGTCGTCCTTTCATGGGCCTCTTCAGTTTTGGGAACAGGAAAAAGTCACAAGGGGCCAGGTCTGGGGAATACGGTGGCTGCGGCACCATTACTGTGTTGTTTTTGGCCAAATATTCGCGCACAAGCAACGATGTGTGAGCAGGGGCGTTATTATGGTGCAAAAGCCAGTTTTTGTTCTTCCACAAATCCGGGCGCTTCTGGCGGATTGCTTCGCGCAAATTGCGCATAACTTGCAGGTAATATTCTTTATTGACCGTAGTACCCTGTGGCAAGAACTCATGATGCACCACGCCCCTGCAATCGAAGAAAACTGTGAGCAAAACCTTCACGTTCGACCGAACTTGGCGCGCTTTTTTCGGTCTTGGCTCATGCGGCAGCTTCCATTGGGATGATTGAGCTTTGGTTTCCACGTCATAACCATAAACCCATGATTCGTCACCAGTTATGACCCTCTGGAGCACATTTGGGTCGTCACGGACCGAGTCCAACATCTCCTGAGCAATGTTAACGCGATGCTGTTTTTGATCGAAATTGAACAATTTTGGCACGAATTTCGCGGCGACCCGACTCATGCCCAAATCATTGGTTAAAATCGAATGGCACGAGCCAATCGATATGTTTAGGTCCTCAGCAACTTCTCTAACGGTGATTCGACGATTGGCTAATACTATTTTCTTCACTTTATCAACGTTTTCGTCTGTTGTTGACGTGATCGGGCGTCCGACACGCTCTTCGTCGTTCACATCTTCTCGGCCCTCTGAGAACTTTTTGTACCATCGATAAACGTTGCTTTGGTCCAAGGTAGCTTCACCATATGCCACAGTCAACATTCGGAATGCGTCCGCGCACTTTATTTTGTTTTTCACACAAAATTTGATGCAGATTCTTTGATCCATTTTTTGGAATAGGCAAAAATCGAAGACGAGCCAAAACACATCCAAGCAAAACAGCTGCCAATAATTAAGTAAACATTCAAAATGGCCGTCCTTGTCAGCATAAGTAAGGGACATGAGTACCAACATAACGCTACAAAAGAAAAACAAAAATCAAATATACGTAGCCCGGGGAAATTCAAAATTCGCGATCCTTTGTGAACAACCCTCGTATAATACAATCCAGTCTACACACTCCCCCTACAAGCAACGTAGTTGGATTTAGTCATTTTTGTATAATTTCGTCGATATCTATCAACCTGATTTTATTTAAAGACCATAGGAGTTTATCTCGCGTTATTGCTTTAGTAAGAAAGTCAGCAATCATGTATTTTGTATCTATGTGTATAACATTGAGTCTCCCGTCTTCAATTTGGTCGCATATAAAATGAAATCTTAAATTTACGTGTCTCGTTTTATTAGAGGAACGAGTATTTTTCATCCATACAATGGATGCTTTATTATCGCAGTACATGATTGTTGGCTTGGGGCAAAATATTTGTAAATTCATTTCGGTTAACATATTGATAATCCATGAGGCGTCTTATGCGCATCTTAAGCATGCAAATGGAATTTATTGAATACTGCAATTCGTTAACGACAAGGAATGTGACATTAAATATCGAAATTTTTTTGTTTTATTTCCGACAGTAATATTGGCCATGGAATTTACGTATTTAATAGGAAATACTTATTCTGTTTGTGATAAAATAGAGTTTCAATATGAGATCTAACAAATGTATTAACGTCTCTACTAATTTACAGAAAATTTATTAAAATAAGACTCACCCATTCTTTGAAAATAATCCTGTTTGTTAATAATCCGAGAGTGAAAGTGATGGGGTAATTGCCACTGGGTCGTCCTGCCGATGTTGACCTGTCGCAGACATTGGCACCTTATAACACAGCTAGTGGCACTCACAGGTCACTGCACTGTCTTTATTTCAAAACACTTTTGTTTTCACTTTCACTTTCTGGAGAATCCCTGGTAAAAGGTATTGCCCCTCCCGATGCCTCCGAGGGTGTCCGAAAGGGGCCGATTATTTTAATATTGTCCTGGACTGCTCCTGTGATTAACAATAATCCCCCAAGATCCATGTTGAAAACTGCAGGTGCTGTGAAAAGTCCTCAGAATTTAGATTATGCGGCCGTATAAACTTATACGGGTGCATCTCGTTCTCTTGAAGAATTCGATGTACCGCGGAGCGATGCATACTGAAATAAAATACAGAAGGATACTTTAATATTAATGTTTAAATACTATTAACACATTGACAGCCGGCGACCTAAGAGACATTTAAAGCCTGAAATCGATACATTTGTTCACGACGACGATTGGCCGTCATATTCGAAGCTGTCGCTCACGCTGTCGCGCGACCGGTCTATATGTGCTCTCATTGGTCAGTGTTTTTCATTAATAATTCAAAAACTAAGCTTTAACCAGCATTTTGGTAAAGGAAAAAGTTGTTCAGAATCACTCCAGCTACCACCCCCTAAAATTATGCCCACCAGTAGCCGAACACCTTGTATATAATGTTGAGGCGTCGAAACTCAAACCTCGTGTCTGAGTCACGTTGTTCATGCAAAAAAGGACAGGTGCCATTAAAATAAAAAAACAACAATAGTTTTGGGTGTAAACCCCGAGGAAAAAGACCTTGTAGCCAAAAAACCTCGTGAAAAATCGTGTATTTAACTCTTTTATGTAAGTGTGAGATGTGTGTGTGCAACTAGGGTGATTGCGCAAGGCGCAAACCCGAAACGGGTCATAAGAATGACCGCGTGCGGAGTCAGAGAGAGTGCGATTGACGCACCCCTCTACGGACCTTACGGCCGCCTGTGTGTAGTCAGAGAGAGTACGATGTACGTATCCCTCTACGGGCCTTACGGCCGCGTGTGTGTAGTCAGAGATAGTACGATGTACGTACCCCTCTACGGGTCTTGCGACCGCGTTTGTGTAATCAGAGAGAGTACGATGTACGTACCCCTCTACGGGCCTTACGTCCGCGTTTTTTTTTGTTATGGAAATGACTTAGGGGTATGATAGCTTACATACCTGATAACTAAACGGTGTTAGAATTCATTGCAAAATATATCAATGACTTTGAAACTGAATTTGAGAAAGAAGAACCACTAGGGCGTAACGCACAAAAAAAACTGACTCGCGTGCATCGCGCGTAGCTAAGCCTCGGTCCCTTTTTCCTCCTCTTTTAGGCGTTGGCGTTGCATCGCCCAGGAAGTGGCGCTAAAATATATTTTCGATGCGTTCAGCTGAAGAACCTCAGGAGAGGCTAGCAAAGCCGCGCGGGTTTCAAATATTTCCGTGTAACATATAACGTAAACAGAAAATAATAGTTTTAATATTTAAGGCAAGTGTGGTATTTCTCGAAACATTGTCCAAGATGTAAAGGTACTCAGCATTCAGCACACATAAAGCTACTCTCGCTTCTTTTTTTACCAGCAGAGCAAACTTTACACGGACGTCGTACGTATCGGTTTTTTTCCCTGATCCAAGAATTCTGGAAACTTTATGTTTCTTCATATCACCCGAAAGTCTCTGGGGGTTATCAAATTTCGGTATGCGAGGTGTAAGAACAAGTACAGAAGTACTTGAAGTATTAGAATCAGAATTACTAGAAGTATCATTCAATACATCTTGTGTATTTGCGAATTCCTCGATCCAAGAACGTCCAACAGTATGTAAAAATTGTTTATATTTTATAATGTTGCCATTCAATTCAATATATAATCTAAATGCATTAAGGGGGGAGACCAGTATGACGCAACCTAAAACGGGCCTATCTTTAAAAGATCGTCAGAGTTTTGTCGCTTAAGAAAAATCAAATCTTTTGATGAATTTGGTTGAAATGGACCTTTATTTAAATATTAAAAAAAAAATCAGTACAAATAAGGGCGGTATAGTTAAAAACAAGAAAAGATAGATGGTCTACACTTCGGCGCACTTCCTCACTGTAACCAGGGTACAGATCAAACGAGTCGTCAGAAATGCATAAAATAAAATTATAAGTAAAGGAAATCGATGCTGTTTTCGGCCTAACCTCCGACCTGATTTGATTATTCAACCCAATAGCATATAAAAATTATCAAAGTGGCAAAACACGTAATTACGCAAATTTTTCCAACATTTTATTTTTTTCTCCAAAATTAGATTTGTTTTCTGGGATAGGCCTGGGATAGGTTTTAGGTTAGGCCGATAACCATTGATTTGAAATACTACCACAAAAAATTTCAAGGTGATCTGAACCTCCGTTTAGGCTGTAGGCTGGTTGCAAGGTCCAAAAATGGTGTTTCGAGAAAAACGAGGTTAAAGTTATATGTGCATGCGCGGGATAGTGCTATGTGCGATACGGAAACAGGTCTAGCGACGAGAGTTTTTCGAATTTTTAAACCCGGTTTTCGGCATTATATGTAGGAGAGAAGGGAGAATTTTTTAAGATGATAAAAAAAAAATCGATTTTTTTAAGGTGTCATACTGGTCTCCCCCCTTAAACATTGCGCAATTTAAAAGAAACAAGACTGTCTTCTTTGTCCACTTTACCGTTTTTCTCATGATGGAATAATATGATAAATACTGATCTACCAAATCTACACCCATCATATATTTATCATACTCTATGACGGAATAGGGTTTTATAATTTCTTGTTTAGTTTTCCAGTGTATTTTATTTGTTTTCATTAATTCTCCCGAATGTATCGTGGAAACCATGTATACGACCTTCTGTTTCGGCTTCCACGCCTGTACTAAAACTTCACCCTTTCTTTTACATCTATATTCTCCAGTTTTCAATCTGAGATGCCGTAAAGACTCGGGAACACCCCTATTTGCTCTAATTGTACCATAAACTCGTGTACCATTTGTCATAAGCAATTCTGCAGTTTTAATGCTGTTATAATAGTTGTCCATATATAAGTGGTGTCCCAAACATATATTTTTATCAAGTAATGACATAATTGTCTGGTCCAATTTTTTGCCTTCCGCACAGTATATTTCTATGTTGGAAACATATCCGGTTCTAGCTTCGCATAGCATACGGCAAAGTAAGCCGTACTTTATTATTTTTGTTGGATTGTATGTTTTTATAGATAATTTTCCACGCCATGGAATAATGGATTCATCAAGCGAAAGTTCTTTCCTAGGCGTATATACAGATTTAAATTTATCTAATAAATAGCTCAAAATGGGCTGAATCTTCTCGAGCTTATTAGAACTGGTTATTGTTTCATTGTTTGAAAACATAATTTTAAGAAAAAAAATACACCGACTTCGAAATGCACTAAAAAGTATAAAATAATTTCTATTTGCTAATGAAGTAATTTCTATTTCATTCAATCATACAATTACGTAACAGATATGAATGAAACCTATTTACTCGTTAGGTAGTATATTAAATACATTTCAACCTTTTCGGAGGCGGCGCAAAATTAAAAGATTTTTGAAGTCGATTCAATTTCATTTATATCAGAAACGTTGCGAAATGAAGATGCAGTCATTACATTTACGTATATTACCAGATATATCTATAATGGTTCGTATTCTTTCTCAGGATTTATTAATATCCAATATGCCATACCACAATCAACTGGTTATTGGCGGCAACGTTTACTGAGGTATTTTTAATTATGCGCCGCCTCCGAAAAGGTTGAAATGTATTTAATATACTACCTAACGAGTAAATAGGTTTCATTCATATCTGTTACGTAATTGTATGATTGAATGAAATAGAAATTACTTCATTAGCAAATAGAAATTATTTTATACTTTTTAGTGCATTTCGAAGTCGGTGTATTTTTTTTCTTAAAATTATTTTATTTCACGCGTTTTAGTGGAATGGGGAGAACTGTATAGGATACTGTGAGACATTTCTTACATAACAATACCAAAGAATAGGATTTTGCAATAACAATAGTTATTATACATGTATACTGATTTTCGGCCGACAAGACGTGTTTGTAGAAACAGTAGAAAATCGGCGACTGCATGTTGACTCATACACCACCAGAGACACGAAGGCATACGTAGAATTCAATATATTAGTAACAATAGTTTTTCGCTAATAACTCGAAAACTAAAGCTTCCCCTTAATTGCGGATAAGGAAAAAGTTGTTCAGAATCGTGCCACTGATAACATATTAAAAGAACATTAAAATCGTCCAAAGTTGATTTCAAAACTTTTCAACAATTTTTTGCTAATATCTCGAAAACTAAAGCTTTCCGCGAAATTTGTATATGAACAAAATTGTTCAGAATCATGTCCGTGATAAGATATTAAAAGCGCACTAAAATCGAGAAAAGTTTATTTCAAAAGTTGCCGGTTTTTTTGCAATAACAACACTTTGCAATTAAAAAATGAAAAATTTTTTGATGTTGGTACCAATGGGGAGTCAGGACCTACCAGATGCAAAAGGTTTCGTTCCGATCGGTGCATCCAGCTAGGCGTAATAGGCGGGCACACATAGAAAATAAAAATAATAAAAAAAATAAAAAAAAAACAAATAAAAAAAAATACTGATCGAATTGAGTAACCTCCTCCTTTTTCGAAGTCGGTTAAAAATGCCACGTCCTCCAAATCTGGCGAAATCTATTACGTGGCATTATAGTGGAGAACGATGGTGTTCTCGTGTAAAATTCGGAGCACCAGTAATCATCTTTTACATCTTTCTTTACCTGGCCCATCATTATATTTATACCAAGAAATTTTTTCATCTCGGCTAGAGTAATATCATGCCATTTTGACATTTTCTTTTTCTCACTCATCTTGTCCTTATTTTGGTGGTAATAGATGTTGGATTCATTGATCATTAATTGAAACAAATCATTGTCAATAAACAATTCAACAACTTCTTTTACGCTTTTCTTATCAGTAGGAAAAATCTTTGGGCCGGGCTCACCAGTAAAATCTGGTATATTAGGAATTTTATCGACATCTGCCCATACTTCACTGTGCGATTCTGTGGACATTTCACAGTCACTGGAATCATTGGAATCGCTTGAATGCTGTAGTGGAATGGCTCTTGATCTTCTTCTTGGACCCACATCACTATCGCTGTCCTCGACTTCTATATCAGAATCTTCTGAATGTACCGAATAATCCGATAGAGAGTCAGCAATATACTCATTAATAATTTCACTCATATTATATGGGTAAAAAGTTACAGAATAATAAAACTTGTTATACTGTTCAACCAAAAGCGTAAGCGTACGAAACGGATAATGACTATGAAATGCACTGTTCGAGAATAATTCTGGCTTTGATTATTTCTGACCCATTCGCATACGTCTTATTTTTGGAGTATAAAAAATGAAGATCGACATAACTATGCAAGTAAATACAAATCGATGTGTAAGACACTCATACTAGTAAAAAAAATTCCACATCATTGTGGGGCCGGCGCTCAAGCAACAAACTCAGAAATCCGCATTTTCGCGGGGCCGGCTGTCAATGTGTTAACATTACTTACTCTAAACGGCGAGCGACGTCTCCTACACTCCCGGACAAAATGATAGCACATGTGTGCTATCTTTAATTTCTTGAAAACTACTTAGAATTTTTTAATGTAATATATACCATTCTAATTGTTACATGGCAGAGAGAAGGAACTTCTTAGTAAATATGGTTGAACTTGCTAGGTTTTTGAGCAAGCAGAAGAAATATACAAATAGTGCCGGCGAAATGATAGCATATTCACAGAATTTATACATATATTTTCATAAAAAAGAAAGTTATTATACATTAGCCTTACAGAGAGTCTCGCAGGTATCGGCTGTCGTATAATTGATTGTTTCGAAAAACCCGTGAGGACGTTCAAAAATGGCAATCAGATTCGGAGAAGTCCTTCAAACAATATGCACACTTTTGTTAAAATATCCAGCGATGGGGTGGGTAAAGGCAGAGTGGTTTTTGGAAAGAAAACTATATTTGACTCGCGAGCATTTTCGTGTGAGCTGCCGGACAGTAACCATCGGAATATCTCTGCAAAAGACTAACGCAGAATTTTATATTTTTTATATTTACGTCGAGTGCAAAAGGAACGCGAGGTAGTCGAAGAGTTCCATGAAGATGGAACGCTAAGCATAGGAGACGTCGCTCGCCGTTTAGAGTAAGTAATGTTAATAATATTTAAACGTTAATATTAAAGTATCCTTCTTTATTTATTAATATATTTCTGTATTTTATTTCAGTATGCATCGCTCCGCGGTACATCGAATTCTTCAAGAGAACGAGATGCACCCGTATAAGTTTATACGGCCGCATAATCTAAATTCTGAGGACTTTTCACAGCACCTGCAGTTTTCAACATGGATCTTGGGGGATTATTGTTAATCACAGGAGCAGTCCAGGACAATATTAAAATAATCGGCCCCTTTCGGACACCCTCGGAGGCATCGAGAGGGACAATACCTTTTACCAGGGATTCTCCAGAAAGTGAAAGTGAAAACAAAAGTGTTTTGAAATAAAGACAGTGCAGTGACCTGTGAGTGCCACCAGCTGTGTTAACACATCACTCAATAAGTCTCCGGTCTAACTAAGAGAATCAAATTTTTTTTTAAAAATTCCACTTTAATCATCAATATACTTTCCTTCCAGTGTGATACATTGATTCCAACGCTCCTCTAACTTTTCAATTCCCTTTATATAAAACGATTTGTCTTTGCCCCCAAAATAAGCCTCAGTTTCCGCAATCACTTCTTCATTTGAGCCAAATTTCTTTCCGTGGAGCATTTTTTTCATATCTGCAAAGAGTCAGTAGTCGCTGAGGTCCAAATCGGGGGAGTACGGTGTGTGGGGAAACAATGCAAAACGTAATTCGTTCAATTGAACCATCGTGTTCATGGATTTGTGACACGGCGCATTGCCATCGGGAAACAGCAAACGCGGCACTCACTTTGGAAGCAATTTGCACATGCCCAAATTTTCATGCAAAATTGTGAAGACACTACCTTCTGATATCTTCAAGGCATCAGCTATCTCACGTAACTTAAGTTTACGGTCTTTTAAATCTATTTTGTGGACATTTTTTATGTTTTCCGGAACACCTGCCGATTTTGGGCAACCAGAGCGTTCAGCATCATCGCACGCATTTAAATTCGTGATGTACGACCGCATTTAAATTCAGTATACCAGACCTGTATGAAGTTAGCACCCCATTTCGAAAATTTTTAAATTCTAAAAGTTGTGCCAGGTTGTTCTAGACTTGTTCTAAATTTTTCCAGAAGATAAAAGTTTTATACTAATTATTTTGATAAAAAATGAAAAAAAAAAACAGTTTTTTGGTCTGGCACCTCATTTTTCGAAAATCGAATTTTTTATGGTTGTTCCAGATTGTTCTAGTTGTTCCAAATATTGTTCCAAAGTAATAATTTCCCAAACAAAGTGTTTACAAAGATATAATAAAAAAACGATGTCGAGCGCGCAAAGAGTATTCTTATATATTCGGGTATTATTACCATTTTCTAAACACCAAATTACATATTTCATCTAATAATTAACGTAACAACCTGGAACAACTTTGATTTTTGCCCGAACAAATTTTTTAAGGGCACTTTACTCTTGGAAGTAAACAAATTTTTCACCCTGTAACGTAGCCGTTTCCTCCACCCGCGTTGCTAGGCAGCACGGTGGAGTACGCGGCTCACGGGCCCCCTTGTGCCGGACGCTTCAGCGCGCCAGGGTCGACGCGAGGGGGCCGATCGCGGAAGGAAGGGGACTGGTCGTGGGTGAAAAGAGAACACGATGTTTAGCTATAACTATATCTATTTATTAATATTGCTGCTACTGGAAGCTGCTTGGTCCGCGGGCTGTGTCGGTAGAACTTCTCGCGGTGTTCGCGGTTCGGACGGAGGGAACATCTCGCGGCGTTCGCGGTACGGTCGGCCGAACGCGTTCGCGGGTTTCGCGGTACGGTCGGTCGAACGCGTTCGCGGGTTTCGCGTACCTATTCCTACGGTTCGGCGCGATTGAGAGGAGGAAGGAAAGAGAGTAAAGTACACGGGGTAAGTGGCCAGTTCTGGCCTTGCCTTTCTCTTATTAAGACCGAGAGTGTTCCTGGAGTAGGCTCTTCCCTCCACGTTCTGGCAGGCGTCACGCTGTGGGCTACCCTCCAACGCAACGTCTACCCATGGCTTACCTTCCCCGAGGGCTATCCACGAGGTCGGATAAGTCGGTTGACCGTTGGTGCGGCCAGCCTCGGCGCGTGGGCTACCTTCCACGCCGATGCTGGCCTCCAGTCCACCCAGCCCGAGACTATCATCGGACTAGGAAAGCCTTACTACCTTGGAGAGGGCCTCCGAGAGTGTTCCGGGAGTTGGCTCTTCCCTCCACGTTCTGGCAGGCGTCACGCTGTGGGCTACCCTCCAACGCAACGACTACCCACGGCTTACCTTCCCCGAGGTCGGATAAATCGGTTGACCATTGGCGCGGCCAGCCTCGGCGCGTGGGCTACCCTCCACGCCGATGCAGGCCTCCAGTCCTCCCAACCCGAGGCTATCATCGGACTAGGAAGACCTTACTGCCTTGGAGAGGACCTCCAAAAAGATCCTTTCGGGGCCGAAGCCCCAGGCCAACTCAATCGATCACGCGATCGATCTCTAACTAACAAGTAGTATCGGGTCGCGGTGGGTGGTCTCGGTGGGGGGTCCCCACCTTGCGGTGCGCGGTTGACGGTGCGCGGTCAACGGAGCGCGGCTGACGGAACGGCTCGTGACGTAATCGTCATAACCTTTTTTTGACGTTTTTGACCTATAACGGCGTGATAGCGGCACCAAACTGGAGAACAATATCAAATGAGCATAGAACAACCTGGAACAACTTTGATTTTTGCCAGAAAAAATTCTTTAAGGGCACTATACTCTTGGAAGTAAACAAATTTTTTACTGATGATGACGATTTTTTTTGTTTTTTTTTTTTTTTTTACGTGGGGAAATTTTCGAAATATACCCCGCATCCCTGAGGGAGGGCGCGGGGTTATGTGGGATTTTTGCCCACTAAAACCCACACGGTGATCCTTCCCCGGCGCATGAGGGGGGCCCACGAACTCTTAAGGAGCACGACTGGGGGGGTGGGGGGGGTGGGGGGGGGGGGGCTGCCTTTTATCACTATCTTCTATTTTGGCGGCACTATGTAATGTTTGCTACGCGGCATTTCGCGGCTAGCTCGTTAGTTGCCCGCGACCCCGCTTCGCCCGCGAATTCTCGAAACGGCTCTTCCGGCCTAACCCGCGACCACGACCATCACGGCGCCTCCGCGGATTCGCGGACGAGTAGCACTTCCGCGCCCGATTCGAATTCGTTCAATATCGCTTTGATTTGTTAATTAATTGGGCGCCAGACGCGTTTCCGCGTCGCGATAAGGAACTTTAACGCGAGGGACTCGAACCGGCGGCGGAACGGCTCGGTAACTCAGTATCCGTACGCGATGGTAGAGTGGCGGGATTCTTACAGGGTAAGTAGGCTAGACGCGGAGGCGGATTTGAGGAAATATCCCGGGATAATTCGTAGGAGACCTCGACTCAACAGTATTCGTTAAAAGCAGCGCTGTTTATTTAAATCTAATTAATCTAGGTGATGGACAGTATGATCCCGTACCGACAACCAGTTCGCTCGTTACTGCTTGGCGACTGACAGATGTCCGAAAATCACGTGATTCTGATCCCGTAAACGGGAACTAATGCCAATTCCTAAGCTCGATACAGTCGTCGATTTTCGGAATGATACGCGACGCAATTATCTATACGCAACTCTAATGACTAACGAAACGCGACGCAATTATTCTACCGCAATATAACGCGACGAAACGCAAAGATCCTAACGCAATATAACGCGACGAAACGCAAAGATCCTAACGCAATTATCCTAAACGCACGAAATCTAACGCAATTAAACTAAACGCGACGCGATTTATTCTTACACGCGAATTGATTCTGTATCGACGACCGTCTAGAGAGAGAAGGCGAGAACTAGCGCGACAAACTACGAAATGTCCGATACGACAAAACATGCACTTTCCGATCTGCTCCCGCGAAAATGAGAATTCGAAATCGAGACGTGGGAGGGCACAAGACTTGCACGCTTTCGCGAGACTAAGAAACTAAATTATGGCTAACGCGGTACCAATCCCCCAGGTCCGATTCAGTGACCTGCCGAGCGTGGCTTATAGGAATATCGAGAAGTGATCTTCCTATTTCACGATACTTCCGGATTTTCCCCAATTACTTAACCTATCTAGTAACTAACGCTCAATGCCGACGCTCCGGCCACGTTTTGCAGAACCGGTCGGTGATTGGCACGCCCGGTGGTCGACAACCCATGGTACGTTATTCTCGATTTCGAACTCTTTACAACGATATAAGGTGAGGGGCTTACCGAGATGTCCGGAACTGGGCGACTAAAGGCAGGCGGCAGCGATCGATGTAACACACGAAAAACTTAACGACTGCGACAAAGCGGAAAACTTTTGGTGAGGTAAAGGCCGAATACAGAATGCTAAACCGCGTGCCCTTACGCCGGTATTCGGACACCTTGTGATCACCCCCACCCCAGGCCGAAGTCTCTGTCTTCTCGCGAAGGTATCTTCGGCAGGACCTCCTCTTGCTCCGCGACCTCTCTTCCTCTATCGCAGGTCCTTAGCGGGGAAGCGGCAAGGTAGCGGAACCTTCCTTAGGCGTACGTCGCTCTCTCGCAGACTTTCCTCCCCTTACTCCGCTGCCTCTCTTGGTCTATTGCTGGATCCGAGCGGGGTAGCGGCAGGGTAGCGGTGCGTTCCCTCGGCGTACGCTGTTCCTTCGCTGGTGTTGACGTCGTTATCCGATGGTACATACAAAATAAAGCGGCGACAGATTCTGATCGTACGATATATTAACGTAACATCATTTAATCAATTTCAGCAAGTGTCTTCTGAATCTTCGTTTCCAACGTCTTCGTCAGCAGAAGATCCCTCTTTTCAAATTTACGAAAATATTCATGATGAACAAAACAATTTAATTGAAGTGCCATTTGCTAGAATTATTTCAAGTCATGGATATTGTTTCATATGTGGATCCAAGTTAAATATTATTAATGTACCAGCTGAAACTCGTAAACAGGTATTTATCATGCGAAGATTATATGTACCCAAAGGAAACCGGTACTGTCCTGGTCATTTATTAAAAACCCGTTTATTTCAAGCTTTGATTCAGAATTTACGCGTACATTTACACCCCCGGACAAAAAGATAGCACATGTGTGGGTGTGGGTGGTGTAATGGGTGTGGGTGGTGTAATGATTTGGGCTGGAATTTAAACGGAATGGATACAAAGGCAAAACAAATGTATAGTTTCTTGAAGGAAAAATGAATTATCAAAAATATATAAATTTACTCTCAAAACAAAGTATTGGACACGCACTACGAATTACCACTGATAAATTTATTTTTTAACATGGCAATGCTGCAATTCTCCGAATTAAAGTCGAAGAACAATTTTTTCAAAGAGAAAACGTATCAGTTTTTCCGTTGCCCGCACGCTCCCTGGACCTGAATATTATTGAAAATTATTGGGGAGAACTAGCACGTGCTGTATATAAGAATGGAAAACAGTATGATAATATTAAACAATTAAAAGAAGCTATTAAGATACATTGGGATAATTTGCCACAAAATACAATTAAAATGTTATACAAATCCTTATCAAAGCGAGTACTCGAAGTAATAGAAAATAAAGGCGGATTATTATTATTATCATATCATTATTAACTTTGTATTAATTGCAATGTAACTTTCTTTTTTATGAAAATATATGTATAAATTCTGTGAATGTGCTATCATTTCGCCGGCACTATTTGTATATTTCTTCTGCTTGCTCAAAAACATAGCAAAGTCAACCATATTTACTAAGAAGTTCCTTCTCTCTGCCATGTAACAATTAGAATGGTATGTATTACATTAAAAAATTCTAAGTAGTATTCAAGAAATTAAAGATAGCACACATGTGCTATCTTTTTGTCCGGGGGTGTAAATAATAGTTTCCTTGATAGCTAACTTAGAGTTTATTTTGAATATCTAGAACATGATAGTTCAGATATTAAAGATAAAGTTGGCAATTTTACTTTATCAGAGAAGCGATTAAAAGCATTTACCGGTTTAAGTTGGGAAAATATAATCGATGTTCGGGAAAAATCTCGAACCATCGAAACATCCAAACCGCGTTCTCGTTCTCTCGCTCCCACCTCTTGCGTGTCTCTCTTTGTTTTGAAGCGTACTACGTGGTGAGGGGCGCGGAGAGCGAGACGAGCTAGCTCGCGAAAGATCGCGAAGGCCCGCTCTACGCGAACCTTCGCGGTCGGTTACACCTATTTTGTAAATATTGCGTCGAGAAGGTTCGTACTTCGAGAACTATCAACCTCGTTAGGTTTATATACGCGCCGAATTCTCGGAAACAGTCAGTGTATGTTTGGAATCTATCAACTGTTCAATCGCTTGCGCTCAATCGACGTCATTGTAATTTTGCGGCCCTTTTAATAAAATCTGACCTAAGCGAACTTTTCTCGTGGTGACTTACACCCTCGCAACTCCTTCCTTTACAACGCGAACGCATCGGGTACGATCCGGACTTTTTGCTCTCTTAGCGTAACGAGATTAAACCAGGAAAATTCAAACTTTCGGCAATCGAGTCGCACAATCGAATTACAAGATATGATGACATCTATGAGGAAATCAAATCGTCGCGATATAATTCAGGCTCTGGTAGTTTTCTTATTTGAATTTCATACTGGTAATTCTAATAGTATGATAGCTGCAATTCTGGGGTTAGAACACAAACAACAAGTTCCAACATTTTGCAAATCAGTATTAAACGCGTTCGAAAAAGATATTTTACCAGTACATTTCGGATTCGCGGCTTATTTAATACAGTATGAAACATCTGTTGTTGCCAAACATTTATATAACCTTACTGACCAACTAGCACTGATTTTTGATAGAATGTATATTCGGCATGAAAAAAATTCAAATAACGAGTATCAGCGAGTCATATTCCGGTCAAAAAAAAAGTTCCTCTTTGTAAACCATTCATAATCTGCACTACAAATGTCCACTACAAATGGCATAGTGGACATACTTGGTCTTTATTATGCAACACAAAATGATGCTCAAATCATGAAAATAGTCATGCAAGATCCGAATGGTTTACAAAGTCTCATGAAATCAGGGGACATCTGTATCGTTGATAGGAGTTGTCGGGACGTAGAATCTTATTTAAAACAATAAGGCTACAAAGTTTTGATGCCCGTATTGAAAGACAACCGGAGCCAATTAACAACCGCAAAATCAAATGCTTCTCGGCAAGTAACATAAGTTAGATGGGTCGTAGAAGCCATACATGGCATTATAGGGCAAAAATATCGTCTGCTCCATAATCAGCTAGATAACAAATTGCTTCCATCAGATGGTTCGTACTGTAGAATTGTAGGGTTGTTAAATAATAAGTTTGGAAAACGTTTGAATTCAGACGAAGGGTATACAAATGAAATTATAAATCGAATTTTGAGTCAAGAGCATGTTAGTAATTCCCTAGCACTAGAAGTAGAGACAAACTGTTGGTATAGACGAACAGTTCCATTCAAACCGATACTCCTCGACTTTCCGGAGATGGCGGAAAATGATTTAAAAATTCTATTCACCGGCTTATATCAATTATCGCAAGCAATTTCTTATTTAGCCGAAATAATGGATGAAAACGATAATATTAATATTTTCATCTTGAAGGAACATGAACACATAGTCAATTTTCAGGTTAGGTCGCGTCATATAAATAGTAAAACGTACAAATGTTTCATTGATTACATCCCAAATTCAATTGGTTATGCAGGTATTAAACGTTATTGTTGCGAATGTGCGAATGGTAATCGTACCATTGGTCGCTGTTCGCACGTAGCAGCAATAATTTATTATTTGAGTCACGCACGGTACTTGTCAACGATTATAAGACCTGCAGAGATATTAAGCAAAATAATTCAAACGGAGCAAGTGATACCAGTTATAAATGAAAACAACGATGATGACAGATACATTCGACATAGTATTTCTTCAACAATGCAAAGTGGTAAGTTACGAAAAATGAAATGTTTAAAAAGAAAAATATATAAAATCGTAGCACAATTAAGACATACATATAATCAAAATACTTAAAATTATTTTTATTTCAACAGATAGTGGGGGTTTTAGTGGGTAGTCTGCGATTATTGTAGGAGTCCCACACTAGCCTTAAACCATAAGGATTGTGCGTAAATGAATTTGCCCCACTGAAAAAAAAGACAAACTCTGAAATATTCCTAAAATGCATTAGAAATGTTTTTAAATAAGTAGTATCCATTGCTACATAATTAGAATGAAAAAAATTAACAATTAAAACAAGAAAAAATTATTAGTTCGGACGGGATTCAACCTGCGCCAAATAGAGTATGCAGCGGTTTACGAGTCAGACGCGCCACTGACGTCATTGGAAGACCTTCAAACATTTAAGTATATAAAAAATGTAACATGAAACTAATTAATTAAGTTAATTTCATTGTTGCATACCATAGATCAATTGTGTGAACGCGAATCTTCTTAAAATTACTTAATACATCTTTTATGGGAAAATGATATAAAAATTCAAAGCAGAAGTTTGTTTTTCGCGCAAAAAAATCGGTTTTTGATTTTTTTAACTACGACGCGCCTCACCGAGAAATCTGAAAAAATTAGAGAATAATAGTTGTACCAGTATCTAACTATCACATTAATATAAAAGTAATGCTCAGATATCTTTACTAAAAATTTTTTCGGATTTTTTTTCGGTTTTTGATTTTTCACGACTACAATTTGCGATAAAAAAATTTGAAAAAATTCTATAATATGCGCTATATGAATCTCAATGTTTTAGAATTTTTTCAAAATTTTTGTACGAAATTAAATAGGCAAAAAGGGCCAAGAACCAAAATTTCGTGTTTCCCTTTTACTACCCCTACGGATGGAGATAGGGAGTTGAAATTTGGTGTGAGATATTTTTTTTTGGATATGTTACCGACTGACGAATTGGATTTCTAATTCAACTTAAGGGCATTTTTGACTACCTTATTCGGCTATACCCTTTAGGCTTCCCGAACAGCCTTTGTTTTCCTAGATGGGTCGAGTGTCTTGAATTTGTCGCACTGATAAATTGAATGAGTCCCTTTGCAAACAGGACATAAATCGGTATTAACTACGTGTGAAGTGACTGTATTTACGCGCTGAGTACCTGACGCACGGGTTCACTGATCGAACCTTTGCGTTGATACCTGCAGACCATTAATTGCAATATTGCTTAAATATTTTGAACGCGCTTCAAGAAATTCTGAAAACTGTGCAAAGGGCGGCATTTGAGAATGAGTGGAAATTTTCCTCTCCCACTTCCTAATGGAGACTGAATCTAATTTCTTGGACAATAAAGGAATAATCAGGGTATCCTAACCATTCACGGATTCGCCTAATGCTTTAAGAGCTAAACGTTCATTTCTCGCATCGTCTAGAAATTCTCGCAACGCGATTTCCGATTGCTTCTGTATCGGGTTTAATTTGAACAACACCGTCACGTGATGTTGTGTGAGAGTCATAGAATTTTCATATCTTGAATTTAACAATTCGCACGCTAATTTGTAATTGGCTTCAGAAACTCCAAGAGAATGAATTACACGTGATGCAGCCCCTTTGAGCGAGGAATTTAGATAATGAAACCGTTGCACATGTGATAATGTCTTATTTAACGAAATAAACGAGTCACAAAATCTTAACCAATTACTATAGTTGCCATCGAATGACGGTAGCTGTATTGTTGGTAGTGTAACATTAATAGCTACCCAAATAGCGCTACAAGCTGCGGGGCTAACATTTGCCTCTGCCCGTTGTGGACCCTCTAACTTTGCAATATGCGTTTCTATTGCATCTACTAGATCAAATTACGAATTCTCAAATGTCTCTCTTTCTAGAGCATGTGACTCCGCTGCTTCATTATCCGCTATTAGAATCTCGATTTGTGTTTGAACGCTGTTAAACTTATCGTATAATGCAATGTTCACTGCTAATCGTTTCCGGAGTGAACCTACTGTTGTAGTACATGCGTTTTCTCTAAAAAATCTCTGTAATCGCATAAGCGCCACCTTGATCGAACCCCGCTCGATAACTAGTAATTTTAATTCCCCGTCCATAATGCGCGTGTTGACACAAGAGAATGGGATAAAGGACTTACTTGGTGACTATTAATTTGTACTACACTACTGATGGCCTCAGTGTAGTTATTCGTTGTCTACTGCTACTGACTCCTTTGATACGTCGGTATTAATTATCGTAGACCTCCTGGTTGAGTCTTGACGAGCCACTTCGAATCCACCAACTTCTGAATCACCTGCGGATGTTTCCTATAGCGTTGAACTGATTTCCGATCTTTGTTGAACTGCTTAACACAACAACCGATAGACGAAAACAAAACGGAAACTAACGGAAATCTTACCCTTGATCGGGCCGCTGCGTGCGAGCGCGACGGAAATCTTGGGTGCAACTAATTTGGCTCCGAACACGACGGAAATCTTGACGCGACAATAATAACGATTCGCAGCGATCAAGATCCAACCGCGGAGGCGCAACATACCGGTCGAGAGAAAAAGATGAGAGTCTCCGGAAATTACAATGGCGCAACACGTGTGGCCACGTGTTGTGATGACGGCAACGGTAATTTTCGTAAATCGCATGAATTAACAAACGAGAAGGAAAGATATCGCGGGCACGATATTCCTTCAATGGGATTTGTATTCGGTGGATCGGAACAACGAAAATCGCTCGGCGGAAAACTCGGGTGCGTGTTGTTACTTCAAGAACTGGAACAAGAAGAACGATGGAAAGATATGTTGGCAGCAATCAGCGAAAACGGGGATGCGTGACATATCCTAATCGATATAAGACGCAGGTACGCAGGAAGACAAAGACCGCAAATAGTAACTACAATTACACGTGAAAAGGATCGGTATTCCGCGATGCCTCGTTCGCGAGGATATTTGTGATTCACGAATTCGTCTCGTTATGGTCGATAGCGCGACATTTAAGGTTTCCGCGGAGACTCTCAACGATATTCGGACGTTCTAGAACATACTGCCCGCCTCGAGTGGTATCATTCGAAATTAACACTTGGCATGCGGGTATACTTCGTCGCCGAATTACGCGTGTAGAAACTTTTTTTATTTTACACTTAAATATATACTGTATGATTATTTAACAAAAAAAAAACTATATTTTTACGAAATCATAAATATAAACAATTTTTAAAATTTTACTATGTATTAAAAACTATTTTTTCATTACAAGTACAAATAGAACTGATAACACGTTAATAGTTTTTTACACGTTTGTAAAAAAACGTTTCACTTCGCACTTTTTTAGCTGCGCACACGCGACATTGTCTTTGTGGATTTTTCTTCTTCCCGGCACCAACAATTTTCTCCAAAGTGTGTTTGCGCATATCCATGGATAATCTTCCAGGTGGGTCGCGTTTTAATATCATTTCCTCTGGTTCTTCAGTGCTGATTTCAAATAGTTCATCAGCAACCCAATGCCGTGCGATGTCGTACAAAAATTTCTTGTATCTTATTTTTTGCGTCTTTGTCGAATTGTATACTACATATGCATTGAAAAATGCACAATTCATCATGTACATAGCTAAGCGCTTTGTCCACTTCGCTGTTTTACACAAAGTATTATAGTAGGACAAATACTGATCGGCCCGATCTACTCCTTTCATGTACTTGTTGTAGTCGATCAAAGCATTTGGCTTTATAATTTTTTGTCTCTTGATACGATCAACATTACTACTTTCTTTCATTTCCGCGGAATGGATTGAAGAGATGAGACTGACTTCTTTCTTGGATTGCCAAACTTGTACCAATATATCATTTTTTCTGCGAAAGATTGTTTCTCCTTTTTTCAAATTAGTTTTTTTCAGGCACTCTGGTAGACATCTATTCTTCTTAATTATCCCGCAAATTCGTATTTTTTTTTTGTAAAAGGGCTTCCGTGTTACCGACGCTGTTGTAGTAATTATCTATATACAAATGATGCCAGACATCAGTATATGGCGAAACTACTGTGCGTATCGTTTCGATCAATCGTGATCCTTGAGCTGCATAAACTTGAAAATTGCAAATATAACTTGTGTCGCTTTCAGACAATATTCGTATGAGTATGCCGTATTTTATAATTTTTCCAGCATTGTAAACTCTAAAAAACAATCGTCTTCTCCAAGGAATTATGCCCTCATCTAACGATATTTGTTGTTTCGGTTTGTAAATGTTATTGAATTTTTCCCTGTTCGGGCGCCATGTAACGTAGCCATTTCCTCCACCCGCGTTGCTAGGCAGCGCGGTGGAGTATGCGGCTCACGGGCCCCCTTGTGCCGGACGCTTCAGCGCGCCAGGGTTGACGCGAGGGGGCCGATCGCGGAAGGAAGGGGACTAGTCGCGGGTGGAGAAAGAACACGGAGTTTAGTTCTAACTATGAATATTTATTAATCCTAAAGTTACGGGGCCGAGGTACTTGGGCCCTGATCCGCCGGTGGTGGTGGCGTCGCCGGTGGAGGCGCCGTTGCCTCCGCAGTCTTCGGTTTCTACAATTATAATCGGTTCGTGTTAGTCGGTCGGTGTTACAAAATAGCGGCGGTGGCGGCGCGGTTCTTACATGCTACGCGGCTATAATACAATCCTATTCGGTACGCTTATACAATAGAATCTTACATGCTATCCTTACATACTACGCTATCCCTATTCTTACACTCTATCTTACAAACTATACTCGGCGGCGCTCGCGGTCCGGTCCGGTCGGTCGGTCGGTCGGTCGGTCGGTCGGGGGGAACGCCTCGCGGAGTACGGGTCGGTTGCGGCACGCGTTCGCGGGTCGGTCGGAGGAACTTCTCGCGGCGTTCGCGGTTCGGACGGAGGGAACAGCTCGCGGAGTTCGCGGTACGGTCGTTCGGTCGAACGCGTTCGCGGGTTTCGCGGTCCTTATATCTACGGTTCGGCGCGATTGAGAGGAGGAAGGAGGGAGAGTAAAGTACACGGGGTAAGTGGCCAGTTCTGGCCTTGCCTTTCTCTTATTAAGACCGAGAGTGTTCCTGGAGTAGGCTCTACCCTCCACGATCTGGCAGGCGTTACGCTGTGGGCCGCCCTCCAGCGCAACGACTACCCACGGCTTACCTTCCCCGAGGGCTATCCACGAGGTCGGACAAGTCGGTTGACCGTTGGCGCGGCCAGTCTCGGCGCACGGGTTACCCTCCACGCCGATATTGGCCCCCAGTCCGAGGCTATCGTCGGACCAGGAAGACCTTATTGCCTTGGAGAGGATCTCCGAAGAGATCCTTTCGGGGCCGAAGCCCCGGGCCAACTCAATCGATCACGCGATCGATCGCTATCTAAGTAGTATCGGGTCGCGGTGGGTGGTCTCGGTGGAGGGTCCCCACCTCGCGGTGCGCGGCTGACGGTGCGCGGTCGACGGAGCGCGGCTGACGGAACGGCTCGTGACGTATTCGTCACAAACAAAATAATTTAGTATAGGCCTGACTTTGAATAATCGATCAGAATCGTCTGTGATGTCTTCGTTGTTATTGAAAAGCCTTCCATATTTGGCGAAATCTATCCCTTGGCATAGTTTTTGAAAAAAACGGTGTACTTGTGCAGACATCAGTTGACCAATAATCGTCTCGGGCGTCTTTGCGAACTTGTCCCATGAAAATAATAAGCCCCAAAAATTCATTTCCGGAATCGTAATATCTCTCCATTTCAGGCTTTTGGGAGATATTTTGAACTGATTCATATTTTGATAATAATATCTGTTTGATTCTGCGACTAAATATGCAAAAAATCGTCGTCTATAAATAACTTCACTGCATCAGCTGTGGATTCAAGAACATTAGCCATATTAGTTATCCCAAGATGACCCAAAAACTCTTCAAGATCTGGAGGATTGTCAATCGATGACCATTTATCCGCTTCTTCATCAGAAGTTGTTTCAGAACTACTAGAAATTCCTCTTCGGATGAACACTCGAGAACGTGGAATAATGTCATCATCGTCGCTCTGTTCGGTATCTTGACTTTCAGAATCACTATCATACGAAAAGTTCGATAATCTGTCAGCACATATTTCTTCATCACTACCTTTATCACAACGGCTCATTTTATCAATTTTGTAATCAATAATAAAACACCAAGCTTCAAATTGACAAAACACGACTTGTACGTTCTGGAGCTAGGAATTCGAAATTAAAATATCAGGCCCCCAATGGATTTTCGATTGGGATATCGCATTTTGTTCGCCTCGAAGGGGGGGGGGGGGGGGGCACACATTGAGCGTGTAGTTAGAGTGGTCCGTCGAATGCATTTGTGTGCAATCAATGAATTTTAGTTCCTCCACTCGGTAGCATCTTCATCGCTACTTTCTTAATACTTGATACACGCATCAGAAAGTACGTTTCTCCAGCTTTCCAAAGAACACTCGATTAGCTCTGTAGCCCTAAACGCGGGTGAGATATGAGCATTTCAAGTCGCCGTATGTCCGATGTACTTCGACCGCTCGGGAGACATTTCCTCCTCTTCTGCAGCGACGACGGTGATTTGGAACGCCAAACATGGATACGTGTGGTCTACTCGAAGCAGGCTACACGATCCATATGGTTTTTTTGAATCTTGTTTCCTGGGGCCGTTAAACACTCAGACCCTTTGTGGTGGTTAGCGGGTATCCACCACAAATCTACTAAATACGTATTTTTACGTGACCCGCGCTCCAGTGACAGACTGCAAAAAACGTAAAAATACGTTGCCCGCATGCCAAGTGTTAAAACTATAACGATCACAGGCGATGACCCGAACAGTTACAAAACGGCAGTCAAAAAAAGGAGCTTTTTTTGTGCAAAGAATGACGCAATACAATAATTTCTTAACACAAGTATGTATGTACATTTAATCGTAATCGGTACCGCCCGCCGTGGCGGAACTTTGATCGGTTTCGTGGTTAATGTCGATCGGTCAGAAACACAGTTTTACAGTCGGGCGCTTATACTCCGAACGCGCGGTGCGTGCGGTAACGACACGAGTTAATCCGTCGTCACCGGGATGACATTCGGTAATGCGTCCGAGTTCCCAGTGACACGGAGGCGCAAGTGTATTTCGCAAAAGAACGGTTCGGCCTACGGTCGCAGGTCGTTGTGCAATTTTCCATTTTGGCCGCTGTTGCAACATTAATAAATAGTCGTTGGACTATGATTTCCGAAAATTCTCGGTAATGTGTTGCAACAATTGCCAACGGGAAAGACGAGCTTCATTAAAATCGAGAACGCTAGGCTATGGCGCAGCCAGAATTAGTCCTTCGATGAGGAAGTGTCCTGGCCTTAGTACGTTATAATCGTCGAAATTGTAGGACACTGAACCAATCGTACGCGAATTAAGACATACTTCGATTCGGCCAAGGACGGTTGTTAATTCTTCGAATGTCAAGGTGTGTGACCCGATACAGCGTTTTAAGTGGTATTTGACGCTGCGTACGACAGCTTCCCATAATCCACCGAAATAAAGAGCGGAAGGTGGTAAGAAATGCCACTTCATTCCCTCGGTCGAAAGCATGTTTAGGAAGTCCGAATTTTCGATAGCTTTAGCAATTGCAATTCTAAGCTCACGATCGGCACCTTGAAAGGTAGTTTCATTATCTGAATAAATGGACGTAGGATATCTGCGGCGTGATACAATACGATGTAGTGAGGCGAGAAAAGCGTCTGACGAGTAGTCGCTGACGAGCTCAAGGTGGCTTTGGTCGTCATACAAACGGAAACGGAAATGTAGGTTTTGTGAGCCTTATGACCGCGTCCACGAGCGGTACGTACGAAGATAGGACCGGCATAATCGACACCGGTATGTTCTAACGCTCAAATTGAGCGATTCATTCTTACGTTCGGAAGGTCACCCATGAGTTCGGTAGGAATCTGAGCCCTCTCTCGTGTACAGGGTACACATTTGTAAAATACTGCAGGGACTAGAGAGCGTGCTAGTAAAATCCAAAACTTTTCCCGGAGGCGAGCCAACGTTAATTGGGATCCAGCGTGCAGAGTTCGTCGGTAGGTGTCCACAATGATCACCCTGACCAAGGGATGGTCCTTGAGGACAATCGGATTGCGAACGTCATCTTGCAAGGTGGCGTTTCGAAGCCTATCACCAACTCGAATGTTTTGGTTATCGTCAAGATACGGATTCAATGACAGCAGTGGGCTTGTTTTCTTTATTGGAGTCGCTTTGCTAAGTGACGATATCTCGCACGGCAAAATATCTCGTTGTATGTAACGGATCCAAAAGATTTCGGCAGACTGAATCTCAGTCGGAGTCAAATAGATTTGAATACTAGGTTGTCGGATCTTTATGTTGGTATTTCAAGCGCGGGAATTTTTTACGAATCGATAGATATAGGCTGTTATTCTAAGGAGCTTGTTCCGCGGTGAATAGCGATGTGAGAGATCCCACGATGCGACAACGGTAGCATTAAGCGATTGTGATTGCTCGCGTTGTTTACTGCGTGCGTGGGGATCGAAATCCGAATGAGAGTTAGGCCAATATTCGGAAGATTTAATAAGCCAATCGAGATCTGACTACCATTGAATGTTTGTGGCAAGTTCGTCTGGAGAGATCCCATGCGACGCACAGTCGGCAGGATTTTCCTTTGTCGGTATATGACGCCATGAAGTGTCTGGGAGTAACGCGTGAATATCGGCTACTCTATTGGCGACAAATGTCTTCCATGTAGTGGAAGGTCGACTCAACCAAGCAAGGGTGATTGTGGAGTCGGTCCAGCAATGAACGTTTACTTCACGGAAATCGAGAGTTTCACGAAAAAAATGAATGAGTCGTGCGAGTAACTGAGCGGCAAATAACTCAAGTCGCGGAATGCTCATTGTTTTAACGGGAGCGACTTTTGATTTTGCGGCAAGAAGATTGACCGAGACCATTCCCTCCACCGTGACAACGCGAAGGTAGACAGCGGCAGCAAATGCCTTTGTTGATGCATCTGAGAATCCGTGCAATTCTCGATAGAGGACGTGATGACCGAATTTAGTCCAGCGCGGAATCGTCACCTCTTCCAGGTGTTGAAGACGAGTGTGATATTGTTGCCAGGCCTCAAGCAATTTCGGCGGAACGACGTCGTCCTAATCACATTTGGCTAGCCAAAGTCGTTGCATCAGAATTTTAGCACGAATAATTACAGGAGTTACCCATCCGAGTGGATCGAAAAATTTAGCAATAGCGGACAAGATTTGTCTTTTGGTATTGCCAGGTGGAGTGGAAAGAGTAACGGCAAATTGAAAGGTGTCGTGATCTGGTTTCCAAGTGAGAACGAGAATGTTTAAACACTCATCTTCTTATAATTCTCAGCTTTTAGCGAGACCATTGTCGGTAGCTTCGATATCGTCAAGAAGCTCAGACAGGTTGCTCGCCCATTTTCGAAGCACGAATCCACCTCTTTTGAGAAGGGAAACAATCTGCTCGCGTGTTTGACGAGCAAGAGCCTTGTCATCGGCCCCAAAAATGAAATCGTCGATGTACATTTGGCGATCGACAATGGAAGTGACTAACGGAAATGAAGCGCATTCATCGATAACGAGTCGATTCATGACCTTCAATGCTAAGTATGATGCTGACATCATACCGTACGTTACGGTACAGATACGGTATGTTTCAATTGGTGATGATGCAGACGGCCGCCAGAAGATACGCTGCTAATTACGATAACATTTTGCCACGTCGACGGAATAAACGTATCAGAAGGTGCGCCAACGCAGAACAACCGCGGCAAGATCCTTTTTATTGAGGATCACTAATAATAAGAATACTCAATCGCTTAGAGTAAGAAAAAATGTTTATTAAAAATGAATATAACGGAAGCGAAACCTTGTGGGTGAAACGTTACAGTAATTGAGGTTGTCGCACGACTGACCCGAAAAGCGGAAAACTGCTGTTATATAGCATCGCCCCATGGTCAGCAGGCCCTTGACTTTTATTACCAGCCCTGAGTCGACTTCAGCAATGTAAGACGCAAACAGGAAGGAAAATACGCAGGGAAAAATTCAAAATATCATCTAATTTCAATACTTTTGCAGTTTAGGGCCCGAAAACAGATGATCGTTTAACGACGTACCGTTGGATGTTCGGCTAGAAGCGTTAAAAACTATACAGATCTGCGTTGTTAAGCTGTTAGCGCGGAATACGGCATATTGCGGAATATACACGACTTCAGTAGAACTATCTAACTCTTCGGTCTCCGAGACGCGTTGCATGTGTGTCAGATCGGAATATTCCTGCAGGAAATTGTGATATTCCGAGGATTTCGTTGAATCCGGTTTAAGGCGGTTTTCGGTACGAATGTAATTTTGAAGTGCGGGCGTGTCGAGACTCTCCGATGTTGATTGGAGGTCCGGTTTTGAATGGAAATCTGACAGTATAGCGACCTTCGGAATTTCAAGAATGAAACGAATTGAAATGGTCATCGCAAGGCTTTTCTTCAGGGGTTAAGGTTGAGGAAGCGGGCACCTCCTCGATTTCCCAGAATTGGCGTAGAGTTTGATTGAGATCATCCGTGACCGAGAGGTGGTGCACGGCAATCGACTGTTGAGAGGACGGTTGCGGATGCGCTGTTGGCCCGAAAATGATCCATCCTAGCACAATATTTTGAGCGATCGGTTCGTCAGCGGCGCCTTTACGAATGCCATCGAGAATGAGCGAGCCGAATAGATCCGCTCCGATTATGATTTCTATTGGATCTGATTCTGCGGGATCGGGATCCGCTAATGGGAGTCCATTAAAATGTGGCCATTGCATTTAAATGTCGAGACGATTTGGCAAATATCTCGTGAGAGATTTTAGAATTAACGCAGTGGTTGCATAAACCGGAGAATTCGCGTTACTGGGAGTAATTGTGAATACTCGTCTGCGTTTCGCCGATACCCGTTACTCTTACAACGGTATTTAATTTCGGAAGTCTTAGTGACTGTACTAAATTTTCGGTAACGAAGGATGACGCTGATCCTTGATCGATAAGAACCCGTGCCCTTTGACTACGACTGTGCGTTGAATGCACGCGAACACGGGCAGTCGCAAGGAGAACGTGACGCGCAGTGACAGCTTTTGCAACGATATGCGAGGAAACGTCGGTGGGAGAAGCGAAAGTAGTCGCCGCTACGGGAAACGATAACGCTTGAACAGCTGATTTCAAAGCGTCGGAAAGATGTAAAAGTGTGTGATGCTTTTTCTGGCATTCTTTACACGAGCGAGTACTCGTGCATTTTTTCGCTTGATGCTTCGTACTTAAACAATTAAGACCACGTTTGCCATTACGGATTATTTCGTATCGCTGTGTCGGAGTTTTTGCGAGGAATGTAAAACATTGATACAACAGATGATTCGGGACACCAAAATGTATTAGCACTCGCGGTGTGCGATGTGATCGCCTTTTGTTTTGGTTTGACGCTTGATTTATCGCTCTGTTTGTCAGACGTCGCGTCGGCATAATCGGCATAATAGCGTTCAGAGCGCGGATATGAGAATCTAAGAACTCACCAAATAAAACTGACAGTTTCAAGCATTCCAAAAAACACTACTAGATTGATACTACCTTTGGATGTGTAGCGGCTAGCTATAAATCTGTAAATTTTGTAAATAGCTTTTAACGTGCAAACGGCTAGCACGGTTTATGACATGGGCGACAGCGGAACTGTTTTTGAGAAAATCGTTTTAGAATTTTTAGTGAAAGCATGACCGTACTTAGAATTTTGCCAACGGTCTCAACAGTAAAACGCTTAAGTGTCATAAACCCTGGGTTTCCCCGTGGGCCTGCAACGAGAGGTCAAGTGACCATCAGTTGGCCGCGTAGCTGACCTAGGGCCCGGGGAAATTCCGCTGCGTTGCCACCTTTACCAGCAAACGCACCCCCGTCAAATCGTACCCCCGCTTCAAGAAAGCGTTCTTCGGGCATAAGAGGGAGGTCGTACGATTTGGCGGGATTTAGGTTTTCTCTAATTGGTTAACTCCACCTATTCGGGGGTTGGCCTAGCGTAAAGCATAGTTTTTGAAAAACGAGAAGCTCTAGCGAAAAGTTGAGATATAGTTAAAAGTTCGAGGAGTAATCTTGCAAGCTTCGGAGAAGCAAGATATACGCGTCTTTAATAAAGCCAACAGGAAAACGCAATACTTGTGATTTATTTCAAACACGCAACCCACTCCTAAACGAGTGATCCCGTCGGATCCGGTATGGCAGTGCGTTATTTGTCCGAGTTCCCATTTGCAGGGAGGTGCGAGAGGGTTTCGAATTAAAACCATACGCCCAGGTTTCGCAAGGTCGGTTCTAGTACGCCATTTCGGTCGCTGTTGTAACGTGTGTAAATAATCCGTAGACCAAGCTTGCCAAAAGCTCTCGTTCATTTGTTTTATTAATTGCCATCGTGACAATCGTGTTTCGCGGACGTCGGTGATGGGATGGCATTCAGAGCGGAGCCGATGAGGAAGTGACCAGGTGTTAGTGAAGTATAATCATCATAATTATCATCGGACGTGAATTTAAGCATGCTTCGACTTGGCAAAGCAGTGTTATAAATTCTTCGAAGGTTAGTGTATGCGCACCTATAACACGTTTAAGATGATATTTCACGCTTCGAACTCCAGCTTCCCATAACCGTCCGAAGTGAGGAGCGGAGGGAGGAATAAAATTCCATGTGATATGCTCACTGACCAATTTATTACGAAAATCTGGATTACGTGTCGCGGCTTTAAACATTTGGTTCAGTTCCTTTTCGGCTCCTTGGAAATTTGTACCATTGTCGGAATATATAGTGGTTGGTATACCTCGACGGGAGCAAAAACGCTCGAATGCAGCTAGGAATGCTGCTGTTGAATAATCGCTAACTGTTCCGTACCTAGGCAAGTAGGAGAGGGCGATCCCTGAATTCAAATCCCAACCGTGAAGTTTTCTGTCTCTCGTCCTCTTGGACACACCGAAAGACCTCTTTCGGTGCGTTCTCGAAGGATCGAGAGACACCGAGAACCCCCCCGTTTCCGATATAAAATTTATTGGTTCCCGTTGTCGTCACGTCTAATAAGCAACAGCTGATTGGGCCGTGATGACGACACTTACCGCTGATTCCCGAATTTAGGTGATCGCCCGACTCTCGCGAACGAGAGTACAAGGCCAACCTTTGTCAATACCAGACGTGATAATTCGTGTAGTAAATACGCGGTGCGCGAAACCAAACATTCCATTTTTATTATACTTTTCTAATTATTTCTTGTTACCGTCGTCGTTCAAGTGTGCGTGAAGTGTGTTAATTTCGTTCTGTGCATTTTCGTGTTGAATAAACAGTGTAAAATTTATTTGAACGGGTTATTGAAAACCCCCCGATTTCCCGAGTCCCTTTCACTGATTACCGAACACTAACTAACTCTAGATGAATCGCGCGGGTGGTTAGGCGTATAAACAACGCAATATATGCCTTTCTCGATTTGTGTCCGCGTCCGGAGGCTAAACGGACGAGGACAGGACCAGCGTAATCCACGCCACAATGAACGAATGCGCGTTCGACTTTGTTTACTCGCGGAAAGGGAAGATTCCCCATTAGTTCGGTAGCGGTACTTGCGCGTTCACGAGCATAAACCACGCAACGGTACAGTACAGAACGGATAAGTTGACGAGCGCGAAGGAGCCAAAACTGTTGGCGTAGAACAGTAAGCGTGAGCTGGGATCCGCTATGAAGCGTGCGGAGATGTGTAAAATGGATAAGGAGCTTGATAAGCGGATAAGAACCAAGAACTATTGGATTTTTGGAATCTTCAGGTAATTTTGATTGCTTTAATCGTCCCCCAACACGAATTAATCCGTCCGCGTCAATATACAGGGTGTCCCGTAACTAGTGTTATTCCCTGAAAGGGGTGGTAGAGGACGTCATTCTGAACAAGATTTTCCTTTGCAAAAATGGGGTTTGAAGCTTCGTTTTTGAATTATTAAGTAAAAACACGGACCAATCAGAGCGCGAGGATTTCGCGCGCTGAGAAGCGAGAGCGACAGCTTCGAAAATGACAGTCGATCGTGATCGTGAACAAGCGTATCGATACTACGTCGTTATAACGTCGGTATATCGTCGGTATAACAGGAAGCTATTCGGTAAAAGTTAAATCGAATAATGAATTAAGAATTTAAGAATAATATTAAATTCTTTGTAATTCATGAATGAGAGATAAACCAATTAGTTGTTGTTTACCCAGACCAAGTATATTGTATTTATTTTACGCCTGCGAAAAGGAAAAAGAATAAATTCAAGAAAATTAATTTTTCGACTCTTCGAATGAAGCAAACGAATAAATTCACGTTTCAAAACGAATGAGTACCTTGTTTATGAAATGGGATAAAACTGGAATGGAATATCTAATGCAGTACCTCATTGAAATGAAATACATCAATTGCTGCGTACATTTAATTTTAAAAATACAAAAACATCTTAAATAAAACTTAGCCATTGATTCATGAAGACTAGCTTTGATAAAAAATATTTGTGTCACCGAGTAGATTCACCGATCAGAGTATCAACAGCTCCCTGTCCTGGCAGGGTCAATGAACTCTCAATTTATTTCACTGTCTCTTTCTAATAATTGCACAACATAAGCACGACCGGTAAACGGACCGAATGAAAACGCGTAAACGATTATTCATAGATATGTATGTTTGACGATACGCTATATTCCCATTATAAAGTATCCGACTTGAGAAATCGAAGTTATATTACATATTTTATTAGAAGACATTGTTACATTGGCCACGGATCGCGGTTTCGTTCTCGATCGCGAGGCATATGTCGCGAACGGTTGCCATGCAACGATGATCTGTTGAACGACTGCGGCGTCGATCGACAGTCGTCGTTTATTGTCGAAAAAAATGTGTCGAAATAAAATGCATCATTGTTTTTAACCGAAAATTCTGTTTTCTTGCTTTCAAAATAATATAGTGTAAATTATTTATGAATATTCGTTCACGTGTTTTCATTCGTCCTATTTACGGGTTGGACTAGCACTGAAAATTAATGAAAATTAGTAAAAAGTGACAGAGAAAAGTGATAATAAAAACTAATAATGAAACATAACAATGAAGTTACTTGAGCGTTTTTTGAGAGTTTCTGTATGGTGATTTATTTATGCTATCAGCAAGAATCGGTGGATCGACCCGGCGATAGAGATACATTTTCATCGTAATTATTTACGGTTTAATGGGTGAGTTACATTTAAATTTGTTAATTATTCAAATTCAAATTTTTATTTGTTGAATGGAAAGGTTATTTCATTTTTTAAAAATAAGAATTTGTTGTTTTTCATCATCATAATATCTAAGGAGAATAATTTTCCATATTTTATTTATTATTTCTTTGCGCTAACAAATAAATGTATCGAATAAATTCGACATATTTTGATTACGTGAGTAAGGACTACTTTCTTCATTTCTTATGCATTAATAAATGATAATTCAATAATAATTCAGATTTTTTCATTCGTTTTTCAATGTAACTTTCATCTAACAGCTTTCTATCATACCGACGCTATACCGACGTGGTATCGATACGCTTGTTCACGATCACGATCGACTGTCATTTTCGAAGCTGTCGCTCTCGCGTCTGAGCGCGTGAAATCCTCGCGCTCAGATTGGTCCGTGTTTTTGCTTAATAATTCAAAAACGAAGCTTCAAACCCCATTTTTGCAAAGGAAAATCTTGTTCAGAATGACGTCCTCTACTACCCCTTTCAGGGAGTAACACTAGTTACGGGACACCCTGTATACATTTAGCGATATAAGCGCGCTGTTTCGAGGAAGCGACTGGGTGTTTTGTAAACATTGCAATTCATTCAAGAATAGGCTACGCTGAATGTATTTCAACCAGAATAGACGGGCTTGTTGTGTTTCACTCGGATTTAACACACCACTATCACCTTTATCATGAATGGAATCACGTGAGATAATCGTCAGCTTTGGGAGAGAGGACAGTCGCCTTAATCTGTTGATAAATCTAGATATGTATGCGGTGACTCGTATTAATTTTGTCCAATTGGAATATCGGTCGGCAAGATCCCAGGTTGGTACGGGGGTTGCCATATTTACAGGGAGAGAACGCTCTTCCAGCGAAGTGGACGCGATCACGGAGGTATCATGCGGCCAGTCAGCTGAGGAAAGTTTAAGCCACAACGGACCAGTCCACAAAATAGACTGGGTACCTAATTGATCGCAATTTAATCCTCGAGATGCGCAATCCGCTGGGTTGTCATCGGTAGGCACGTGGTGCCATTTTTAACCGACTTCGAAAAAGGAGGAGGTTACTCAATTCGATCAGTGTATATATATATATTTTTTATTTTTTTTTTTTATTATTATTATTATTATTATTATTATTATTTTCCATGTTTTTAGTGCGCTTTTAACATCTTATCACGGACATGATTCTGAACAATTTTTTTCATATAAAAATTTCGCGGAAAGCTTTAGTTTTCGAGATATTAGCGAAAAATTGCTGAAAAGTTTTGAAATCAACTTTGGACGATTTTAATGTTCTTTTAATATGTTATCAGGGGCACGATTATGAACAACTTTTTCCTTATCCGCAATTAAGGGGAAGCTTTAGTTTTCGAGTTATTAGCGAAAAATATTGTTACTAATATATTGAATACTACGTATGCCTCCGTGTCTCTGGTGGTGTATGAGTCAACATGCAGTCGCCGATTTTCTACTGTTTCTACAAACACGTCTTGCCGGCCGATAAAAAGCGTGAAATAAAATAATTTTTAGAAAAAAAATACACCGACTTCGAAATGCACTAAAAAGTATAAAATAATTTCTATTTCCTAATGAAGTAATTTCTATTTCATTCAATCATACAATTACGTAACAGATATGAATGAAACCTATTTACTCGTTAGGTATTATATTAAATACATTTCAATCTTTTCGGAGGCGGCGCAAAATTAAAAGATTATTTTGAATATGTTATTTAATTTTGCGCCGCCTCCGAAAAGATTGAAATGTATTTAATATAATACCTAACGAGTAAATAGGTTTCATTCATATCTGTTACGTAATTGTATGATTGAATGAAATAGAAATTACTTCATTAGGAAATAGAAATTATTTTATACTTTTTAGTGCATTTCGAAGTCGGTGTATTTTTTTTCTAAAAATTATTTTTTACAGTAAAAATAAACACTCTAATGAACTCTTAAGTACTTTATGATCAAGAATAATAGAACTTTATTTAATTATAACTCAAGATTATTATTATAAACGTCGTTGACGCGCACCACAGCCAAACGCCTCTTCATCGTGACCGTACGACATATTTGCATATCCGAAATTCATTTGTTCTTTGCAAACGCGTCCGATCTTGCAGCGCTGCACACACACACACACACACGCACACGCACACGCACACGCACACGCACACACACACACACATATTCCCGCGTAGCAGACAAAATTACATATACATCAATTATTACATAAACAATTAAACAAACAATATTAAGTGTGGTATGCGTGGACAAGAAGGATGGGATAAAATATCCATAGAAGAAACTAAAAAGTTAGTAAATTCGATGTATAACTGTTTGCGAAATGTGACAAGAAATAAAAATGGTAATTCCATTTATGGTTTTCCACCTACATCGGCAGTAGAAAGAATTAATCAACAATAGGTATGCAGATTATAGTATAGGGATGTATATATTTATGATCTTATTGGAATTCAAAGTTAACTTGTTAACTAGAGAGATAATTATCATGAGAATATTATTATGCAATGAATGCACTAGATGAAAAAAATGCTTTCAGTTGGATAGTATGAATTATTTATTATTGTTTACTAAAACATAAATGTGACCACATGGTAGTACTATCGTGGACACGCCAGCCTTACAGCAGCAAACCTTTTCTACAGACTTTTCTCCTAATTAATAACATACAAAAAGAATAAATCGAAATTAAACGACTGCAAAATATACTTATTATAATGTACATTTGTGAAATTTAATTTTAAATTGATAGACAACAAAACAAAATGATATTTTGTGGTATGTAGTATAGTAAAAATAAGTTAAAAAATATACCTTCCATTAAATTCTGTTCATTAATTTGATTACCACTTGCACAAACATCGGTATCTAAAAAACAATTTTAATTAATAAATTAGTATCAAAAAATGTAAACATTGTCTGAAAATGTTTTATCGTATTATCCTCTTATCGTATTATACCTTCTATCGTATTATCTTCACTTATACGTAATTTTTGTAAATCCTTTGTGCAAATACTGGTAGTTTTGTCAATGGAAGTTGGAGCATCACCTAAAACGCATAAGTACACATTAAATAAGGCCCTAATAAAATTTAGTAACTTTGTAATACATAATCAAAATATTAATAAGGTAGACCGATGATCAGAACTTTACCTTCCATTGTTTTTTTTTTGTCACCATTTTGTAAGTGTGGAGGAGACTGACTTTCAACAGAACCATGTATTATAAACAGGTCAGTTCCTAAAAAATATGATATGCATAAATTATTAATTGTTGACTATAGCAACACTACAAACAACTTAATATAATTCCAAATTTTTCTAGTATTTTACTCTCAATTCGCTTGAAGCAAGAAGAAAGGAAAAATTAATATGTACGACATAACGTACCTTCTACAGAATTATATGTACATATTCCTTCACTTTCTGTACATGTATTAATACTATCCAACGATATTGTTAGAACATCATCTATAAAAGATAGTATATGGTAAGTGTTGCGTTGAACAGTAAATATGATTAATGACAAGAATAATTACAAACACGAACCATCGTTATCGATATCATTGACTGATGTGCTCTCTATTTGAACAGGGTCTTCATTATGTTGGATGTAACAAGGCAATCTATTCTCTGAAAATGATTAATAAATCACTGAAATTCGTTAAAATTAAACGAAAATTTAAGAACAGTGTTCATGTTAGTTTTGGGACAGAATTATTTCCCAATATTACCTATACTAAACGTTTCATCAATCGCATTATTTTCATCGCAGTCTAAAAGCAAATTAAAAAAATATTACTCGAAGTGAAAATTGTATGCTGCATCATTGAAATATGGAAACATACCTCTTGGTAAGAAATTGTCCATATATCGCTGTTGGTCATAGTCTCTATCGAACATGTTTAAAAATTGTTCCAGTGATAAAATCCCAGAGACTAAATTTTCTTGTGCTAATCTAATTTTAGCATTCTTCTCTCTATTCACTCGAGTACGAATTCAAGTAATTTTTAAATTTTTTATCAAACGTTCGTAATTAATAGTTTCATCTTTAATTAGTTTTGATAAATTATCTGTAAAACAATTTTAGAAAAATGTTAATACACAACAAAATAAAAACAATTACACAAATGACAAAAGCGTAAAAACCAGCCTAAGAAAATCCATAAATTTGGTCGCGTTGTTTGGAATCGTTGTGATAGAGTATTATGGAAGGATTCAACAATATTGTTAGTCCTCACTGCAGAGCCATATACGCTGACCTTTGAAGCAATTGGTAATCACACACTGCGTAGATACACCATAAATTGAAGCACATTTGGAAAGGTGGCAGCAAACCGATCAGCGACTAACTGTATTTGATTCAATGCTTGTGGAAACATATCGGGTGGAGCTGGGGGCATAGTCATCGCCATTGAGAGAACCTTTTTTTCTGTATATTGTAATCCTAACTTTCTCCACTTTCTTAATAGAGTCTAAACAGTAAGAAAAGGACCATTTAACTCTTCGCTGAGCACTTTAATGAGGTAAGTTATGGAAAAAAACACTTGAGCAACGTTAATTATTATACTGTACCTGATTAAAATGGAACCAGCAGTCATGTATGGTGACTGCAGGGAATTGTACTCGTATTCCCTCCATAGCAGCTTTTTCGTAATCACACATTACAGTTTTTAAATTGTCTTGTAATCGTGGAGCAAGAGATACTATTTTTCTCCATATGGCTTTATACATTGACAAGGTTCGGCACTCGCACAAAGCAAAAACTGTAGCGATCCCCTGTAAATTGATATTAGTTTTTAGTGTGATAGTATGAGATAACTTTAACAAAAACTATTAATAGTGGTATACCGTATCATTGTAGCGTATATGTACAGTATACAACTGTTGAAAAACGGGAATTTGTGGCACAACCTGTCAAGAGATCAGAAATGATAAAAATTAAACAATTTTCTCTACCTGAAAAATATTAACATTATAAGTTGTTTGCCTTAAATACTTAAGGAAAAGGTACCATCCATGTGAATTTCTTTGGCACTTTCTAATGCACTTAATAGTACGGTGTTTGAGAAAATCAGAGCATACTTATTTTCATTTGATATTGTACATCCCTGATAAATGTCTTTTAACACATCGTAATTTTCAAGCATTTCATGCGCACTTTGTACAGTTTTAGGACGTGGTGGTCTTGATTTCGCCTTTTCTCTCGACATGATAGATTTCATACTATTGTATGAAATATACGCTGCTGCGTCAGGGTTTGTTCGACAAATATTATCAAAAATGTCCTTATTATTTATACAAGGATTTTCTTTGCATTCCTTTAACATCATCGACTTTAATTTTAACACTTCTACACATTGTGGATTATTAGGGTGAGTGTGTGGTTTTTGGATAAAAAATTGTTCATTTCTATGTAAAAAGTAGGAGAAAATTGTATATGTAATAATTATTGCTAAATTGCAATAAACAAAAAATTCCAAAAACACGTATCCCCTATTTTGATCTATATTTTTAGTATACAAAGCTGCAAAAAAATCGAACTGCATTTAGGGTGAAAAATTGAAAAAAAAGTGCAATTTTTTAATATATTATTTAAATAAATAATTTCTCCCGAAATTCTTGTCACTAACTAAATTCCTGACTAAAAACTACACAATTTAAAAAAAAATTCACCTTCCTACACCCTCTAGTTTCCGAGATATTAAAGAAAATGTGTTTTCAACCCCCAACTTTGAGGGCTATTTTCACCCCCTCAACATGGATGTCGGCAGATATAAAAAAATACGTGTCAAATGATTTTTAGAAAGCTACAACATATGTCAGTTTCATTAAAATCCGCGTGTAACACCTTGGTGATGCCCCTTGTGAGTGTAAGAAGCACTGTTGCGCACTGTCCATTTACTTGATCCCTTAAAACCTAATGGTAGTACTGTGGGCCCTTAAAAAATATGACCCCTTGACCCCCCAACCCTTTAACTCCCTTTCAGGAGTCAAAATAAAAAATCGCGCAAAAGGTAAAAAATGATTCTCTTTTTCTTTCATCGTATAAACAGGAAGCACCGTCACATCACATAGCCACCGTCTATGTGGCCCTAAAAAGGTTTTTGTAGTTTTTTCTATTCCTCCGTTAGAATTTCAACGTTTATACTCTCCTGATACTCTCTATTAGCGGCATCTCTGGTCGTATTTAAAAGACTGCCATCCGGATATTTAACATACCTTTGATGCCGAGCAACACCGTTACTCCTACTCTAATGGAATTGTTGACAAAACACAGAAGACGCACCGCTCTCCCCGCAACGCTATCACCAACTGCCGAATTCTATTGTTATATTTGCTATCCTACAGTACTTTATTTAAGTGGCCTTTTCACTTGTCCTATTAGTTTTGAAGAAAGTAATGGCTCCGAGAAGTAGATGTTTTGTTTGTAATTTTTTGGGAAATGTAAGGCAAATGTCTCGAATAGGCGATGATGAAGCTAGACAACAGATTGCAATATCGCGCCGTGACTCTATGAACTTACCGAATATAGACATTCAAAATGATACTCGCATTTGTTTTAATTGCAACCAGTCTCTTACAAATGAACTTGAAACAATTAGAAATAACCCAACCTGTTTACGATTGAATATTGTAAAACAGAAGCATAATCGTGCCTGCATTTTTTGTAAAGTAGTGGATAATACAGTTCGTATATCTATGGAAAATCCAGGCCCTGAGTTACAAGTTTTTCTCGAATAACTTCGCGAAGAAGCAAACCATCAGAGGAGATTAGAAGATCTCGATAATCTTGACAATGAAGAATTCTCGTGCTTATTTTCTTTGAATAAAGAACAGTTTCAAGATCTCCTCAAGTTTTGTGATCCTGTTCCAGATCCGTATGTTAGAAATATTTCGAAGAAAGATTTAATGACATTCTTATGCAAGTTAAGCCAAGGGTTATCCGATGAATTTTTAAGGGTAATTTTCAATTATCCAAGCAGACAAGCTACTAGTATGGCGATAAGTAGTGTCAGAAAATCATTAGAAGGAAGATTTGTTCTTGGAAACTGTTTTTTGCGAAATACGCGGTACACTGCGACTAACCGATTTACTGAATCGAAGTCGACAAGGGTCGTAAATCCTTGCCTGATTATTACACCAGTGCGGTCGCGTACACCCTTACGTCGTTTTACTGAGGTAAGGACAATATTGGGCGTTGAATAGGTAATAAAGATTTTAAATTGATTTTAAAGTAACACCAAATAAACTATTTAATTTTGATGAAAAAACTTAACCAATTTCAAGATTCTTATTACAAGTGTGAAATGTTTGTGTGTACGAGGGAGTATAATGTTTCCCTATAGTTACAATGTTCCTTTTTGTGAACAGAATATCAAACTGTTACTATGCAAAGTTAAAACGTTTCTTTAAGAGAACTGTACGTGTGAGATTTTTTAAGAGAGATCTTTATCGTTCGATACTTTTTCCGAGAGTGCTCGTGCAAGGTTTGATTTTAAGGAGGAAAACTAAGAAAAGCTAGAAGATGTGGAAACTGTTCTGATTGGTTGTACTGATTGCCAATAGTGTTACTTAAAAAAGGACGTCACCCTACCCCGTGCGCCCTTAGCGCGATCCGTGCGGAGTACGGTGGGCCTTGTGGAGGTGGAAAGAGAAAGTGAACGTAAGACAGAATTTCCATTGGGTTGTCAACAAGGGAACCTGGTTTATGTCTCCTAGGCCCTGTCCTCGGACCCTCAGGAAATTCACGTTTATGGCATTGGCAATTAGCTGTTGAGACCGTCGAAAGAACTTGGACATAGGAATCGTAAATTTAAAAAGTACAAAAAGACTCTCAAAAACAGCTCTGGTACTTGCATGCCATGAACGCGCTAGCAACGTGCAGGCCAAATGTTAATCCCATGTGCAAATTGCTAGCTGCCTTCGTGAAAAACAAAGTCATAAATTTAAAGTTTTCTGAAGCTATTGTAAGGAACGCGACTTTCAAAATTATACTGTGGAACAGAAACATTGGCGTTAAGGCTATTAGTAGAGAGGAGTTTATAAATCGCCATATAACACCCTTTGCAAATGAACTGTTTAATAACGAACCTGACATTCCGAAAGGCATTGTTATATGTGATGCGACCTATGCTTACATTCACAAGAGTAGCAACTTTCGTGTCTTGAGACAATCTTACTCCCTTCACAAAGGAAGACATTTATTAAAACCGACCATCATTTTGGCATCAGATGGATATATTTTATCCATTTTGGGTCCGTATTTCTCAGATTCATATAATAATGGTGCCTCAATACTCGATAATGAATTCGAAAGAGATGCTCAAGGTCTAGGTAACTGGTTCCAGACTGGCGATATTTTTCTCATCGATAGAAGATATAGAGATTGTACACCTATTTTAACGCGCTTAGGAATTGCTTATAAAACGCCTGCTCTTCTAGAAAGAGGTCAACGACAGTTACCTACTCTAGAAGCAAATGATACTCAGATTATTACAAAAGTGAGATGGATTGTTGAATCCAGAAACGGACATTTTAAAACAATCTTTAAAATCTTGGCTCAAACGTTTAACGTGCAGAATGCTAAACATATTGGAGATTATTATGCAATATGTGGTGCTATCATTAATAAGTATTATCCTCCTATCAATATGCAAAGTGCAACGATTGAATTAGCCAGAAATATGCTTCGACGAAGGAACGACGTCAATGCTGTTCAGGCACGAGTGGAGGTAGACAATCTGCTATACCGAAACGCTCACTGGTAGAGACTACATGATTAAGTGCGCAGATTTCCTCAACTGGATATCGATTACTTGCGCGATTTGACTATTGGTGTATATCAGGTCAATCTCGCACCTCCTTATATTCAAGATAAGCTGCAAAGGGATGATGACGAATTACAGATTGATACTGCATTGGTAGATAACAACCTTATAAGACTCAGAATTTATTCACGATTTCGGAATCGTAGGAAACATCAAGTCTTTACTTCTTACATTCCGGAAAATGAACTGGAGCTAGAAGACGACATAATAAGTGGTTACTACTGCACCTGTCAATCCGGTGCCAGAACATTAAGTACATGCGCACATGTTGCAAGTGTTTTATGGTATTTAGGATTTGCTCGTCACCAAAGGCATGTTAAATATCCGGATGGCAGTCTTTTAAATACGGCCAGAGATGCCGCTAATAGAGAGTATCAAGAGAGTATAAATGTTGAAATTCTAATGGACGAATAGTTAAAACTACAATGGGCCTTTTTAGGGCCACATAGTGTGCAAAATCCGATCGAGCAACCTCCTCGTGGTGCACACTGGGTAATGCTAATGCCGACGGTGCTTCATGTTTATACGATGAAAGAATAAAACAATTTTAAGAAAAAAAATACACCGACTTCGAAATGCACTAAAAAGTATAAAATAATTTCTATTTCCTAATGAAGTAATTTCTATTTCATTCAATCATACAATTACCTAACAGATATGAATGAAATCTACTTACTCGTTAGATAGTATATTAAATACATTTCAATCTTTTCGGAAGCGGCGCAAAATTAAAAATACCTCAGTAAACGTTGCTGCCAATAACCAGTTGATTGTGGTATGACGTATTGGAAATTAATAAATCCTGAGAAAGAATACGAACCATTATAGATATATCTGGTAATATACGTAAATGTAACGACTGCATCTTCATTACAATAATAGCAGATCCTGCGCAACAAATTTTCTAACAAATCAAATTGATGCATTTTTAGAACGATACGGAGACTGTACCAAGCAATGGGAATAATACACCAACCTCAACGTGAACTCATCTTGCTGCATAAGTCGCCTGTCAAAGCGGTAAAGATTAGTTAGTGTTTTGGTACAGTGCATTGTAATTGCCCTTTCTTGTCTTTCCCGTGCATAGCACGGGGCGTTCCACTAATATTAATAACGATAGTTTTTCGCTAATGTCACGAAAACTAAAGTTTACCGTCAATTATGCATAAGGAAAAACTCGTTCACAAGCACGCGCTTAACAACATATTCGAAGGACAGAGTTGGGACGCGTCCAATCGGCACCTCTTCGAATTGGCACGCATCGAATCGGGACCGTCCAATCGGGACGCGTCCAATCGATCGGCGCACAGTGGCGAAAAACGGCGAAAACGTGGACAAAAGTCAAAAAATGAAAATCGCAATTCTTGAAATCCGTTTAATGGAATTAGTTTATAAGGAATCTGTGCATACTGTTTTCACAGTTTTAATGATTTTATTACTACCATTTCGAAGATATGAGCTTCCAAAGTTGAACATTTTTTAAAGTCAATTTTTCCGGGTAAAGTTTAACATAATGCTGTTCATTATTTTTTAAATATTATGTTCATCCATTATTATCGGCTGTTTATATGATACTTTAACATTATAATTATGTAGGTTGCACAACAAAATGTTTATTATTAACACTGATATGGAAAAACATATAAACCATAGTCATATTTAATGTTTGTGTAAGGTAAAAGTTGTGATCTTCACCTCGGTTCACCTACCAAATAGGCTTAAATGAAAGCTGGAAGCTTCCCGAACAAGAATCTATAACAATATCTTGCGGTAATTTGCGGTCTTATGAGTTATTCCCATTTTTGTCCATATGCGCACCCTATTAACGCGCGCGACAACAGCAGTCCCGGACGTTTCACAGTTAACAAAGTTTAACATAATACTACTTAATTATTATTTAATTATTATATTCATCCAGTTTTATTGGCATTTTTTATGGTACTTTAGTATAATAATTATGTAGGTTGCATATCAAAAGGTTTATCTTTAACACTGATACAAACTGAAAAAGGAGATATAAACCATAAACGTACTTAATGTTTATGTAAGGGAAAAGTTGTGAATTCCACCTCGGTTCACCTACCAAATAGGCTTAAATGAAAGCTGGAAACTTCCGGAACAAGAATCTGTAAAGATATCTTGCGGTAATTTGCGGTTTTCTGAGTTATTCACATTTATGTTCACGCGCGCGCCCTATTATCATATGTGACAACAGCGGTTTCGAACGTTTTTCAAATATGTCGTCGCTGACCGTTGCAAAAAGTCTTGTTTTGTAGGTGAGATTTCAATATCCACACCCATATATATATATTACATATTAGATATTTAAACATTATTAAATAATTTAAAAAATAAAAATTTATTTGCAATTTCTGATAATAAAAAATGAATTTGCTAATGAAAAAAATATTATTATGATAGTTCAAACATTCAAGTTTAAAATGCAAAAAGATTTAATTAATTTCGATAAATAGTTTACGAGATAAAAATTCATACGTACTAGTTAACTAACCGTATTAGTTAACTAACAAATCAAAATTCGATTTTTAACACAAAAAACTAATTTGTAACACTAATGTAATCATTTTATCGAAAAACATTTAAATAATTTATCTCAGAATCGAAGATATTAGTTTTGTCCACGTTTTCGCCGTTTTTCGCCACTGTGCGGCGTCCAAGTGGGACACCCCCCTTAATGATTGCAAGTACTTCTAACTCGTAACTCGTATATCGCGACTCCGCCTGTGTAGTTTTCCCGCTCGCGTAATACACCGGGTGCATCTTATCATCCTCCACGCTTCTTTGAAGGAATATCGCGCCGTAACCGAATATTGACGCATCGGTGTGTAACTGTGTCTCAGCGCTCTGTCTATATAGGCACGATATGGGTTTCTCGCTTAATATTTCTTTTAATCGAACGAAAGCTGCTCTTTCTTCTTCACCGAATTTGAAACGTACTCCCGTTTTTAGCAGATTGCTTAACGGACGCGCTATGCTAGCATATTGTGGTACGAACTTCCGGAAGTATCCGCTTAACCCTAAAAAGCTCTGCACCTGCCTTATAGAATTCGGTTCGGGAAATGTCCTAACGGCTTCTACTTTGCGCTCCGACCGGCGCACACGCCCATTCTTGACTATATGCCCTAAATATTCTACTTCCTCTTTCAAGAAGCAACATTTTTTCCAATTTATAACTAATCCAGCCTCGCTGGCTGTCGCTAATACCGCTCTTAATTTACTTATTCCCGACTCGCGATCTTCGGAAGGTATTATAAGATCATCTATGTACGTTAACACAACTTTGTTGCGTATAAGGTCTTTGAAAACGGCGCTTATGTATCTCTGAAATACCGACAGTGAATTACATAACCCAAATGGGACTCGTAGGAGGAATTCGTAGTGTCCATCGGGCGCGATGAAAGCGGTGAATTTCCGGCTCTGTTCTTCTAATGCTACGTGGAAGAACTCGTTTTTTAAATATAACGTGCTATAAAACTTCGCGCTTTGAAGCAAATCTAGCTGATCTTCAATGAGCGGTAGCGGATATCGGTCGGGGACTATCTTCTCGTTTAAGCGTCTGTAGTCAACACACAAACGCATTGTACCGTCCTTCTTCTTAACTATTACCACGGGACTCGCGTATTCAGACAGGGACGGTTGAATAATATTCTCACGCAGCCACTCCTGTATCTGCTCGTTTACTTTCTATCGTTTCGCCGGTGCTAGTCGCCTTGCTCGCTGGTAAACCGGCTCCTCATCTTTCAGGACGATTGACATTTTTATCCCTACTTCTCGCGTTCTATTCGGTACATATTCGCAGACTAATTTTTCTATTACTTCCCTCCCTTCAGCACGCGGTATGTGCGTGACGTCAACGCTTTTATGTGCCGCCTCATCGTACACGTTTATTTGGAAAACTTCCGGAATGTCGTTATTTTCTACATTTCGCTCAGATAACAGACTGATATGTACACTTCCTGCTCGTATTCTAACATCTACCGTATCCAAAAAGTCCGCTCCTATTAGAAATTTATACTCTAAAATTTCGTTGGGGACTACCCGAATGACGATGGGATCCCGTCCACCCGCAGCCTCGCTTCGAATTCGCCTAGCGTTAGATTTTCGCTTGAACCGATACCGCGAATCCGGACTTCGTTGTGACTAAGCGGGGGAGAACCTATTCTGACGTACAGTTCTTCGCGTAAGAGACTGAGATCACTCCCGGTATCGATAAGCGCACTTATTTCATGGCCATTGATCTTTAACTGTTTGCGAAATTTTGGTAGGCTCATTTTACTCGCCGCAAAGCTAGTCTTGGGTGGTTCACTGCCCTTCCTTGGACACCTTTATGCCAGATGAATTCTCATGCCGCATTGAAAACATACCGGGCCCTCCGCACCGGTGGGACAATTAGCCCCGAAATGGCCTCGCCTGCCGCAGTTTGTAGCAACTCCGCTCTCTTGGCTGCTCTGCATACGCTCGCTCTCTTCTTCCGTCATTCTGTCAGCTGCTCCTCACTTCCTGGCTGTCCATCCTCCTGCTGGTTCCTTGTTGCCCACCTCGTAGCGTTATCTTCTCTAGCGCTTTCGTCAGCGCCGCTGTTGAGGAATACCCTCCCATCCGGGCTTGGTCCCTTAGGCGCACATCAGGGATTCCCTCGATCAGGTAGTCGAGCACCTCCTCCTCCTCGTTCACTGGTACGCGAATGGCCAAGATCATTTTGTCATGTGCGTATTCCTGGAATGTCTCAGACCTCTTCCATGTCCTCTCCTCAAACTGACGCCTTCGAATCAATTTGCTGAGAGGGAAATGGAAAACACCCCTTAATGCGGTTAAAAGTGTGTCGACGTTCATACCTACGTGCTGGGGTTTCGAATGAAACCAATCCAGTGCTCTTCCTTTCAGCCGCATTACGATCAGTAGATTCGTTGAACCTTCATCTAATCCGTAGGTAGTTCTAAGCAGAGTCAGTTGCCATTCCCAATTCTCATATTCACTTGTCTGGCCGCTAAACCAGTTAAGTAAATCAGCTACTGCTGTGACATTGACCCTCGATTGCTGCGCCATTGCATTTTCGGAGACAATATGCTGCGTATTGCTGGGTGTGGACAGGCGTTGCAACTCACGCATCATCTGGAGCTCTCGCCTTGCGATGTCTATTTCGCACTGTACGAGCTCCAGCTCCTTGCGATACAGGTCCGCTTGTTGTTGCTGGGTGGGAGTTTCCATGCCTCCGTGCATGGCAACACCACCTGAAGCTCCTGACTCTGACCCTGCTCCACCGAGTGGTTCCTCCGTCTCTTCTAACTCCGTTTTCCACGAACCGGGATGGATCCTGCTTGTTTAACCTCTTTATGAGCTCGCTCTTCGTCCCCGTGGATGATATACCTCGTTTTTGCAGTATCTCCTTTAATTGGACGACAGTGGGGCTGTCTGCACTTCTCTCTTGCTCCATCGCGTACATGTTTTTGAAAACACTTAAGACTTATGTTTTAATCAGATTTCGATCAGCACGATGATCCCGGAGGGGCCCCCAGATGTGGGATCGGAATATGAGAAAATGACCGAAATCACTTATTAAAACAATAAAACAGTTTATTTCTACTCTTGCTCTGCTCTTTACACTCTTTTTATCTCTCTCTCTCTATACAGGGTGTTACCTGTAACGCTACTCACGATTTTTCTCCCACTTGCAGCCACCTTACGAAAAAAAGTTTAGAATAAAATTTGCAGGATATGAAGTGCACAATAGATATTAGTAAAGCAAATTTTGAAAACAGTTTCTTCTCTTAGCAAAGTCAAGGTCACCTTGGGTTTCTTAAATAGGAACATACATTTTTTTTATTCATAGCTTTGGAGGACATCGAGACGAATTCAAAACATATATTACATGGTATTTTTATTAACATATTACTCGATTTACAGATGTAATTCCTTTAATTGCACGTATTGTACATCATTATGAAGATAGTACACTTCGCACAAGTACAATTTATGCGTTAAGATCCTCCGTGCGTCGAATACTGCCACTAGTACGCGCCCATAACGAGGATCAAATGCGATATATGACTCGAACGACATATTTTTATAGAAGCACCTTTGGACCTTCAAATTCTTTTTTTAAATAAGTTAGTGTAAAAAATGTAATATAATACAATTTCCAGAATATTACGTATAGAAATCAGTTGTGCACCGAACGGAAGGTATAAAATGTACGTATAACTTCAACGACAATAATATGTTTTCCACAAGCGAAATTAAAAATTCCAATTTATCCGTATTTTGTCTTTTGACCTATAGTTTACATGTGTAAAATTTGATCAAAATAGTACGAAGTTTTATTAAAAAAATTTGCAAAATAATGTTAATTTTTAATATATTTTTTAAACAAATAAATTTTTCAAAAATCCACTTTGGCCATATTATTGGCCTTCTAAAACAGAAAAATTTGCACTTTTAATTTTTTGTCTAGGCCTAATAGTTCCTGAGATATTCGAGAAAATATGTTTTGCAACCCCAACTTTAGGAGGCATTTTCACCCCTTCAGCATGGACGATGGCCGATAAAAAAAATACGTGTCAAATATTTTTTTGCGTTCTATATCATACTCAAAGCGCATCAAAATCGGCGATTGGCGATTGGGTAATGTCTCTTGTTAGAAACGGTACCCGAGTCGGGCGCACAAAACACTATAGTGCCAAACGCGACGAATAAATCGCTTCACTCTATCGCAAAAGAGGCTGTTTTGGACAAATTCGACGGTAAAAATTCTAACGCCGATACATGGCTAAAAACCTTTGTATTAGAATGTACGCGGTTGAACGTTGATCAACAAAGATATGCCGAAATGCTGAGATTATTTTTAGACGGTATGGCGTTAGAATGGTATGCAACATTTGTTATGACTCATAAATTAACAGATGCATGGGATCTGTGGAATAACTCATTTTTAGACACCTTCAATGAAAGGTCATGGGCAGACATAGCCTACGCATATATATTTAAATATTTACAAGGCGATATATTAGAATTCGCTTTAAAAAAAAAGACGCCTCTTACTAGTGGCAGATCCAACATCGACTGTCACTACCCAGATCAATCTAATTGTAACCGCCCTACCGAATTTTATTAGAACGCGTCTACATAAAAATGATATAAACTCCATCGATAATCTAATGTCCGCGCTAAGGCAATTAGGCCTAATTGTAAACAAAAACAAAAAAAACGGAAGATAAAAGTAACGAATCCAAACCTTCATATAAGCCCCGCAGGCACTGTGAAAAGGCAGGCTTTTCAAATAGATTCCACCCCGAGAATGTTTGTCACACGAAATTAAATAATGAAAAAAAATCAAACAATGATAGAATTAAAGTCGTTAATAACACGGAACTAGAGGCTACTGTTGCGCAAACAGAAGAAGCAAAAAACTAGTGGTACACCCGCTTATTAAATTGAAAATCTTAGCGAACGGTTTACCGGCTACAGCTTTATATGATTCAGACGCCAACGTATCGCTAATAAATTACAACTTTTACAAGATATTAAACATAGAGGAAAACGTAAGTGGGGGCAATATTATAAAAACGTTAACAGGCATCTCCCAGGCACATGGAATGACCCGTATAAATTTGAAAATTCTAGACATAAGCGACACACATGATCTCTTTATCGTTAAAAACGAATCTTTTAACGATGACATATTGCTAGGTTTAGACAGTATAAATAAATTTAAATTGTGCCAAGATGAAAACTTAAAAGTAAGTCAAAACTTAGAAATACATAAAGCCAACACATATAATATGAAATAAATAACATAAAAACTAGTCAAAAAAATAAAAACATACATACGCAATAACACACAAAGTAACGATATTGAAAATAATAAAAACTTATACGACTTACAAAGAATATTAAATAAATATAATCACATATTTGCCACGGGCAAACACGACGTAGGTACGGTAAGAAATTTCGAAGCAACCATTAAACTGACGGAAAATAAATTCATCGCGAGAAAACCCTACCGCTGTACAATTAACGATATGTCCGAAATAGAAACGCAAATCGAGGCATTACTTAAAGCAAAATTAATTGAAGAGTCGAGTAGTCCGAATGCGGCACCAGCCAACCTCGCTTTCAAAAAAGATGAAGGCCGAAGGTCTCGATTGTGCATTAACTATCGAGAAATGAATAAAATAGTAGTCCTGGAGAGTCAAGCGTTCCCGCGGATTAACGATTTAGTACGAGGGTTGCCTTTTAAGTTTTTACAATCGAACAATAGGTGGCGTTAATGAGTTATGGCACCACTGTATTTGTGAACATTGACGTTTGTTATTGCGAAGCCAGTGGCAATTTAGAAATTGACTGAGTAAGTTGTTGATAGTGAACGTTTAAAAGAAGCAAGTTTGTGCAAAAATGGAAATCACCCGTGAAGGCTTACGTTGGATGATTTTTTATGATTTTAAAAAAGGCCTTACTCAACAATAATGCATAGAATCGCTTCGTGCAACTTTTGGTAATGAAGCACCATCAGAGAAGACTGTTTACAGTTGGTTTGCAGAATTTCGTCATGGTCATGCATCCGTCAGTGATGAATGTCGAGAAGGTCGGCCAAAATCGGTTGTCATTCCGAGAAACATCGATGCTGTGCGCAACATGATTAAAGAAGATCGGCATGTGACTTACAGACAGATAGAGGCGTCTCTTAGGATATCGCAGACTGCAATACAATCGATTTTGCATGAACATTTAGGTGTGAGAAAGATATGTTTCAGATGGATTCCGCATAATTTGACCGAAGCGCAAAAAAAGGGTCGCGTTGATTGGTGTCAGGAAATGCTGAAAAAATTCGACCGAGGACGTTCAAAATCCGTATACAACATTGTTACAGGAGACGAAACTTGGATATATTCGTATGATCCTGATCATGCGATTTTCATCACCTCAAGAAGCTGTTGAAGACTTTCGAAACCATGTTTCTACGATATCAGCTTCAGAGTGGAAAAAATGTTTCCAGAATTAGTTTGAGCGTATGCAAAAATGTATGGACCTTAAGGGCGAATATTTCGAAAAGCAATAAAACACTTTGTTTCGATCTTCTTCGTTTCTGCTTCACTTTTTGTAAAAACTTAAAAGGCAACCCTCGTATTAGGCGCGAGAGACTGTACACATTTTACAAAACTTGACGTGAACTCAGCGTTCTGGTCAATCCCATTACGAGCTAAAGACAAATACAAAACAGCTTTCGTAACGCATCACGGACACTGGCAATGGTGTTGTCTACCATTCGGGTTAAAATCGTCGCCCGCGATTTTTCAAAGAGCTCTGTCAGGTATACTTCGAAATAATAAATTGAATAAATTTGCAAGTAATTATATAGACGATATCCTAATATACTCAAAAACATACAATGAACACATAAACCATATACAACTAACCTTAGCGGCAATAGGAAAAGCGGGTTTCAAACTAAACCGAAAAAAATGCAAATTTGCACAAAAGAAAATCACATATTTGGGTCACGAAATAGGATGTAATTCCGTCAAACTGCTAAACGATAACATCATAGTCATAAAAGAATTCCCAACTCCGTCCTCGAGAACGAATATACGTCAATTTTTAGGCAAAATAAATTTCTGTTTGCAATACATCCCTAACGCAGCAATACTTCTAAAACCATTACATAAATTATTGAAAAAAAATATACAATTTGATTGGTCGGAACAATGTCAACAAACTTTCAAAAAAATAAAAAACTACCTCTGTGCAGAACCGATTCTAGCAATTTTTAATCCTGACAATCAAATATACATATATGTATACAGACGCATGCGAAAAAGCAATAGGAGCAGTGCTCAAACAATATCAGGAAGACAAATCACTAAAACCGGTTTTTTATTTCTCGCGAAAATTAACGGACAATCAGAAAAGGAAAAAAGCAATTTATTTGGAAAGTCTCGCGATAAAGGAGGCTATCCTATATTGGCAATACTATCTAATGGATCAGAAATTCATCATATACACGGATCATAAACCGCTAGAGCACTTTAATATCAAGAATTGTCAAGACCCGGAGTTAAGAGAAATATTAAACTACATTTCACAATATAATTTAGAGATCATTTATAATCCGGGAAAGAACAACTTAGAAGCGGATTGTCTATCGTGAAACCCGGTATTAAAAGAAAATACTAATACCGAAGAGCTCTCGGCAATAAAAACAGTTAATTACGTCACAACATCCGAGATAAAACAAAATAAAAAATTGTTAACCTTAGATGACAAACACGACCTAGAAAACGACATTATATATAAAAAATTAAACAACATAAAGAAAATCTGGGTTACCGAACAATTCGGGACAGAATTAATAAATAGAGCACATGAAAAACACGGGCATATTGGAATCAAACAATTAACCTTAACAATAACGCGAAAATTCTATTTTAAAAACATGCACAAACACATCAAATTAACTTGCCGCTCTTGCGAGACGTGCGTGAAAAATAAATCTCGAATTCCAAACTGTAAAGCTCCCCTATCGCAATTAGGACCGGCAGAACGTTCTTTTCAAATCGTATCTTTAGATACGATAGGCGGTTTCGCGAACAATAAAAGCCCAAAGAAATACCTACACTTGGTAATAGACCATTGTACAAGATTTGCGTTTATAGCCACGTCGAGAACACAAACGACAAAACATTTTATAAGCCTTATCGACAACATACAAAAAAAAACAAAATCGAAATGTTGTTAACAGACCAGTACACAGGCATCAATTCAAAAGAATTTAAACAATATTTAAAATCAGAAAATATAAAACTAGTCTTTACTGCCGTAGACTGTGCGTTTTCGAATGGCCTAAACGAAAGATCAAACCAAACGCTTGTAAATAGATTAAGATGTAAGATATATAATAACAAAAATCGACCTTGGTCCGTATTGGCACGAGAATGCGTAGATGAGTATAACAGAACAATACATAGTTTGACAGGTTTCACGCCAAAATATTTGTTAACAGGAGAAGATAATTTTATGTTACCAAAAGAACTAACAAGGGACATCACCAAGGTGTCACACGCGGATTTTAATGAAATTGATATATGTTGTAGCTTTTTAAAAATCATTTGACACGTATTTTTTTATATCTGCGGACATCCATGTTGAGGGGGTGAAAATAGCCCTCAAAGTTGGGGGTTGAAAACACATTTTCTTCAATATCTCGGAAACTAAAGGGTGTAGGAAGGTGATTTTTTTTTTAAATTGTGTAGTTTTTAGTCAGCAATTTAGTTAGTGACAAAAATTTCGGGAGAAATTATTTATTTAAATAATATATTTAAAAAATGCACTTTTTTTTCAATTTTTCACCCTAAATGCAGTTCGATTTTTTTGCAGCTTTGTATACTAAACATATGGATCAAAATAGGGGATACGTGTTTTTGGAATTTTTTGTTTATTGCAATTTAGCAATAATTATTACATATACAATTTTCTTCTACTTTTTACGGAGAAATAATTTGAGATTTGTTTTCGAAGAGGGTCAGCCCTTTTTATGCGATAATCTGTTACGTTTTTAACAATTAGACAATATCAGATGTTTATTGTGCCATCGGTAGCCAGGGAAGGTCTAACGGGCAGGTATAAATCCGCTGCGGTATCAGTCGTCGCTTTACGGAACATAGGTTTCTATGGCCAATGAAACTCTTTACGAAAATTATTCCAAAATATACTGATGCAGGAAAGTGGGTATGAATAAGTATATGGTAATTGTTTTATTGTTTCCCTTTTTGAACATTTGTAAAATTTATTTTTTATAAGTATGGATGTTAATCCCATTAATGTTATAAACATTTTAATGAAAATATTTAACTCTAATAAGCAGGAAGCACACATAAATCGAAACAAAGTTAAACTGGCACAAAGCATAACAGATGCAATCGACATGTATAAAAAATGCGCATATACGGATATAGAAATGCAACAAGATGTTATATTTAATGACTTGACGTATGCCTAATTCTTTCTTATTTTTGCGAATTAAGAAGAAATGGAACAACCTTTTATTTAAAAACCCGCCAATATGTTTTTGATCCGTGTGAACCAGAAAATACTGTTTTGCTTCTTGATTCATGGAAAAGATATAGCGAGAAGAAGTTATGACGATCAATCCCTAGGTAAGAAACAGTGTAAAAAACAGGAAATATTAAAAATAGCAAAAAATACCCTACCGTTTGTTCAACCATTTTGGAAAGGGGTGGGCTGATCACCCCCTAACAATTATGTGCACAATAGTGCCTCCTAAAACTCGAAGGACCACCCAATGGCTAAATTGGGAACAAATGACACCCAAGCTGATCCTCAGATAACAATTTATTCAGTAGAAGTGTGTGGTGTCGAGTGTACGTGTGTTGATGTGTGTGTATGAAAGTATTAATTACAATTTGTATGTGATCCCTGAACTAAATAATTACAACTGACTGATCCAGTTGACTGACTGAAAACGACTAAGTACTTTGATTGACTGATTCGGTTGTCTAACTGATTTTGACCGACTGATCTGGTCACTGATTTTTGCTGAACTGAACTAATTGGAAAATCTTCGCTTCCTGGTCACCTTCCCTTCCAGTGCGCCCTTAGCGCGCTTCCCTGTGGAAGGGGAAGACGAAAACCAGAGTGGGCGAAAATTAGACCCAAGGCGAAACCAAGAGTCCCAGGAAACTGTTTTTCGTCACTCCTTGAAACCCCTAGTCCCTGCCATAAATTAGGCCGTACCCTAACATTTCGCCCACCTTGAACGACTAATCGTTCAACTCATTTACTATAACCCTTGTTACGGATAGAACTGGCCAATTGAGGCATTTCAGAGCATGGGATGAGAATTTAAAGATAAACATAAGATTTAATGAATTTAGCGGGGTTTTCGGGGACGACTGGTCAAAAGCAGCAGGCATGGCGAGTTTCCATGCCTCGAAGCCCTACGTGCACGGAGAAACCTGTGGCCGTATTCGTCGAACACCATGAGTGTCTCGACATGAAAAACACCATCGTAGCACCGGGGGTAACCAATCCGCCCGGGAGTGGTGGTGCTCACCAAAACACCGAGGGCCACTCCGCTCGGGAGAGGTGAGAACCCGGGCGAGGGCGAGCTTGCTTGCCCTGCGCTCCGGCTAGCTGTCTGCGGGATCGGTCGCACTCGAAGACGATAGATAATTAATTTTTCTAAGAAATGTACAATTGCGTGGTGCACGTGGCAATGGCACGTGGCAAAAGTGGCACGTGGCACATGCTCTGAAATTCCGAGAAAAATGCCAATTAATAAGTATTTGATCCACCGCGAAATGCCGGCGAACCCAGGTGCGCACTTCGGCAGAAAAGAAAGGCACTCCTCGGCGACGTCTCCTGATGCGTAATTTTCGAGAAATGAGTACAAAGGCGCGGACCGCTCCGTTTGACGGCGGGTACCGGCAAGTGCCGGCGCGACATCGGTATCGGCGCGCGGCGTGGCGGCGCGGCGGCTCGGCCGCAAAGGGCGGGCGGCATCGCGAGGATCGGTCGTAGAGGGATGACCGCGAAGCCAAGGTCGACGGAGGGCACGTGGCAGATTTCGAAGAAATCGGGTGGTTGCTAGGAGACGTCGTAGGGGAGTGAAACGTATAAAATAAGCGAGGGCACCGGGCCCGCACTTCATACGCTTCATTCTCTTATATTTGTTGCTACGCGTTTCATTCTTTATATTTGTCGTTACGAGGCTTCACTTATAACTTGTCACTACGGGACATACTTGTTTGTCATTACGGACTTTACTTTATATTTTGCAAAGACTTTCGTTGCGGGATCAAGTATTTTGGCATTTGATTGTAATATTGATGTCACTCGCAGACTAAATTATAGTACGTGTGTTATATAATAATTGAAATAAACTGTGCGTATTCAACCCTAAATAAACTTATCCTAAGTTACCTACAGTTGACAACTAATCTGATCAACTAAAGATAACCCTAATCATTACTAACTAAAAATGTACATCGCATAATATTATAACTAATCTAACAAGTAATACACAAAGTACATACATGATTTCAATTACTATTATATATATCTGAAACAATGAACTAATTCCCTTATACACCTAACTATCTAAATTTGTGTGTGTGTTGTCTACATTATCAATTATCGGTAGTATACAGATTTTCGTTATGGGACGCTTATATGTTGAATCTGCTGTCTTGACTGTGACAACACGTATCGCTCCATCCTTCCCCTTGTGTGTCTGCATGATCCGACCAAGACACCATCGCAGCGGAGGAGAGTTGTCTTCCTTCACGATGACCAACATTCCCTCAACTGGGTGCTGAGGTGGAGTGATACGCCATTTATATCTCTGCTGCATCTGATGAAGATATTCCTTGTGCCACCTTTGCCAGAAGTGCTGAAACATCTGCTGGATCAATTGGTAGTGATCTAAACGATTCAGAGCAACGTCCCTCAAATCGCTGTCTGGCAATGCGCACAGAGCGTCGCCGATCAAAAAATGACCTGGAGTCAGAGGATTCATATCGTGTGGATCGGAGGAGAGGGGACTAATAGGACGGAAATTCAAACAAGATTCTACTTGCGTCAAAAAAGTATACAATTCTTCGAAAGTTAATCTTTGCTCCCCAATTATCCGCTTTATATGATATTTTGCGGATTTAACCGCACTCTCCCAAAGCCCACCAAAATGTGGTGCCTGTGGAGGAATGAACTTCCACTCTATACCTTCCTTCAATAAAAATTCAGAAATACTATTATTGTGCTTTTGATCGTTCAGTAAAATTTCTAATTTATAATTTAAACAAAAAAATTCAAATTAAAAATTATTAAATTTAAAAGAATTCAATGAAACAAGATAATTAAAAAATTAATTATTTTTCCTCTAAATAAATTTATAAAAATATTATAATTTCCATGATTAATATAACTAAAAAAATATAAAGAATATATAAATCTTAATAAACAATAAAAAAATAATTTTAATATAATAATTTTTAAATAACTAACTAATCTAATTATTAATATAATTTCACTAACTAAATTTAAAGAAAAAGGAGCTGCTATATTAGATGAACATAATAAAAATCATATTAATGTTATAGAAGGTATAAAAATTATTATTCCTTTATTAATAATTATTAAACGTCTATTAGTTATTAAATAACATAAATTTAAAATATAAAATAACCCTGAAGAACATAAACCATGACTAATTATTATTAAATAAGAGTCAATAAATCTGTTAGGATTAGCTCCAGGAAAATAAACTGCAGTGCTGAGGTGAACGGAAAATACTTTAATAATATAAAAATGTCTTTACAAAATGCGCGGTGCTTCGTAGACGAAGGTAAAACTGTAACTGTAGGACAAAGCATCGTGATGCGTGTTCGGACGCGCATAGCGCAGTTCATTTGTTTTGTCCGTTACTTCCAACACTCCCCCTCAAAACAAGGATGTACGCTTATCGCTGATGTATACAATGTTTCGCTAATTAATTACTACAACGCATTTATTTACAATGTCGATCGTTATACATAAAAGACGTCACGGGATTCGAATTTAACATGCCGAATTTTTCTAAAACTCTTTTCGTGTACGCGCTTTGCCGCATTTTTATTTCCGTACCGTTGTGCTCAAATTCGATACCCAAACAATGTCCGATCTTCCCTAAATCCGTCATTTCGAATTTTTGCATGAGTTGTTTCTTAATGCGTTGTAACCATTTAAAATCTTTCGCGGCTATTATTATATCGTCTACATATACGGCAAGAACGAGAAATTGCTCCCCCTTTCGCAATATATACACGCATGGATCAGCATGGAGGGGGACGAAATCCATGTTTCGCAATTCTTCGTCGAGGCGTTTATTCCATTGCCTACCCGCTTGTTTCAAACCGTATAAAGCCTTTTTTATTTTACATACTTTATCGCCGCTCGATAATTCGTTTAGCATTTTTCGCGCCTTATCACTATATTCTACGGGTCCGTCCGATATGATGTCGCGCAACGCGTCAGGGAGAATGTCCGGAATCGTCATGAAAATATCTTTATCGACTTCTCCATTCAAGTACGCAGTTGACACGTCCAATTGATGGACTTGCATATCGTATTCGACGGCTAGAGCTATTATCAATCGTATCGAGCTCAATCTCGTAACGGGCGCGTGCGTTTCTTCGTAATCTAAACCCGGGCGCTGAGCAAAACCGCGTGCGACTAAACGCGCCTTCCTCCGCGTCACCTGTCCGTCGGTGTTTATTTTGTCGCGGAGAACCATGCGACACCCAATGACTTCGCGATCACGAGGGCGTTCAACGATCTCCCATACGTCGTTCTTTAACATCGCCGCTATTTCTTCCCGAATCGCGACACGCCACTCCGTTTTATCCGGGCCGGAAAGCGCGGTTTGCAGCGGTATCTCGGCCATACCAGCTGATTCCGTCGGATGCGAAGATACGGCGTCTTCGAATAATTCGTTCTCTCCTTCAGATTGAGAATCACTTTGAATATCGTTTTGAGTTTCGACCGTACCGCGTACTTTTCTCGGCCTACCACGGCTCCCGGTCCGGATAATTCGTGGCCTACCTACCCGGTACCTGACTTCGTTCACGCGTGTCGGAATAGAATCGGACTGTTGCGAAAGATTTATGGGCACTTCAACGATACTATTCTCGCGATCGATTGTTTGACTATCGTTTCTCAACTGATCCCTGCTTTCCATGACTTTCGAGGTTGTTTTATCATTTTGAATATCTATCTCTACATTATTGTCGGAATACGAATTCTCGTTTCTCGCTCGCTCTTCGCAATTTATTTTCAGTGGCCCTTTTAACGTCTCGTCTGCCGATTTTACATCTCGAGATATATCGACGCGGTTCTCGTCGGGAAGCCATATTCTAAAACCCTTTGTTTCATCCGAATAACCGAGGAATATTCCCTCTTGCGCGCGCGGTTCGAATTTCGACTTTTGACGGTCTCGAACTCGGGTTATGACCTTCGAACCAAAAACCTTGAAATACGACGCGTCCGGTACCTTATGTGTCCATCGATAATAAGCGTTGTCGCCGTCGAGAGCGCGAGACGGTAATCTATTACGCGTATAATTCGCGTTCGCTATCGCCTCAGCCCAAAATCGCTTCGACAGTCCCGCCTGGAGAAGTAAACATCGCGCCGTTTCAACTAATGTTCGATTTTTACGCTCGGCTACACCGTTTTGTTGAGGCGTGTGCGTTACGGTCAATCGTCTTTTAATGCCGCACGAATTTAGGTATTCGTTAAACTCATTACTGAGAAACTCGCGACCATTATCAGACTGCAAATACTTTATTCGCGCGCCTGTTTGATTTTCAGCGAAATTTTTAAACTTTTTAAAAACAGATAACGCTTCGCTCTTTTGTTTCAAGAAAAAGACTTCGCACCATCGCGTATAATCATCAATGAATAATATAAAATATTTCGCGCCGCCGATCGATTCGACGCTCATCGGTCCGCATATATCGGTATGAACTATCTCGAGAACACCTACGGCACGGTTCGAACTTTTTGGGAACGGTAATCTTGTCATTTTTGATCGCAAACAGATTTCGCAAGTAGGTAGTTTTTCGTCTTTTCCGAAGGAAACGCCGCGTATACTTTTATCGCGATTTATTTTTCGTAAACTTTCCTCGTTAACGTGACCGAGACGCCGATGCCACAATTCCATATCATTTACCGTTTTTAAATTTGCATCGCTCACAAAAAACGCGGATTGTGCATAATATAAATTATCGCGTCGGTCAGCGGTGAAAATTGTTTCCCCGTCGGGCGCAAACACGGTGGCGTTATGCTTTCTAAACAGAACACTGCATCCCTTATCGGTAATTTTCGCGACCGACATAAGGTTCATGCGAAGGTCGGGAACGAACAACGCGTCGCGGAGTTCTATAGTTTTTCGCGAATTCGAGTCTTTTATGGATAATCGCACTGTACCTTGACCTTCCACCTGTGTTGATGCGCTGCTAGCGAGGTTTAACGTATCGCACGTTGACGTTTTCATCTCGACGAAAGAAGACGCGTCGCCGCTCATGTGGGATGAACAGCCGCTGTCGAGACACCATTTCCCTTCTGTACCCTTTTCGCGAATGCGTTGGTCAGCCTGGAAAGCGACTTCCTTCGCTCCTGGTGCACTGCTACTGGAAAAATCTTCTTTAGCCATTCCTGCAGTTGACTGCCGTTGCCCGCGGAACAGTCCGCGGCATTCCGAAACTCGATGTCCTATCTTTTTACAGCGGAAACAACGTAGTTTTTCCTTCGCGTTTTTATTCGGCTCTTCTGTTGCGGTATCATGGCGCTTCCATTGCGCTGTGTTTGACCTGTCCGGCTTGGTCGATTTTCTTACCCACATCGCGCTATCACTCGACTCTTTTGCTTTATCGGTTCGCGCAGCGCTCTCTTCTAAAATTTTTATTTTAAGCGCTTCGGGCGTCGGATATTCATCTCGGGATTCGATGGCCACCCGAAAATTTTCAAACGAACCGGGTAAACTGTACAGCAGAAGAACGGCGAGCATATCCGGGTTGATTTTAACCTCCATGTCTTCTAATTTGTCGACCGCGTCAAAGAAAGAGTTCATATGCGATCTCACGTCGTCGCCTTCTGCCATTTTTCGCAAAGCAAGCTGCTTCAATAGCGTCGCTTTTCGCGCCGGACCTTTCGACTGGTAAATACCTTCTAATTTCTTCCAGATCTCGTTCGATGTCTTGCAATTTTTAATTTGTTTAATTTCGGACGGGCTAATTGCTAATATCAAATCGGATCTTGCCTTTGCGTCCGCTTCGTCCCATTGTGTTGCCGCTTCGCCCTGAGTTACGTCGGGTCGTATTTTATTGCCATTAACGTACTTCCAGTTGTCGTTTTTTATCAGTAGAGCTTCCACTTGAATTTTCCACGTGTCGTAATTGTCTTTTCCGAGTGGTTCGATGCGCACTGAAGTTGAGGAACTCATCTTGACAAAAACTTTAACTTTTCACAACTTTTCACACTCACTGCACTATCGCGAATTAAATTCGTCGTACTAAAAAATGTTCGTTTAATTTTCCACACGCGACCAGAATGTGTCTGGGCCCATAACCTGTTAGGATTAGCTCCAGGAAAATAAACTGCAGTGCTGAGGTGAACGGAAAATACTTTAATAATATAAAAATGTCTTTACAAAATGCGCGGTGCTTCGTAGACGAAGGTAAAACTGTAACTGTAGGACAAAGCATCGTGATGCGTGTTCGGACGCGCATAGCGCAGTTCATTTGTTTTGTCCGTTACTTCCAACAAAATCTTAATTTAAATATTGTTATTATTGAAGATAACAACAACCCTATATGAACAACAGATGATAAAGCAACTAAAATTTTTATATCAATTTGTCGAAAACACATTAATCTTAAGATAATTCTTCCAACCAATCTTAATTCAATAAAATAATTATTTAATTTAAAAAAATTATTATATAAAATTAATATAATTCGTAATAAACCATATGTTAGGGATATAAACAACAAAACGAATTACGAACTCAAGGAATTAATTAATTAATATTTATTGGCAAAATCAAATCGAATAATTTACAATGCAGAACAAAACGAAATTGCAAAACAGTATCAAATATAATATTAAGGCAACTCAAAAGCGTATCTTTATTTGTTAATAATAATTTACAACGAAGTAATGAATTGTATCGAGGAGCGAACGAAATGGACTGAGCGAAAGGACGGTCGTCGAAAGAATTCTCGCAATAGATAAGCCGTAGCGGCCCGAGCCCCGCGCTATCACGTGGCCCTTCCCCCACTCCGGCCTATACAATTGCGAATACCTGGCGGCTTTGCTCTTAGGACCAGCCTGAACGTCTCGGAAAAATTACCAATGCAATTTTTCCGTCCGCGGACCCTCGCCAGATGCAAAGCATCGTCGAAATCGGGGTCGATGGAGGCCTCAGGGGTCCGTCGAAAAACGTCCCCCCTAGCCACGGCCTGAACGGCCCCAGGTTCGCAAAAGCGTCCCTGTGCACGCAAAGAGATCACCGTCCAGGTAGCCAATTAAACGCGAATTTACCAATATTCTGCCTTTCTCTCAAGTTTTTCATTCGCTCCTTTACATGGCTTTCGAACTTAATAATAATGCAAAAGGGTGCACAAATGCATAATAACTGAAATAGCTTTTCTTCTCATAACAAATAATTAAAACAATGCAGATAAAGAAAATATTTTCAATGATTAAACTAAATTTATAATTTTTGCACTTCTACACGTAACACCATAAGAACCTAATTTTAATATAATTGCAGCGAAAATTATAGACCCATAAACTGGTGCTTCAACATGAGCTTTTAATAATCAACCATGAAATAAATATATTGGTAATTTAACTAAAAATGATATAATTAAATATAAAAATAAAATAATATTTATATCAATAAATATTATTTCTATAATAATAAAACTTTCTCTCCCATTTATATTAATTAAATTAAATAAAATTACTAATAATGGGAGTGAAAAAAATAATGTATAAAATATTAAATAATAACCCGCTATAAGACGTAAAATTCCTAACCCTCAATTTACTAATAAAATAAAAATAAAAATTAAACTAAATTCAAATATTAAATAAAATCATAATAAATTTAAACTTATAAAATTTATAATTAAAATAATTATTATTAAACTTAATAAATTTAAACATATTATTAATTTATTTTCATTTTTTAATAATATAAAAACTAATCTTATAATTCAAATTCTTATTAAAATTAACCCATATGAATAAAAATTTAAACTTAAATTTATTCTAATTAACCTTCAATCTATAAAAAAATTTATGTTTCTAATTATTAAAAATCTAATAATAAATAAACTATTTCTAAAAAAAAATTTTTTTAAGAATATTTAAATTAATTAATAAAAATATTATTATTAATATTAATCTTATTGTTATTAACATTTTAAATTTATAACTATTAAATTCTGTACATTAACTAATATAATTATTGTAACTAAAATTGATAATCCTAAAATAGCTTCACATACAGAAAAAATGAAAAAAAATATAAATAATCAATCTGTATTAATTAATTCAACATATAATATTATTCTTAAAATTATAATAACTAAAACTTCTAAACTAATTAAATAAATCAAAAAATATTTATTAATTATTAATATAATAAACAAAATTATTAAAATCAAAACAAAATAGTAAATTCTTAAAATAATTAAATTAACTTAAATTAGCTTTATAGTTTATAAAAACATTAATTTTGTAAATTAAAAATATTATTTAATTTAATTTAAGCTAAATTTCAAAATAATTTTTTATATAAAATATTTTTAACCCCCAAGATTAATGTTTTTATAAACTATATTTTGAATAATATTTAATAAAAATGAAAAGAACATACATTTTTATAATAATTATTTATTTTAAATTAATTTTAATAATTTTTATAGTTTTATGTATTTTGTTGAAAACGTAAGGCAAATAAAAGAAACACAATTGTACTGGGATTAATTAAATATATTTATTAACAACACAAGTATACAATTCGAAACAAAATAACGACAGGAATAATATGTACAATAATATACTAAATATACGAACACTAATAAACAATTTCGAATAATATATATGTTAAATAATACGAATTAATTTGGAAAATAAATAATAATCGACAAAAATAAGGAACGTGAAATCACAATAAACTAATTGTTGAAAACGTAAGGGAAATAAAAGAAACACAAATTGAACGGGGATTAATTAAACATATTTATTCACAAACACGAAGTATACAATTCGAAACAGAATAACAACAGGAATAATATGTACAATAATATAATGAATATACGAACACTAATAAACGATTTCGAATAATATATGTTAAATAATACGAATTAATTTGGAAAATGAATAATAATTGACAAAAATAAGGAACGTGAAATCACAATAAACTAATTAACAAAGAAATTAGTTTTGGAAAATGATTTTAACGATAGTTTCAATGAGGCGAGGCAAGGGCGTAAGTACGATCGAATTGCGAGGCGGCTATCGAGCGAACGAACGAACGAATGATAAGAGCGACTCGATCCGTAGCGGCACGGACCCCGCTGAGTCACGTGGTCCTACCCCCACTACGGACGATATCGATCCGAGAACGATTCAAAATCCTGGTGGCTTTGCTCTTAGGTTAGCCTGTACGTCTCGGAAAATTACCGAAGTAATTTCCGTCCGTCGACCCTCACAACAGGAGATGCAAAGCATCATCCCTCACGGGGCTTCATGGAGGCCTCAGAGGGACGTAGAACGCCCCCCCTAGCCACGGCTTGTCGACCACAGGGACACATAAAGCGCCCCCGCGCCGCAAAGAGATCGCCTACCAGTCCATAACATAACAATAAATTATAAACAATTAATAATTAACAATTTTGATGCCTCACGTTTCCACTCGTTACCCCCTTGCATTCTTTACAAACGTCCTCATAACTCAAACTATTAAATATATAACACCAAATCGCGACAAACTAAAAAATGTCGATAATTATCAACTAAAATGAAATATTCACGTTCCTGTCATCAACATCCTCCTCCCCGTACAAAATAAAGTTAATTTTGTACATTCGGCGAGGAAGATGCCAATTTTATTATTTCGTGAGCCGGCCGCGTGAGTTCTCCAGACGTGGTCTTCACCTTCACGACCCTCACATGGTCGTCCGACCCCGGAAAACCTGCGAGATGGTCCCCCGCAGCCAGGAATCTCTCGGGGCCTCGATGTCCACGATGAGGCCTGAATCTCCTATGCTGAGCCGTCGGCTCTTGTCGTGTCACTTCGTCGTCGGGATAAGCGTAGGAAATATTCCTCAGCCACCTTTCCAAAACTATCGGATAACGCTTGCGCGATCCTCCATTGTCTTCTCGAACAGCTCGTCCTTTCTCCTCCCCGGTCTCCTAGTCGGGCAGATTTTCGCAGCTTCTTCTACCGGCCGGCAATTCGGTAGAAAATCATCCATGTAACTATCTCCAGTTACGCGTTTGAACGCGTTGGGCATAACTTGTGCAAACTCCGCGGCGTTTCTTTCATCTCGTTTCTACCGCACCATAAAAACTTTGTGCTCCGCGATCGGCTTCTCAGACTTTGATCCGCCTGAACATGTCTCTTATATTAGATTTTAATCGCGACGTCATACTGTCGAAAATGCACTTCTGTTTTCGCGGCTTAGCGTCCACCCTTTCCGCGTAGCCGTATTTTAAATCGCGCGATCTACCTGCACCGAATTTATAGAACTGAACGCGTTCGCGCCTACACCATGTCGCGCCAAGCCGTGCACCGCCCAACCTGATCGCGAGCGCGAAATCGCGAGACCGCTACTTCCAAAAGTAATCCCCGTAAAATAATCTCCGTAATCCCAATTATCTAAACCTAACAGAAATTTTGGTTCCGCGCTATTGTACGGTTCCACGACTATATCGTCTCCAATTTAAGTTTTTTTTTTCTTTTTTTTTTTCGATTTTCCGGCAATGAATGCGTTGGTACATTTAGATTCTTCGCGACGATTACGTTCCGCATTTATAACGACTCGTACTGCCCCTGAATTTCAAAATCTTGTAACCGCTCTTCCCTCTCTATAAGCTTTTTTATATGACTATCCCTTTTGATTAAGTAGATTAAGGTAGACACGTGAGGAAAGTTCAGACTGTTTTTTTTTTTAAAAAGGGTTCGCGTTGAAAGATTTCAAGGCAAGAGGAAGGATAGCAATTCAGCCAATGACACACTCGTTTAAATATAATACACACAAAATTATTAAATTTAGATATTTAATATGACTGGTCTATAAATTATTTGTCTTTTATGCCCTGAGCGCTTGAACGAGGCCCTGCGATACTAACGGCAAAATTCTTTGAAAAATAAATACGCTGATGGGAGATTGCGATATCTGCTTTAACTATATTTCGATTATTATTACTCCGAAGAGTTTACAAAAACAATTTTGGAATTCGCTAGGTATCGATGTTTACACCCAGACGAACGTTCGTCACCTCGCGCGGTAAATAGAGACTCGGCCTTGACAAGGCCGTAGCAAGCGACACACTAAATAAAGAAAAACCCCTTTCTCGACTTTAACGCTTTGTTCAAAGATATTCTAGCTACGACGCTGGTGCTCAACTTGCGGCGCACTATCGTTATACTACGCTCTTTAGAGCGTGTGACACAGGAATGTCAAAATATGATCAGTGGGTTTATGAGCCACTTAATCACGTTTGACATTGGCCACGCCACTGTGGCTATGAGTTAACAGGAAGAGAGGGAATGCACACTCAAGAATTGTATGGGTTCCGGCCCCTCTGTAACTCACAACACACAAATGTAACGATAGCTCCAAATCCTCAATTTTGGTTCCGAATCACGCGTAAAGGAACTTCCAAATTGTAGTAAACTGCCCGAGCTCAGGAGAGAGTGAATAACGAACCTGAGGGTTTCTGGGGCCTGAAGGCTTCGTTATCACCCCTGGCTTTGCTCGTTTGTAATTCGTCTATACGTGAGATGGGAGAGGCTCTCGTCTGAGCGAGCGGGTCTCGTTTCTCCGATTTTCAAATTAACAATAACTTGGAAGTTTTCTGTCTATTAGATTTATCACGTCACCTACTTCGCACTCCAAACTGCATTAAAAATGCCTGAGCTCAGGAATGGATGAAAAACGAGTTTTTGGGATCTAGGGCCTCAAACACGTTATCACCATTGGCTTCACTCGTACGACATTCGCGAGTACTCAAGATGGGAGAGGCACTTTTTAGAAATAAGTAAGTCTCGGTTCTCGGATCTTCGAATGTACGTAAATCTGGAGTGGTTTCCTAATTGACTCTGATCCCCCGGTTGCAAAATTTCCGATTTTCCAAATCGCGGGAATAACGCGTAACCGTGCCGTGATACAGTTTGGATCAACGACTCCTCAGTTTGAGGCGCGAACAATAACCGCGAGCACCAGCCGTTTTACTGCGTGTTCGATAGTCAGTTTGACTCAAGCTATGTTCCGTTTTTCGTTAGGCGGACCCCCTTGTTAGAATTACGAGTGATCTAGAAGCCGGTCGAGATCAGAGTGACGATCGATTTCACGGCTTGCGGGTCGATCGCTCACCTGTCCCCTGGAGGGGATAACACGCATGCGCTATTAGGACACGTGACGAAATAGTCTGCCTAATTGCTCTCTACCCCACCCCGCAATCCGCGAACTATGAATCGCTAATATGTGAGCGTACTTTGTACGGTTACATATGCCCTCCCCTCCGAAAGGGAGCATTGCCGGTACGGAAATGCGATTTAAAGAGCTGGGTATAAACATCGTATCAATCGCCCTCGCAAAGTAATGTAAACGCAAAAGATAACTTGGTAACGCGCAAACAAACAAAATATCGATTCTTTTAAACTATAGAAAAATATTTAATACTAAATGCAAAAGAAAACTGCGCAAACAAACAATATATTGAATTCACTAAAATTTATGCAAAGATACAATTGATCCATGTAAGAAGAAATGAATGAAATTCTCAAATACACATCGCTGCTTATACGTAGAAATTCTCATCAATACATACAAAAGAAGTTCGCGTGAGTTACAAAACAAAACCTTTTTCTCTTACACAACAAAAACAAGGAACTTATTACGTGTTAATAGGACGCTAGTCTTTGGAATACTTATGATTTGTACTGTAAGTTAAATGAAATAACTAAACTAAATAAGATTATTACAAATGAAAAATAACAGAATGTTTGTCGTAATAAATCAAAGAAAATAATGTCTCTCACAAAAATTCTTACAAACGAAAAATAATATTTTTGCAAAGCCGGAACGTCTCGCACTTCAATGTAACTTAACAAAATAAATTTTTCTAAATTGAACATAAATATAGATTTTCTTCTGACTGGAATTAACGAACTTAAATCACACTCCTTTTGTTTTCTTATATACTACTTCACTGTCCTTGCAGTTTTTCTTTTTATTTTATGACTAGCACAACGAAACAAAATGACACTCTTCTTTTTTTTTTTTTTTATAACCTTATACCCTAATTCACTGTCTTCTTCAGCTAATAACGAAACAAAACCAAAATTCCTGTTTTTATAACACATTAACTTAAGGTAGGGTTTCAGTCCCTCTTTTGTACCACTTATACATATCACTTACGCACTCACTAACTGTCTTGCAGTTTTTTTTTTTGTTTGTTCATTTCATTGTTTAAAATATGTATCTAGTAGATCCTCCGTGAGCTGCAGGAGGCCGAGTGGGTCTTGGGGGTTTATGACCGGATTTGGAAGAATCCTAGGGTCGTCCGCTGTAGGCCCACTTGTGACGGCACTGGCCTCATCCTGCAGGCGATGACCTTCAGCTCCCGTCTCCTCCTCTGAGCATAATTCCCAAGAATCTCCACTATCGTCTGATGCGACCAGAAGGCTGAGTGGAGACCCTTCACGTTGGGCTGGCCCGGCAGTTGGTTGTATCACTGCATCAGCAACCTCGTTGTTATTGAGCTTGTTGGCCGTTGAAGGGGCCAACCGTCTACCTTTTCCAACATCCGATTCCTTGGGGATCCCCGCCCGCGGGATTTGGGTTCGTTGATCCTTTTTAATTGCGGATACTTGGAGACCCCGTCCCCGGGCCGCCCTGCCTTGTGCCGGCGAGAACCATTTGGCTGGAATTCTGGTGTTCAACACCTGTGGTGGAGCCTCATGGTAGTTAATATCCAGGCCCGTCTGAGTTGGCCTAGTGATCATGGCCCACTTAGCGTAAGCCTGTGTTCCCACTTCTTTCTTTTGCACTTGTTGGGTGTTCATGGTCTCGTGTTGGTCTCTCGTTTGCGTTAGTTGTTGCTTGAATGATTGTTCAATGCTAACTGATATGAATGATCGCGACACGTCTTGGTACCTGGGCGTGTACCCCCACTCACTATCCCCACTCCATGGTGGTCCTTAGAAAGGGCTCATGGTGTTTCTCGTCATTTCCCCTGCTTAAGTTTGGCTGGTGGTCTCATCCCTTCCCGGGTAACAATACTCTCCTTCGCTGATCGGCGGCTTGTAGGGGCGTAGATTGGATGCGTGGAAAGTTCCCCGAAGTTCCTTCGTTTCTGGGTGACGCAATTCAAAGGTCGCCGGACCTTTTTGGCGCGATAGAAGATACGGCCCTTCATATAAGTGAAAAAATTTCGCAACCTCCCGATCAGCGGCACATGATATAGGATTTGTTCTTAACAATACCTGTTCCTCAACTTTAAACGGATACGGGGTGCGCCCAGTATTCGCCCGTTCCTGCCGTTTACGACCCCTTTTCAACATAATCTCCCGCGCGAGCTGCAATTTATACTCATGAGAGTGATCTTGATTATTTTTCTCTACGTAACGACTCATCCACTTATCCCACGGACGATTAGGAAACCGTTTTTCTAAAAGTTCTATAGGCGTACATCCCGTACTGTAATGATACAGTTCGTTACAACAGGTTTCTATTACTTGAATGTACTTTGTCCAAGTCGAGTGCTTCGTCTGAATTAGTGTTCTAAATATCCTTCCTATTTCCTTGTTAACTCTTTCTACTGGATTACTTTGTGGGTGGCGAATTGATGACAAAACGTGTTTTATATTTAGCTGTTTTAACGTTTCAGACCATACTTTCGACGTGAATTGGGTTCCGTGATTAGTTATGATGCGCTCTGGTTTCCCGATTTTCGGAATGAATTCTTTAATCAACCTAGCTACCGTTACCCTCGTAGTAATTCGCCTGAGTGGATACAATTTAACAAATTTTGAAAATACATCTTCAAACACGACAAGGTATTTAAAACCGGCTTGAGCGGTTGGCAGTGGTCCATAATAATCTATAGATACCAGATCTAATGGTGCACATGGAAGAATCAATTGCATATCCACATGAATTGGATGTGTTAAGACTTTAACCCTTTGACAAATATCACACGACGAAATGTATCTGCGAACCGTTCTCGCCAATTTAGGAAAATAGAAAGCTTCAGAAATTAGTTGAATACATTTGTCGCTTCCAGGATGAGCATAGATTTCGTGGACTTCCTTTATTAATGAGATGACTTTGTCTTGCGGAATTACGCACCTCCACCCTAGGTTCTCACTCTTATGGAATAGTACTCCTCTTTTAAGACTATATTTATTCTCTAACCCGTTTGAATCGCTCTCAAGCGTATTAATAAGTTCTCCTAGCCGTCGATCAGATCTTTGGTACTTTGATATATTAATGAAAAAGTGGACTAAATCTTTAGATAATTGTCTAACTAACGTGGTAAGAATTGGAATTTTAGTTTCGTTATTGGAGTTAAAACTTGCTGACCATAAATACATTCTACTTAGGCAATCTGCTGGAACATTTTCTTTCCCCGGACAATGTTTGATTTCGATCGAGTAATCCTGAATTGATAAAATCCACCTTGTCAATCGTTGACTGAGAAATCTACTGCTCATCAGAAACGTGAGAGCATGGTGATCTGTTAACAAGATTACTTGAGCTCCATAAAGATACGTTCGAAATTTCGCCAATGCCCATACAACTGCCAACAATTCCTTTTCAGATGTAAAATATGCAAGCTCTGCTCCTTTGAGAGTTCTACTTCCGAATGAGATAGGTCTTAATTCTCCTTTATCATCATATTGAGCCAAGACACATCCTAGTCCCGAAAAACTAGCATCTGTTGAAAGGTAATATTCGCGATCTGGAATTGGAAAACGAAGGACGACCGTTTGACAGAAGACCTCTTTAGTTCGTTTAAAAGCTTCTTCCATTTCGGATGACCATTCCCATCGCCTTCCCTTTTTCAACAAGCCCAATAACGGAGCAATCACTTGGGCATGATGGTTAGCGAACCTACTGTAAAAATTAATTAATCCCAAAAAACCACGGAGCTGTTTGACGTTTACAGGAGCCGGAAAATCACGAATGGCTGCTACCTTTCCTGGATCCTGCTTTAGTCCTTGTGGGGACAATACATGACCCAGAAAAGTGATCTCTCTCGCCATGAATTGACATTTATCTAAATTGACCGTTAACCCATGCTCCTTCAGTCGTTCAAACAACTTTGCCAAATGCTTTAGGTGTTGATCAAAAGAAATGGAAATGCATAATAGATCGTCTATGAAATTTATCATGAAGGATTCTAAACCCTCTAATACTCGTCTAAGAGCACGAACAAGACTTGCCGAACTTGTCTTTAACCCAAATGGAGTTACTGTATATTCGTAACACCTTCCACGATATAGAAAAGCTGTATATTTGCAAGAGTCTGGAGTGAGAGGTATCTGCCAAAAGCTGTTTGTTAAATCAAGACTTGTCATATAATTAACTCCCGGAAAACGTTGAAAAATTTGATCGATTGACTCGGATCTTTCGTTATCGGCCAGAAGAAGCCGATTCAACATGCGTGCGTCAAGACACAATCTAAGAGATCCATTCTTCTTAATTACTGGAACAAGAGGATTAATATAGGAACTGTTGGACGGTTGAATTATATTGTACTGCAACATCTTGTCGATTTCCACGTCTGCCTGTTCCAAATACTTAACCGGAATAGGATACGTTCGTTGAATAAACGGGACTTCATGGCACACTCGAAGCTGATGTTGGTAGCAGTGTACACGACCTGGACGATCACTCCAAATTTCTTGATGATTGAGAATTACCTCCTTCAATTGCTGACGTTGAGATGGACTTATCTCGCACATTTTTAACTTGTCGTCAATTCGATCTTCAATGGATTGAAGTTGATTCTCATCAGCTGTTGTCAGAGCGAGAACCCGATTATTATCTTCTAGCCTGTCTATCCACTCATCTTCCAGGGGCTTCATATCGAGGCCAGTTTTTTCTTGTCCTTGCTTAATAAATAGACGGTCTTTTTCCAAATCCAATACCGATCTAAGAGCTCGCAAAATGTCAATTCCCAGAATGAAAGAATGTATCAAATCAGGGACAACTACTACAGGAGCTAATTGTTCTGTTGACTCGAACTGGATTTTTATGAAAAGCTGTTTTTTCAAACGTACTGATTTTGATCCTGTTGCCCCGATCACGCAACTACTCGTGATTGGAAGGGTTGGACATCCTTTGAGTTTTTCGTAATGCTGTTGGTACCAAGCTTTCGACATTGCCGTTATTGCGCTCCCTGTGTCCAGCAACGCGATCACAGGAATGCCGTGAGCCATTATTTGAATCTCTGGACTTCTATTCGAATGAACTGGTTGGTGGACGTTTCGATCGCTACTTGCTAACTCTTCGCGCAAATTTGGAAATAAGGATATCACTACGTTATTGTCTTCACTTCCCCTTTTCTTTTTTACAGAGGTTCCCTGAACTGTCACCGGGGTTGAGCTAAGTTCTTTTGTCGGGGACCTCAATCCTCGTTTCCCGACAACTGAGCTAGCTCCTGGGTTTGTTCTATCTGACCTGTATCCGGGTCTTCCTCGATCTCAGTTAGTCTGATCTTGACCGGGGTGGATTCTCGTCGCGAATCTACATTGCGTGGTTGTTGATTACGATAATTATCGTAGTAACGATTACGTGGTGCCTCTTGTGGAACTGTATTACCAGTCGGAAGGTTATTTCGGACTTGATTTGACGTATTTACGTTATTACGATACTGATTATTCTGCGTTGCTACTACTCTTGATGTAGTATTCTGATCCGGATTGCGTAATTGAAAACGATTAATAGTACCCCCATTGTCCCATCGGTCTAACAGAGCGAGAAAAGCGTCTACAGTAGTGATATTTTGTGCGGAGACTGCATCATAGATTGCCTGGGTGAAATGTCTTGCGGCTATATGGACGATTTCTTCATCGGATCGACGTGGAGTTAGATCTCGTGCGTTGCCTATCAATCGCATAGCATATGTAACCCGAGTCATTCCTGCATCCTCACGGTAGTATTTTGACTCTAGATTCGTTCGTATTTTCCGTTGTACCGCCGTGCTCCAAAATTGATTAAGAAAGCTATTGGCAAATTCCTCCCACGTCCTAACCTGACCGGAAACTAAGTCCCACCATTCGCTAGCAACCCCACTCAATGACTGATCTATTATCACATGCATCTCCTCCTGAGGGATTTGTGCAACCTTTATAAACCTTTCTAATTCCCGCAAAAACTTTGGCGGTCGCTCCGTTACTAACCCTTCGAATTTTGGGAGCTGCGGTTTCACCCGAAATGGACGTTCTGCGACAAGAGATGTTCTACTCTGGTCGTCCTGTCTTTTGACATTTTCACGAGTTTCTTTATGATTTGTTAACGACGGACGCGAACGCGACTGTAAATCTTGTACTCTCGAATTTTCGTACCTAGTCGACCTTGCCGGTACTCCAACCGTGCTCATTCCTTCTAATTCTGCCCTAAAGCGGTGTACGTCTTCGCGGATTTCCTGGCGAAATTGTGTGAGCGTTTGGAACAGATCATCGCCCTCCTGTGTAACCCTATTTTCTACCTGAGTTTTCAATTCCTTTTCTAGCTGTTTAAAACGCAATTCTTGACGATCCTGCCTATCCCTGATCTCCGAAAGGAGTTTTGCAATGCTATCGAGAGTTACGTTAGATTGATCCTCATCATTCGCGGCTCTATCTACCTGAGCGACACTCTGAGGTTGCTGTTCTAATGATACATCGGCTCGCGTACCTGTGTTAACCGGTGAACGCGGAAGCTGAGACCCTCTAAAGAAACCACCATCAACCTGCTCACCTATACGTTCATCTCCTACCAGCTCGTCCTCGTAAGACTGGTCAAATTGCTTTTTCGATTTAGCCCTTCTTCCTTTCGACATTTTGAAATTAATTGAGCTACTGACTCTCGAGCTGAAACCTATCCTATCTTGCCCCTTGTTCGGGCGCCAATTATGTAACCGCTCTTCCCTCTCTATAAGCTTTTTTATATGACTATCCCTTTTGATTAAGTAGATTAAGGTAGACACGTGAGGAAAGTTCAGACTGTTTTTTTTTTTAAAAAGGGTTCGCGTTGAAAGATTTCAAGGCAAGAGGAAGGATAGCAATTCAGCCAATGACACACTCGTTTAAATATAATACACACAAATTTATTAAATTTAGATATTTAATATGACTGGTCTATAAATTATTTGTCTTTTATGCCCTGAGCGCTTGAACGAGGCCCTGCGATACTAACGGCAAAATTCTTTGAAAAATAAATACGCTGATGGGAGATTGCGATATCTGCTTTAACTATATTTCGATTATTATTACTCCGAAGAGTTTACAAAAACGATTTTGGAATTCGCTAGGTATCGATGTTTACACCCAGACGAACGTTCGTCACCTCGCGCGGTAAATAGAGACTCGGCCTTGACAAGGCCGTAGCAAGCGACACACTAAATAAAGAAAAACCCCTTTCTCGACTTTAACGCTTTGTTCAAAGATATTCTAGCTACGACGCTGGTGCTCAACTTGCGGCGCACTATCGTTATACTACGCTCTTTAGAGCGTGTGACACAGGAATGTCAAAGTACGAGGTGTGACACAAAAGTAACGAGACTAGGTCTGTAACTTGAAAAAACAATGGAATTAGCAGCAATTATTTTTGTGGCATCATCCCACATACCTCCTCTATCCATGTTGCCAATTTCGATTGAATCGGTCATACCATTTGGAAATATTGCGTTATTTAGTGAACACGTGCAACTGCATTCTGCCGGAAAAATGTCTAACGTAAAAACCGAACAGCGAATAAACATCAAGTTTCTTGTAAAATTTTTTGAAATCTGTTGTAACGTGTTATGAGACATGTATTTTTACCTATGACTCACAAAGTAAGCGCCAGTCGATGCAATGGAAGTCTTCAGGAACCCCAAAATCCAAAAAAGAACGCATGTCAAAATCAAAATTCGACAATAATGGAATTGTAATGATTGAGTGGTCTCCCAGTGGTCAGACTGTTAACTAACACTATTACATTGAAATACTAAAAAGACTTCGTGAAAAAATTAGGAAAAAAAGGCCACAGTTGTGAAGCGATGGATGGCTGTTGCTCCGGGACAAAGCACCCGCTCACACGGCACTATCTGTCAAGCAGTTTCTGACCAGCAAAATTATTATTGTGATAGGGAATCCTCCTTATTCGCCTGATTTGGCTTCATGCGACTTTTTTTTATTTCCTAAAGTTAAATTTTGCTTAAAGGGAACCCATTTCACCTCAGTTGAAGAGGTTCAGGCAAAAACGGAGAATCGTCCGAAAGGACTTCCAAAAACCTTGTTCCAGAATTGTTACCAGCAATAGCAGCACCGAATGCATAAGTCTGTGAATGCTGAAGGGGACTACTTTGAAGGTGATAATGTCACGGAGAACTGATTTTGCAGATACAATGATTTATTGGACTAGTCTCGTTACTTTTGTGTCACACCTCGTATGATCAGTGGGTTTATGAGCCACTTAATCACGTTTGACATTGGCCACGCCACTGTGGCTATGAGTTAACAGGAAGAGAGGGAATGCACACTCAAGAATTGTATGGGTTCCGGCCCCTCTGTAACTCACAACACACAAATGTAACGATAGCTCCAAATCCTCAATTTTGGTTCCGAATCACGCGTAAAGGAACTTCCAAATTGCAGTAAACTGCCCGAGCTCAGGAGAGAGTGAATAACGAACCTGAGGGTTTCTGGGGCCTGAAGGCTTCGTTATCACCCCTGGCTTTGCTCGTTTGTAATTCGTCTATACGTGAGATGGGAGAGGCACTCGTCTGAGCGAGCGGGTCTCGTTTCTCCGATTTTCAAATTAACAATAACTTGGAAGCTTTCTGTCTATTAGATTTATCACGTCACCTACTTCGCACTCCAAACTACATTAAAAATGCCTGAGCTCAGGAATGGATGAAAAACGAGTTTTTGGGATCTAGGGCCTCAAACACGTTATCACCATTGGCTTCACTCGTACGACATTCGCGAGTACTCAAGATGGGAGAGGCACTTTTTAGAAATAAGTAAGTCTCGGTTCTCGGATCTTCGAATGTACGTAAATTTGGAGTGGTTTCCTAATTGACTCTGATCCCCCGGTTGCAAAATCTCCGATTTTCCAAATCGCGGGAATAACGCGTAACCGTGCCGTGATACAGTTTGGATCAACGACTCCTCAGTTTGAGGCGCGAACAATAACCGTGAGCACCAGCCGTTTTACTGCGTGTTCGATAGTCAGTTTGACTCAAGCTATGTTCCGTTTTTCGTTAGGCGGACCCCCTTGTTAGAATTACGAGTGATCTAGAAGCCGGTCGAGATCAGAGTGACGATCGATTTCACGGCTTGCGGGTCGATCGCTCACCTGTCCCCTGGAGGGGATAACACGCATGCGCTATTAGGACGCGTGACGAAATAGTCTGCCTAATTGCTCTCTACCCCACCCCGCAATCCGCGAACTATGAATCGCTAATATGTGAGCGTACTTTGTACGGTTACAATCTACCCTACTAGTTCGCGAGAATATGGCCGCCCGCGTACCTATTCCTCTCAGGGATACGTCAATTCGCGGGCCGCGAGCCCCTATCGCGCGCGAAATCTTGTCGCCTATTAGCAAAGTTGTCGAAACCGGGTGAAGGTATCTATAGAGCGGATTGGTCCAATCGCGCGCGCGGAAATAATTTTTAACAAAGCTTAATTAACATCTAATCAAGGGTTTCATCATGGTTCTCCGCGGAGTTAGCCGAAGTTCCAGCCCGTTCGTTTCCATTTCGTGTCGTCGTCGTTTCCCCTCTTGCGTCCGCTCTCGGTCTCTTCGCAGCCGCCCGCTTCGGAGCGTGCAGCAAATCATGATGCCTTCCATGGTAAATCGCGCAGTTCCTTGAGCGGCAGGCATTTTGAAAATGCCCCGATCGTAAGCATTTGAGACATAATTTAAATTTTCGGACTATAAGCCACCGACGTTCTGGTGTCTCATTTGCAAATACGCGGCATTCCCATAAATTATGGTTGTTCCTATTGCCTAGGACACACATCTTGTTCGGGTTCCTCTTGGAGGTCGAAGGAGCATTGCTATACTCAGCTTGCACCGTGTATGCAGCTGCTGAGTGCACCGGCCGGGGACCTGTTTTGCTTTTTTCTGTGCCCTTGCGCGATGTTGTACTTTGGGGTTCCGTAAGGAAAACGCCGGTCTTTACTGCTAATTCGGCTTCCCGATGGAGGAAGTCTGAGAGTTTCTCTAAATCGGACAATTCTTCTGTCACCTCCGCGGCATACCGGTTATAGGCGTATCTCAACGCGGAAGGCAGCTTTCCACTGATGTTTCCGATTAGATCCATACTATATAGATACCCCGTTAATTTGAAAGATTTAAAAGCAGCAACCGCGTTTCTGAGGTTACTCGCGAATTGTATTAAATTTATTTTTCCGGAGTCCACTGCAGGCATGCTTTTTAAATCAACCACGATTTTCTCCGCGATAAACTTCTTATTTCCATAGTGGAGCTCCAACACATCCATTACGGCCTTCGCGTCTCTGCTCGTAGCCAACAAGATTTTTACTTTTTCTCGCGCATCTCCCTGCAGCGCTTGAAACAATCGCGCGATATTTTCGCGATCGTTATATCCCCCGGCTACCGAAGACAGCTCATAGGCCTCCTTGAAGTGCAACCAATCCAAGGGGTTGCCGGAAAAGGTGGGCAATTTTCCGGAGCTCGTTAATCGATTTAGTAAGCGCGAGCTTCCTTCGTTGAGCATCGATGCCTCTCGAACCGAGCGCAGTGTGCTCTCGATCGCCTCAACCAAACGCATGGTAGGATCGGCTTGGTTGTTCGTCACTGTGTTTCGCGATGTTGAAGGGATTGGAGTAGACGCGCGGTTAACATATTCGTCCCTTATTTCGGAGCAAGGAGATGATGCTGTATCTTCAGCCAGTACAGCGTCGCCTCCGACCGAACCACCCTGACGCGCATTGTGCGCAGGGGATGCGGCTCCTTGTGCGATATTGTCCCTACTACCCGAAGGAATCGGCACCGAAACTTGTACCGTATTCCCGCGGCTAGTAGTGGCTTCCATATCGTTGTTCCCGTTGTCCACCGGTTGTGTAACCTTTCGTGGACGACCCCTTTTTCGCGGAGGTTCATTCGCGGTAACTACGTTCCCTACTCTCTTCCTTTTAGGAGGCATTGTATGGTATTGCAAAAATAGAACGGGCTTAAATATTCAATTATTCAAAATCAAATCAAATCCAAAGTCAAATCCAAAATCAAATTCAATTAAATCCGAAAAATCGAAATATTCAATTAATTCCGAAAAAAGAAACGAAATATTCAATTAATTCCGAAAAAAATCGAAATATTTAATTAATACCGAAAAAGTCGAAATATTTAATTAATCCCCAAAAAATCTAAACAAAAACAAGAACCCGGCGTAATGTCCCGGGTTTCGGCACCAAAAAATATGTTGAAAACGTAAGGGAAATAAAAGAAACACAAATTGAACGGGGATAAATTAAACATATTTATTCACAAACACGAAGTATACAATTCGAAACAGAATAACAACAGGAATAATATGTACAATAATATAATGAATATACGAACACTAATAAACGATTTCGAATAATATATGTTAAATAATACGAATTAATTTGGAAAATGAATAATAATTGACAAAAATAAGGAACGTGAAATCACAATAAACTAATTAACAAAGAAATTAGTTTTGGAAAATGATTTTAACGATAGTTTCAATGAGGCGAGGCAAGGGCGTAAGTACGATCGAATTGCGAGGCGGCTATCGAGCGAACGAACGAACGAATGATAAGAGCGACTCGATCCGTAGCGGCACGGACCCCGCTGAGTCACGTGGTCCTACCCCCACTACGGACGATATCGATCCGAGAACGATTCAAAATCCTGGTGGCTTTGCTCTTAGGTTAGCCTGTACGTCTCGGAAAATTACCGAAGTAATTTCCGTCCGTCGACCCTCACAACAGGAGATGCAAAGCATCATCCCTCACGGGGCTTCATGGAGGCCTCAGAGGGACGTAGAACGCCCCCCCTAGCCACGGCTTGTCGACTACAGGGACACATAAAGCGCCCCCGCGCCGCAAAGAGATCACCTACCAGTCCATAACATAACAATAAATTATAAGCAATCAATAATTAACAATTTTGATGCCTCTCATTTCCACTCGTTACCCCCTTGCATTCTTTACAAACGTCCTCCTAACTCAAATTAGTACATATATAACACCAAATCGCGGCAAACTAAAAAATGCCGATAATTATAAACTAAAATGAAATATTTCACGTTCCTGTCATCAACATATTTCATACCAATTTTTTAATATAAATATTAATCCTTTAAATTACATATATAATTTTATAATTTTTACATTATTAACAATATATTTATGTTATATAAATTTAAATCAATCATTATTGTTGGAATGGTAAGGGCATTTCTGGAAATATCTGCGTGCCTGTGTTGACAGAGAGGGGGCAATCGCGTCCAGCAGCGCCGCTCAATCCGATCGAGGAGTTAGTTAGTTCGGTATAGCGTTTTGTATTGCGTAACAGGTTATGGGCCCAGACGAGTTCTAAAATTGTGCAGTGAGCGTATTTAAGAAAACTACAAACGGTTGAATTGTAAAAGTGCCGAACAGAGAAAATCGTCGCGTGGTCATCATGAATCTAAATCAAATTCCGAAGCTAAGTGAGAAGAACTATGAATCTTGGAAAATTCAAATACGAAGTCTGTTAGTATATAACGAATTATGGGCATACACGAATGGGACTGTAGTGAAAACTGAACAAACTCAAAATGAATGGAACAGTAAAGACGAAAAGGCATTGGCTTTGATTCTCCTGAGCGTGGAAGAAAATCAGTTAAATCATGTAAAAAAGGCCGTAACATCACGTGAAGCATGGGAAAATCTGCAAAGAGTTCATCAATCAAAAGGCCCGGTAAGAAGAGTTACTTTATATAAAGAATTATTGAGAATAAAAAAGGACGCGCATCAGACGATGACGCAATACGTGAATTCCTTCCAGAACAAACTAGAACAATTGCAGGAAGTGGGGGTACATATACCGGACGATCTAGTACCGATCATGTTGTTAGCGTCCTTACCGACCGAATATGAGAACTTCGTCATCGCAATTCAAACACGTGACGAGCTCCCTGATTTTGAGAGTTTGAAAGAAAAACTCATAGAAGAGGAAGCCAGAAAGCAGCAAACAAATCCCTCAGAAAAAGAAAACTCACAAAATGAAGCGTTGATGGCAAAGAAGAAATTTACTAGATATCCTAAAGGAAAGAATTATATCAATAAAATTATGGCAGCAATCAAGTACGACAACCAAAATTCAGTGGAAGCTGCCATATTTGCAAGAAATATGGGCACCGTGCAAGTGAATGTCACTCCAGGCAAGAAAGAGGCGACGCTATGTTGATTACAGCATTGTATAATCATGAAAAAAATTCCAAGGTTTGGTACTTGGATAGTGGTGCGACCACGCACATGAGTAATGAAAAGCAGAAGTTTGCTAGTATTGATGACCATCACACAGATATCTATACAGCAACAAATGAAAAAGTGGGTGCGACAGGAAAAGGACAAATAAACATAGAAGTAAATGTGACAGATAATTATCAGAACAATGTGAAGTTACAAGAAGCAATGCTTGTGCCAAATTTTAAGAGCAACTTGCTATCAGTCTCGCAGATTACTAGAAACGGATACAAAGTGACATTTTATAAAGATGGTGCCAAAGTGAGACGTCCTGATGGCAGTGTGGCAATGAGTGCTAAGAAACAAAACGGATTGTATGTGGTAGAAGAAAGTGAAAAACATAGTGCAATGTTACATACGCAAAAATGCAATGCGTTAATGAAATGGCATACCAGATTGGGACATCTTAACTTTGGTGATGTGTATAAACTAAGAAGAAATAATATGGTAGATGGTATGAACGATATCTTAGAAAATGTAAATCCAGTGTGCGAGATATGCATTAAAGCAAAAATAAATCAGTTACCATATACATCATCAACTCATAGAGAGTCTGACATATTGGGACTAGTGCACAGCGACATTTGTGGGCCATTTAGTGTTGAATCTTTAGGGGGAGCACGATACTTTATTACATTCATAGATGATAACAGTCGCAACATTCAAGTTAAACCATTAAAGAAGCGATCAGAAGCATTAGAGGCTTTTAAGGAATATAAGGTATGTGTAGAAAGACTAACGGGTAAACAAATAAGAAAATTAAGAACTGATAATGTCACTGAATATCTTTCACGAGAGTTCAATGACTTTCTAAAACGGGAAGGAATTTCAAGACAATTAGCAGTGGAGTATACTCCGCAGCAAAATGGAGTATCAGAAAGAGTAAATCGCACTTTAGTAGAAATGGCCCGGTGCATGCTTGCACAAAGTGGATTACCTAAGTCATTGTGGGCCGAGGCTATTAATGCGGCAGTCTATATAAGAAATAGGTGTCCGACAAGGGCAAATCAAAATGTAACACCATATGAAATGTGGTCAGGACGAAAACCATATATAGGTTTTCTGAGAAGTTTCGGTAGCAGAGTTATAGCACTTGAGAAAGGAAAGACTAGAAATAAATTTGATGTAAAAGGCAAGGAATACGTCATGGTGGGGTACTCAAGTGAAGCAAAGGCATATAGGTTATGGGAGAAAGGAACCAATAAAGTAATAAAGAGAAGGGATGTGCGATTCATCGAGGACTGGAGTGTAAATCCGACTGAGAACGAAGTGCAATTATTTGAGGCGCCAATAAATAACACACAAATAGAAGAAGATAGCGAACAAGTAACTGAAGACCAAGAAGCACAAAGGATTGCAACAGAGGAATCCGAGGAGGAGCTCGGAAGTGAGGATCTACAGATTACACATAGCAGAGGACAAGGCCGTCCTAGATTGGAAAGAACTGGGAAAAGAGGTAGACCTCGTAAAATATATCAAACAAAGAATATCCAAGAAATGGACCATACAGAACCAGCAACCGTGGAAGAAGCTATGTCAACCCCAGATAACGAATTCTGACTAGAAGCAATGGCAAACGAATTCAAAGCACTTCAGGAACATAACACGTGGACCTTGGTTAATAGACCGGTAGGTAAAAATATATTAAAATGTAAATGGGTGTTTAGGATAAAGAGGCATCAAGATGGGTCCATCGACAAGTATAAGGCCAGGTTGGTAGCACGAGGGGACCAACAGCGCGAAGGAGAGGATTTTAATGAGGTATTTGCACCCGTTGTCAGGATGGACACCATTCGCACTATTTTAGCGGTCAGTGCAGCAAAGGGAATGCAGGTACATCAAATGGATGTCGAAACCGCTTACATACAGGGAGACTTGACGGAGGAAATTTATATGGAGCAACCACAAATGTTTGTAAACGTGGATGAAAAAGAAAAGGTCTGTAAACTGAATAAACCGCTATACGGGCTTAAACAAGCGGGACGTGAATGGTATCACAAATTAGATAGCTATTTAACGAGCTTAAATTTTAAGAAAACAGCAGTTAATCCATGTGTGTATGTTGATGCAAGAAAGAGTAGCGATACCATAATTGTAGTGTATGTTGATGATTTATTGATTGTGTCCACTAGTTTAGTTAATATAAATATCGTAAAGAGTGCATTAAAAGAAAAATTTAAAATAAGAGATTTAGGTTGTGTTAAGGATATTTTAGGTATGCACATAGATCGTGACGGAACAGGAGACATCAAAATAAGCCAGAAAATGTATGTCCAAGACATGTTAAAGAGATATGGAATGGAAGAGTGTAATCCGCAAAATACGCCTATGGAAGCAAATTTAGACATAGCAAGAATGAAAGATGAGTCAAATACTAAACAGGTATTAAATAAGCCATATAGAGAACTAGTGGGATCTCTAAACTATTTAGCGTGTGCAACCAGGCCTGACATCGCGTTTGCAACCAATGTACTTAGTAGATTTTGTAACAACCCTCAAGAAATGCATTGGAAAATGGCCAAACGAGTATTAAGATATTTAAAGGCTACTATAGATTATGGTATAAGGTATCAAAAAGGAAACGAGGACTTAACAGCGTTTGTTGATTCTGATTGGGCTGGTGACACATCGGACAGAAAGTCATGTACGGGTTATGTAGTAAAATTAGCAGGAGGTCCAATTAGTTGGTTAACTAGAAAACAAAAATCTGTTGCGCTCTCTACGATGGAGGCAGAGTATATGGCGCTATCGGAAGTAACTAAAGAAGTTGTATATTTGCGAAATTTGTTAGAACATTTAAAATTACAGACCTTATGCGAAAAACCGACGAAAGTATATTGCGACAATCAAAGTGCTATTCAGTTATCGAAGAACAGTGTATACCATTCTCGCAGTAAACACATAGACATTAGATATCATTTTTCGCGAGAAGCGCGAGAACAAGGCGAAATAGATGTTAATTTTCTGAGTACTAATGAAATGCCGGCGGATGTGCTAACTAAATCGCTCACAAATGAAAGGCACAAGTCTTGCGTTAAATTATTAAATTTGTTACTTTAAGTAGAAGAAGCAATGAATACTCCGGCATGCAGATAAGGGGGAGTGTTGGAATGGTAAGGGCATTTCTGGAAATATCTGCGTGCCTGTGTTGACAGAGAGGGGGCAATCGCGTCCAGCAGCGCCGCTCAAGCCGATCGAGGAGTTAGTTAGTTCGGTATAGCGTTTTGTATTGCGTAACAATTATATACAATAATAATTTTAATTTCAATTATTGGAGGTGTAATAGTTATATTCAATTATTTTATTAGATTAATTAATAATGAAAAAACTAAAATAAATTATTTTAATTATATATACATGTGGGATTCGGTAAAGGGGAATTAATTTTTGCGTGGTATGAGTGTGTGTGATGTACGAGTGTGAAACAAAAGAGTGTGAATGCGTAGTATAAAAAAACGCGACAGCGTCGAAAGGACAGTCTAGTCTTGGCCGAACCGTAGAAACGTGAACTATCATCAATATATTAAATTTTGTATTCCTTTCAATTTATTAAAATATTTACTATAACTTTAATCCGTTTCTCATCTTCTTGCTCCCATCCTACATACATATATATACACTGCTCAAAAGAAATATGGCATAGAAAAATTTTAGGCAAAAATTGACCAAATTTGACTGATGATAACTCCGTGAAAAATCATTGCAAATTTATGCTCTTTTTTTTTAAATTAAAGCTTGAGATCTCTACTTTAAGACCCTGTAGTTCGATTTTAGATGTGATGCATCCCTACCACAATAACACTGTAAATGTGAGGCCATGTTTGCAATATTGAAAATTACGAAGTTTGACAAAATGCATGGACTTGCCACATTTTTTTTTGGTGATACTGTTTACAGCAGCATAAAGTACAAACCTTCATCTTTAATTTCCAGTATGTGGAAAACCGCTGCCATTTTTTTCCGCAAAGATACAGAACTTTAAAGAAACCCTTGCATTTATGGCATATACCGCTGGCATTAGCATTACCCGATATGCACCTCAGAGAGATTGCTGGACAGATTTTGTACATCATATGGCTCTGACAAGAGCCCTTTTTTTTGTGTATTTCTGTGTGATTATCTGTGAGTGTGTATGTTTGAATTCTGATAACGCGTGTTTCCTCCGCGTTGTTGAATGACCCCTTGTAGCGGATTACTTATGTTAATGTAAGCACTAATTTCTTCCTGTGGCATGTAATTCCAAATTTGAGTTAAGACTTGCGACAAGTCTTACAAATTGACAGGTTGTCTTACTAAATTTCTATACGGTTCAGATCTGGATTTACTGCAGGGTGTGGAAGTAATCGAATTGAATTGGGACTGCAAAATTCGAGAATGATTCTCAACGAGGCTTTTCGACGATAATTCATACACACACATACATAGATACTCACACCCAAATACACACAAAAAAAAGCTCTTGTCAGAGCCATATTATGTGCAAAATTTGTCCAGCAACTTTTCCGAGGTGCATATCGGGTAATGCTAATGCCAGCGGTATATGCTATAAATGCAAGGGTCTCTTTAAAGTTCTGTATCTTTGCGGAAAAAAATGGCAGCGGTTTTCCACATACTGGAAATTAAAGATGAAGGTTTGTACTTTATGCTGCTGTAAACAGTATCACCAAAAAAAAATGTGGCAAGTCCATGCATTTTGCCAAACTTCATAATTTTCAATATTGCAAACATGGCTTCACATTTACAGTGTTATTGTGGTAGGGATGCATCAAATCTAAAATCGAACTACAGGGTCTTAAAGTAGAGATCTCAAGCTTTAATTAAAAACAAAGAGTATAAATTTGCAATGATTTTTCACGGAGTTATCATCAGTCAAATTTGGTCAATTTTTGCCTAAAATTTTTCTATGCCATATTTCTTTTGAGCAGTGTATTTATATTATTAATTTTAATATTTACTTTAATTTTATTTATATACAAAAAAAATTATTTTATATTTTATTTTTTAAATTTACCATTAAATCTAAAAATAAATATTAATATTTATAAAATTTATGTATAGCCAATTTATTATTTAACCATTTCATTAATAATTTTATTATTATTTATTATAATTATATCATTTAAAATATGTACATTTAAAATTAAACCTTTACGAAAATTAACTAAATAAGATTTTTAATCAATAAAAATAACTTATACCTTTAAAAGTATAAAAATTATTTGAATGAATTTTTAATTAACAAAAATAACTTATACTTTTAAAAGTATAAAAATTATTTGAATGAATATATAATCAATAAAAATAACTTAAAATTTTTCAATGGAAAATAATAAATTTTTAAAATTAATTAAAAATAATAAATTATTAAATATTATTAGAAATTCAATTATTATTTTACCTACCCCAATTAATATTAACTACATATATATGAAATTTTGGATCAATTTTAGGAATATTCTTAATAATTCAAATTATTTCAGGATTATTCCTCTCAATACATTATTGTCCTAATACTAATTATGCTTTTAATAGAATTATCCATATTATTAAAGATGTAAATTCTGGATGATTAATACGAAATATTCATATAAATGGAGCTTCATTTTATTTCTTATGTATATATATCCATATTAGACGAAATATTTATTATCACTGTTTTTCATCTAACTATGTTTGAAATATCGGAATTATAATTTTATTATTTTCAATAATAACTGCTTTTATAGGATATGTATTACCTTGAGGTCAAATATCATTTTGAGGAGCAACAGTAATTACTAATTTATTGTCAGCTATTCCATATATTGGAGATATAACTGTTCAATGAATTTGAGGAGGATTTTCAATTAATAATGCTACTTTAAATCGATTTTTTTCTTTACATTTTATTATACCATTTATAATTTTATCTATAGTAATATTACATTTATTTTTTTTACATTTAAAAGGGTCTAATAATCCAATAGGAAGAAATAATAATATTTATAAAATTCCATTTAATCCATATTATACAATTAAAGATTTATTAGGATTCATCTTAATTTTATTAATTTTTATAATAATTATTTTAGAATATCCTTATATATTAAGTGACCCAGATAATTTTTTACCAGCAAATCCTATAAATACCCCTACTCACATTAAACCAGAATGATATTTTTTATTTGCTTATTGTTATGGATATAAATAACAAAAACAAATAACGAACTCAAGGAATTAATTAATTAATATTTATTGGCAAAATCAAATCGAATAATTTACAATACATGTACAAAACGAAATTGCAAATCTGTTTCGAATATAATATTTAATGGCAACTCAAAGCGTATCTTAAATTATTAATAATAATTTGTAGCGAAGTAACGATTTGTATCGAGGAGCGAACGAACGAACCGAGCGAAAGGACGGTCATCGAAAGAAAAGAATGCTCGCAATAGATAAGCCGTAGCGGCCCAAGCCCCGCGCTATCACGTGGCCCTTCCCCCACTCCGGCCTATACAATTGCGAATACCTGGCGGCTTTGCTCTTAGGACCAGCCTGAACGTCTCGGAAAAATTACCAATGCAATTTTTCCGTCCGCGGACCCTCGCCAGATGCAAAGCATCGTCGAAATCGGGGTCGATGGAGGCCTCAGGGGTCCGTCGAAAAACGTCCCCCCTAGCCACGGCCTGAACGGCCCCAGGTTCGCAAAAGCGTCCCTGTGCACGCAAAGAGATCACCGTCCAGGTAGCCAATTAAACGCGAATTTACCAATATTCTGCCTTTCTCTCAAGTTTTTCATTCGCTCCTTTACATGGCTTTCGAACTTAATAATAATGCAAAAGGTGCACAAATGCATAATAACTGAAATAGCTTTTCTTCTCATAACAAATAATTAAAACAACGCAGATAAAGAAAATATTTTCAATGATTAAACTAAATTTATAATTTTTGCATTTCTACACGTAACAACATCAAGGTCGCAATCATTTTTATCAATATGAACTTTTAAAAAATATTACGCTGTTATCCCTAAGGTAATTTATTTTTATATATATATAAATTATATTTCATTTTATTTTCAATAATTATTGTTATAATAAATTATTTAGTTTAATAAATTTAAAAATCTCCCCAATTAAATATATTTTTTATATAAATTTTATATTATAATATAATAAATATATAAAATTCTATAGGGTCTTATCGTCCCTAAATAAAATTTAAGGATTTTAACTTAAATTATAAATTTATTAAATACAATTGAGACAGTATATGTAAGTAAATTATTACATTTAATTTCGACTTAAAAATTGATTAATATAAATTTAATCTATATATATATATATATTAATTAATAATTTCATCAATAAATTGATAAATATAAAAATAATCAAATTACATCAACAAAATGTCAATATCATGATCTTCTTTCAAAATTAAAATGATGATTTGAAGATAGATGATAATTTTTTATTCGTATAAAACATACAAATAAAAAAATAATACCAATTATTACATGTAATCCATGAAATCCTGTTATTATAAAAAAAATTGATCTAAAAATTCTATCATTAATACAAAATGAAGCTTCATAATATTCAATATATTGAATTATTGAAAATAAAATTCCTAATAAAATTGTTATAAATAATATAATATTAGTTATTAAATATTTTTTATTTAATAAACAATTATGGGATCATGTTAAAGTTATACCTGATGAAATTAAAATTAATGAATTTAATAAAGGAATATTATAAGGATTAAAAGTAATAATATTTTTAGGAGGTCAATTTATTCCAATATCAATTGATGGTGATAATAAATTATGAAAATAGGTTAAAAAAAAAGAAATAAAGAAAAATAATTCAGAGCAAATTGTTAGTTTATATTGAATATTGGCAAGCCTCTATCTCTTTTGTTTATATGCAGTTGCATGCTTGTGGCAACTGACTTCGCGTAACACCGAGGAGGAAGTTGCGTTATTCACTTTTTATAACTATTCTAATAAAGTCCACGCTACTGTTCGGATCGTTCTCATCACGTCTTTGCATTCCACCTTAACCTTAACAGGTTATGGGCCCAGAGCGCGGTTTCGAATAAAATATTACGCGTTAAGATTCGTGAAATAGTTCTGTGTGAATATTTCGAGTTTACGCGAGTGTGCACTAACCGGCATAGTTTCGAAACGAAGACAAGATGAGTGGTCAGGGATGGACGAGAATCGAGCTATTATCAAAGGACAATTTCGACACTTGGAAGTTACAAGTGCGTGCCGTGCTAATCAAAAATGACCTGTGGGAGTACGTGGAAGGTACGAGAAGAAAACCCGAGGTCGCGGAAGGAGACAACGTCTCGGCAGCAGCGGCGGCAACGTGGGACGCCTCAGACAGAAAGGCGCATTCGGAGCTCATTTTGGCTATCAGTCCAACGGAATTGAAGCAAGTGAAGAGTTGCACAACATCTCGCGAGGTTTGGCTAAAATTACATGAAATTTATCAATCACAAGGACCCGCGAGAAAAGCCACGCTGTTAAAGCGTCTCATGCTTTACAAAATGGCGGAAGGCGACGATATGCGCGAACACATTCGGCAATTTTTCGATACGGTCGATAAATTGCAGGAAATGGAGGTAGACGTAAATAGGGATCTCCTAGCGATCATGTTATTGTACAGCTTGCCGTCTAGTTATGAAAATTTTAGGTGTGCAATCGAGTCGAGGGACGATCTCCCTGAGCCGGAAGCGTTGAAAATAAAAATACTCGAGGAGTTCGACGCGAGGAGAGCGACATGGAAAGAGAAATCGCAGGAAGCCATGTTTGTTCGGAAACATCACCCACCTAGTAAGGAGTCTCCAAAACAGAGGGAGACAGTGATTGAAGACAAACAAAGAAAACCGAAGTTCATTTGTTATAAATGTCGAAAGGCTGGACACAAAGCATCCCAGTGTCGCGCGAAACGATTACCGACCGAACAAACTGCCGGTAAAGCGGAAGAAGTTTCATTTTTTTCGTGCGAGGAGCGGGCGAGCGCCGCAAGCGCTAATTGCGCTACGAGCGCAAACATATGGTGTCTTGACAGCGGTTCGACATCTCACGTGTGCGGTGATCCCGAAAAATTTGACAGATGGACGGAGACGCGGCAGCGACGACTGAACTTGGCGAGCAACGCGACCACATCGATAGACGGAGCGGGAGAGCTGCGGATAACCCTTCAAAGCAAAGATGGCGGAACAAATGTAAATTTAAAGGACGTTCTTTATGTGCCCGAATTGAGAACGAATTTGCTTTCTGTAAGTAAAATTGCCGATAAAGGGTATAGCGTATTATTTAATAGTGAGGGCGCTGTGATTCGAGATAGCAAAAATAACCTTGTAATGTCCGCGAAAAGAAAAGACGGATTGTATTTTACGTCGGAAATCGCGGAAACGGCCGGAAGCGTAAGCGATCGAAAGGGCGGAAACAGTTTAAGGTTATGGCATTCTAGACTCGGACATTTAAACGAGAAATATTTAAAATCAATGGCAGCGCGCGGTATTTTAAAAATCGAATCGGGAAACGGTGAATCTATCAATCCGTGCGAAACGTGCTTAAAGGGAAGAATTACTAAATTACCTTTTTCAAGCGAGTCGCAGCGAGCGACAAAATTGTTAGAGATTGTTCATACCGATATATGCGGGCCAATGCGGACTCATTCGATCGGGGGCGCTCGATATTTTGCGACATTCATCGATGATTATAGCCGTTGGTGCGAGGTACGATTCCTGAGATCAAAGGACGAATTGTTCGGTGCTTTTAAGGCATACAAGGCTTTAGTTGAAAAACAAACGGGCGAAAAGATAAAGAATATTCAATCGGACAACGGAAAAGAATATTGTAATCGCGAATTTGATGTTTTTCTGTCGGAGCAAGGAATTAAGCGACGACTAACCGTGCCACACACTCCGGAACAAAACGGAGTTGCCGAGCGTAAAAATCGAACGCTATGCGAAGCGGGTAGATGTTTAATGATCGATTCGAGCATATCTCAGGGATTTTGGGCCGAAGCAATCGCGACAGCGAATTACGTGCGAAATAGGTGTCCATCGAGCGCGATAAATGGGAAAACTCCTTTCGAACTTTGGACCGGTCGTGTACCTAGGTTGAATCACCTGCGCAGTTTCGGATGCAAGGCAATTGCGCTAAATAAGAACCCGAACAAGGGGAAATTCGAACCGCGTGGCCGCGAATGCATTTTTATAGGATATTCTGAAACGGCGAAAGCGTACCGTGTTTGGTTTCCGTCCGAGCGAAAAGTCGAAGCGACCAGAGACATAATTTTTCTCGAGAACCGTGCGTCGGGAATGAAATTCGACGATTTTATAGATGATAAGATTTGGTATCAACCAAGCGAAGGTTCAGATTTTGAAAATTGGACATATGTCGAATTAAACGATTCTAATTTTAATGTAGGTCAAGAGCGAATTCGGGCAGATCAAGAGCAAATTGAGATAGTTCAAGGCGAAATGGAGGAGCCTGGTGAACCAAGTGTTCCTGCGCGAAGGGGGCCTGGAAGACCCCGGATCATTCGTACTGGTCTCCCAGGGAGACCTCGTAAGGCTCCAGCTCAACCAAGAAGCGAGAATGTCGAAGAGAATACGACCAGCTTCGCTGAAACTGGCGACACACCGGAGTACGGGTGTATTGCTGAGACGCCAATTAATGCAGCTCTTGAAGGACCCGATGCTTCGAAGTGGCGAGAAGCGATAAAAGACGAATTCCTCAGTCACGTTAAAAATGAAACGTGGGACGTGGTCGACCGACCTCAGGCGAAGAGCACAATCAGCTGTAGAATTGTCCTACGAAATAAATTCAAACCTGATGGTTGCATTGAAAGACGAAAGGCTCGCCTGGTGGCCAGAGGCTTCAGCCAGAAGCCCGGAGTAGATTTTCGCGAGACTTTCGCACCCGTCGCGAGAATGAATTCCATAAGGATGGTGTCTGCTCTAGCGGTACAATACGGAATGGAAGTGCATCAACTGGACGTTACAACCGCATATCTGAACGGCAGTATCGACGAGGAAATATACATGGACGTTCCCGATTTGTTAGCAAGATTGCTGCCCGAGATAATTCAAGAGTGCGGAGACTTGGCACTTCGAGACGCGGCTAGAGAGATGCTGAAGAGACTACAGTCCGGAAATAAGGTATGCAGACTGAAGAAAGCGTTGTACGGTCTTAAGCAGGCTGGTCGACAGTGGCACATTAAACTTCGCCAGGACCTGCAGGAATTGGGATTGCAGCCTCTCAGCGGCGACACAAGCGTTTACACCGCGAAACGCGACGATAAGTTACTACTCATCGCAACCTATGTAGACGACTTAATAATAGCCTCCAACGAATTGAATTGGATCGAAGAAGTTAAGGAAAACTTGAGGCGGAGGTTTGCGTTGAGAGATTTAGGCAAAATTAGTTGCTGTCTTGGCCTAGAATTTACCCAAGACGAGGAGGAGATGTTCATTTGTCAAGAGGGGTATGCAAGAAGCATCTTGCGTAAATTCAGCATGGAAGACTGCAACCCAGTCTCGACCCCAGTGGACGTATCCAGGAAGCTGGACGAACCGAACGAACCTCTAACTGAGGCAGATTGTCCTTTTCGCGAACTAATAGGGTGCCTTATGTATCTTTCAGTCTGCACAAGGCCAGACATCTCGTACGCTGTGAACTCCCTGAGCCAGTTTAATAACAAATTCGGAAAGGAGCACTGGATCGCTGCGAAGAGGATTCTGCGTTATTTGAAAGGAACGTTGGATCACGGTCTAATGTATACGCGCAGCAATCACCCATTATACGGATGTGTGGATGCCGATTGGGCCGGTTGTATAAAGGATAGAAAATCGTACACCGGCTACGCCTTCATTCTTGCAAATGCAGCTACGAGCTGGGAATCAAGAAAGCAACAAACTGTCGCTTTGTCGTCGACTGAATCGGAGTACATGGCTCTCGCCGATTGCGTGAAGGAAGCAATACATGTTCAGCGCTTCATGAGTGAAACAACGGGATCGGATATAAGTCCAATAACCATTTTCAACGACAACCAGGGATCTCAAGAGTTAGCTAAAAACCCCGTTTTTCATTCTAGGACTAAGCACATAGATGTAAAACACCACTTCGTGCGAGAAGCTGTCGAGAAAAACCTCGTAAACTTAAACTACATGCCTTCGAAGCAAATGCCAGCTGACGTGCTGACGAAGGGTCTCCCGAATTCGACTCATACGTTATGTATTAGAAATTTAGGCTTAAGAAAGCGCAAATGTAAAGAAGATGTAAACGTTAAAGTATGGCGTTCAGAGGCTTGAGAGGGAGTGTTAGTTTATACTGAATATTGGCAAGCCTCTATCTCTTTTGTTTATATGCAGTTGCATGCTTGTGGCAACTGACTTCGCGTAACACCGAGGAGGAAGTTGCGTTATTCACTTTTTATAACTATTCTAATAAAGTCCACGCTACTGTTCGGATCGTTCTCATCACGTCTTTGCATTCCACCTTAACCTTAACACAAATAAAAAAGATTATTCTTAATTTTAATATATTTAAAATTGATAAAGTATGATGCCCTTGAAAAGTTCTTTCACGAATAATATCTCGTCATCGTAAAAATATTGTTATTAATAATATTAAAAAATTTATAATTAATAATCAATTAATTTTTAAATTGAATCAAATTACAATGCTAAATAATAAATTAAATGAATTAAAAGCATTTATAATAGGTCATGGTCTAATTGTAACTATATGATATGGATGATTTTGATGTAAATTTTTATATAAAATTAAATTAATTTTTTTTTTTTTTTTTTATTGTTAAAAGTTTTATTTAGTTTCAATAAAATATAATAATCTTAAAATTGAAAATACATAAGATTGAATAAATGCAACTGAAATTTCTAAAATAAAAAGTATATTTTGAATAATAATTATTAATATTAAAAATGGAATAATTGATGAATAAATTGAAATAAAATTTCCTAATAAGATTAATAATAAATGTCCTGCAATTATATTAGCTGTTAATCGGATTGCTAAAGTTCACGGTCGAATAATATTTCTAATTAATTCAATTAATGATATAAAATTTATTAATGGCTTAGGGGTATTTAAAGGTACAAAGTGAGCAATAGTTAAAATTGGTTTATTAATTAATCTATATATTATAAATCTAAATCATATTGGTAATGTAAATGATAAATTTATTGATATGTCTTGATGGTGTAATAAAATAATTTTCGGAAAAAAAATACACCGACTTCGAAATGCACTAAAAAGTATAAAATAATTTCTATTTCCTAATGAAGTAATTTCTATTTCTCTGAATCATACAATTACGTCACAGATATGAATTAAACCTATTTACTCGTTAGGTAGTATATTAAATACATTTCAACCTTTTCGGGGGCGGCGCAAAATTAAAAGATTTTTTTGAACATGTCAACCTTTGGACAGTCGAACATAGGCAAAGCTTGTATAGCTATTTTTTTTTCTATACATATAATTCGACAGCACGCCGCGAAGTAGGTGTTAGTGCGTATAGAATGTAACTATGGTCTATTTAGCCCTTTGCGGACGGGACGGTTCGAAGTGAACCGTGGGGCTGAGCTCCTGCCGCGATAGTCATTAAAAATTGCCGGCGAATATTGCTGCCTAAACGCGGTTTTCGTTCATAGCATTCCAAGTCATATTCTGGACATATTATATATACATGCACAGATTTACGTGCATGAACACATGTACGCGTTTCTCGGCTCAATCAACTGTTTTCGCCAAACGCAAGTATGAGTTCTTCGGCCAATTTGATGATTTACGCAGAACGCATATATGCGGCGGTAGTCCGCAAAGGGCTATATTCATAGAGTATGCGACGGAAAGACTCGACCGCCGCATATACTATAAAGTTAAGAGCCCATCTGTCGCAAATTTGGTAATTCCCGCGTCGTGGGCTCCGTTTATAGGTTCTTAGATCCATGGCTTCTACACGCGAACGAAGTCGATTCAATTTCATTTATATCAGAAACGTTGATCAAATGAAGATGCAGACATTACATTTACGTATATTACCAGGTATATCTATAATGGTTCGTATTCTTTCTCGGGATTTATTAATTTCCAATACGCCATACCACAATCAACTGGTTATTGGCAGCAACGTTTACTGAGGTATTTTTAATTTTGCGCCGCCTCCGAAAAAGTTGAAATGTATTTAATATACTACCTAACGAGTAAATAGGTTTAATTCATATCTGTGACGTAATTGTATGATTCAGAGAAATAGAAATTACTTCATTAGGAAATAGAAATTATTTTATACTTTTTAGTGCATTTCGAAGTCGGTGTATTTTTTTTCCGAAAATTATTTTATTTAACGCTTTTTAGTGGAATGGGGAGAATTGTATAGGATACTGTGAGACAGTTCTTCCAGGCTTTTTTTGACTGCGTAAATGCCATGAGCATAATTAAGTAAAAGACAACGTGGATATTCGTTTTTCAACTTTTTTGCAACAATAATCCTTTGCAACTAAAAAATGAAAAAATTTTTGATAATGGTATCAATGGGGAGTTAGACTCCACAAGATGCGAAAAGCTTTGTTCCGATCGGACCACCCACCTAGGAAAAACCGCCGAACATGCATAGAAAAAATAATCCTTTGCAACTAAAAAATAAAAAAAATGTTTGTTAGAACGGTAGGGAGACTTTACCAAGCAATGGGAATAATACACCAACGTCAACGTGAACTCATCTTGCTGCATAAGTTGCGTGTCAAAGCGGCAAAGCTTAGTTAGTGTTTTGGTACAGTGCATTGTAATTGCCCTTTCTTGTCTTTCCTGTGCATAGCACGGGGCGTTCCACTAATAATAATAACAATAGTTATTCGCTAATATCACGAAAACTAGAGCTTACCGCCAATTGTGCATAAGGAAAAACTCGTTTAGAATCATGCTACTAATAACGTATTAGAAGGACATAAAAATCGTTCGAAGTTGGCTTCAAAAGTTAACAACAATTTCTGTAATATCTCGAAAACAAAAGCTTTCCGTCAATTTCGCAAGAGGAAAAAGTTGTCCAGAACCACGCCCCTAACAACATATTCGAAGGACATTAAAATCGTTCGACGTTGATTTCAAAAGTTAATAACAATTTTTTTCGCTAATATCTCGAAAACTAAACATTTCCGCGAAATTTGTATATGAATAAAATTGCACAGAATCATGTCCGCGATAAGATATTGAAAGCGCACTAAAATCGAGAAAAGTTTATTTTAAAAGTTGCCGCTTTTTCTGCAATAACAACACTTTGCAATTAAAAAATGAAAAATTTTTTGATAATGGTACCAATGGGGAGTCAGCACCTTCCATATGCAAAACGTTTCATTCCGATCGGTCCACCCAGTTAGGCGTAATCGGCGAACATACATAGAAAAAAAAAAAAAAAAAAAAAAAAAAAAAAAAAAAAAAAAAATACTGGTCGAATTGAGTAACCTCCTCCTTTTTCGAAGTCGGTTAAAAATATATGGGAATAATCCTATAAAATTAAATGAAATAATTATAATTAATAAATTAAAAAAAATGATAATATTAATTTTATATTTATTTGATGATAGTATTTTAAATTCTTTAAAAATTATATTAATTAAATTTAATATAATAATTATTGATCGATTTGGTGTTATTCAATATAAATAGGGAATTATAATAAAAATAAATAATATACTAATTCAGTTTAAAGATAAATAATTATTATTTATAGGGTCAAAAATTTCGAATAAATTAGTTATCATTTTAATTTTAAAAAGAAATTATTAAATTTAATTTTATTATTTTTATTTATTAATCATTTTAAATTAATATAATATAATTTAAATATTAATATTAAATAAATAATAATTGATAAAATTATAATAAATAATCATATTCTAGGTCTTATTTGTGGGATAAATTTTCATTAAGAATATTTGTAATTTACTATATTTTGATTTAAGAGACCAATTCTTACATTTCAGACACTTAATGAAAATTAAAAGAATAATAATAAATTATTAATTTTAATATGACAAATTAATGTTATGAATTAACTAATTCTTTAATTAATAATTATATAATATTTAATATTAAAATTGTATTGCTGATATAATTCATATTATAAATGTTTTAAAAGATGAAGATTCAATTGAAATAGGTATAAATGAATGATTAGCCCCACAAATTTCAGAACATTGACCATAGTGAATTCCTGGTCGTGTACAATATAAATTTCCTTGGTTGATTCGACCTGGTGTTGCATCTATTTTTAATCCTAAACATGGAACAGTTCATGAATGAATTACATCAACTGAAGTTGTTAATATTCGAATGGGTAATCCATAAGGTATAATTAATCGATTATCAACATCTAATAATCGAAATAGTTTAGGATAATCTTTATTTGTGTCAGTAATTATATATGAATCTATTTCTAAATTATTAAATTCTGGATATTCATATCTTCAATATCATTGATGTCCAATTGATTTAATAGTAAAGTATGAAGGATTTCATAATTCATCAATTAAATATGTTTTTAATGAAGGTACACAAATAAATATTAAAATTATTATTGGTACAATTGTTCAAATAATTTCAATAGTATGATGTTTCAATATAAATCGATTAATAAATTTATTAATAATAATATTTAAAAGTATATATATATAAAGTTACTGAAATAATTATTAATAATATTATAAAAGTAAAATTATGAAAAGTTATTAAATTATCTGCATATGGAGAATTAGAGTTTTGAAATCAAATTATATATCAAGTTGAAATTTTTAATAAAAATTAAAATAAATTTTATATTTGAAGTTTAAATTCAATGCACTATTCTGCCATATTAAATTAAATTTTGTAATTGAAATATGAATTACAATTTATTAATATATATATATATATTTATATAAAGACAATTTAACAATATAACTGACTTGAAAAATAGAATACACAATGCATGCGTAAATATCCCGTGCGAAATTATGGAAAACGTCGAGAACGAATTTGTAAAACGTATACAAACTTGTATTTCAAATAGCGGAAAGCACGTGGAATAAATTTTTTGCATATTATTTTTTGTTAAATTGTCTTTATACCTACCTTGTACTGAAACATTTAAATAAATGTCCCAACCTTCCAAATTACAATTAATATCATCTTCGATACGGAAAACTTAAACCGTAATGGACAATACTTTTCACGTTTCTTACTCTTCGGACCTGCCATTTTGACCATACACCCCGCCTATCTGTTTCGGCAGGCAGAGTCAAACCAGTGGCACTTACCGTAACAATAAGAACGTTTTTATGACTTACTCGTCAAACCGAGATGTCACTGCTGAAAATCAGTAGATTTCTAAGCGTTATATCTCGAAAACTAATAAAAATCGGGTAAGTACATAAAACCTTGATGAATTCGTCTTGAAAAGCACTATCGCCTGATCGAGAAAAAATTATAGTTCCATTTAAAAAAACGAAACTTCACCATCATATCTTTTACATTAATAACAATAAAAAAATTTTGCTTCTGCCAAAACATAGGGCCTCTTTTACCCTGCAATTTCCATATAAGCACTTTTTCGTGACATCAATAGTTCATGAGATATCACGCTGTAACACTTTGGCGCGGACACCCTGTATATATAATTAAATTATTAATAATAAATTTATTAAAATTATATTTAAATTATAAATTTAAAGTTTTTATTTAAATTTTATTTTAAGAATTAAAATAGTATTATGCCTGATAAAAGGAATAAATTGTAAATTTATTTATGAAATTAATATTTTCTAATACTAAATAATTTTTAAGATTTATAATAATTGATAATATATAATATATTTAACTTTGAAGGATAAAAGTTTAATTAACTTAAAATCTTAATTATAAATTAATAAAATAATATTGAAAAAATAAATATATTTAATAAAAATATTAAAATTTTACATAATGATTTATTTTTAATATAAAATTTTTGTAATATAATTTGTTTTTTAACTAATTTTTTATGAAAAATTCTAAATTTAGTTATATCTAAATAATTATAAGTTATAATAACTCTTATTAATATAATTATATATATAAAGAAATTAGTAGAATTTGATAAAGTTGTTTCATAAAAAAAAAATCATTTAATAATAAAAAATATAAATGGTGGTAATATTCTATATGAAATTGTAAATATATTAAATAAAAAAATTATTATTTTTCTATTACAAGAGTATAATAAATCTGATTTTGTGTTTAAATTTATACGTTTTAAAATTTTTATAAAAATAAAAGAATTAAAAGTATAAATAATAAAATAAACTGTAGATAATGAAGTATTTAAGTATGATAATAGAATAATATATGTTGAATGATTGATTGATGAATAAGCTAAAATTTTTTTAAATAATTGAATTTAATATTAAAAAGTATATAAATACTGGGTCATTAAATGCATTTAAAGAAGTTAAGAATAGAATAGGAGTTATTTTATTAATTGTAGAAAATAAAAAAATTGTATCTCATCTTAATAAAGGAAATAATTTTGGTATTTAAAATTGATAAGGAAATATACTTAATTTTATTAAAAATAAAAATATAATAATTTTTTTAGTTACAATTTTATCTTGATCAATAATTCTATAAAATTTTCAAGATATATAACCAAAATAAACTAAAAGAGCTCAAAATATTAATAATTCAATAATTGTTGAAATATAAAAATATAATAGTCTTCCTTTTTTATTATTTTCTCCATAATTTATGAAAAATCCAATAAAAATTAATGCAAATATTTCTAAAAGTATTCATTTTAAAATATTTTGTTCTATAAATAATATTCCTAATATAATAATAATTAAACTAATTTTTATAAATGATCATAAAAATCTAAATATGTTTATAACACCGGTGGGCTCGCGGTGAGCCCGCGGTCGCCGGGAATCGCACAGTCGCTAGGTCCGGGTCGGTTTCCGCTATACAACTGTCGCTGGGTAGGGTAGGAAGACTAGGAGCGGAGTTCCACACGTTGCCGGTTATAGGTCGGAACGGCTGCCGATACCACACGCCGTCCTCCCCTGGCAGGAGACCGTGAGCCCAAGGACACTCTGCCGATAACACACGGGTGTCTTCTTGGCGGTCGGGATGTCCCCGTTTCGTAGCGTTGCCACGACGACAGGACCGGGAGATACAGGGGATACCGGCGGACTGTAGGCTGCGGATAACACACTCCGTACGTCCACCCCCTGTCGGAGGAATCAGGGTTACAACCAAAAATCGTCGGAGAGCTATGTTCGGCGTCGGTTTGCTCGCTCGGATCGGTGCGCTCGCTAAGACGGTACCGGACGCTCTCCGGTAGTTCGGTATCTCGCGCCGACTTATATACGCGATTGGTAACCGGTTATGCCGCGAGAAACCGCGACTCGCGGTTCTCGCCACCTATCGGCGGCGCGAGTAGTTCGCGCCTCAGTTATCGCGTTACATCACCCCCTCCCCTTATCAGGCGCGAACTACGCGGTAACGAGAGGGCTAGTTACTATGGACGGTCGGTTGGGGGGAGAATCTACAGTCTTTAGTTGTTAGACTCTATACGGTCTGTCAGATGGACAGCAAATTCCGGCCACGTGGGTAGGGAAAACACAAGCTGCGAATCAGAACCCGACGCGGCTTCGCAGGTTCACGGTGGGTCCCTACCTATTAACACGGTGGGATCATACAAACTAACACGGTGGGATCTTACAAACTAACACGGTGGGTAGTGTTTTTAATCCGTTGGACAATGTTTTTAGCACGGTGGGGTCTTACAAACTAACACGGTGGGATCTTACAAACTAACGCGGGGTGACCTTACATGCTAACGCGGTGAGAGCATACTAATGTATTGTTTTACCTCGGTGGGAACTTACATACTAACGCAATACGGCGGGGTCTTATAAACTAACGCAATGTCTTTACGCGGTGTAATGTTTTCAGCACGGTGCGGACTTACTAACGCGAAAAAATGTTTTTGATACGGTGGGCTTCCGACTGGGAGGGCAATGTTTTTACGGTGGATGTGTTCTTAACCTAACGCGCACGCAATGTTCTGGAAACGTGACGCGTTTTACGCAACGTGTCGCAATATGCACTTATTTTATCGCGGTTTGGTTGCCGTCTTTTCGCGCACTTATTTTAACGCGGTTTGGTTGCCGTCCTTTCGTGCACTTATTTTAACGCGGTTTGGTTGCCGTCCTTTCGTGCACTTATTTTAACGCGGTTTGGTTGCCGTCCTTATCCTAACACTTAATACTTAATGCGGTATGGTGGCCGTCCATTCACTTAGCACTTTTTGCACAGGGGGGAGGTTCTTACAAACTATCGCTGGAGTCGCTTAGATCTAGTGTGCGGTGAAATACCCGCAGATCTACTGGATCTTCTTCCGGGTGGGTTAGCTCGAACGGTGGTCCTCCTACGGCGGCTGAGGCTGGTGTCGGTTCCGGGGCCCTGGTTCTGATACGGATCCGTTTGGCGTTTACTCTTTTGATGGACAGTGTCACGCCGTTCGGCAACGTTTGTTTGACGGGCCGTCGTTCCGTTAGACGGGGTAGGTCGAGGTAGAGTTCCCCTTCTGCTCCTTGGCTCTCTTTGGCTAGGACGGCGGCGGATGGTCGTGGAGGTCGCTGTCTCTCCTCCGTCTGGACTGCTCGATCTTCGACCGGTCGTACTTCGGTCTGTATTGCCTGGGTCTTTTTCTCTGGCTCCAGGGTTTGCACTCCCCGATTGAGGCGGAGAGGCTGATGTCCTGCTACGGAGGAAGCTTTCCCGGGCAGCCTTCGGTATCGGGCTGTTTCGTCCTGCGGTGTCACTACGAGGGTCTGTGTTCCCCGACTGATGCGGCGAGGTGGTTCTGCGGCGACGGGAGCGGGTGGCTGGTCCTTGGGGGGTGCTTTCTTTCCGGACGGTGGCCCTTCGGTGGTGGCCGGCCGCTTTCGGGAGGCTGGCCTCTTCTTGGGCTGTTTGGTCCCGGTCGTCTGCGGGGACAGGACCGGCGGCTTGGACGGGCCGGGAGACAGGTCTGGCAACCCTACGGTTGCCTGCCGCTGGAACGTCTTCGGCCGTGCTGGTGGTGGCGGAGGAGGCGTCGCCGTTGTCTGAACCGTGCTGGTGCGGGTTGGCCCTGCGGTGGTTACCGCGCTTAGGTCTGGTCCGGTGGCTGGCTTTCGAGCTGGGGGCCGTATCTTCGGCGGTGGCCCTCGCCGGGTCGGTGGGATCGTCGAGATCTTGATGGGCCACTTGCCGACTTGAATCGTTCGGACCCGGGGACGTGCCTCGGGAGGACTGTGGTCCTGGTGTTGCCGTCCTAGTGGTGTTGGTTCTTCGGTGGGTTGATGCCTCTTCATCATGCTCAAGACGCTCACTGAAGACTGATTCCTGATCGCTTGTCGGCCCGTCTTTTATAGCGTCGTGCGCGGTGGTGGGGCAAGGTTTGAGGTCTTGTATATGCGCGCGCCTCGGGCGGCCGCGCGGCCCCTGTAGCAGGACTACCGTAGGCCCAAGAAATTTCGTAACCCGGTATGGTCCAGCGTATTTAGGGGCGAGTTTGGCGTTGAACCCCTTCTCGGCCGAGGAGAGCGGGTAGACCCGCTGCATGACCATGTCCCCGATGCTGGGCGCGGAGTCTCTTCGATGACGGTTGTAGTACTTACTTTGGCGGACATAAGACTCCGCCAAAGCTCTCCGTGCTAGCGTCCTTGCGTGTTTTAGCTGATCGAGACCTTCTTGCCGGGACTGGACTGCAGTTGCCGGATAGGTGGCCGGGTCTTCTGGGGCACGGAGCTCTCTCCCGTAGTTTAGAAATGCTGGAGTGTATCCCGTAGAGTCGTGCCGGGCCGTGTTGTAGGCAAAGCCTATTTCGGCGATCCATTGGTCCCATGTGCGGTGATCTTCTCTCGCGTATTGTGAGATCATGGTTTTGATCACACGGTTGGTCCTCTCCACGGGGTTACACTGGGGAGTGTAGGGCGGTGTTTTCCGGTGCTGGATGCCACTCGCCTGCAGCAGAGTCGCGAACTCCCGGCTCTCAAACTGACGGCCATTGTCGGTGATTATACAGCGTGGGCAGCCATGTCGTAGCAAGACCTTTTCCCGTACTGCTCGGGTGACGGCTGGTGCGGTGGCCTGGCGGAGGGGGTGGAGTTCCACCCACTTCGAGAATTTGTCTTGCATCACGAGCAGCACGGTGTGACCCTTTTTGGAGCGGGGAAGTGCTCCCACTAGATCAATCGAGACTACTACCCATGGATTCTCGGCTGGAGTGGTCTTCATCTTTCCCGCTGGAGCCTTCTGCAGCGCCTTATATTCTTGGCAGCTTTGGCAGTTTCGTACGTAGCGGGCGGCGTCCCGGAACATACCCGGCCAGTAGTATCTCTGGGCTAAGCGAGCGAGGGTTTTGCTTATCCCCAGATGCCCGGCCGTGGGTGCGTCGTGGTTAGCCCGGAGGACGGCTTCTCGGTTGGTCTTGGGGACGCACAGCTTCCAATCCTGGTCTGGGTGAAGACCGGTATGCTCCGGGAAGTATCGGTACAGGTGCTCGTCCTGCCAGCGGTACTCCGGATGCCGCTCCGGGTCGTTTCGTACGGCTTGGCTGGTTCGGTTGTACCAGGAGTCGGGAGGAGTGCTCTCGACAGCGTCCACTTCTTCGGGTTGGTCGGTGGTCTGTTCCTCAGGTTGACGTGACAGAGCGTCGGCCACGATATTGCTTTCTCCTCGCCTGTACTGTATTTCGAAGTCGAAATGTTGTAGCTCCAAACTCCACCGCGCCAGTCGTCCAGAAGGACTCTCGATCGCCTGTAGCCACTTCAGCGCCTGGTGGTCGGTGAGGACAGTAAACCGGTAGCCTTACAGGTAGGGCCGCATTTTCCGGATTCCCCAGACTACTGCCAAACACTCCTTCTCGGTGACCGAGTAGTTTCGCTCAGCCTTATTCAGCGTGCGGCTTGCGAAAGCGATGACTCGTTCCTCGCCATCATGGTCCTGGGTCAAGACTGCTCCTAGCCCTTGGTTGCTCGCGTCGGTCTGTAGCACGAACGGGCGCTCGAAGTCAGGACACGCCAATACTGGCGCCGTGGCGAGTTGGTGCCGAAGTTCCTGGAATGCTGCCTCCTCCTCGGCTGTCCAGGTCCACCGTTGACGTTTCTTCAGCAGTCGGTTGAGCGGTGCCGTCAGATCGGCAAACCGAGGAATGAATCTTCGATACCAGGAGACCGCTCCCAGGCATCGCCGTAGTTCTTTGACATTGGCAGGGGCTGGAATCTCCCGGATGGCCTTTACCTTCCCCGGGTCGGTGTGAATCCCCTGGCCAGTGACTACGTGTCCCAGATAGGTCAGCTGGGTTTTCCCGAAGTGGCACTTTTCGGGGTTTGGCCGGAGGTTAGCAGCGCGGAGGCGCTTGAAGACCTCTCGGAGATTCGCCAGATGCTCCTCGAATGTCTTGCCCAGGACGATGATGTCGTCGAGGTAGGCGAAACTCCAGGGGGCCAACTTAGGCCCGATTACTTGGTCGAGTAGCCGCTGAAACGTCGCTGGAGCGGAGTGGAGGCCAAACGGCATCACCTTGAACGCGTACAGGCCCCGTCCCGGTACGGTGAAGGCGGTGAGTGGACGGCTTGTTGGCTCCAAGGGTACCTGCCAATACCCATCTGCAAGGTCGATGGTGGAGATGAATCTGGCCTCCCGCAGCTTCTCCAAGGTAGCTTGGACCTGGGGCAGTGGGTACGCATCCTTCTCTGTCCGGCGGTTGACTTGGCGGAAGTCTATGCAGAACCGGTACTTCCCACTCGGCTTGCGGACCAGCACTACTGGGGAACTCCACGGGCTCTGCGACGGCTGGATGATTCCGGCTGCCAACATCCTGTCGACCTCTTCGTCGATGATGGCCTGCATGGCGGGGTTCCGCGGCGTGTACCGGTGCTTGACCGGTTCGGCTCCCTCCTTGAGCCGTAGTCGGTGCTCGATCCAGGTGGTCGTGGGTTGCAGCTGGGCGAAGCGAGGCAGTTCTTCGGCTAACAGCTCCTGCAACCTCCGGCTCTGCTCCGGCGTACATCCCGTCGGTCCGGTGATCTCCAGAAGCTCTGGAGTTTCGGGAAGGTCCCAGCGGTGGGTGCCGATTTGGACGGTAGTCCCCAGCTGTCCCAGGAGGTCCACCCCGACGATCATGACATAGTTCATGTCAGGCAGCACGGGGTAGCGACGTTCGAACTGCCGGCCGTCGATGGTAACGATGCTGTGGATCTGGCCGGCGGTGACAGCTGGGCTACCATCGGCGACTCGAACTTCCTGGGGCTCTTTATCCCAGTGGTCGCCGTGCCACTCGCAGTACGCCGCCAAGTCCTTTCGGAAATATGACCGGGTGGCCCCGGTGTCGACGAGGGCTTCGCCTTTGTATCCCCACGCCTCAAAGGGGATGTATATTCGTCTGTCCTCTTCTACCTGGTGGACGGGCGGGTGGGTGGAGGCGCGGGCCGGGCGACGCCTTGAACGTCGCCCCGCGCGGCGTTTCCCTGCTGGCTGTGGCAGGGGCAGTTCCTGGTTTGGCGGCCTTCGGTCCCGCAATGGCTGCAGAACAACCTTCCTGGCTGGCGGCACTCGCTCCTGAGGTGGCCTCGCTGACCGCATCGCCAGCAGCAAGTCTCCCTGTTGTAGCGGGCTCCCCTTATCTCGGCTGCCTGGCTCCTCGGGGCGGCACGTGGCGGACGTGCGGCCAAGACCTCCTGCTCCAACTCCTCGAATTTCGTAATCATACGGAGTAGATCGTCCCGGGTGTGAAGGTCCGTACGGCGGATGTACCGCCTGTACTCCGGTAGTAGGTTGCGGTAGGCGTGGGTCAACTGCTCCTCGTCGGTTAGGTTCCCATGACGCCGCATCATGGTCTCCAGGTCGGTCAGGTAGGCCTGGCCCGTCTCGCCGGGCTGCTGCTGTCGCCGGAAGATCCGGCTGTCCAACTGGTCCGTGAGGTGTTGCGGGCGGTATTCCCTCCGGAAGGCCCCTAGGAAGTCGGCCCACGTCCTCCATTTGTGCTGATGGTTGTGGTACCAGGCTAGGGCTGGCCCCCGCATCGCCACTGCTAAGCATTTGAGGAGGCTGTCCTCCTGGAGGCTAAAGGTGGCCCGCAGATGCTCGAGCCGGTCGACGAAATCCTCGGCCCCCTTGCCGCCGTCGAAGAAGATACCGCTTTTGCGGAGCAGGTCCCAGAAGGCGAAGTCCACTGGCGGTCCAGTCCGGGTGGACGGTCCAGCTTCCTCGGGATCTCCGCGCTTGGTGGCCATAGTCCGCAGATGGTGGACGATCCTAGCCCGTAGAGTGTCGAGGGTGCCTGTGGAGTCTAGCTGGTTCTCTCCTGCGAACAGAATTAATTCTGCCTTTGTCCGGCGGTAGACCCACCCCACCGATGACATACACTGTATGTCCTACGCTCTCTCTCGCGGTTGAGAGTCCCTGTTCGGGCGCCAATTTATAACACCGGTGGGCTCGCGGTGAGCCCGCGGTCGCCGGGAATCGCACAGTCGCTAGGTCCGGGTCGGTTTCCGCTATACAACTGTCGCTGGGTAGGGTAGGAAGACTAGGAGCGGAGTTCCACACGTTGCCGGTTATAGGTCGGAACGGCTGCCGATACCACACGCCGTCCTCCCCTGGCAGGAGACCGTGAGCCCAAGGACACTCTGCCGATAACACACGGGTGTCTTCTTGGCGGTCGGGATGTCCCCGTTTCGTAGCGTTGCCACGACGACAGGACCGGGAGATACAGGGGATACCGGCGGACTGTAGGCTGCGGATAACACACTCCGTACGTCCACCCCCTGTCGGAGGAATCAGGGTTACAACCAAAAATCGTCGGAGAGCTATGTTCGGCGTCGGTTTGCTCGCTCGGATCGGTGCGCTCGCTAAGACGGTACCGGACGCTCTCCGGTAGTTCGGTATCTCGCGCCGACTTATATACGCGATTGGTAACCGGTTATGCCGCGAGAAACCGCGACTCGCGGTTCTCGCCACCTATCGGCGGCGCGAGTAGTTCGCGCCTCAGTTATCGCGTTACATGTTTTTTATCATTTTAATTATATTTTATTGTAAATACAAATTCAAATTACAATAAAAAAAATATAAATATATCAATTATGTTTTAGTGTAGAAGCACACAAAATTTTGAATTTTGAGGCATTAAAAATATTAATAAATATAATAATAATTAAAATAAATCGTAATAATATTAATACGATTTTTCCTCATAAAATTTTTAGTTTTTTTTTAATGTATATTTTTTTTGTCATTGTTATGCATTAATAATAGTAAAAAATTACATTTTTATCTTATCAAGATAATCTCTTGATTTAGAGTATATTATTTTATTAATGTTAATATATATACAATGCGCATTTTTTATACATGTCGATTGCATCTGTTATGCTTTGTGCCAGTTTAACTTTGTTTCGATTTATGTGCTTCCTGCTTATTAGAGTTAAATATTTTCATTAAAATGTTTATAATATTAATGGGATTAACACCCATACTTATAAAAAATAAATTTTACAATAGTTCAAAAAGGGAAACAATAATACAATTACCATATACTTATTCATACCCACTTTCCTGCAACAGTATATTTTGGAATAATTTTCGTAAAGAGTTTCATTGGCCATAGAAATCTATGTTCCGTAAAGCGACGACTGGTACCGCGGCGGATTTATACCTGCCCGTTAGACCTTCCCTGGCTACCGATGGCACAATAAACATCTGATATTGTCTAATTGTTAAAAACGTAACAGATTATCGCATAAAAAGGTCTGACCCTCTTCGAAAACAAATCTCAAATTATTTCTCCGTAAAAAGTAGGAGAAAATTGTATATGTAATAATTATTGCTAAGTTGCAATAAACAAAAAATTCTAAAAACACGTATCCCCTATTTTGATCCATATTTTTCGTATACAAATCTGCAAAAAAATCGAACTGCATTTAGGGTGAAGAATTGAAAAAAAAGTGCAATTTTTTAATATATTATTTAAATAAATAATTTCTCCCGAAATTCTTGTCACTAACTAAATTCCTGACTAAAAACTACACAATTTAAAAAAAAATTCACCTTCCTACACCCTCTACTTTCCGAGATATTAAAGAAAATGTGTTTTCAACCCCGAACTTTGAGGGCTATTTTCACCCCCTCAACATGCATGTCCGCAGATATAAAAAAATACGTGTCAAATGATTTTTAAAAAGCTACAACATATGCCAATTTCATTAAAATCCGCGTGTGACACCTTGGTGATGTCCCTTGTAAGTGGAGGTCAGTAATTGATCTTCTTCCTTTTATGTAATAGGGCCTAAAAAAGAGGAATTAATTATTAAAATGAAAATTATATTTATAATTTCTATAAAATGATATAATTTTATTTATAATTAATATTAAAATTATCTGAAAAATGCTTCTTGAACACCTGAAATATATTTTTTACGAAAGGTGGTTCGTCAGATACATGGTCCTGCAGCCGTTGAAATAAATATTTTAACTCATCCATTTTATTGACTTGTTGTTCTGTATTTTCCGCATCTTCATCTTCGCCTGTGCTTTCATCTTCGTCACTTTCATCTTTGGATCTTCTTAATTCTTCTTCTTCGCAGTTCGCCATAAAATGTGCAATGTCGTATTCCGTGAACGTTTCTCCCGTTATGGTGCTTAAGTCTTTCTGCATGGAAGAATGGTATAAATCCATTTCACTTCGAATGATTTTCTTCCATGCATTGAAAATATTTTCTGGTGATACTTCCATCCAAGACTCGTGCAACGTTTCTATGCAGTGTTGTAGTGTGTACTGTTTCTGAAAAACATTTATTCCGCCTACATATTGTGTCGCTTGTCGAAGGAATTTCTGACGATACACAGTTTTTAATTTGGCTATTATCCCCTGATCCATTGGTTGTATTAGACTGGTTGTATTTGGTGGGAGGTATATCATTTGAAAATGTCCATCATCTAATAATTCGGATACTACTGTATGCCCTTTGCATTTATCAACTAACAAAATGACTTTGCCAATCAACGAATTTCTCAATTGGTATGTTCGTACACTTGGCTTGAAATGATTCTGATACCAATCTATAAACAATGTTTGGGTCATCCAAGCATTTCTCTGTGATTTGAAAACCACGGGCAGACTGTTTTTAGAATGTTTCAATGCTCTAGGATTTTCGTATTTATTAATAATAAGCGGCATTAACTTGTGCGTTCCCGATGCATTTGCACATAAACCTACCGTAATGCGCTCTTTACGGCTTTTGAAACCTTTTATGTTCTTTTCTTTTCTGTCCGCTAATGTTTTCGACGATAAGGCTTTCCACAGAAGTCCAGTCTCGTCCATGTTATAAATATTTTCCGTGTTTATATTATTTTCTTCTAACAATTTTGTGAACTCTTCTGTGAATTTTGTTGCCGCATCTTCATCAGCACTCGCGCTTTCTACATACACCCGAACTAGGCGTATGTTGTGTCGTTTTTTAAAACCTGTTAACCATCCTTTGCTGACTTTAAATGTCGATGGTAATCCCAAGTTGTTCTTTAATTCAACTGCTTTCTCCAAAAGCGCAGCATTCGATATAAAGTCGTCAAGGGTTCTCCTCTCTGTAAACCATGTCAGCAAATTCTGCTCTAATGTACTGTGTGCAGATGCACGTATCCTTCGGCGTTTCCGTTGCACCTTGCTTTTGTCGAAAAATTGCATAATTTTCGGAGCATTATTTTTGATCCTACAAATTGTTGATTTATGGACGTTGAATTTTCTAGCAACACTAGAAACACTAAATGTTTTTAATTCATTCAACACTTTCAAACGGTCTTCCATGGTCAGTGTCGTTGTGTTCTTCTTGCTTGCCATACTGAACACTTTAAACAACATTTTGAACAAAAATATATATAAAAATACTTGTCGCGCACGAAAGGATGATCAATGAAGACTGTCGAGTCCTTGTCGTCCAGACTTTTACGAAAACTTGGAAATACAAGGAAACATCCTGATTGGTCTCTTCCAAAACGTTCATTTCCCAATCAGCAGGCCCCTTGAATAGTAGTACCCACCCTCTCTTGTGCCCTTAGTGCGTCTTCACATGGAAAGGGTGGGATGATACCGATGCGTACATGAGGATCCCTAAAGTCACAAAACGTCTGGGATTTTCCGTCCAGATAGGTCTTCGAAGGTCAAAGTCCTGTTAGGGTTTACTTATCGCTAAATTACCATTCGGCAAAAGCGGAGTTTGTGACATGAACGGAACTATTAAGGACGACATGATTCTAAACTCTGTTCTACGAAAAAAGGTAAACGAATTATTGCTGGTAATGCTAAAACGTCTAGCTCAAAAATATCTTTTTGTAGAAGAACTGTCGCAAATATCCTGTAGAAATCTTCGTTCTATGTTTCATATGCGACGGAACACTATTCTATGCTACAACGAAAGAAATAATGACATATATAAGCAAGTCAATGTAAAAGATGAAACTATAAATTATAAGAAGGAAAAATAAAATAATCACACAAATTAAATTAATAGAACGCTTTGTTGTGAATCGCGACACGCACTCTGACTTAGCCTCAATTGATTGACTCCGAAACTGATTGATACAAAAAATAAGGGTTGTTGTCAAAAATATTTATAGAAGGTAATCGATGACTGATGACTTCATAAACTGTTTAGAGTCACAGATCAGTTAAGAGATTTGGTAGGTGTTCCAACCGGTATAACACGGTACGTGAGGATTTCGTTTGGAAAGTTTATGATAGGTTCGCAACAAAAAGCTATTTTTGAGAAAGACTACATATTCCATAGCCGAAACAGCTATTTCCTTGTTCCTTCTAGAAACTCAAGGGCCTTGGGGGTGGTTTATGGCCTTCGCGTCGCAGGGTCGGGCCTCGTGGTCGCCGAGGTCGCTGCATCGTGGCCATGTGCAACTCGTCCGGTACAGCCTATTATAGGGTGTTTTTGGGATTTTCTGACATAACGGAATTCATTTACCTTTTTTCGTACAATAGAATTAAAATTTTAGTTTTCGTTTCGTCCTGCATAGCCGTTTCCGGTCATAAATTTGGTATTTTCGAAGAGTAATTTCAAGGGTACATTCGTCACGGTACTTTGTAGCCATCGGTTCTTGAGACTCAGAGGAAAAACAGATTTCTCACTTACGCCCTGGTACCATTTTACTCTTTCCTAAAATGAAACGCACTAAAGGCGCAATGAAAGGGTGAGAGAAAGTCAAAGGGCGCGCTGATTGGAAATTACAAAATCAAGTGACAACTAATCAGTGTATTTCTCAAAACTTTCGCTGAGCTTCTTTGTTTTTACGATCGAGAGCAAACAGCAGATCAATCAAGTTTATGGCATGTCGTTTTCCGAAGTAACGTTAAAATGAAATATTTCGAAAAAACCGATGAGTAACGATCTTTTGGTTCCATACAAAATCGCACCTGAATGTACACTAAGACTGGATAACTGCAACAAAATCGGGACCCAAGCGTTGCAGTTATGGAGTCGAGATGTCGATTCTTAACTTTTAAATAGCCTCTCTCGTTCGCTTTCTGACCTTTCCTACGTTCAGCGGTCGACGCGAGCCAAATGTAACATCCCGGGAAGAGTTTTTTTTAAAGTGGCAGTCCTATGTTCAATTTCATTACCCGCTGATAGAAATAGTTTAGTTACCGACGATAATAGACTATTACCGACAGTACATTATATACCAATTACCTTATGTATTCAGTTCAGCGGTCGGTAACCAATACATATATATTTATTTTATTTTCAATAATTATTTTATATTTTCAATTTAGAAAGGATAATGTAATTTACAAAGACAATCAAGTTAAGTTAGAACAATTAAAAACAAAATTAATGTATTATTTTATAGTCATTCGAATAAATGTATAATTCTATATGGAAAATTCCGTAATGCGATGTGCCTACGTGCCGCGATGTTCGCCCTGAATTTCCTAGTATTCTCGCGTAATCCTAGAGAAGGATAGCAATACATTTTACAATTCAGACATTATTAATTATTAAAAACTATTAGTTAAACAAATCAATCAATACAGATCGAGCGTACTAATATTATGTTATCCGGAAATAGAGTCAGATGTTAGTTTATTGCAGTGAATATTGTAAATTATAATATTGTTCAATGGAATGTTCTAGAAACACCGTATGCTTATACATTTAGCTCCAATCCGTATAGAAGTCGTGCGTAGTACATAGAGGAAGACAGAAAATGCAATTTCATTAAAACACTACTAAAATACTACTTTTATATCAACAACATAAACCATCGAGTAGAATGCGATATTGATAATGTAATTAAATCGTTCGTTTTCATAATTAATGCCTAATTGCGAATTTATACGACAATTATATATTTCGACGTTATGGGGGTTTTCCGAGAAATTGCCAGACTGGCGAGTATAAAAGGCCGAGCGAAACTCGCCTAAATCGCAGAACAGTTTTCGAAGTCGAGCGAACTAGAAGTCTACAGATAAGTATAACCGGAACAGTTTTCGCTGTCAAGAGCCGCAACGATTCTTAATACTTGACTGGTAAAGCGGGTATACGCCATTTGGATACTTGGTCGTGGGTCGTTCTAGTAGCCAGTGAACAACAGGCTCCCCATTCAAACGGTCTCGTATCTGAAACTCCTTTAGGAGAGTGCTATACTTAGCGCCAAGAAAGGCTAAGATATCGAAACGATAGCTCTCAGCTACTCAAATTTGATTTTTCGTCGGATTGCTAACGCGCTGTCAGATTCTCGGAGTTCGCTCTGGGTAGTTTCGTAGCCAGCTAACGCAGGCTCCCCATTTGAGCGGCTTGGTCTCTGAAGCCCGTGTCTTTTGGGTGGCAGTTCAGCAATTACGATTTTATATTAGAATCAATTGATTTGCTACCCTGTTAGACTTATACTGTTCACCCTTTTCCTGTATCGTTGGGTCGTTCTAGTTTAGAAGCGATCTGGTTTTGGCTGTCAGTGTTCGTTTTGACAAAAAGGGTCATGGACAATTAGTTGTCGAGCCAGATTAAAAGAGTAACTGTTCCGAGGAAATAATTCATTTAGATTCAAACAAACTTTGAACTTGAATTAGTAAAAGAATATTGTTCTGTCATCAGCGTAATTTCCGTAGTCGACTACACCGCGTTAGATATCAGATAAAATCATTAATCTGTCTAACTTTGCGAAAGCGTATTTAGGTACACTTAGAGAATCACACTTAGGTCGTGTTCCTCGCTGCGGTAGACTATAACGCGCTAATATTATTAATTTCATAAAAGAATAATTCATTATATATACTACAAACGTATTAATCCAGATAAACTTTGTAATTGCGATAGCGTTCGAAACCGAGAATCAAATCCTATAGAAAACTGAATTCAGTTAATTATATAAAAGCGTAGTTAGCTTCATCCGAAATCAGACTTAGGAACGAAATAATATAAAGTATTAACTAGCGAGAATCAGATTTAGTTGGATTCACAATTATCTATTACATATTGTTTAATTTACCAAGTTCTATTATTTCTATTATCAATATTATATCAAAGTCTATTTAGTTTCTTTTGATCAAACCAGTATACTTTTCATATTTTGTTGTTATTTGTTACTTGTTATTTGTTAAATTCATCATCTTCATTATTTTATTGAATAAACCTTATTGTTGAAAAATATTGACCTGTGGATTTCACTCCTTAACCGCACACCACACGAATCCCACAATCTTTAGAATAAGTTATTTTTCAAAATGAGTCGTTGAGTTGGTAAAAGCCGCTCTTTACCTTACTAGCGCTAGTAACTATCTGAACCTAGGTTCCAGAGTCGTTACAACCCTGTATATATGTAGAATATCAAATTTAGTTAGCTTTATCAAAGATCTGATTTAGGCACGATTCAATATAAAGTATTAACTAGCGAATTTCATTTTGTTAATTTCATAATTATCTATTACGTACTGTTTAATTTGCCAAGTTCTATTATTTCTATTATTATTATTATTATTATTTCAAAATCTATTTAGTTTCTTTGTTCTAATTAATCATTATAATCTGTGACGCTGTATTTTATACCCGTCACAAGGAACCTCCTCGGGAGGCTGGATAGTCATTGCATTAGGGGCAGAAACCGTCTAGAGAGAGAACGAAGCGCATATAATATCGTACAACCGGAATCTGTCGCCGCTTTATTTTGTATGTACCATCGGATAACAACGTCAACATCAGCGAAGGAACAGCGTACGCTGCGGGAACGCACCACTACCCTGCCGCTACCCCGCTCGGATCCAGCAATAGACCAAGAGAGGCAGCGGAGTAAGGGGAGGAAGATCCGTGAGAAAGCGACGTACGCCTAAGGAAGGTTCCGCTACCCTGCCGCTTCCTCGCTAAGGACCAGCGATAGAGGAAGAGAGGTCGCGGAGCAAGAGGAGGTCCTGCCGAAGATGCCTTCGCGAGAAGACGGAAACTTCGGCCTGGGGTGGGGGTGATCACGAGGTGTCCGAATACCGGCATAAGGGCACGCGGTTTTAGCATTCTGTATCCGGCATTTGCTCCGTGAATAGCACGCAAAGTTCGCTTTTTCGTACCAGATTAGATAGCACTAGTGACCGCTGCCGCCTGCCGTGAGTTGCCGTATCTGACATCTCGGTAAGCCTCTCACCTTCTATCGTTGTAAAGAATTCGAAATCGAGAATAACGTACCGTGGGTTGTCGATCATCGAGTGTGCCAATCACCAGCCGATTCTGCAAAATGTGGCCGGGGTGTCGGCATTGAGCGTTAGTTAATAATTAGGTTAAGTAGTTGCGGAAAAATTCAGAAGTATCGTGAGATAGGAAGATCGAGAAGCGATCTTCCTATAAGCCACACTCGGCAGGTCACTGAAACGGACCGGGGGATTGGTATCGCGATAGCCACGATTTAGTTTCTTAGTCTCGCGAAAGCGTTGCAAATTTTGTGCCCACCCACGTCTCGATTTCGAATTTTCATTTACGCGGGAGCAGATCGGAAAGTGCATGTTCTGTCGTATCGGACATTTCGTAGTTTGTCGCGCTAGTTCTCGCCTTCTCTCTCTAGACGGTCGTCGAGACAGAATCAATTCGCGTGTAAGGATAAATCGCGTCGCGTTTAGTTCATTACGTTAGATTTCGTGCGTCTAAGATAATTGCGTTTCGTTGCGTTATATTGCGTGTAGAATATTTGCGTTTCGTCGCGTCATACCGCGTTAGGATAATTGCGTCGCGTTTCGTTACTTATTAGAGTTGCGTATAGATAATTGCGTCGCGTATCATTCCGGAAATCGACGACTGTACCGCGCTTAGGAATTGGCATTAGTTCCCGTTCACGGGATTAGAATCACGGGATTTTCGGGCATCGGTCAATCGCCAAGCAATCACGAGCGAACTGGTTGTCGGTACGGGATTATACTGTTCATCGCCTAGATTAATTAGATTTACAATAAACAGCGCTACTTTTACTAAATACTGCTGAGTCGAGGTCTCTTGCGAATTATCCCGGAATATTCTACTCAATTCGCCTCCGCGTCTAGCCTCCTTACCCTGTAAGAATCACGCCACTCTACCATCGCGTACGGATACTGAGCTGCCGAGCCGTTCCGCCGCCGATTCGAGTTTCTCGCGTTAAAGTTCCTTATCGCGACGCGGAAACGCGTCTGGCGCCCCATTAATTAATAAATTAAAGCGGTATTGAACAGATTCGAATCAGGCGCCGAAGTGCTACTCGTCCGTGAATCCGCGGAGGCGCCGCGACAGTCATAGTCGCGGATCGCGTCGAAAGGGCCGTTTCGAGAATTCGCGGGCGAGGCGGGGTTCGCGGGCCACGTAGCAAATCTATATACTTTTTTTTATTTTGTTGTTATTGTTATTGATTAGCTTCATTTTTATCGTTTTTTCATTCTTTAACCGTACCCCACATGAATCCCACATTCGTTAGATTTAGTTATTTGCGAAAACGATTCGTTCAGTAGGTAAAGGTCGCTCTTTACCTTTCTAGCGCTTGTAACATCTGAACTTAGGTTTCAGAGTCGTTACAAATGTTTTGAAATAAAGACAGTGCAGTGACCTGTGAGTGCCACCAGCTGTGTTATACGGTGCCAATGTCTGCGACAGGTCAACATTGGTAAGACGATCCAGTGGCAATTACTCCATAACCTTCACTGTCGAATTATTAACAAACAGGATTATTTTCAAAGAATGGGTGAGTCTATAATTAGTATTTAGTTTTTATAAATAGTGTGAAGTGCTGATAAATAGTGTTTATTTTTTATAAATAGTGTAAAGTGCTCATAAATAGTGTAATAGTACATAATAAGTGAAGTGATATGGCGGCTAAAAAAGTCACGCTGAGTATACAGCAACGTTTGGACGTTTTAAAGAACTTGGAAACGATACCAATATCAGCAGTTGCTAAAAAATATCAAGTTAGCTATGACTATTAGGAGAATAAAATGGAATACTGCAAAAATTATGGAGTTTGAAGAGAAAGATAAACGACAGAAGAAACAGCAACGGGTAAAGAGTCCAGTTTACCCTGAAATAGATCGACAATTGTACAGATGGTTCATAGAGAGAAGAACACTGGGGAATTATGTAACAGATACTCTGCTTTTGGAAAAGGCACAGGAACTGAAAGAAAGTATGCCATCAACATCCGATTTTAAAGTCAGCTATGGGTGGTTGGTAAAATTTAAAAATAGGCATAACATTCGATTAGTAAGAATATATAGTGAAGAAGCCAGTGCTGATGAAGATGCAACAAATACATTCAGAAACAATTTTAAAACATTTATGGAGGAAAATGATATCAACGCGGATACAATTTATAACATGGATGAAAGTGGCTTATTGTGAAAGACATTGCCAACCAAAACCTTAGCTCCGCAAAATGAGAAAATTACTGCAAATGCAAGTGGGACCCACAAATTAACGCTGCTAGTTGTTAATAAATACAAAAAACCTAGAGTGTTAAGAAATATAATGGATAATTTAGCAATTGTATATAAATTCCAAAAAAATGCTTGGATGACTCGCGAGTTATTCATAGATTACGATAATCGTTTTAAACCAAACGTCCGGAACTTTCAGTTAGAAAACGGGATTTTAGGAAAGACAATTTTATTGCTTGATAACTGTTCGGGACATAAAATGCCAGAGAATTACTCAGAGGATGAGAATTTTGTGATAATGTATTTGCCGCCAAATACAACGTCGATAATTCAACCAATGGACCAAGGTATTATTGAAAAAACGAAAAGTCGTTTTCGACATCAACTGATGCGTCTTGTGTTACAAAACCAAGATAGCATACAGTCATTTCATTCCCATTATACGATAAAAGATTGTCGACAATTAATAAATGAAGCGTGGAATATTGTAACCGGCTACAACATTAGAAATTCGTGGAAGAAAATAATTACGATTCACACAACAGAGGAAATACCAGAAGAAGAGATTCTACAAGAACGAACGGAAATGCAGGAACTGCAGGACATTATCAGTATCATTTCAGAAGGAAATGTAAGCACAGAGGAAGTTGAAGAGTTATTACGAAGTTCCCATCAAAACGAAAAAAGATTGTCATTGGAAATGGCAGTTGAAGAACCAAGTGATGTGGATAGTAGGGAAAGCACGAATGCAAAAATTAATGAAGAGGCGGACAATACTGCAGAAGAAGAAGCAAAAGAAAAGAGTAATGAAGATGGTAATGAAGATGACCAGTCGCCAGAAGACAATGGCACAAAATTAAATGCCGAAGAAAGAAACGAATTAAATTCATTATTTGGGACATTAGAAAATTATGTGCCGCGGATGCCACCATTACACAGTGGGCCAGAGCGACGAATTAGCTGTTCATTTGTTAAAAATTCGATTCTCCTAGATCGATATGAAACGAACATATATTGCTTACTAAATACCTGTCGAATTCAAAACCAATGATATTAACGAAATTCATTAAAAATTATAGTCATAACAAGCATTCAAAGATCAGACTTTTATGAATGTTATTTTTCACCGAAAACTTTAAAAATAAACTACTTTATTTTCATAGTTGTTCATCTTTAGCAAAGGATATCTTTAAAAGTTCAAAGAGTTGCGTGCTCTATCATAGTGCAAAATTTTCAGCAGGATTTCCTTATTTTAATTCAAAAGGAATCATGTCTCCCCTCGTCCCACCGCAGAAGTTATTATTGTTTGAAGCGCCGCGTGACACACGCTTCAGCAACACGTAGGTATATATTGTGTATTTAGTCGAATAGACATTACTATATTTTATTATATATTCTGTAAGTATATTAATTAATTAATTCCATTTTATTTCAAGAATATGAAATTCCATTTTATTTCAATGACAACATTTAACTTATATGTAGCAGAGTACGACTGGTTTTATATGCCGTTAAGTTTGCACAAAATATTATCGCATGGTGCAGATATAATACAAAGTGCTGGTTTGCCCATTGGAGTGTTTTCTGAAGAAGCAATGGAGGCACGAAACAAAGATTTCTGAAATATTGGAAGAGACCACACACGGAAATGTCCGTGTTCACAATCGAATTATTAATTCAAAGATATTAGAATAGCCTAACCGTTAGACGAAAAACAGTGGCCGTTTTTGTCAGAGAGTCCGGCAGCTACCGAGAGCAAAAACGAGCTAGTTTTTGCGGGGTCTGACTCACTCTCACGGTTCGGGGTCTCGGTACAAGAGACAGACCGTGGGAGTGAGAGAGAGACCCCAAATAAACAGCTGATCGGCCGTTAGCTTCGAAGACAGCAAACGATAATTTCTAAAAATTCGGAATCCGTGGAGGCGAGCGCTGATTGGCTCCGCCGGCCTGCGACATAGTCCGCGGAGGTCTAGAACCTTCCGCGGACGACGATATAAAATAACCACGGACGCCCGAGCGCGGTTTAGTTCCATAAAAATCCGATACAGCGTTTAGAGACGAATTGCCAAGCGATAATTTACGCGGCTTGCGTAGAGAAACTTGAGTTGTTCTTGAGTAGACTACTTTGTCCGTGGCTAGCGGCGAGTACTCAATAAATAGTACTTTAAGAAACTACTAGATTAATTTCTTTCGCGTTGCAATATTTATTCGTAGACAGTCCGCAATTAGAAACATTAACCTTTAGCACGGACCTTTTTCAGACTTTATTATATACGTCCGATATTTTAATATCTTCAATTTCGGCAGAAAACAGAAAAATTTATAAAACACATTCGCATTTTAATATTTTTAAGGATGAAATAGAAAAATTAATGTTACAAGAAGACCTTCAAGACGATGACGATGATACATAAATAATAATAAATAAATTTTAGATTAATAAATTAATATATTGTAAAAACCTAGTAAAAAATGTATCTATTTCTATTCATAAAAATTATTTCCTTGTTAAACTTATGTTTACGTTAATAAAAATTATGCTTATAAACCGAACGTCCACATTGAGAGTATAGTATATTCACTAACTTTTAGAAATATACTGCTTATTTTTGTTTTATTTTTAATTTTTTGGGCAAGAAAATAATCCGGTGTGATTAAATGTAATAATAATACTTGTTTTAAATGCTGGAACGACGCAGTGGCCGCTATACTTTAGTTTCAAGTCTTGAAATAACGCTAAAATTTGCCGTGAGCAACTAATTCGTCGCTCTGGCCCACTGTGCATCAGCCCGACTACAAGTTCAGGCATTGAAAATTGATAGTCGGTAAACGATAGTACAAATGACGAACAATTGGTGTTGCTGCGACCATCACGATACCGATCTGCGTACGTAATTCGTCAGTCCTCGATGAGCACGCTTTACGAATACATGTATCAATTATTTTCTTTTGTATCAATTATTTTCTCTTAAATATACTTTATTGTGTTACATTTATCACATACTGTGTTTAATATTCCAACAAAAATGACCCTTTTAGGAAGTAAGAAATAAAACCAAGATGCAGACGAAAATTTCTACAAAGATAACAGTATTAATTACAGGTAAGCATTAACAATACATTTTTTACATTAGTAGTGTAGGAAGGTTTCTGAATAACAACTAAGTCTTTGAGAATCAGGATGGTATCTATATTTTAAAAGATCTCTCTCTAACGAGGAACGGTGACAGACTAACTTTCCCTCAACCAGCGCGAAATAAGGAAAACTCTTTCACCAAAGGGCCACGTGACCCCGGTCAAAGTGGCCTGTCCGTCACCCCCATACAGTCAGGGACAGACCCACCACTTAGGCCCTAAGTAACTGCCAGTCCAACCGTCTACAGTTCGGCCAATCCTGATAATAATGACCGTCCTCGGTCACAAGTGGTTACCTCGCTCTGTTAACAAAACACAAAATACCAGATGTACAAGCAAACTTAACAGTAATAAATTACTTCCGCCAAACATCGTATCTCTACACAAAACAAAATACAAAATATGAAACACACATTCTATACAATGCACACATTAAATACTGTCGCTCTAACATACAATTATACAGTAACTACATTAACATTAACACTCTTAACTTCCTCATGTGTCGTCCTAACTACGTTAACGCACTATAATTAATAACGTATCCAATGCTTCATCTGGTCCGGACCCACAATACCCGTAAATGGTATACGCGTTAATTGAAACCCTTCCACGTCTGTAACGACGTATCTATCCCTATCTAAAACTTTTTTAATTACATAAGGTCCTTTAAATTTAGGTAACAATTTTTTGTTTATTCCGGGGGTTACGTCTACATTCCGAATCATAACATAATCGCCAATTTTGTATTCCGTGACCTCTTTATGTTTCCGATTATACATGTGTTCATTCATCTGCTGGCACTTAATTATTTTTCCAGCCGCTTCCTGACGTACAGTGGGTAGGTCCCTAACTTCTTCATTATGAGCTTCTAACATTAGTCGTAAATTATCTGTAACCGTACCCAACTGATTCATACCAAACAGTAATTCGGACGGGCTTTTCCCTGTCGACCGGCAGATTGTATTATTTAGCGCAAATTCTACTGACCCTAAAACACGGTCCCATCTTCCGGGTGTTTCCGAGAGTTTCGCCAACATTGGTGCTATTACTCTATTGAACCTTTCTACTTGTCCGTTCGCCCGAGGAGTCCCAATCGCAACTAATACCTGTGTGATTGCCTTTATGGCTAAAAATTCTTTGAAAGCGACAGATGTAAAAGAAGTACCTCGGTCACTAACTAAACGTTTAGGTTTACTGTACGTTCTAAAATATTCCGTTAAATGTTTGACAACCTCCTCCGTTTTTGTCGTTTTACAAGGATAAAGTTTTATGAATTTCGTGAATCCATCTACCACGGACAAAATATATTTATAACCTATTCCAGATTTTTCGAGAGGACCATAGTGGTCGACATGTACCGTTTGGAAAGGTAAATTACCTTTCCCTACACTGTGTAAAAATCCTTCCGACTTACCGCTAAAAGGAGAAAATTCAATACATTTTAGGCAATTATTAATATATTCTTTGACTTTCTGTCGGATTCGCGGAAACCAATAAATTTTAGTAATATTATTAACAACTTTGTCAACTCCTACATGCCCCAGGTCATCATGACACGTTCTAATTACATTATTTTCCAAACATGCTGGTACGTAAAACAGTAATTTATTGTTTTTTATTTTCCTATATACTAATCCATCTCTTAACTCAAAAAATTTATTCTCGCTTATTTGCAATTGCTCCTGAAGTTTACGGATTTCGTCGTCTTGGCCCTGTTTAATTGACAATGTTTGATCAAATGAATTTGGTTCTAAAACAAGTATTGAATGGTTGCGGCTTAAGGCATCTACATGTAACATTTTAGTTCCGCTCCGATGTTCTATTTCATAATCATAATTTTGTAAGAACATTGCCCAACGAGATATACGTGGATTAACATTTTGTTTGCTCAAGGTTAATCTAAAACTATCGCAATCCGTAATGATCTTAAAATGTATACCTGACAGATATATGTGGAACCGTTTTATCGCATAAATGACGGCTAAACATTCAAGTTCAAAACTATGATATTTAGATTCTTGAACCGTCGTCCTCTTACTAAAATAAAATACCGGCTGGAATAAATTGTTAGGTTGCTTTTGTAAAAATATTGCTCCAAACCCGCTGCTGCTCGCGTCGCAGTGTAATTCAGTCTTTAATTTCGGCGAATATATAGCTAATAAGGGTTTATTTACTAAACACTCTTTCAACGTAACAAATGCTTGATTTTCCCACTGTCCAAAACAAAAAGTAGCATCTTTTTTCAGCAGGTCATATAACGGTTTCGCTATAATCGAAAAGTTTTGTATGAAGCGACGGAAATAACTCGCTAATCCTATAAACCGTTGCACCTCTTTTGTGTTCTTCGGGGCAGGGTAATTGAGTACGGATTCTATATTTTCTTGAGCAGGTGAAATACCACTATGTGATATCGAGTACCCTAAATAATTTATCCCTTGGAACGCGAACAAACACTTATCTAATCTGAATCGTAAATTATATTCATGTGCTAACTTAAGCGTTTCCCGTAATATTTCCATGTGTTCATCTATTGTTTCAGTTGCTATTAAAAAATCGTCGATGTATAATAAGAGTTTATTTTGTCTAACTAAATTACTGAATATCTCAACTAAAAATCGCTGAAAAATGCGGGGTGCGTTTGTTAAACCGAACGGCATTTTCAAATATTCGTACTGTCCAAACGGTGTAATAAAGGATGTAAATTTAATTGAAGATTCTGAAACTGGTACATGATGAAATCCATTTTTCAAATCTAATTTAGTGAAGTATTTCTTATCACGGAGTTGATCTAAATAATCGTCGATGAGCGGAACTGGAAAATTCTCTCGAATTGTAATTTTATTAATTTCGCGGTAATCTACACATAACCGGATTTCTCCATTCTTCTTCCTCACCAATACAATAGGACTTGCATAAGGAGAGTTACTGGGTCTGATAATATTTTGCTCTAATAAGTTATCTAAAATATTCCTTAACTTTTCTTTGTCTGCAAAAGATAATCGACGCGGTCGGAAACTAACTGGCTGATCTGACTTTAATGATATTACTGCTTCGACGGAGCACGGCCGATGAATTTCAGTAAAAGGACGGTTCAGTTCCTCTAAGTACATATTTTTGATTTTCTCCCTAATTTCTGCATCTAAATTAGGATTGATATACAAACTTTCAGTAACGGTTATCGGTTCCTCTAAATATTCAATCTGTAAAATTTGCCCCAAAAATTTTTCGTTTTCTAAATTATAATTAGTCTCTCCGCTCGGCGTGATTTCAAAAGCTTTACCCATAACAATACGTACCGTTGGCGATAAAATAAAATCCCTACCCAAAAGTGCAAAATACGTTATCGTGTTATCCGGTACTACCAAAAATTTAACTGTTAATTTAATGTCATCTATCCTAATTTCGGTCGTAAAAGCACCAATGACGTCTAATGGCGAACGATTAATACCGTAATAATTCAGTGGACCGGATGGGTCAAGTCTGAAAGTCGGGGGTAACACACTTTGTTTCATCAGACTTACCGGTGAGCCGGAATCGACCATCGCTGTAATCGCTAAATTAAAAACTAAACCGCTATTGTCCTTAATATCAAATTTCACCGGAATCATAAATGGAATCTCAGGAGATCCTGGTTGTACCAGGTTTGTGGATGTACCTGGCGCTGATAAAGCTGGAGTTGAAGAAGATGCCGCCGCCGGTGTCCGGGACGATCTTCCCACCTGGGTCGTCGAATTTTGCGGGCAATCCTTGACGTGATGCGACGCTCCGCACTTGAAGCAACTTCCCCGCTCCCTGATTGGTTTTGTGCAGTCCCTCTTCCAGTGTCCAACTTCGTTACAATTGTAACATCTATTCTCTCTCGCTGGTCCACCATCCTTAGTAGCTTTCCCCGGAACAGATTTTCTAGATGTATTACGGTCTCGCAGAGACAATTTTCTAAATGTTTCTAACAGATCCTCGGCCGTCGTGATTCGCTGCATCCGTGCCTGATCCTGCATTGATCCATGACTGATACGAGTCAGGAACTCCGTCAATTATCAAATCAATCAATTCCTCTGGGTCGACCACAATCCGACTCGCTAGGATCATTTTATCCTGAAAGTAGTCGCAGAAGGACTCATCTCTCTGCCATATACGACGTTCAAATTCTCTTCGTGCCGCCAATTTGTCGACGCGAACATCAAACATTTTCCTTATTTCCTCTAATAATAACGGTGCCGACAAGTCCATCAAATGTGGTCTTGCGCTAAACCATTTCAGGGCTTTACCTCGAAGCCGTAGCATTATCATGGTGGTCGTGTCGCCGTCGTCCATTTGGTACATTGTCTTCAATTTTAATACTTGCTGTTTCCAAATTCCGAAATTTTCTGTACCGGAAAATTCGCTCAAAATTTCTGCAACGGTGTTGATGCTGGCTGTAGACCGCAAACTCATACTGGTCGACCCTACTGTCTGTGGAGTAAGAGCTAAATCCCTTTCCCGTCGCGTCACTTCCAACTCCCGTTGCAGGAGGTCTCGCTCACGACGAAGAAACTCCACCTCACGATCCGTTTCATGTACACTACTGCTGGCTGCCGATAAATAATCACCAGCCGGTCGCTCAATTGGTAGCGGAATTGAAGCTTGCGCGTTCTCAAGTTGTTCCTGATTTTGCAAAGTATCTTCAATGTCCGGTTCGGCAGCAAACAATCGAGCAATCAGCTCACTTTTGCTACCCGACACAGGCAAATTCCTGATCTTCAATTGCTCCTTAAGTTCTGTCATAGTTAGCTCGCTTAAATTCTTCCTTCCTGCCATAATACACTTCACCTCTTAAACTAAATAGTACAGGCACTAACTGAACGTTCACTAAATTGTCGTGCGTACAACAAAACTCTAAATTCCGTTCCACTAAACACTAAGTAACTAAATGTCTGAAAGATCTATTGTCTAAACAAAAAAAAATATGCAAGAAAAAAAAAAATCAATATTGACCGGCCTAAAATGATTGATCGCGTTTTCACAACCACGCACCAATCTAACTGCGCGAATCCCACTTCTGAAACTGTAGGAAGGTTTCTGAATAACAACTAAGTCTTTGAGAATCAGGATGGTATCTATATTTTAAAAGATCTCTCTCTAACGAGGAACGGTGACAGACTAACTTTCCCTCAACCAGCGCGAAATAAGGAAAACTCTTTCACCAAAGGGCCACGTGACCCCGGTCAAAGTGGCCTGTCCGTCACCCCCATACAGTCAGGGACAGACCCACCACTTAGGCCCTAAGTAACTGCCAGTCCAACCGTCTACAGTAGTTAGTTGTATTAAATAATAAGACACAATGTACATATTGCATAAAAACCGTGTGTGGTGCAAGATTTTCTTTTTTACTGCTCCAGTTCGAACGGATAATGTTAGGAATTCGTATCACTCTTGGGGTCCCCGCATGCGCCGGGGAAGGACCACCGTGGGGGTTTTAGTGAATAAAAATCCCACGTGCACTCTCCCAAGGGTGCGGGGTATCTTTGGAAGATTTTCCCCGCGTAAAAAAAAAAAAAAATTCGCACCTCTTCCGTAAATGTTACATCCCAAACTAGTATGGCTTGTTACATAAGTATATTACCAGATATATCTATAATGGTTCGTATTCTTTCTCAGGATTTATTAATTTCCAATACGCCATACCACAATCAACTGGTTATTGGCAGCAACGTTTACTGAGGTATTTTTAATTATGCGCCGCCTCCGAAAAGGTTGAAATGTATTTAATATACTACCTAACGAGTAAATAGGTTTCATTCATATCTGTTACGTAATTGTGTGATTGAATGAAATAGAAATTACTCCATTAGCAAATAGAAATTATTTTATACTTTTTAGTGCATTTCGAAGTCGGCGTATTTTTTTCTTAAAATTATTTTATTCTTCATCACAATATGTAACGAGAATAATTTTCCATATTTTATCCATTATTTCTTTGCCATAACGAATAAACGTATCGAATAAATTCGATTTATTCTGATTACGTGAGTAGGGACTGATTTCGTTATTTCTTATTCATGAATGAATGATAATTCAAGAATAATCCAGATTTTTTATTCATTATTCGATGTAACTTTCATCTAACAGCTTTCTATTATACCGACGTTATACTGACGTTACACTGACGTTATACCGACGTTATACCGACGGTATCGATACGTTTGTTCACGACGACGATCGGCCGTCACACTCAAAGCTTTTGCTCACGCTTTCGCGCGGCCGGTCTATGCGCGCTCTCATTGGTCAGTGTTTTTTGTTAATAACTCGAAAATGGAGCCTCAACCAATATTTTGGCAAAGGAAAAAGTTGTTCAGAATCGCCCCACCTACCACCCCTTTTCGGGCCCTACACTAATTGCGGGACACCCTGTATATACGCGTTCGTAAGAGAATTGTTCCTATTCTATTCTTTGTTCGCTTTGATGCTGTAATGTAATGGTAAAACTTTCGTTCAATTTAAAATATATTATATGCGATTTCATATTTTCATATATGTAGTTTTAAAAGTGTATTATCAGTTAAAATATATTGTTTAATACAAAAATTAAAACACGTATTGCTTTAATAAGAGAACACTGCCAACACTAACAATGAACTATGGAAGGGGATTATGTCTGTGACGGATCGGTGGGGGAAAGCCCGAAGGGGGTTCCCTAGAGTGGGGGCAGTTAGGGAAAACGGCCCTCCACGCACCGATGCTCACACCAACGGCCGATTTATTTAACGGGGCGCCAGTGCTAATGCACTCGTCCGTAGTAATCGCCCTTCCGGCTGCTCTGTCGGGAGCGGGAATCAGAGGGGGTCAGAAAAAAACTAGTAAAAGACCCGCGAGTTCGTATCCAATAGAAAATGCTTTTATTCGGGCCTCCAAGTAGGCCACGTAAGCAGAACAGAAAAATGAATTCGCGTGGGCCCCACGCGTTACAGGCAACGGTCGAGGAAAAAGGGGTCGACTCGCCAGTTGCGAGGGAGGCTTTCGCGGTGCGGGGGCCAACGGTACGCGCGAGTACAAAGATAGAGAAAATACAAAAAGGTACAAAGACGCTGAGGTATTCGTCCGCGAAGGAACACGCCCTCTAGGGGTCGTGGACAGTAAGGGGACGTTGGTCCTAAATACCAAATACAGCGGAACAAAAGAAACAACTAGATTAGAGGGGACGGTGTCGTGTAGACCGTCCGCGGCCTCTAGGGTCCTCGTCACTGGGGCCAGGGGTCCTATCGCCCTCGCCCACGCGCAAATAAATATCTAAAGAAAAGGGTACGGAGATAGCTTCCACCTTTTTGCGCTGGCGTATCCAACCACCAAAAAAAAAGAAATCCAAGCTGGGGCGGCGGCGACCAATCCACACAGGCACACAGGCACACAGTACAAAGAACAAAAGAAAACTCAATAAAGAAACGGAACGCACTACTAAATTACAAAAAAGAGAGAACGGAACAGAGCCGGACGCAACGCGCAAAAGAACACAAGAAAAAAAAAAGAAACAAAACGGGGCTTTAGCGAAAAACGGCAATACATCGCAGCTGCTCGCCAGCTTCTCGCTTCCATCCTGTTGGTCGCTGGTTCCACATACCCGAGGTCGCGGAGGGTTATAAAAATCGCGACACGTCTAGCCTGAGGTTTGGGTCAGGCGCCGGTTCGGATCCGGCGTCGCCCATTCGATAGGGGTGACGGTAAACCTCTTGCATCAGTATGGAGCGGGCCTATCCCGTAACTTTTTTAATAGAGTTCTTGGGTGCCAATAGGGCTGACCACCCGATAAACCGCTTCTCGGTTTTGGCATCACGTGACTAGGGTTTTCTTTGACCGGAGGAAGTGGCTCCACTGTGGCGGAGCTCCCATGGGCGAACCCGAGAAAAAATTTTGACTTAATATGTCAAATATAACTTTAAAAACGTATAACAAAATAGCAGGAAGTGATGATGAGGGAGATAGCGTACAAACGCACATGGGGAGTGGGGTAAGGGATAAGGATAATAGTTCGAGGAGTAGTGGGGATATCAGGGAGAGGACTATGTGTTCAGAGTTAGAGAGGAGTAATACAACGGGGAAGGGGCAGATAGAGAGTAGGATGGATAAGAGCGGGAATAGTGGGGAAGGAGAGGGAAGGATCCAGGGTACAGGGATATGTTTACAGGGGGAGATAAGGGAAGAAGAGACGAACATTTTGGAGACGAATATACCACGAGGAAGGCAAGTTTAAGAGAGGGGAATGACGCAGCTAGAAGAGGTATTCAATGAGTGTAGGGAAATTAAGATAGCGAGGGATTTAATTAAACTAAGCGAGGAAATTGGAGTAATTTATAATGGCAGTAAAAATCTAAAGAGGGAACTTAGGTATGAAGTAAATGAGCAACTAAAAAATGTAATTATGGGGATCTCTGGGACAGTGTCTAATTTAAATAGAGGAGAATTGGTGGATTTAATAAATAACTGGCCGAAAAATATGGAGGATATAGTAGAAGTGTTAAGGACCAATAAGAGATTTAGTAATGTTTCATTAGCTCATATTAATGAGAAAATTAGATTGGGGCGCGTACAGATAGAGTGTGGAGAGGAAAGAGAGGATACAGGAATGAGGGATAGATCTAGGGATAGGAGCGGTGAGGGGGATGAGAGAGAGACCTTTGAAGCCTGGGGGGATAAGGAAGATCAATCATTTGATGTAGTAAGACCCAAAAGAAAGAGGCCAGGTAAGGGATTAGTAATTACTTCGGACAGTGATACATCAATTTCGACACCGGGTGGAGTAAGTAAGAGAAGGGCGGAAGACCGCCAAATAGCAGAGGAACTCACAACGGACAGGATAACTGAAATAGGAAGGAATAGAGAGGATATGTCTGAACCAAAACCTTTTAATGGTATGGTTAAGATTATTAATAAGGAAGGGAAGAAATATGAAGAGCTTCTAAGAGAGATTAAGAATAAAACGGACATGAGTGGGTGTAATATTATTCAAACAAGGAAGACGAGGGGTAGGGAGGATATTTTGGTATATGTGGAAACAGAGGAGGATTTAAAAAAGGCATATGAGAGGATTACTAATGCAGGATATGATTGTGAACGCATTATTGGGAGGAGAAAGAAAATTATTGTTACGGGAATCAACGCTGACGAAAAGAAACAGGAAATAAGCATTATTAATAGGATCATAAATATGGAGGATGGTAGGATAATTTTTTGTAGAGAAAATGTAATAGGAACTAGAACAATATGTGTAGAAGTGAAGGAAGAGCTAGCTAAATTGTTAATAGAGAGAGAAAGAATAAAGATGGGATGAACTATGTGTAGAGTTAGAGAATACGTAGATGAAAGGAAGTGCTTTAGGTGTGGAGCACGAAACCATCTGATCTGGAATTGTAAGCTTACAGAAAATGTGTGTTTCAAATGTAAAAGGCCAGGACATCTAGAGAGAGAGATTGCTTTAGGTAGGAAAGGGAACAAACACAAGAAGTATCTGTAATTGATACGGATATGGATAGGAATTGGAGGCAGAATGATGGATAAGTGGATAAGAATAAAGGAATGGGAAATAAGGTAATGAGTAATGGGGCTAATAGGCATGGAGTGCTAGAAAATGAACGGGAGGAATTAGAAGAGGATGAATAGACACCGATAACCAGGGAAATGAATAGAATGAGGAGGAACCTGATAGCGCAGTTTAGTCAAACGGAGATTAGGGAAATAGTAGACAGGAAAGGGAAGAAAAGATTTAGGAATATCGGAACTCAAACTGAAGATGTAATTATAGTGCCACAATCCACGCCAAAGTGGAGTGATGTGGTCGGTAGGAATGTAGATAAAAGGACGAAGGGAGAAAGGATTGGAAGAAATAAAAAGGGGGAGGAGGATATTATAGGTAGAGATAAGGAAATGGAAAACAAGGAAGAGAAAGGAAAAGAGATTAGGAAACATAAGAGTTGTGCTGTCTTTGTCAAGTATAACTCTGGAAATTATAAGGAGAACTTAGAAGACTTAAAAAAGAGGGTGGAGTCGCCCAAGGATGTTCAAATTAAGGAAATACGAGAAGCTAGGTCGGGAGGAATTGTTATTGAATTTATGCAGGGGCAAGATGGGGATCCCTGGATCAAACAAATGGAGAGTAAGATCCAGGAGGTAGGCAGGGTAAGGCGTTTAGAACCAAGGGAAGGTTTGCGGATTAGAGGGATAGACCCACTTATGGAAAAGGAGGAATTCAAGGAAGCCCTTGTACGAGAGTTGGAACAGGAAAGGGTTAAGGAGGATGCTATCGAAGTGGTTCGCTTTTTTAGGGAGCAAAACTCACATCGGACAGCAAATGTGAAACTTCCTGTCAAAATAGCGGAAATGTTAATTCAGAAGGGAACGATTAAAACGCGATGGACCAGAGCTAGAGTCTCCAGAGTATCGCGCATTTTATTATGATGCTGAGGATGCGGAAGGTATGGGCATTCCACACAGAACTGTAGGGATGTAGGAGATGGGAATAAGGAAACGAGGGGAGGTAGGAGAGATTTACTGCGGTCTACAGGAAACATAAGGGAACACAGGAATGAGGATGGAGAGGTAAATAAAGAGGGAGATGGGGATCAAGGAAACGTGGGAAATAAAACAAATGTGGTGTTAGCTTTGGATGAAGTAAGAGAGGCGATTGCGAAAATTACAAGCTTTCAGTGGGATAGTAGCTTGGAAAAAGAAACCTGAAATAAATAAGAGGTTGTGACGAATACGTCACGAGCCGTTCCGTCAGCCGCGCTCCGTCGACCGCGCAACGTCAGCCGCGCACCGCGAGGTGGGGAGCCCCCACCGAGACCACCCACCGCGACCCGATACTACTTAGATAGCGATCGATCGCGTGATCGTTTGAGTTGGCCTGGAGCTTCGGCCCCGAAAGGATCTCTCCGGAGGTCCTCTCCAAGGCAGTAAGGTCTTCCTAGTCCGGTGATAGCCTCGGACCGGGAGGACTGGAGGCCACCATCGGCGTGGAGGGTAGCCCGCGCGCCGAGGCTAGCCGCGCCAACGGTCAACCGACTTGTCCGACCTCGTGGATAGCCCTCGGGGAAGGTAAGCCGTGGGTAGTCGTTACGTTGGAGGGTAGCCCACAGCGTAACGCCTGCCAGACCGTGGAGGCAAGAGCCAGCAACAGGAACACTCTCGGTCTTAATAAGAGAAAGGCAAGGCCAGAACTGGCCACTTACCCCGTGTACTTTACTCTCCTTCCTTCCTCCTCTCAATCGCGCCGACCCATAGATATAGGAACCGCGAAACCCGCGAACGCGTTCGACCGACCGTACTGCGAACTCCGCGAGATGTTCCCTCCGTCCGAACCGCGAACGCGTGCCGCGACCGATCCGTAACTCCGCGTGGCGTTCCCCCGTTCTGCCGACCGACCGACCGTACCGCGAGCGCCGCCGGGTATAGTTTATAAGATAGAATGCAAGCGTAGGACTAGCGTGGCATATAAGGATAGCGTGTAAGACGATATTGTATAAGCGTAGCATGTAAGGTTATATTATACTGCGTTAGTATGTAAGACCCGCGCCGCCACCGCCGCTATTTTGTAACACCGACCGATTGTATTATAGAAACCGAAGACTACGGAGGCATCGGCACCTCCACCGGCGGACCAGGGCCCCAGCACGTCGGGGAATTAATTATTAATAAATAGAGATAGAGATAGCTAAACACCGTGTTCTCTTTTCACCCGCGACCAGTTCCCTTCCTTCCACGATCGGCCCCCTTGCGTCGGCCCTGGCGCGCTGAAGCGTCTGGCACAAGGGGGGCCCGTGAGCCGCGTACTTCACCGCGCAGCCTAGCTACGCGAGTGGAGGAAACGGCCACGTTACAAGGTTTTTATCTTTTATTTTTATTTTTACTTTACTATGGCTAGTGTAAATGGTACCCGGAGCGGGGATAGTGGTAGTAACTTCGTTAAGTGTGTACAAATTAATCTAAATAACTGCTATGGGGCGCTGGATTTACTGGTGCAGAAGATGAGTAAAGAAGAAATACAGATAGCTTTAGTTACAGAACCGCTGAGGAAAATTGGTAATTTAAGATGTTTTTGGAGTATTAGTAGAAAGGCGGCTATTATTATAAATAATAGAGAACTAAGAGCGGCAGGATTAATTGTGTCTAGGGATTTTGTTACTGTGGAGGTTCTAGGTTTTGTGTTTGTATCAGTATATGTTTCACCTAATGTAGATTTAGAATATTTTATAGATTCATGGGATAAATTAACTGGGATAATTAAAAGACTATATGAGAATGGTAAGATCAATTGTATTATTACAGGAGATTTTAACGCACATGGTTGGATGTGGGGGGCTAACGTACAGGATGTGAGGGGGGAAATAATTGAGAAATGGATTTTAAGGGAAAACTTTACTTGTTTTAATATAAGAGGAGTTCCAACTTACATGAGTGCCCTGGGTGAATCCGTGGTTGATCTTACGTTAGGATCAGCTGGGGTGGTTGAAAAGCTCAATAACTGGACTGTAAAGGACGAAGAAATCTTTAGTGACCACAGATATGTGTGTTTTGCACTGTCACTTACCTGCAGGAATGATTTCTTGACGGCAACTCAGGGTAGGCGCTGGAACCTGAAAAAGATAAAAAAGAATAAATTAATGATTTTGGAAAGCTTTAAAGACCCGTCGAAATGGGTTTAAATGAAACTATGGATCATGTGGAGGGTATTAATGTGGTATTAACTAAGGTTGCTGAAAAATTCTTAAATCGTAAGGGTAAACCTAAAAATAAAAAACAAGTTTATTGGTGGGACTCAGAAGTAGAAATAATGTGGAAGACCTGTAACAAAAAAAGACGGTTTGTTATGAAAATGAAAAAGAAACATGGAATTAACAATAATAATTACCTTGTAAATAGAGGAGAATATAAAGACCTAAAAAATAAACTAAAAAAATTAATTAAAAGTGTCGAGTCGAATTCCAAGAAAGAGGGGGAAACACGTAGCCCGAAATTGCGTCGCATAAACAAGCACGTGTTGTTGCTCGAGAACACGTGCACCTATAGCTAGAATCCAGTTTTTACCGGATCATTGGAGAAACGACAGGTTCGAGCTTGTCCGTTACGATTCGCGAATCGACAGATTCATCCGGGATCGGTTTGGTTCGGGGACCTTTGTGACCGTTAGGGCTACTCCGCGGAGGCGCGGGGTGGTCGCGCGGAAAGCGAAGCCGGTGCGGCAAGCGCCCGAAAAATTAGTTGCTAATCGGCAATCGAAAGAATCACAGCTCTAATACGCATAGTCGTCCGCCACGGATTAGTCGTGTCGAGTACAAGTATAATTCAGTGTTCGGTGCGAGCTACGATCAGTAGATCAGCCGCATCCTTTACTGCGTTAATTAAAATCTGATATTATTCATCAAAAATAAAGAGTGTAGAGTCACGGGAAACGCGCGGGAATTCGCGACGCGACGTCATAGCGTCTCGCTATCTCTCTCGAACCTTCAAGAAGATCTCGCGCGGTCCTATCAACAACACGCTGTCTTCGGCACGCGACCTACCTTTTTCTAAGCAAGCCCCACGCGCAGGCTTCCTATTACGGCCCAGCGCCTATTTCCATTTCCTAGTCCAGCACTAGCGAAACTTATTACGGCCCAGCACCTATTACATTTACATTTCCTAGTCCAGCACTAGCGAAACTTATTACGGCCCAGCGCCTATTACAATTACATTTCCTAGTCCAGCACTAGCGAAATTTCTTACGGCCCAGCGCCCACTTTTATTCCTAGTCCAGCACTAGCGAATCATAACATCGCGGTTGGATCCAACCCTTCCTTCCCTCCCACCCTTTTTCTCTCGCTTCGTTTGGGATATTATCATACACACACACACACACATACGTCGTTTTCTGTGCAAATTGTTGTATTTCTTCGAGGAGGTTTTTTTACTCGGCTAAGCTAGGTTTTTCCTCCTCTGGGGCAATAAATTCTACTTATTGTCCCCAACATTGCGTAATTTTATTCGAAAACCTTCCCATCCATCCCCTTTAAAACAAAGCATAAATTGAATTGCGGAATCTCGGCGCATTGACGAGGTTTCGACAAAACAAAAAGTAAGAAAGGAAAATGCTGGGATGCTCTTATAAGAGATTTAGATAGAGATGTGTGGGAAAAGGCGTTCAAAATAGCAATGAAGAAACTGAGAACTCGGGAACCCCCACCTTCTATGGAAGAGTGTAGGAGGGCTATAAATGAACTCTTCCCTAAAGGAATGGGTTTAAGGGGTAAGAAAAGGCTGGAACTCCGGATGGACAATATAAGAAGAGAATGGGGTGATGCTCTTCAGATTACAGAGAAGGAGATTAGAAGGGTTGCGAGGAGAATTAAAAAAGGAAAAGCCCCTGGCTAGGATGAAATTCCAGGGGAACTTTTGTCTCTATTGGTAAAGGCGAATAGTAGTTTTATAGCAGCTCAGCTTACTCAGGTGTTTCAAGAGTGTCAATTCTCGTCTGGCTGGAAAATAGCAAGGGTGGTGTTGATTCCTAAACCTGGAAATCATGATCTTAAGAAATATAGACCAATCTGTCTAATTAATGTGTTCGGTCCAAGCGTCGACATCTAGCGGTGCATGAGTATTGGTAGGGTAATTAATCGATAAAAGATCGATCGGTGGCACCTCTAGATGAACTCATCGCCGGGAGAGGTGAGACAAGCGACGGTCGGCGACCGGTCGAAACGTGCAAAAGACTACGCTTCTGGGGCATTCGGCAAGAATCGCTGGAGCAGTACGAACGTTATAACGAAAATTGTAATCGTAGACAATAAAGTCGTACATCAATTCGTTTTCAATAAGACTCCACCTGCCAGAGTCCAGCGTCTGCAAGACTCGCATTTCGGGACGCTACAAATGAGATTGGAAAACTCTATGAACGTGTGATACATGATAGAATTATAGATTGGATGGAGTTGAATGCACCACTACATAAAAGCCAATTTGGTTTCAGAAAAGGTTTCTCCACCATAGATGCCATTAAAAGATTTATTAAAAAAACAAAGAAAGCTATTAATGGTGATGGAAATGTTTTAGCGCTCGGCATCGATATAAGAAATGCATTCAACTCCATCTCTTGGAGTTCAATAGTTAAAGCTCTGGATGATTTTGGTATGCCCTCCTATATTATTGGATCGATTAAAAATTATTTAAAAGAAAGAAAGGGAGTTATACAAACAGCTGATGGCCCCCTGGAGTTCAGTATTACGTGTGGAGTTCCGCAAGGTTCAATCCTTGGGCCGTTGCTTTGGAACATAGCGTATAATAAGATTTTAAGGTCCATGGAGGAGCTAGGGGTAACGCCTATCTGCTATGCAGATGATACCCTGCTGCTCGTCAGAGGGAGAAATCTGAAAAAAATGATAAGAAAAATGAATAGGACACTATGTATATTGGTGAAAGAGTTGGAAGAAATGGGGTTGAAAATTGCACCTGAAAAGACGGAAGTAATTCTGTTTTGTAGATTAAGCAGGAAATCCAGACACCTGAAAATTAAAATTAAGGATATAAAAATAGAAATTAAAAATAGTATCTTATATCTAGGTGTACTTATTGATAATAGGTTATCTTTCGATCTGCATTTGAGGCATGCGGAAGAGAAGGCCAATAGTGCTCTCCAAGCGTTAGCCCGCATCCTTCCAAGGGTTAAAGGACCTAAAACCAAAAAAAGGAAATTATTAGTATCGATAGTATATTCTATTGTACTATACGCAGCTCCGATATGGATGGAGGCCCTTGCGAAATTAAAAAGGAATCAAAGAATTATTGATAAAATATATAGGAGGTGTGCTCATTTAACATCCAGAGCTTATAGGACCTCGTCTGGTTTAGGGGTGAGTGTGATTGCAGGGTTGCCACCCTTGGATTTGACAGCTAAGACTAGGACTGACACCTATGAGCAGATTATTGATAAAAAAAAAACTGGAGATGAGGTAGTCCTGAGGAAAGAAAAAATGGAAATTAAGAGGGAGCAGGAGATTATTTTGTTAAGGAACTGGGACAGGTAATGGCAGGAGTATCGCGGCTCAGAATGGACGAGGTCTCTCATACCTGAATTAGTTCCATGGATTAAAAGGGAATTTGGTGATTTGGATTATTTTTTAACGCAATTTTTAACAGGTCATGGAGCCTTTAATTTGTATTTGGAAAGGATAGGTAGGAGGGACTCATCCATTTGTAGATATTGTCACAAGGCAGAAGATACGGCTGCACATACCGTGGTCTTCTGTTCGTTTTGGCCAGGGGTTAGATCTCGGTTTGGGGTTGAGTGTACGGGCTCCTCGGAGTTACGGAAATGTCAGGGGTTGATTGCAAATATGCTAAGGAGTAAGGAAGAATGGGATAGGATACAGGGTATGATTGCTTCGATTATAAAGGAAAAGGAAGATGATGATCGTAGATTAGGCTTTTAAATTTTATAATATGTAAGGGTGGCCCGTGAGAGGGAGACACCTGCCCTCATATATGTTTGTAAATTGTGACCTAAGTATGTGTGTTGTACTTATTTTTTATTTTACTGTTGTACTCATTTATTTTACTAAGGTATTGACTAGTTCTGTAATGTTATTTTTATATATATACAGGGTGTCCCGCAATTAGTGTAGGACCCGAAAAGGGGTGGTAGGTGGGGCGATTCTGAACAACTTTTTCCTTTGCCAAAATATTGGTTGAGGCTCCATTTTCGAGTTATTAGCAAAAAACACTGACCAATGAGAGCGTGCATAGACCGGGCGCGCGAAAGCGTGAGCGACAGCTTCGAATATGACGGCCGATCGTCGTCGTGAACAAACGTATAGATACCGTCGGTATAACGTCGGTATATCGTCGGTATAACAGGAAGCTATTAGGTGAAAGGTAAATTGAATAATGAATTAAGAAGTTAAGAATAATATTAAGTTCTTCGTAATTCGTGAATGGGAGATAAACCAATTAGTTGTTGTTTACCCAGACCAAGTATCTTGTATTTATTTTAAGCCTTCAAAAAGGAAAAAGAATAAATTCACGAAAATTCATTCTGTCGATTATTCTAATGAAGCAAATGAATGAATTCACGTTTCAAAACGAATGAGTACCTTCCCTACGAAATGGGATAAAATTGGAATAAAATATCTAATGCAGTACCTCATTGAAGTGAAATAAATCAATTGCTGCGTACGTATAATTTTAAAAATACGGAAACAACTTAAATAAAACTTACCCATTGATTCATGAAAAAACTAGCTTCAATAAAAAATATTTATGTCACCGGGTAGATCCACCGATCAGAGCATCAACAGCTGATATCCTGGCAGGGTCAATGAACTCTCAATTTATTTCACTGTCTCTTTCTAATAATTGCACAACATAAGCACGACCGGTAAACGGACCGAATGAAAACGCGTGAACGATTATTCATAGATATGTATGTTTAACGATACGCTATATTCTCATTATAAAGTATCCGAATTGAGGAATCGATATTATATTGTATTTTATTAGAAGACATTGTTAGAGTGGCCACGGATCGCGGTTTCGTTCTCGATCGCGAGGCATACGTCGCGAACGGTTGCCATGCAACGATGATCTGTTGAACGACTGCAGCGTCGATCGACAGTCATCGTTTATTGTCGAAAGATACGTGTTGAAATAAAATGTATCGTTGTTTTTAATCAAAAATTCTGTTTTCTTGCTTTCAAGATAATATAGTTTAAATTATTTCTGAATATTCGTTTATGTCTTTTCATTCGTCGTATTTATGTGTTGAACTCACAGTGAAAATTAGTGAAAATTAGTGAAAAATGACAGAAAAAAGTGATAATGAAAACTAATAATGAGAGATGACAGTGATAGGTGACAGTGAAGTTTCTTGAGAGTTTTTTCAGAGTTTCTATTATTTATGAGAACAGTAAGGATCGGTGGATCGACCCAGTGACAAAGATGCATTTTCATCGTGATTATTTGCGGTTCAATGGGTGAGTTACATTTAAATTTATTAATTATTCAATTCAAATTTTTATTTGTTGAATAGAAAAGTTATTTAATTTTTTAAAAATGAGAATTTGTTCTTTTTCATCATCACAATATCGAACGAAAATAATTTTCCACATTTTATCCGTTACTTCTTTACCATAACGAATAAACGTATCCAATAAATTCGATTTATTCTGATTTCGTTATTTCTTATTCAGGAATGAATGGTAATTCAAGAATAATCCAGATTTTTTATTCATTATTCGATGTAACTTTCATCTAACAGCTTTCTATTATACCGACGTTATACCGACGTTATACCGACATTATACCGACGCGGTATCGATACATTTGTTCACGACGACGATCGGCCGTCACACTCGAAGCTTTTGCTCACGCTTTCGCGCACCCGGTCTATGCGCGCTCTCATTGGTCTGTGTTTTTTGCTAATAACTCGAAAATGGAGCCTCAACCAATATTTTGGCAAAGGAAAAAGTTGTTCAGAATCGCCCCACCTACCACCCCTTTTCGGGTCCTACACTAATTGCGGGACACCCTGTATATAAAATAATATATTGCACGTATTCTACATCATTATGAAGATATTATACTTCGCACAAGTACAATTTACGCGTTAAGATCCTCCGTGCGTCGAATACTGCCACCAGTACGCGCCCATAATGCGGATCAAATGCGATATCTGACTCAAACGGCATATTTTTATACAGGCTCCTTTGGACCTTCAAATTCTTTTTTTTAAATATGTTAGTGTAAAAAATGTAATATAATACAATTTCCAGAATATTACGTATAAAAATCAATTGTGCACCGAACGGAAGGTATAAAATGTACGTATAACTTCAACGACAATAATATTTTTTCCACAAGCGAAATTAAAAATTTCAATTTATCCGTATTTTGTCTTTTGACCTATAGTTTACATGTGTAAAATTTGATCAAAATAGTACAAAGTTTTATTTAAAAAATTTGCAAAATAATGTTAATTTTTAACATATTTTTTAAACAAATAAATTTTTCAAAAATCCACTTAGGCCATATTATTGGCCTTCTAAAACAGAAAAATTTGCACTTTTAATTTTTTGTCTAGGCCTAATAGTTCCTGAGATATTCGAGAAAATATGTTTTGCAACCCCAACTTTGGGGGCCATTTTCACCCCTTCAGCATGAACGATGGCCGATAAAAAAAAATACGTGTCAAATATTTTTTTGCGTTCTATATCATACTCAAAGCGCATCAAAATCGACGATTGGCGATTGGGTAATGTCCCTTGTTAGGAAACTTGCGACGCCGTCGATCCCCGACGACTTTTTAGTTACTCTGTGGAAGAGTCGGCTTCCAGCGAATATGCAGAGGGTTCTCACCGCAACGACGGACAAAACAATTGCGGTGCTGACGGAAATGGCAGACCGTATACATGAAATTCGACCGGAGCGTGGACATATTGCCCAAACATCCAAGCAGGACGAAATCAGTGCGTTGCAGGGGCAAATTAAGCAGCTAAAACTGCATATCAACGCGTTGACACGGAACAGGAGACGATCACCTTCGCGTAACAGAAGACGCTACCGATCCCGCAGCCGCGAGTCCTCCGCGGAACGCGGAAACGAAAATCCGGATTGGTGCTGGTACCACAACGAATACCAGAAACGGGCGAAGAAATGCCGATCGCCGTGTACTTGGAGTGCGGGAAACGAAAAGAGCCGTCCGTGAACGCGGCACTCGCCGATGGTTCAACCTCCCGCCGCATTTTCGTGCAAGATCGGAGCACGAAAATTTCATTTTTAGTCGATACTGGTGCCGATTTGTGCGTGTACCCTCGGGAACGTCTACGTGGACCCGCGAAGAAGTGCACATATGAACTTTTCGCGGCTAACGGTACGCGCATCGCCACATACGGTACAATCGCGGTGGAATTGAACCTCTCCCTCCGTCGAAGTTTCAAGTGGCGTTTCATAGTGGCTGATGTGAGCACACCCATAATTGGAATGGACTTTTTAAGCCATTATGGGTTGTTAGTGGATCCGCGTAATAAACGCTTAATCGACTCAGTGACATCGTTATCGACGACAGGTTACGCGGTCAACATCGACGTCGCCTCAGTGAAGACCGTCATCGGCGAATCTCCATATCACCAGCTTTTGGTGAAATATCCAGATCTCAGCCGACCACCTGTTTTTGGGAAGCAGGTAGCAAAACACGCAGTTCGCCATCATATCAAAACAACGCCAGGACCGCCCGTCTTCAGCAAACCTCGCCGACTCGCCCCGGATCGTTTTCGACAGGTAAAGGCCGAATTCGATTTAATGATCGAACAAGGCGTAATACGACCATCGAAAAGTCCATGGGCCTCGCCTCTGCACGTCGTCCCGAAGAAGGATGGCACTCTCCGACCGTGCGGTGATTACCGTGCCCTCAACGCCCGAACAATACCTGACAGGTATTCGCCGCCGCACATCGAAGATTTTGGACAACAACTGTACGGTAAAAAGGTTTTTTCCAAAATTGATCTCGTGCGTGCGTATCATCAAATTCCGGTCGCTCCGGAAGACATCGAAAAGACCGCGATTACGACACCTTTCGGTTTGTTCGAGGCTCTGAACACTATGTTCGGATTGCGTAACGCTGCTCAGACGTGTCAACGTTTCGTTGACGAAATCACACGCGGATTAGATTTCGTATACGCGTTCATTGATGATTTTCTAATCGCGTCCGAAAATGAAGAGCAGCATTACGAGCATTTGAATATTTTGTTCAAACGGCTTGATAGTTACGGCGTAGTGATTAATCCTGCTAAATGTATTTTTGGGGTTTCCGAGATAACATTTTTAGGGTATACGGTTAACGAAAACGGTGTGAAACCGTTAGGCGAACGCGTCGAGGCAATTGTAAATTTTGCGCCCCCCACCGACATAAAACAATTACGCCGGTTTTTAGGTATGATTAACTTCTACCGTCGTTTCATACCTGGAGCCGCTAAAATTTTGCAGCCTTTAAACGAGTTATTAAAAGGTTCGAAAAAAGGTAGTGCGCCCGTTACCTGGACGGTTGACGCACAGAAATCGTTCGATGACGCTAAGCAAGCTCTCGCGAACGCGACTTTGTTAGCTCATCCCGTACCGAACGCGCCGTTAAGTATTGTCGTCGATGCATCTGATTATGCTCTAGGCGCGGCTTTGCAGCAGTGCGTGGACAATGTTTGGCAGCCCTTAAGTTTTTTCACAAAAGCATTAACTCCGTCGCAGCGAAAATATAGTGCGTACGACCGCGAATTACTGGCGATTTACAGTGCGGTTAAACGTTTCCGTTATGCAGTCGAAGGTCGCGATTTTACAATTTTTACAGACCACAAACCGTTAGTTTATGCTTTCAATCAAAATTTGGATAAATGTTCACCGCGTCAATTCCGTCATCTTGATTATATTAGCCAGTTTACGACCGATATCCGTTATATTAAGAGTTTTGACAATACTGTAGCTGACGCTTTGTCCCGCGTAGATGCAATTTCAAAATCAATCGATTATCGAACATTGGAAATTGCGCAAAAGGAAGATAATGAATTAGGTGATATTCTTAGTTCAGATTCCGGTGCGCTAAATTTGAAAAAGGTCCATTTTCCTGATTTCGACGTGCACTTATTCTGTGACGTTTCGAAGGACTGTGTACGACCATACATTCCGAAACCGTTACGGCGCAATGTATTTAACGCTTTACATTGTTTGTCGCATCCAGGTATACGCGCTACGCAGAAACTTGTAACTGCACGATTTGTATGGCCTTCAGTCAATAGGGATTGTAGAAATTGGACACGACATTGTATTCCGTGCCAGCATTGTAAAGTTAATCGTCACGTTTCTGCGCCGATTAAATCTTTCGACAATTTAGCAGGTCGTTTCGAACATGTGCACCTCGATCTTATTACGATGCCATATGCACGCGGATATAAATATTGTTTAACGTGTATCGATCGTTTTTCGCGTTGGCCGGAAGTAATACCGATTCCTGATATGGAAGCATCGATCGTCGCGACCGCGTTTCTTTCGAATTGGATTGCTCGTTTCGGCGTACCTTTGAAAATTACAACGGATCAAGGACGCCAATTCGAGTCCGAATTATTTAAAGAGCTGTGTAAATTGTTAGGTTCAGATCACGTTAGAACGACCGCTTATCATCCCCAGGCAAATGGCTTAGTTGAAAGACTACATCGACAATTAAAAGCCGCGATTAAATGTCACGACACCGATAACTGGGTTGATTCGTTACCTCTTGTTTTATTAGGGATACGAACTGCGATAAAAGAGGATTTGAACGCTAATGCAGCTGAATTGGTCTATGGTACAGGAATTCGATTACCAGCGGAATACTTTTTGCGTTCTGACCGCGAAGCCAATTCAGAATTCGTAAAGAAATTAAAGGAACGCGTTGATAGTATCAAACCGAGCAAGATGGTACGTCACGGTATTCGAAAATCTTTCGTCTTTAAAGAACTTTCATCGGCATCTCATGTTTTTCTTCGTCACGATGCAGTCCGCAGTCCATTGCAACCTCCATACGATGGACCGTATGAAGTGGAGCAGCGTGGCGACAAAAATTTTGTAATTAAGATCAATGGATCAAGCGTTAGAGTTTCAGTAGACCGTTTGAAACCTGCGTTTATTCTTTCAGACGATACCCAACGACAAAGCGAACGCGACAGGGTGTCTCACTCTTGCGAAGAGCCTCCCGTACCTGAAATTGACGAGGGTACGAGAGAGAGCAATGCGCAACGAAAACGTGGTGTTTCGCGTTCAGGGAGAGTTGTTCGTTTCCCTGATCGCCTTCAAGTCGGATTCAGATAGTTATAAGAGCGTAGGATTATTATTTAGTTTTGTTATTGAATAATTATAGTTTTAGGTTTATTAGTGAATCCGCATCGATGTAATGGTAAGTAGTTGTAGGTATAGCTTGTAAGGATAATGCGATCGTTTCCCCTTTTTTGTTACCAGTATATTATGTGCAGCTACATCGAGCGTTTTCACTGGTAAGGGGGTGCTGTAGCGTGCAGCGTTGATTTTTTCGCCGCTACAAAGTCGATGTTTCGGGGCCTGGGAAATGTCCAGGTACCGGAGACAATAAAACTTTCGCCGACCAGATGATGTTCCGTTGTCGTGTGTTTACGGGATTTCTCCTCTTGAGTTTTTCCCCGTGCTTGTGGGGGTAGGCTCAAGAGGCAACGAAAAAGGTCATTCGAATTACCGACTTCGACTCGAACGGTCACTTTTCGATCATCGAACACCACGCGCATTTCGATCAATAAAGTTCTCGTTATTGTTAATCGGACTACGATTCATTCACCCTTCACCTCAAAAGGAATATATTGTTACTAATCTGTTAGTTTGTTTAATTAGAAAATTAGTCATTCTTTCACGTACAACTGATTATAAATTTGGCTGCGATTGACGTTTGGCGCAATATTTATAAATAAGTAATTTGTTTGTTATTTAGTCTGAAATCATATATACTAAACTGGTTCGAAGAAGATACCGTATCGCATGAAATATAAGATGTTTATACATTTGGCGCGTTACCGCTACGTGTTCCTCGGAAGAAATAACGCAGATATAAGACAAGAATCGATTGATACTACGAGACGAAATAATTAGTTATATGAAAAATAGATAGAAGAGAAAAAATTTATAAATAAAGCATATGCGTAATAAAAAGACTTTTTTAAAAAAATGTACTGTTTCTAATAATTGCAATAACTCTAAATATTTTTTAACGTAGATATAGATGTAATAATAAAAAAAAATGTTACATACTTACAAAAATAATTTATGTGATTACTTTAACCCTTTCATTACGGGTGCCACCTATAGGCGGCGGCCGCGCGACGGCCTGTGTGTACGGGTGCCGACTATAGGCGGCGGCCGCGCGACGACCTGTGTGTATGGGTGTTATATGTAAATAACTGAATATTCATACAATATACTCGTTTTCATGTTTTTCCTATAATACGATGAAACAGTTGTTATGTAGCTCTTAAAAAAGTGTACATACAAGACAATCACAAAGTGGCGTTGAAAAACGTTAGTCCGAATATCGAAGACTACTGACGAGCAAAGTGCACACTTCGCGGCGCGGACTGCCGTAAGGAAAGGATTAATGCTATTCCTGCAAGAGAAAAATATTCAAAGGTCAGGTATAAGAAATAAAATCCGTATAGAGGTCGAACTGTGTTTATTTCGCCAAATAACACTTCTAATCAAGGATCAGTCGGATGACAATGTTTTACTAACTAATAGTTACAGTATTTAGTTATTTAGTTATATAATGGTATTTAGTTTTTGACAATTAATTCAAAATTGTAATACTTATGTTGTACATTTTAATAGAGTAAGAATTTGGAATTTAATACAATATAAGCAGATTTTTAAATTATCGATAATTTTTACATTGTTCCTTTCAACGTTTTAAATCTAATCCGCTCCCGCGCCCAGCACCATCAGCGGCAGCACCATCACCGCCAGCACCACCACCTGCTCCCGTAAGTTGAATAACAATTCTTCGTCGCGTTTTTCTCATTAAAATGCCACCAAACATGATATAATGGAGATCATAATTATTTGTGTAGCAAGTCAAGTTAGAATGAATTCATATCTCTGCAGTAAATGTACAGATTGCCGTAAGTGTGAAAATCCGAAAATTGTATGGTTTACTACACAAGTAATTATTATCGTAAATATATTGTGCTTGGTGTCATTTTAATCAGGAAAACGAAATGAATACGATTGTAACAGTTTTTGTGTTGCTATCCTTTTCTACGTACGACTCCTGTTACTTCTGCGGATCTTGATTGTAACATTTACGGAATAGGTACTACATTCTTTGTAGTGTGCCGAACGTAGAAAGAGACAGCGATACAAAAGACAAGGAGGGATAGAGTTTCGAGCGTTCGGCAAACATTGAAAGACTCGTGCGTGTTCTGTTTTTTAAATTCAAAAATCAAAATTCTTTATTTTTGGGTTTTCGTCGATGAAACTTTGATTATCGTATTTGTCTCGTTTTTCTGATTAAAATGACATCAAACACGATATGATTACGATCGTAATTACTTATGTAACAAACCATAAAAGTTTGGGATGTAACATTTACGGTAGAGATTTTTTTAACATTTACGGAGAGAATATTGTAGTACCTATTGTATAAATGTGAAACTCCAGACCCGAAAATATGTTTACACCTCATTATTTTTATCTTATTGCAGATGAACAGGCGACAACGGAGGAGGTTGGCGTCCGCGTTGCGGCGGGGGGCAAATCCGGTGCCGCCGCCACCACCTGATCGGCGGCAACCACGGGGACAGGGCGATGGACGGGGACGGGGACGGGGAATCCCCGGATTCCCCCAAATAAGTTCTAAATACAGTAAATATTCGATATGTGCACAAATGATCTGTACGATATGTGCACCAAAGTTATCCCCACCACTGGGGGGAAGACCCCTTCAGACGCCGAGAAGCTCGATCGCCGAGAAATGTAACATGATCCGGGTTCGGGTATATCCGTGAAGCAATACATATACAAATATAAAACTTTTTTATTTTTGACTTTTTCGAAATATAACTTTTACCGAAAGATTCTTTACATTTTTCTGATTAAAATGAGACCAAACACGACATAATTTGGGCTATATTTACTGGTTTAATTGACGATGAAAGTTTTTCACGTCGAAGAGGATAGCGAGTCAAAAAGAAAGAGACACTACGATTGTGGCTGTCGGCAAAGATCAAAAGTCTGTTCAATTGTTCACAATCCTAATACGTTGCTAACTTTTTTATTTTTTATCAAATTTTTATAAAACTTTCTCTATCATGTTCGTGACATTTTCCTGATTAAAATGAGACCAAACACGACGTAATTCGAGTTATATTTACTTGCAATATCTTATTAGAGTAAAATCATCGATGTACGCGTAACACTTGAAATTACAAGTAAATATGTCTCGAAGTATGTCGTGTTTGGTCTCATTTTAACGACAAAAATGTTACAAATATGATAGAAAAAATTTCACAAAAAAAAAAATAAAAAATAAAAAAGTTTTATTCTTGCATTAGGAGTGTCCTTCTGGTAGGTCACTGTTTGTTTACGTTCAGTCTCCTTCGCTCGAAATGTAGGAACTGTACGATATCTGCACCAGTTCGGTCCCGAGAATGGTGCACATATCGAATATGTACTATACATAGTCTAAATTATTTAGTGTTTAGTCTTATTTTAATCGGAAAAGTATGAAGAATACATTAGTAAAAGTTGGATAACGAAAAAATGGAAAATAAAGAAGTTTTACTCATTAGTATTATCCCTTAGTATGTTTCCGTTTGTTTACATTCGGTATCCTTCGCTCGCTGTCCTTTTCTACGTTCGGCAAAACATCAATCAACGTAGGAACTGTACGATATCTGCACCAGTTCAGACCCGAGAATGGTGCACATATCGAATATTTACTGTACTTCTCAATAAACCAGTATAACTAATTACGTCTACATTATTTGCACGTGTACCTTCCCTTAGAATTAAGTCGCTAGAAATAAGTAGAAAATAAATATAAAAATACAGGCTAATCTAACCGGAATTGAAGTAATTTTAAATAGATTCGCATTAATAATTAATAAAAATGATATATTAGGTAAAGTAATAAAATTCATTTATTAATTAATTTTACGTCGTAGTCGGTTATGTGTCGGAACGTAAGACACTTTTTCAAGTAAAAAATTGGCTGACAGGTTAGGAGTCCCTGCCTCGTAATCTCTGCATCTTGTTTGTCGCAGGTTCGAGTCCGCTGGACTTGGTTTTTTCCATGTTACGTTTTTCATTTTTTATTATTATTTTTATGGTGTCACTTCGTTAACTTATTAGTATGTTAATTTCATTGATTGTTCGTTATAATTTCCTATCCGTTTAAAAAGAAATATTTATATATCATAGAAAAGATCGGGAAAATTGTTAAAAAAACATAAAACATAACTAATTTATTATATATTATTTCTAGAATTAATATTTTGTGTTTGCACATGATACTGTGGGAATCGCATAAGGGTTAACTCAATAATCGAGACTATGTTGCGTTCCACACGAGTTTATTAAAAAATGCGTACGAGCAGTGAAAACGATGTAAGCTATAAGAATGACTCTGACGGACTGTCTCGTCGCTAGTTAAAACCTCTCCTCGAAAACTCATCAGTAAAAGAAGAAAGAAACAGTTTAGAAAGAGAGAATGTATCGTCGAAATCTGTCCAACATGGAGAAATTTCGTGTTTCAAGGAATATATGAATTCGATTGAGGAAGAGGGTAAATAAAAATTGTTTAGACACAATTGAGCCTGACAAATCGTGATCGTTTATTGGCTCTAGCGATTCGAATTAGAGGAAAAAGCCTTGCGGCATAAAAAACCCCTTACAAAAATATGTGTTCGTTAATGATTCTACAGTGAAAATGTGTACGAGTATGTGTACGTTGTGTTGATTGCGTATTGAATGAGGAGAACAAGGTCTCGCTCAATGTTGTTCGATTGGAGGAGAACAGGGTCTCACTCAATGTGGTTCAAATTTGAGGAGAACAGGGTCTCGCTCAGCGTTGTTCGATTCGCGTGATAATTCACGTTGCGTGAGATTATTCACGATGATCGATTCGAGGAGTGTAGGACTCACTCGAATCATGTATGATTTAACCACCCTACCGTGGCCTGTTCGAGGAGTGTAGGACTCACCCGAACAGTGTGTAATGTACGATTTAACCACCCTACCGTGGCCCATTCGAGGAGTGCAGGGTCTCGCTCGAATGGTGTTGTGAATGATTTCCGAACCACCCTGCATTGGTTATGCTACGTCGCGTTATGCGGAACTTTCGAACTCACGATTGACTTTTTCGACTCTCGATCCGAACCGTGCAAGCTTCAACGTTCGACTGTCTCCTTCGTTGTACGAAAAATCGCCTAAATACCCTCGCGTTTCCGAAGGTAACGGTTAGGAAGAACTCTATGCTTTCGTTCGTTAAAATTGTTTAAAAAGAGAGGTACAGCTGTTAGCTGATTTATGACACGCACGTGTTTACAGTAAGACTAGTTCGGCTAGGATTTGAGAGACAAAAGGGTCCTCGGTGACCCGTATTTCGAGGTATGAACGGTTCACGGCGGTCCGCGCGCCGAACCACTTGAACCCTGCAATAAATTGCTTAGCCGCGGCATAGGTTTCGGTTCGCGGCCGAACAGAGAAAATATAGAAATTGGGAAAATTCAGAAAAACCGTTGAAAGTTCGGAAAAGGAGAGGTACAGCGGAAGAGAATCATAAAACAGAAAGTGAAGAGGTTCGCAAGGGCCTGAGCGTTGACACTGACCAGGCTCCGGCGAGACCCTATAGAAAGTGAAAACAATTAGAGAACGTAAAGTTAAAGAAGATAGAAAACAGGAAACCGAATTTCAGAAAACTGAAAGAATATAGAAAACAGAAAAGGCAATGGCGTATGTGGTGCCAAGGGCGCCACAATACATTTGAAAAGAGAATATCATGATACGAGGGTTGCCTTTTAAGTTTTTACAATCGAACAATAGGTGGCGTTAATGAGTTGTGGCACCACTGTATTTGTGAACATTGACGTTTGTTATTGCGAAGCCAGTGGCAATTTAGAAATTGATTGAGTAAGTTGTTGATAGTGAATGTTTACAAGAAGCAAGTTTGTGCAAAAATGGAAATCACCCGTGAAGGCTTACGTTGGATGATTTTTTATGATTTTAAAAAAGGCCTTACTCAACAACAATGCATAGAATCGCTTCGTGCAACTTTTGGTAATGAAGCACCATCAGAGAAGACTGTTTACAGTTGGTTTGCAGAATTTCGTCATGGTCGTGCATCCGTCAGTGATGAACGTCGAGAAGGTCGGCCAAAATCGGTTGTCATTCCGAGAAACATCGATGCTGTGCGCAACATGATTAAAGAAGATCGGCATGTGACTTACAGACAGATAGAGGCGTCTCTTAGGATATCGCAGACTGCAATACAATCGATTTTGCATGAACATTTAGGTGCGAGAAAGATATGTTCCAGATGGATTCCGCATAATTTGACCGAAGCGCAAAAAAAGGGTCTGAATATTTGAAGGAGAAAAACATCGAATCAATGTCTCATTGCCCGTATTCACCCGATTTATCGCCTAATGACATTAGGCGATAAATTCCCCACTGTCCCAACTTTGTCCCCACCAACAAATAAATATTTTCTTGTTCCCCACTGTCAAATAAAAGATGCGCGGACAGCGATTTTCATCACCTCAAGAAGCTTTGAAGACTTTCGAAACCATGTTTCTACGATATCAGCTTCAGAGTGGAAAAAATGTTTCCAGAATTAGTTTGAGCGTATGCAAAAATGTATGGACCTTAAGGGCGAATATTTCGAAAAGCAATAAAACACTTTGTTTCGAACTTGTTCGTTTCTGTTTCACTTTTTGTAAAAACTTAAAAGGCAACCCTCGTACGATTGTTGTCATCTATTAGTTTTGATGCAAACTGTTTTTTAATGGTGGGCCCTTTTTGATAATACAATTACGTAACAGATATGAATGAAACCTACTTACTCGTTAGGTAGTATATTAAATACATTTCAACTTTTTCGGAGGCGGCGCAAAATTAAAAATACCTCAGTAAACGTTCCTGCCAATAACCAGTTGATTGTGGTATGGCGTATTGGAAATTAATAAATCCTGAGAAAGAATACGAACCATTACAGATATATCTGGTAATATACGTAAATGTAACGACTGCATCTTCATTTCGTAACGTTTCTGATATAAATGAAATTGAATCGATTTCGTTCGCATGTGGAAGCCATGGATCTAAGAACCTATAAACGGAGCCCACGACGCGGGAATTACCAAATTTGCGGCATATGGGCTCTATCTTTATAGCATATATCGAGTCTTTCCGTCGCATACTCTATGAATCTATCCCTTTGCGGACTACCGCCGCATATATGCGTTCTGCGTAAATCATCAAATTGGCCGAAGAACTCATATATGCGTTTGGCGAAAACAATTGATTGAGCCGAGAAATGCATATACAGTGGGTCAAAAAAGTATTAGCACACCCAGTTTTCTTCGAATATCTGTAAGCAACTAAGTAATCTATTAATATTAACTGTCTATTAGTGCCTTTTGATATATGTATATGAATTGTATGTTTATTAAAAATTCTCGGTTATTTGTTATAAGGAAGTAAAGTGAAGAAAACAAAAAATCCACAGTCAAAAAAGTATTGGCACGCGTGTGATATTATTGAGGAAAGCATAATAATAAACAATATGAACAATATTGAACATACCTAATATTTAGTGTGCATTCCTTTAGCCTTAATTACGGCTTGTAATCGATTAGGCATCGATTCAACAAGTTTTTGTGTAATTTCTGGTGTAATACTAGACCACTCTTCTAGAAGCGCCGTTATTAGGTCATTTTTATTTTTTATTTTCCTTTTTCGAATTTTTAAATCTAGAATATGCCACAGATTTTCTATCGGATTAATATCCGGCGACTGAGGTGGTGTAGGGAGTTGTTTTGGTACATTGTACAATAACCATTCTCTGGTTTTCCTTGCCGTGTGCTTAGGGTCATTATCTTGTTGAAAAATAAAGTTGCTGTTGATGCCCATTTTTGTTGCACTGCTTAATATATTATTTCGCAACACGTTGATATAGACATCTGCATTCATATTACCGTCAATAAAAACTAAATTTCCTACTCCATGGTATGACATACAGCCCCACACCATGACGTGACCACCACCGTGTTTTACTGTAGAAATAATATTCTTCTGATTTAATTCGGTGTTCGGTTTTCTCCATACAAATCTTTTTCCATCAGAGCCGAAAAGATTAAATTTACTCTCATCCGAGAAAATCACCGTCTTCCAAAATTCCATTGTTTCATTTATATATATTTTTGCAAACTTGAACCGTTTCTCCCTATTCGTGTCATTAATAAACGGTTTTTTTCTTGCTGCTCTGCCATATATTTCTGCAGCATGTAAGATATTTCGCACTGTTTGGGCACTCACCTCTTTTCCCGAATATGTTACGATGTCAACAGCTAAACTTTTGGCGCTTACAAAAGGATTTTTTGTTGCTTCTTTGACAATGTCTCTGCGTTCTCTAATTGTGAGTACTCGTGGACGCCCTGATCGAGGTTTGTTCTCAACGCTACCAGTTTCCTCAAACTTTTTTATTATATTCCTCACTGTCGAAAAACTTAAATTTAAGGAATTACCGATTTTTCGGTAACTTTCACCACGTTTATGCAATGAAAGAATTTCATTTCGCACGCTTAAGGATAACTCGCTCTTCTTCGTAGACATGATTGTTGTTCAAATCGCAAACAAAAACTGACTGTGTTAACTGAGGAAAGAAATTCATTACAGTGTTTTGTTTGCGTTAATAAAACAGAATTTGTCGCGAAAAAAAGCGAGTAACTCTTATTCTTATAGTAAAACCGTACGTGTGCCAATACTTTTTTGACTGTGGATTTTTTGTTTTCTTCACTTTACTTCCTTATAACAAATAACCGAGAATTTTTAATAAACATACAATTCATATATATCAAAAGGCGCTAATAGACATAGTTAATATTAATAGATTACTTAGTTGTTTACAGATATTCGAAGAAAACTGAGTGTGCCAATACTTTTTTGACCCACTGTATGTGTCCCACGTAAATGCGTGGCTATGGCCGAGAAATTTAACTATGCGTTCCGCGAAAACAACTGATAGAGCCGAGAAACGCGTACATGTGTGCATGCACGTAAATCTGTGCATGTACATATAATATGTCCAGAATTTGACTTGGAATGCTATGAACGAAAACCGCGTTTAAGCAGAAACATGCGCTGGCAATTTTTAATGACTATCCTGGCAGGAGCTCGGCCCCGCGATACGGGTCACTTCGAACCGTCCCGTCCGCAAAGGGCTAGATTGACCATAGTTATATTCTACACGCACTAACACCTACTTCGCAGCGTGCTGCCGAGTTATATGTATAGAAAAAGAAATAGCTATACAAGCATTGCATATGTTCGGCTGTCCAAAGGTTGACATGTTCAAGAAAAGCTTTTAATTTTGCGCCGCCTCCGAAAAGGTTGAAAAGTATTTAATATACTACCTAACGAGTAAGTAGGTTTCATTCATATCTGTTACGTAATTGTATGATTGAATGAAATAGAAATTATTTCATTAGGAAATAGAAATTATTTTATACTTTTTAGTGCATTTCGAAGTCGGTATATTTTTTTTCTGAAAATTATTTTATGTTCTGTAATGTAATGTTTGAGATATTCGATTAATACATGGTGACTTCTTTCCAGTGCGCCGTTGGATTGAGGGTGAAAAGACGAAGTTCTGTACATTTTAATTTGAAAAATTTTTGCTAATTTCCTCATTAACGAGCTGGTGAAACATGTGCTTTGATCTGTTAAAATTGCCTTTGGGCATCCGAATTTGCAGATGAAGTGGTCTGTGAAAGCTTTTGCTACTTCTTCTGTGGTGAATGACACAAGAGGTGCTGCGACAGAATACTTTGTTAAGTTATCTTGTATCGTTAATTGGAACGTTCACAGTTTGCAAAAAGTCAGTGCCTATAATCAAAGCTGGTCGCATGATCCGGCCAGCAATAACATGCACAGTCATCGGGTATGATTCTTTATCTATGAAAATTTCCGAGCTGAAAACACCCCATGTTTCAATATTGCCAGAATCTACTCCACGAAAACAAACCCGTTTGCTGTAGTCGCAGCGCGCCTAATTTCGCATGTACCGACCCACGCATTAAACAAATATCACTTCCTGTATCAATCGTAGCTATTACCTTTTGCCCGTGAATCACCGTCTCCTTCTCGTACTTCGCTGCCTGTTCAACCTTGTAGCTGCTAACGGTTGGCTGCACTTTCGTCGGACAACGGGCCGAAATATGTTCGTTTCCTCGACACTCGAAGCACTTGACTCCTTTTTCCCTCGTTGGACAATCAGGTAGCTGATGTCCCAGTGGCCCGCAACTTGGACATCTCCTCCCCGATGCACCTGGCTGCGAAAATCTGTTCCTGTGAAGATTGTAAAAAATGGTGGACAAACCAGAGAAAATAAATGTTACAAATGTAACAAAGTTGGACATTGGAAAAGGGATTGTATAAAACCGATCAGGAGCGTGGCAGTTGTTTCAAGTGCGGAGCATTGCCTCACGTTAAGGGGGGAGACCAGTATGACACCTTAAAAAAATCGATTTTTTTTTTATCATCTTAAAAAATTCTCCCTTGTTTCCTGCGTATAATGCCGAAAACGGGGTTTAAAAATTCGAAAAACTTCCGTCGCTAGTCCTGTTTCCGTATCGCACATAGCACTATCCCGCATATGCACATATAACTTTAACCTCGTTTTTCTCGAAACACCATTTTTGGACCTTGCAACCAGCCTACAGCCTAAACGGAGGTTCAGATCACCTTGAAATTTTTTGTGGTAGTATTTCAAATCAGTGGCTATCGGCCTAACCTAAAACATCCCAGAAAACAAATCTAATTTTGGAGAAAAAAATAAAATGTTGGAAAAATTTACGTAATTATGTGTTTTGTCACTTTGATAATTTTTATATGCTATTGAGTTGAATAATCAAATCAGGTCGGAGGTTAGGCCGAAAACAGCATCGATTCCCTTTACTTATAATTTTATTTTATGCATTTCTGACGACTCGTTTGATCTGTACCCTGGTTATAGTGAGGAAGTGCACCGAAGTGTAGACCATCTAACTTTTTTTTGTTTTTAACTATACCGTCCTTATTTGTACTGAATTTTTTTTTTAATATTTAAATAAAGGTCCATTTTAACCGAATTCATCAAGAGATTTGATTTTTCTTAAGCGACAAAACTCTGACGATCTTTTAAAGATAGGCCCGTTTTAAGTTGCGTCATACTGGTCTCCCCCCTTAAGGGGTAACGCCACTAGAATTTTGAAAAAGTCGAAAATTTTTTTTTTTGCTTAAATGATGCTTTATTATGTATAGAATATGAGAAAAAAGTTTTAGGTGAGGGGCTGGTCGGAAACGAATTTTTTTACAATTTTTGCCTACAAACCGACGCCCGATGCGTAGAGTTTTCAGAACAATCTTTGAATGAAGCTTCAAAAATGTCGAGATTGAATCTTAGATTCAATAAGAAGGAAGAGGACATGGAGAATGTTAATATAGAAGGCCAAATGTATGGTGCAGGCATCGCTGATTAAAGTTATATAACAAATTTCTTATGCTGAATGGCAATCAAAACTTTAAACGCGTTTTTCTCGAAATCACTTTATTTGAACTGGCCGGACAAATAACTCGAAAAGTTTTTAACTAATCGACTTGAAATTTCGTGGAGAGGTGTAAAATAGTATAATGCAGTGAACATCGTACGGATTTTTTGATTAATTAACTACTTAACTTTTTATTAACAATTTAATGCCTAATTTTCTGCCGTTTTTTGAAACTTTTTGTTCATATCTACACTAAATTAACAATTATTAATATTTTTTAATTTCCGTACGATGTTCCATAGATTTTGGTATATAATATGAGAAATTTTTGAATTTTTTGATTTAGGACCATGCGTTAATGAAAAAACAGTCCGGCCATGAAGCCCTTTCAAAAAATGGTGTTGTTGCTTGCCAGCACCTGCAGCCGCCATTTTTAATCCAAATTGTTTCTAAAAATTTACAAACCATCTTCAAAACATATATAATAAGGCCTTTTTTATTCTGACCTTATAACTTGTACGATTATTACTTTAAAAATTCCCGAAAATCACCTTTTTTTCTGACTTCTAGAGTGGCGTTACCCCTTAAGGATTGTCCACAAAATTCGACTACGCAGGTGAGAACATTACCTCGGACACCTATGGCCACATCTTCGACAACTCTGGCTTTATCAGCGCCAGGTACATCTGCAAAACCCAATAAAACCAGGATCTACAGAGGTTCCGTTTATGATTGCAGTAACATTCGATATTAAGGACAATAGCGGTACGATTTTTAATTTAGTAATTAAGGCGATGATCGATTCCGGCTCGTCGATAAGCCTTATTAGACAAAGCATATTACCCCTGACTTTCAGGCTTGACCCAGCAGATTCGCTTTATTATTATGGCATTAATCGTTCGCCATTAGATGTCGTTGGTGTTTTTGCGTCCGAAATTAGGATAGACAATATTAAGTTAGCAATTAAATTTCTTGTAGTACCGAATAATACAATAATGTATTTCGCTCTTTTGGGTAGAGATTTTACTTTATCGCCAACGGTACGCATTGTGTTGGATACAGCGTTCGAAATCACTCCGAGCGGAGAGAACAGCTACGATTTAGAAAATAAAAAATTTACGGGATAAATTTTGCAAATTGAATATTTAGAGAAGTCGATGTCTGTTACCAAAAGTTTATGTATCAACCCTAATTTAGATGTGAAAGACAAACTCGAGAATATGTATTTGGAGGAACTGAACAGTCTTTTTAGTGGAATTCAGCAGTTGCGCTCCGTCGGGGCAGTGATATCTTTAAAATCAGATCAGCCAATCAGTTTTCGACTGCGTCGATTATCTATGGCTGATAAAGAAAAATTAAGAAACATTTTAGATAATTTGTTAGAACAAAATATTATTAAGCCGAATAATTTTCCTTATGCAAGCCCTATTGTGTTGGTAAGAAAGAAGAATGGGGAAATCCGTTTGTGTGTGGATTACCGTAAAGTTAATAAAATTACAATTCGGGAAAATTTTCCAGTCCCGCTCATTGATAATTATTTAGACCAATTCCACAACAAAATTATTTCACGAAATTTGACTTGAAAAATGGTTTTCCTCACGTGCGAGTCTCCAAATCTGCAATTAAATTTACATCTTTTATAACACTGTTCGGGCAATAGGAATATTTAAAACTGTCATTTGGTTTAACAAACGCGCCGCGTATTTTTCAGAGACTTTTAGTTGAAATATTCAGCAATTTAGTTAGACGAAATAAACTTTTATTATACATTGACGATTTCTTTATAGCGACTAAAACAATAGAGAAACATATGAAAAGGATATAGCCGGATAAGGTGGTCAAATGTGCCCTTGAGTCAAATGAGAAAATCAAAGGATACCCAAAAAACATCTCACACCAAGTTTCGACCCCCTACCTCACCCGTGGGGGTAGTGAAAGGGAAAAAACGAAATTCCGGTTTTTGACCCATTTTGCCTATTTAATTTCGTAAAAAAATTCTGAAAAAATTCTGAATATTGAGATCCTCGTACAGCATATTAAATTTTTTCAGATTTTTTGATCGCAAATTGTAATTGTAAAAAATCAAAAACCGAAAAAAAAAAAAATGCGATTTTTTAGTAAAGATGTTCGGAGCACTATTTTTATATTAATATGGTAGTTATAGTGTCGGACAAAATGATATGACGATTGATGTATTTGTGTATATCGTATAATATAATAAGATATATGTATATACATTTTACAAACTCTATGTATTAGATATGTATGTATGTCTTCTAAAGCATGCATATAAAATTGCAAGTCTGTAAATACGTTTTGATTTTAGTCAAAACAAAATTATAGGATTTTATTAAAAAATATACAATTATTTGAACAAAAATTTCTTAAATGATATATCAATATTTTGTGTTTTGCCATAGATCGTCGGATTTTTAAGAAAGTTGTATACAACGTGACGGTTTCTATTCAATAATGTTGGGAAAGTAAATGTAATAGCTAATTGTATTCATAGAAGGAATCTACCTTATCACTTCATATATGTAAGCGACACCTTTATGTAAATATGTAAACTGTATATATTATGTATTCTATTGTTCTCTATATTGTCCTAACAGTCCTTGTAATAAAAGCATTCAGGCAACAACGTGTGTTATTGAATATCAAGTAAAAAAACCTTTATCAAGTAAAAACTAATTAATTAATAACAGGTTATGGGCTCAGTCCCAGTAAAGAAAATTTAAATTTAAAAAGTAAAAATTAAAAAAGTTGAGTGATCGCAAAGATAAAAACAGATTCAGAAAACGTGGTCGTGAAAAAAAAAATGGCTACAGGCAACGGTTATAGCGGTGATGAAATAATTCAAATTGAAAAATTAAAAGATGAGTCCAACTTTCAGTTCTGGAAATTTCAAATAATAATTATATTTAAATCTATGAGTGTTTATGACATAGTAAACGGCGAAAACATTCTTGAGACATCTGAAACAGGTAAAAAGAAAGCAGAATGGGAACTCAAGGATGCAAAGGCTCAAAGATTAATAATTACTTCGACAGAAAAGAAACCTCAAATGCATCTTCTAAACTGTAAGACATCTAAAGAAATGTTCGACAAATTAGTAAAAATATATGGAAAAGACACGGAACAAAAGAAATGCTCTCTACTACAAGAATTCTTCAATTACTCTTTTGAGAAAGGTAGTGATATAGCCACGCATGTAAGTACATTGGAAAATTTATCGTATAGACTAAATGCATTAGATCAACCAATAGATGATACTATGTTAATAACTAAAATTATATCTACATTACCAAGTCAATATAGACATTTTGTCAGTGCCTGGGATTCCACAGCATCAGATGATAAAACTCTAACTAATTTAATAACCAGGCTCCAACAAGAAGAAAATAGATTAAATTTACATGAAGCATTAGAAGAACAAGTAGCTTTCAAGTCGACAATCAGAAGATGCTATAAATGTAATAAAACTGATCATTTGGCGAAAAATTGCAGGTATAAACCGATGGAAAGCAATCTTTACAGAGAACATCCTAATACTTATCAAAAAAGATACACACAAGGAAACACATATAGATGCAGTATCTGTAAGAAAAATAACCATACTGATAAGGACTGTTACTTTAGAAAACGTAAAACGTATTCTGCAGAAAAATCTACAACAGACAAGGTATGTTTCTTAACCACTGACACCCGACGAGATGAATGGGTCGTCGACTCAGGTGCGTCGAATCACATGGTTAACAGCATTGAGCATTTAAATAATGTAAAACAGATAATTACAGAAATAGGAACAGCAAAAAAGGACGTAACAATGAAAGGAGAGGCAGTAGGAGAAATCAATACTCAAAACTGCATATTAAAGAAAGTTATTTTAATTCCAGAACTGACGAGAAACCTTCTATCTGTAAACGCAATAACGCAAAACGATGGCGAAGTAAAATTTATAAAAAATAGGGTAGAAATATCTAAGGGTGAAACTATAGTCTTAGAAGGCATACAAGAAGAGGATGGACTCTATGTAATAAAATTGAACGCGGCAAGTAAAATAGAAAGTCTATTAACAAGAAACAAAGCTACAACAGAGTGGCACAGAAAATTAGGACACTTAAGTTTCCAAAATATAAAGAAATTGATCGGTTTAAGCGAAGGTATAAACTTATCACCAGAACTTATTAATAATCAAGAAATCTGCGATATATGTACTAGAGCGAAACAGACAAGGAAACCATTCTTGGAAGAAAGAACAAGAGTATCGAGCCCATTGGAGATTATACACACAGACGTATGTGGTCCAATAGAGCCCAACACATGGGACGGAATGAAATATTTCGTAACATTTCTTGATGACTTCACGCACTTTGCAGCGGTGTTTCTCATAGCAGGCAAGTATGAAGTAACTGAAATAGTAAAAATGTATATAAAACTGTGTGAAACGAAATGGAATAAAAAGGTACATAGATTAAGATGCGACAATGGTAAAGAATATGCGAATAATGATCTTCAGAATTGGTGTAAGAATAATGGTACTATCCTAGATTATACAATTGCATATTCTCCACAATTAAATGGAAAAGCAGAAAGGTTAAACCGAAGTATTCTAGACAAAACAAGAGCCTTATTACTAGACTCTCAATTAGATAAAAATATGTGGGGTGAAGCAGTTCGCACTGCAGTATACCTATTAAATCGAAGTCCAACAAAAACGAGCAATAGGACACCGGCAGTAAATTGGCTAGGAAAAAGGCCCAATCTTTTGAATTTACAGTTTTTTGGTTGCGATGCCTTTGTAAAAGAACTAAAATATTTAAAGAAATTAGATGAAAGAAGCAGAAAGTATACCTTTGTCGGATATACAACATGCGGTTATCGCCTTTGGGACGAAAATAACAAGAAAATAATAACTGCTAGAGATGTCATCTTTAAAAGTAAAGAACAAGCTGAAAAAATGAAGAAAAAGAAGAAGAACGAATAAGAAACAAAGTAAAAGTGAATCATGAGATTTTGGAAGAGATTAAAGAAACAGAAACTATCAATGAAGAAAGGAATGATGAAGAAGAAGAAGAATTAGAAAATGATCAAGAAGAGGAAGAGAAAAACGAAGAGTGTGTTCAAACAGAGGGAGAAAAACTAAGAAGAGGTGCAAGGAAAAGAAATATTCCAGAAAGATACGGTGACTATTATGTACATTTAACATACAAAGAAGCAATTGAAGGACAAGATGCACAGAAATGGAAAGAGGCTATACAAGAAGAAAAGGAGTCACTAAAAGCAAATGAAACATGGATAGAGGCAGATCCAAATGCAGTTAAAAATAAGAGAGTGCTAAGTACAAAATGGGTATTTAAAATAAAAGATGATGGAAGATACCGAGCACGACTAGTAGCACGAGGATGCGAACAAAAAGAAGGTTTAGATTATGACGAAACCTATAGCCCAGTACTTCCAACAAATGTCTTTCGATTAATAATGGCTTATTCAATACAAAAAGATTATCAACTAGCAAAATTTGATGTCAAAACTGCATTCCTATATGGAGATCTACATGAAGAACTGTATGTAAAACTTCCAGATGGCTTTGAAAACACAAACAAGGTATATAAATTACAAAAAGCAATCTATGGCCTCAAGCAAGCATCAATAAAATGGAACCAACACTTCAAAAATTTTCTGAATAAAAATGGATTTACAACGATTCCTTCAGATCAATGCGTGTTCAAATCAAAGGAAGGATCAACAATACTAGCTCTATATGTAGATGACGGAATAATAATTAGCGATAGTAAAGAGGACTTAGATTATATACTAAAACAATTAGCGAGTAAGTTCAAGGTAACAATTTATAATTCATTCGAAAGTCTTCTAGGTATAAACATAAGTAAAGGTAATAACATAATAAAATTGAATCAAACTAATTATATTGATTCTTTGCTACAAAAATATGGAATGGAAAATTCAAAGGAAGTTCCGACACCAATTGTAAGTATAGACACTACTACAAATTACAAAAACAAAAATTCAGAGAAAATATATCCCTATAGAGAAATAATAGGTAGTTTACAATACTTATCGACCAGAACACGTCCAGACATAGCATTTGCAGTAAACTATATCAGTAGATATGTAGATAAACCAGAATTGCAAAACATTTATCAAGTAAAACGAATTTTAAGATATTTACAGGGCACGAAACACTTAGGAATACAGTATACACGAAATTTATATTCTCACAACGAAGAACTAGTAGGTTATTGTGATGCAGACTTTGCTGGAGACATGATCACACGAAAAAGTACCACAGGTTACGTTATAATGTTCGGAAAGGGTCCGATCAGCTGGTGCTCCCGAAAGCAACCTATCGTATCACTGTCAACAACAGAAGCAGAATATATATAGCAGCAGCAGAATGTTGTAAAGAATTAATATATTTAAAGAATATTTTAGAATCAATAGTTAATAAACAAGTAAAAGCCAAGCTACTGATAGATAATCAAGGAGCATTAAGTTTGATCAAAAATGGAATTTTACACAGACGTAGTAAACATATAGATGTTAGGTTTCATTTCATAAGCGAAAAATATAGTGAAGGCATAATAGGTATAGAGTATTGTCCAACTGAAGAACAAATAGCCGATTTACTAACAAAAACTTTAAGTATAGAAAAATTTAAGAAACTTAAAAATAAAATAATTTACGAATAAACTTACATTTAAGAGGGAGTGTTGGGAAAGTAAATGTAATAGCTAATTGTATTCATAGAAGGAATCTACCTTATCACTTCATATATGTAAGCGACACCTTTATGTAAATATGTAAACTGTATATATTATGTATTCTATTGTTCTCTATATTGTCCTAACAGTCCTTGTAATAAAAGCATTCAGGCAACAACGTGTGTTATTGAATATCAAGTAAAAAAACCTTTATCAAGTAAAAACTAATTAATTAATAACAAATAACTTCGTAATTTTCGTGATAGTTTGATTTTGTCACAGTAATAACAGGATTCTGTCGATTTCACTTTTGTTTAATAGTTTTCCTCGGCCCATTTTAACTTTAATAGCACAAATATTATAGATAAAGGAAAATTAATACGTCTGCTTCTGCTCACTACTGATAGCTTACTGAGGGAATACGCAATAATGAAAAACATCGCACGTGTCTTATCATTTTAACCGGGTAATGTCAACCCATGTTTACATTTATGTAACGTCCCCGGGAACATCACATTAAATCCAGTCGATAAATAGAGAAGCATCTTAATTCTAATATCTTTTTCGATTCCATTACCCACCGCAAATTACCGACTGCACCATAAAAATTCGCGTGGTAATGGGATGGGGTAGCTCACGCATGCAACATTGTTTAGACGCGTGCAACTTATAATTTGTGTATCTAAAAATTATTAAAAATACGATTTAACCGGAAAACTTGTGAAAAACTAATTAATAATAAATCTAAGCGTATTTTTATTAATCAAACTAATATATATTTGTCACTAAATAAAACGTAATAAAATAATAATACTTTTTGAGCGGGAAAAACCTATGATTCTCTGGGTATAAAAGGGCGTGCAGCAGCGGCTACGAGCGCAGAACAATCTTTGAAGTACTACGTGCCGGACTTCTTAGGAAGCGACGAACTGGAGCAGTTTTAACTGGTAAGAGCCTACAAGATTCTTAGTTTTGACTGGACAGCGGGTATCAGCCATTTGGATACTCGATCTTTGGGTAGTTTAGTAGCCAGCTAACGCAGGCTCCCCATTATTGAGCGGCTTGGTCTCTGAAGCCCGTGTTTTTTGGGTGGCGTTTCGGTAACTTCAATAAATAATTAAAGTCGAGTCATTTTTATTTGCAACCCTGTTGATCACACGTCGATCACTTGATTCTTGCATCGTTGGGTAGTTCTAGTAGGCAGCTAACGCAGGCTCCCCAATTAAGCGATCAGGTTTTGGGTGTCGATTTATACTCTGACAAAGAGGGCCATGAACTAATTAGTTTAGAGTCAAAATAAGGAGTAACTGTTCCACGTCTAATACAAATTTTAGAGTTTTTGTAATTAACCAAATATTGTTCTGTCAGTTTTGTTAGGATCTAGATCCATTATAAAATTGCGTTATATTTTTGTGTTGCGTATATCATTATAAAAACCGCGTAATTGAAGTAATTAGCTACCGTTCTACGATTTGCGACAACAACAATTCTATTATACTCCAATTCGCTTATAGAATTCAGTCATACATACATTTTTATATTCGCTAAAGAAATTGTTAATTATAACTTTCTTTCTCATCATTACTTGAATAAACCTAATTAATGAAAGGTATTAACCTGTAGATTTCACTCTTTAACCACACGCCACCACGATCCCACATTATTTAGAATTAGTTATAGTAAAAAAGAGTCGCTTAATAGGCATAAGCCGCTCTATGCTTCATAAGTGCTGTAAAATACCAGGTTCTAGTACCAGGGACGTTACATTTATTTCTATAACTGCTTTTGCGTACAAGATACAGACTTGCAAATCTATAGGCACACCTTAGAGGACATATTTAATACATGAGATTTGTAAAATGTATATATAACTTGTTATATTATACGATATACACAAATAGTCGTCCTATCATTTTCTCCGGCACTGTACATAGCATTAATAATATTCCCTAGTTTTTTCAGATTTTTCAGTGAGGTGCGCCGAAGGTAAAAAGATCAGAAACCGATACGTTCCTTTAAAAAAGTACTTTCCGCTTCGAAACTGTATGCCTTCTGTTGTCAATACATACAGGGTCTTCAAAAAGTCCCGCACCGGTTAAATAACTTAAAACGTAGGCGTTGCTCAAAAAAATGGTTGAGACAAAAGTTGTAGGAAATTTCCCTGGCTATCCAACCGCGACCTCGGCCGTGACCTTGATCTTTACCTTCAAGATCATTTCAAGCTCAAGTTCATTTTTTTAAATGGCAACCCCCAATTTTGACACCGGAAATGAAAATGGCGGACAATTTTAGGTCTAAATACAATCTTGACCATTTGCAAATGATTATATATATATGTATTATATATTATAACTACCTATACAGTGAATTGAAGTAGTCATTCATCACCTCTTTATACAAAAAAATTAAAAGATACGTCTTATATATGTATAACTTTTTTCTTACGAAGCGAAATCTTTAGGGAGATACCCACTCCCCGGGAGAGGAGTGGAGGGAGTTAATGTGAATCTGGACCACCTAAGTGGAACGCAGATATGCCACCTCACCCGATCGGGTATATGCTAAACACTATTCATCCACCGCCAGCTACGCCACCACCGAAGAGTCGAGACCCTGTCCAATCAGTGAGGGGAAGACTTCACTTGGCTCTATTGCTGCGTAAGGAGTTTTAATCTGGGTTCCCATACTGCCATTGAGGTAGAAAAACCGTCAACAGACCGTAGAAAACCGTGGTAGGTACCCCAACAGTATGCGGTCCTCCAAAACATGAGAGATCATCCATTTTTCCTTGGTCCGCGGCCACAGTTGCTTGACTTCGGTGATCGGACGAGAACCGATGTGTCCAATTGGGCTATACCGTTAAGGTAGGAGGAGAGAAGGGCGTGTGGGTTTCCTACCCACTAAAACTCCTCGGTGCTGCCCACCCTCGACGGTCAGACGGGTAATGGGACCCGACTCATAAACAGCGCCACCACCCGCCAAAATACCGTCACGTGACAATTATCGCCCGTCTCTAGTAGGGAGGAAAAGCCTCGCCACTTTCAAAAAAACTAATACCCTTCCTCCATGCTTGGAGCCGACGACACCATCATACCTGCCGTCGTCTTCACATACCCGACCGCGTGCAAGGGTGTGCAGGTCACCCCGCCTGCAACACCTGCGGGCTTGACGGTCTCGGTCAAAGGGGGCTCAGTACTCCGAGCAGAAGACCGCCAAATACTCATACATCGGTAGGGTGAGGACTGACGCTGGGGAGGGCGGCGCAGCCCCCCACCCCTCCACATCTCTCCATTTAATCTACACACACAAACACACATAATCAACACACGCACATACACACGTCCGGATTTCTCGGTCGCCTTCTCTTCCTCCTACTCACATCGCCGCGCATTTCTCTTTCATGCTCTGTCACCTCTTTCTGCAAGATCACTGTTTCGGAAAAGGAAGCGACAGCCTTCCGTTCATCATCAGTTTTGAGCATCCTCTCGATCACAGCATTTAAAAACGCAGGATCACACTCAATCATGCATTCCGTATAGAGCTTCTCCCATACAAAGGCAGGTGAGTGCCCATACAAGAGCACTTACTGATCACGTGCTAAGCACTGTCAGGCCCAGCACCACACTCGTAACATCTCGGTGACCGTTCCCTTCCGATTCGACACAGGTATTCCCTGAAGCACCCATGCCCAGTAAGCAGTTGCGTGATCCGGAACGAAAGCCGCCTGTGGTCGTGGTCCACCCACTGCTCCAGTCGTGGAAGGACCGCCCCGACCGCGCACTTTTCTGCGACTCCGCTGGCAATAAGGTCGCGACGCCAGCGGGAGACAGCAGCGCGGCAGGCCTGGAGCCTGACCACCACGCTGGGCCCCGGCGAACCTCCTTCTACTACCCGATCCAGGCTGAAGGAGCTTCGGTATTAGTATACCTCAGCCTGGTACTTTAAGGTTATTAAAGTCGTAGCCGGCTCCCAGGAGATTGTGCGGTAGGCCATGACAACTCGGCCGGCCAGCCTCCGCTCCACTCTCCGCAACACTACTTGCGAATGACTACTGGCTGCCAGGTCGGCCGCCTAAACTGGGGTGCCGTACAAGGCCATACTCCGCACAACCCCCATGTAGAGTCGGTGCACCTTCTCACTAGGGCCCCACAGGTTGAGCAATAGACGCGCCAATGCGTCTGTCTTACGCACCAACCTGGGGACCAACGCGTCGAAGTGGCCATCGAAACTCCAGTGGCTGTCCAGTCGGAGTCCGAGGTACCGCATCTCGGACCCGATCTGGACTTTGGCTCCGCCTACCTGGATCGCCGCTCCGGTATGGCAGGAGGCGGGTTCGCACGTGTGTGGCAAAAGGCCATCACCTCCGTTTTGTGGGGAGCCATCTCAAACGCTAACGCCCCGATCTTAGCAAGGATCACCGAGCGCCCCCCCCCCCCCCCCCCCCCTTAACAATGTAGCCCAGTTGGGCATACCGATTCTCGTCCGATCACCGAAGTCAAGCAACTGTGGTCGCGAGCCTGTAAAGGATGGGTGCCGCTCATTTTTCGGAGGCTTGCGTACTGTTGGGGTACCTACCACGGTTTTCTACGGTCTGTCGAGGGTTCTTCTACCTTTTTTTTTTATTTCGGAAAAGAGAATTCCTTAAAGATACCTCAGATAGTGTGGGAGTCCCGCTTCCGGCGCCCCCTAGTGGGGGCAGTTTTCCAGACATACCCACTAAAACTCTCTCCCTTCCACCCCGAAGGGTAAGTTTGCCGGAAACCCGGCGAGCTTCATCATCAATGGGACATGTTCCACCAGCTCTAGGCCTTCGCTTGCGTTCACTGAAAAAGAGACTGGACCCCCCCTCTTCCGCGTGTGCTCTGCATGCAGAGAGAGGATGCACGCGCGTGATGGGTCTTGGCCCAAGTGGTTTCGTGAAGTTCCTCGGGGAAGTCTTTGTGCGAGCGTTTCAACTTCCAGCTTTAACATGTAACGTCACCTGCTGCCTTCTTTCACCCCGCCAGCACATACCGTCCTAAGACCGCGACCTCTCTCCGTCACATTGCACTTCCTTTCAAAAACAAGACAAACCCGCTCCTGCCGCCTCTCCCTCCCCCCCCTGCTCAAAAAATTTGGTCCGAAGCATTCATATTACAAAAGTATGTCAAAATTCCCCCCCCCCCCCCCCTCCGTAACTTTAAGCAACTATTCCGTGTTTCTAAATTTTACTAATATTAGTTTCCTCTTTCTTCTCTCCTGCTGATCCCGCTCGGTCCCCATTGTCGCCCCCTAATCGTGCCATGACCAGGCTGACGACTGGGTCCGCTGTTGAATCAACAGTTGATCAGAAGGGTGTTTGACATAATGTGGCCTCTCTGCCTCCTCTCTCTGGCTCTGTTGGTCCCCGTTTTATGCCTCCTCATGGTACTATGACCAGGCTGACACCGGTTTCCCCCCTTGCAGGTTTGAGTCGTGCGATCGGTCGTGTCTATGTTTCCGTGCCTCTTCTGCTCCGGCTCTTCCTCTTCTCCCCCTCGTTGTCTTGTCGCTTCTTCCCCTCCTCTTGCCATTTGAAGAGCACGCCATGTCTCCGTCATCTTGGTTGCTGCCGCATTCCTTCGCTTCACCCTTTAGGACCGCTCTTCAAGCGCTTGCAGGGTTCCTCCCTCCGCCATGCTGGACATTTCCGAATCGGCCCCTTTGCTCCACCATCGGTGTGATTTTCGGGGTTTTCTAGGGTGCTGGAGCACTTTCCACTGCTTTTCCGCCGTTTTTCCGTCATTTTCCAGCTTTGGACTGCTTTCTCTGCACCCGCACACGTGGTCACGTGTATTTCCCTGTACCCACGGCACTCGCAGCATTTCACTGCACTCCCACAACACTTTCACAACACTGCACTATCTATTATATTATATACTTATTTATTATTGACTATCTATTAATTATTTATTATTTATTATTTTATTTATTAATCTTAATATTAATCACTTAACTATTAATTAATTCATTAATTAGTTATTTATTAATTAATTAATTTAATATTCAATATTTATTAATCTATTAGTCCATCTCGTTCGCCTCATTTATTTATTTATTCCTTCCTTTTACTTTGTTCCGTATCGTCTCGTCTCTTCCTCTTCTCCTCCTCACTGTCTTCTTGCTACAACCTCTCCGTTTGCCATTTGAAAAGCGTGCCATGTCTCCGCCATCTTGCTGGTTGCCGCGTGCCTTTGCTTCAGCCTTAATCTTTGTCCTTAAGGGCCGCTTTCCATGTGCTTGCGGCGACCCTTCCTCTGCCATGTTGAATATTTGCGAACCGGCCTTTTCGCTTTACGCTTTCCGTCGCACTTTTGTACCGTCAAATCACGAAAAAACTCAAAAACTAACCACCGCGTGTATTCATTATGCCTCACTCGCCCTTTCCCCGCACTCTAATTCCCTCCTGTCATTTGCATTGTTTAATTTATTTAATTTCTGCGACTTTCTCTCTCAATGTCGAAATGTCGCACGACCACGTGTTCGCGCAAGTCCTTCTTCGAGAACATATTTCGCCCTTAAATTGCACTATTTTCACTCGCGATATACTTGAATAATCGTGTTTAAGTCGCGTACTTATTTATTTTATTCCGCAGTCGGCTCGAACACTCGTTTCCTCGCTTTCGACTTCTCGTGGTTTGGGAAAGAAGGTGGCTGTCACCACTAAAAAGATGGTTCCCCTCACAAGGAGGACAAACAAGTGGATCAACCAGCACCAGCCGGCAAGAGTAAGGAGGAAACGTGGGCCACTGTGGTGGGGAAAAGGGCTAAGAGGAAGGCGGCTAAAAAGGTGGCTGTCGTGCACATGGCGAAACAGCTCCAAGAGAAGTGGAAGAAGAAGGAGACGGTCAAGAAATCGCCGCAGACGGCGGCAGTCTTCTCAACCTTGGCTCAGGGAGCAAGAATCACCTACACGGAGGTGATGAAGCGGGCTAGGGAGGAAGTAGATCTGCAGGCCCTGGCAGTAGATTGGCAGTACAGAAAAATTTTTCGCGTATATGCACAACAACCAGCTAATTTTTTATCACGTGACGCGGTTCGCATGACTTGTTTTATAATGTCATCCAGAAGAAGAAGCGCGGACGAAATGGAGCGAAAATCAAAAAAGAAAGTATTCCAAAATAAATAGTTAAGTATGGATATTTTTAAAGACTGATTAACACCGCACGAAGGTAATGATACTGCCCTGTGCACGGCTTGTAATAGAATTCCTGTTTGCTGGAAATTAGAATTAATTAGACATTCCCAATCAAAGGTGCACATTAAAAATGTGAATAAAAGCCCTAATATTGTCCCATCTGCTTCATTATACAGGGTGTCCCGTAACTAGTGTTACTCCCTGAAAGGGGTGGTAGAGGACGTCATTCTGAACAAGATTTTCCTTTGCGAAAATGGGGTTTGAAGCTTCGTTTTTGAATTATTAAGAAAAAACACGGACCAATCAGAGCGCGAGGATTTCGCGCGTCGAGAAGCGGGAGCGACAGCTTGAAGTCCAGCGGCTGAACGCGAACGCGATCAAGAGTCTTTGCCTCGGAACAGTCTAAACATCCAACGCGAAGTCTTTACATCGAAACTCAGTTAAATAACGAACAGAATAATTAAAAGTATTGTTTATTTATTCATTCATCATGAGGGAGGAACGAAATTAATTATGCGTAATTAATGCAAGTTATGCAAATGAAATTTATTGAATATTGCCATTCGTTATCGATGAAGAATGTGAAATTAAATATTGAAAATTTTTTATTTTACTTCTAACAATAATATTAGTCAATGAATTTACTCATTTTAATGAAAAATAATTATTCAGTTCGCAAAAAAAGAGTTTCAATTTAATATCTAATAAATGTATTAACCGGTCTACCTTACATTCACAGGAAATTTATTAAAATAGCACTCACCTATTGTTTGAAAATAATCCTTCAATGAAAGCGTTGGGGGTCCTGAGTCGTCCCGCTGATCATGACCTGCCGTAACATCGGCACCGTATACCACAGCTGACAGCACTCAGAGGTCACTGCACTGACTTCAGTTCACAATACGATCATTTTCACTGTCATTTTTCAGCAAATCTTTTCAGCTGCTTTCTTCACGCCGCGGTTCGCGTTTGTAAAGCGAAAATTCACTCACGGTTCCCGAGTCAGTCTATCGAAACAACCCATTTTTTAATAAACGAGAAACATTATCCGCGTTATATCGCGTTTGGTCTCATTTTAATCGGGAAAACGTCACCAATATGTTTAAAAGATTTTAACACGCTTCTGCCCAAACGGTAAAGCGGCACTACTTTTCGCGACCATTCTCGTGCGGAACGCGAAACACAACTGCCGAACAGAATATGCAGGCGTTTTTCTAAAACAGTTGAACGTTCTTGACGCGGCGACGAGCCGTGCTATTGCGATCGTTTCTGGAAAAATACTACACCCATAACAATACATCGGTAATATCGTGTCGTAGATATTCAGTTGTGTAGTATTTTTCCAGAAACGTTCGCAATAAACTGTTCAACTGTTTTAGAAAAACGCCTGCATATTCTGTTCGGCAGTTGTGTTTCGCGTTCCGCACGAGAATGGTCGCGAAAAGTAGTGCCGCTTTACCGTTTGGGCAGAAGCGTGTTAAAATCTTTTAAACATATTGGTGACGTTTTCCCGATTAAAATGAGACCAAACGCGATATAACGCGGATAATGTTTCTCGTTTATTAAAAAATGGGTTGTTTCGATAGACTGACTCGGGAACCGTGAGTGAATTTTCGCTTTACAAACGCGAACCGCGGCGTGAAGAAAGCAGCTGAAAAGATTTGCTGAAAAATGACAGTGAAAATGATCGTATTGTGAACTGAAGTCAGTGCAGTGACCTCTGAGTGCTGTCAGCTGTGGTATACGGTGCCGGTGTTACGGCAGGTCATGATCAGCGGGACGACTCAGGACCCCCAACGCTTTCATTGAAGGATTATTTTCAAACAGGATTATTTTCAAACAATGGGTGAGTGCTATTTTAATAAATTTCCTGTGAATGTAAGGTAGACCGGTTAATACATTTATTAGATATTAAATTGAAACTCTTTTTTTGCGAACTGAATAATTATTTTTCATTAAAATGAGTAAATTCATTGACTAATATTATTGTTAGAAGTAAAATAAAAAATTTTCAATATTTAATTTCACATTCTTCATCGATAACGAATGGCAATATTCAATAAATTTCATTTGCATAACTTGCATTAATTACGCATAATTAATTTCGTTCCTCCCTCATGATGAATGAATAAATAAACAATACTTTTAATTATTCTGTTCGTTATTTAACTGAGTTTCGATGTAAAGACTTCGCGTTGGATGTTTAGACTGTTCCGAGGCAAAGACTCTTGATCGCGTTCGCGTTCAGCCGCTGGACTTCAAGCTGTCGCTCCCGCTTCTCGACGCGCGAAATCCTCGCGCTCTGATTGGTCCGTGTTTTTCCTTAATAATTCAAAAACGAAGCTTCAAACCCCATTTTCGCAAAGGAAAATCTTGTTCAGAATGACGTCCTCTACCACCCCTTTCAGGGAGTAACACTAGTTACGGGACACCCTGTATAAGCTCACGGTTGAAGATAATGATCATATTAATAAAATTAAGAAGACTGAAATTAGCAGCTTTTTTTGCGGAACATAATATAGTTTTCGAAATTATTAATCATACGGTTCATCTATTAAAAGATATTTGCTCTGATCCACGGGTGATTGAAGATTTTAAGCTGTCTAGAAGAAAATACATGCAAATTATTAAAAATGTTTTAGGAAAACGCGAAATGGGTAAACTAGTTCCACTATTGCAAAGTCTAAAGTTTTCAAATTTAATAGACGAAAGCACAACTATCGCTAACAATAAGTTGCTTTGTAATTTAGTTGAATATGTATTGCCGGAAAATGGAAAATGTATTACACAATTATTTGAATTATTACCTTCAAATGCTTCAAATTGCTCTGCAGAAGAATTATATTCTGCATTTGAGAAATCTTTCAAAAATAAAAATATAGCTATAGCAAATATCGTTGGAATTGCGTACGATAAGGCTGCCGTCATGATAGGCGTTAAAATTCATTTGTTAGTAGACTCAAAAGAGATGTACCGGTTCTCATTGTATTAAATTGTATTTACCATTCTTCGGCACTCATCGCCAGTAAATCGTGTTCCGCGGTCGTGTGAAAATCTTTTACATGCAGTTGCAGCATATTTTTCTAGCAGTGCAAAACGACCAGCTATCCTGTGCGAATTCCAGAGATTTTATAAAGTAGAAACGCGAGAAATTTAAAAATTATCAAACACCAGATAGCTTGCTTTATAAAAATGTGTTGTTAGACTTCTCCATAATTGGGAAGTCGTAACATCTTATTTTCATTTAGAACTTTTTGAAAATCTCACCAATTCCACACCAACAATTTATAATATTTTAAATGATAATCACATAAAAGCATATTTGCTTTTTTAAATTATTCTTTAAGTACTTTTAACGAATTTAATGCGCTTTTTCAAGCTAACAAAATTTTAATACATCAATTAGCTGAAACTAGTGAGCTTTTGATAAAGCTGATGGCATCTAATTTTTTACAGCCGCACGTAATTCAAAACGCTAGTATAGATATAATTAATGTAACCGGTGTTTTTGCCGTTAACTTCAATATGTCTTGGTCCCTTATGCGAATCATTCATAAAATTAAAATCTTCAGAATTTATTAAAGAAATTAAATCAACTTGTTTATCATTTTATACAACCGCGTTAACAGATATATAGCTTTACGCGAGGAAAACAGGCTTACCTTTCTGGACCTGCAAAATTTAGCAACGTTGTATCGTCGAAATCTTTCTAACATGGAGAAATTTTGTGTTTCAAAAGAATGGATGAATTTGATTGAGGAGGAGGGTAAATAAAAATTACTTAGACGTAATTGAGCCTCAAAAATCATGATAGTTTATTGGCTCGAATGATTTGAATTAGAGGAAAAAGCCTTGCGGCATAACAAACCCCTTGCACAATATGTATTTGTTGATGATTGTACGGTGAAAATGTGAATGAGTATATACGTTGTATATTTTGTTGAGTTTGATTGTTGTTTGATTTGAGGAGAACAGGGTCTCGCTCAGTGTTGTTTGATTTGAGGAGAACAGGGTCTCGCTCAATGTGGTTTGATTTGAGGAGAACAGAGTCTCCCTCAATGTTGTATGATTTGAGGAGAACAGGGTCTCGCTCGATGTTGTATGATTCGTGTAATAATCCACGTTGCGTGAGATTATTTACGATGATCTATTCGAGGAGTGTAGGGTCTCACCCGAAGAATGTGTAATGTATGATTGGTACCACCCTACATATGGCCCATTCGAGGAGTGCAGGATCCCGCTCGAATGGTGGTATCATTGAACCACCCTGCAATGGTTCTGTTACGTTACGTTCCGTGAAACTTTCTCACTCTCGATCCGAATTTTTGACTTTCGATCGGACTCGCACAAGTTACAACGTTCGACTGAACGTTTTTTCTATAAAAAAAAATCGCCTGAACACCTTCGCGTCTTCGAAGGTGACAGTTAAGAAACACTCTATCCGTTTGTTTTTTGAAGCTGTTTAAAAAGAGAGGTACAGCGGTTAGCTGATTTATGGTACGCACATGTTTACGGTAAGACTGGTTCGGACCGGATGTGATAGACAAAAGAATCCTGGATGACCCGTACTCCGAGATATAAACTATTGACGGTGGTCTACGCGCCGAACCACTTGAGGCTTGCAATAAATCGCTTAGTCACGGCAAAGGTCTCGATTCGCGGCCGAACAAACGTTTTTTCAAATTTCTGATGTTACGGCTTTAGCCTATGAATGGAAAATGTTGCCTTATGCATTTAACTCCTTAGCTTACAATGACGTCTCAGAGACGTGATAGGTCTACCGGGCCAAACATAAACAGGACGTCTCAGAGACGTGGTGGGGCGACCGTGCCAAATATAAGCAAATATCATAGAGACATTGTAACAAATATCTTAAGAGATATTATAAAAACACTAATCACAATGTGTTTGAAAAGAAAAATTCGCATTGAGGACAGTGATAATATCGCCACCAATGATTTCACGACCTGTTTAGATAGTAGTAGTGACAGTGGTAGAGACATTGTACGTATCGTACGAAAAATTGGTAAGCGACTGATGGTTAACGAAGAAACCGATGATGAAAATTACTATCAACAATCTAAATTATGGATTTGGAAACAAACAGATAACCAACCAAAAATCTGCAAATATATGGAGATTCCAGGAGGGTCTTTCTTCCTCAATGGCAGTATGGGAACCTAGATTAAAATTCCTTACGCAGTAATGGAGCCAAGCGAAGTCTACCCCTCGTTGGACCAGGCCTCGACTCTTCGGTGGTGGTGTAGCTGGGGGTGGATGAGTAGTGTTTGGTATATATCCTAACGGGTGAGGTGGTATATCCGCGCCCTGTCCTGCAGGGCCTGTGAGTTAATGTATATTAACTCACCGAGCCCCCCGGGGCCTGACAGCAGACCACAATCTGCAGACCATAAAACTGTCGTTCGGAGTTGTACGATTCCAGTACTCTGGTTGAAAGTATAAACAGCGGCAGAAATAATTATGTGTGGTAGAGTTTCGAGTTCTTCGAACTTATATCCAAGGGTTAGCGAGACGGAGCCGTCGTTTGAGATGTCGGGGCTTGGACCTAGTATCCGAGATGAGATCCTGTATACCACGCGCCGCTCTGCCCGAGAAAGCCGCGATAGCGTTGCCCAATCCCGGATCCCCGGGCAATGGATGCGATCGTGAGGCAGAATTGCGTGGTAGAGGTGCTGCAAAAGTGGCCCTTGGCGATTGAAACTACGTATGCGCGACGGAAGTTGTTCCGTCTCACGGGAAATCTGCAAACGTCAATCCAGTCAATTTTAAAGTCGCAGGGCCTTAGGCCCTGTGCTGGGTGCAGTACAGACAACACGGTCTGTACCCGTAGAACTACTAGTGGAGCTACCCAATCCCAGCCTTTGGGCAACGGATGCCACCGATAGAATCCATGATATATTGTAGAAGTTAACAAAAGTTGCCTCGACAGAGACCCATCAAACGTTACAGGAGGAATTCTGTTAATATGGATAGGTTCATTTTGAATGCACGGCCGTCGCTGAGGTGTCGGGCTGGTGATCCCTAACTAAGCCTAGTATCCGAGATGTGTCCGCGATCGCAGACAGCATGACTCTCACCCTTAAAACTGTCGTACGGAGCTACCCAATCTCGGGAATCTGAGCAACGGATGCCACCGGCAGTAATAATGTGTTGTAGGGCTAACCGAAAAGTCCCCGACGGAGACCCATTAAACGTTTCAAGGGTAACCTTGATAACGTGGGTGCTATGGGAGGTGCAGTGACCCCACCAGGATTGTCACCAGCTTGGTGCTTACACCATTTGGAGTTGGATTCGTAGTGGGAATAAACTTCGGGGGACTAAAGAGGACGATAGGTTGTTATTTGCGTATAACAACCTACCTTACCCCAGTGGGGAGAAGTTGCATATCGGTGCCCGCTTTGGCGGCGCCCGATTTACAATAACTCACCGAGGCCCCTAGAGCAATGGATGCGTTGCTCAGTAACGTCATGAAAATCGTAAGCCGCCGAAATGTCAAAGAAGAGCAATGCGGCGACAGTAGAGGCAGCGAAGATCAACAAGAAATATGTATGCACCATATTTCCCAGAGAGGACAGTAAAATTGCGGATAGCAACAAGACCAAATGGATCGCCGAGCCCTGATCTCGATGACCGCAGCTTACCGTAGGTCACCGTGGGAAGGCTTGTACGGTCCCAATCGACCACGCTCTACAGCAGCACAGGGCCCTCTACAGTCTTCGTAGAGGAAGGGATGCTAGGATAAGAAACACTGTAATCTCTACGACACAGGAGCGGCCAAAGGACTGCGGAAAAGGAGAGGCATATAACGTGTGGCAAACTGCGTGGATTTCTTCCCACAAAGGTTGCATGACCCATGACTTTTTCAGCGATATTCGGGAGAGAATAACTGCGCCGTGGATGAAGCCAAATCACTATTCCCCACAGGCTCTCACAGGCCATGGAAAATTCATGTCACGTCTAATGACGTACAGAATCGCTGATGGCGAGAACTGTGCGTGTGGCGCCAAGGTAGACATGGTCAGTCACTTTCTCCTTGAATGATCGCTGTTTTTCGCGAACTCTTCACCCCCGAAGAATGTAGATGGCCGGAGGTGACACATCGATTCGTATCGTCCCCAGAGGCCTTCGAAGTATTCGATCGATTCTGTTGCGAGACCTTGTGGATGAAGGGTATCATGGTCAACGAGTTCTTGCAAATGCAGAAGGATGCACACGCATCAAGCTGAAACTAATCGAACCTTTTATGTTTCAGATATAAGTCTACACTGCTGGCCAAAATTAACGCACCACTTTCTTTAGCCGTTTCTTTCTTTACGTTCTGTTGGAGGTAGGTGCTACGCGGCATTTCGCGGCTAGCTCGTTCGTTGCCCGCGACCCCGCTTCGCCCGCGAATTCTCGAACAGCCCTTCCTGACCTTATCCGCGACTATGACCGTCGCGGCGCCTCCGCGGATTCGCGAACGAGTAGCACTTCGGCGTCCAATTCGAATCCGTTCAATATCGCTTTGATTTATTTTTTAATTGGGCGCCAGACGCTTCTTAGCGTCGCGATAAGGAACTTTAACGCGCGACGAGATTCTACGGTGGAAAGGTCATACAATCGCGAAATCAATTCCGGAAGACGCGAAAGACTCGAATCGGCGGCGGAACGGCTCGGTAGCTCAGTAACCGTACGCGATGGTAGAGTGGCGGGATTCTTCAAGGGTAAGGAGGCTAGACGCGGAGGCGGAGGTGATAGAATACCCCGAGATAATTCGTAAGAGACCTCGACTCAACAGTATTTGTTAAAAGCAGCGCTGTTTATTTAAACCTAATTAATCTAACAAGGAAACATATCAAACCGCGACACACCGATTTTAATGAAACTTATGTGAAAGATAGTTCTCAAAAAAATATTTGACACGTATTTTTTTTTAGCGGCCATCGTTCACATTGAAGGGGTGAAAATAGCCCTCGAAGTTGGGGGTTAAAACCATGTTTTTCGGAATATCTCCGGAACTAAAGAAGATAATTGAATTCCTTTTTTTGTAAATTGTTGGTCTTTAGATAGGAAATTTTTGTGCGTAAAAAAATTTCAAGAAGCTTTATTTGTTTAAATAATATTTAAAAAATTTATTTTTGTTTCAATTTTTGCACTAAATGTTGATCTATTTTTTTGCAACTTCGTGTACGTAAACTATGGACAAAAATAGAGGATACGTGTTTTTGGAATTTGTTGTTTGTTGCAATGTTTATTAGATATATAATTTAAAGTCACCTCGTGTGAAGAGGGGTAATCAGCATTTTTATTAAAAATATCATTATTTTTACAATCTTTTACATTATTTTAGAGATTTTATACCTCTATACAGGGTGTCCCGTAACTAGTGTTACTCCCTGAAAGGAGTGGTAGAGGACGTCATTCTGAACAAGATTTTCGTTTGCAAAAATGGGGGTTGAAGCTTCGTTTTTGAATTATTAAACAAAAACACGGACCAATCAGAGCGCGAGGATTTCGCGCGCTCAGACGCGAGAGCGACAGCTTCCAAAATGACAGTCGATCGTGATCGTGAATAAGCGTATCGATACCACGTCGGTATAGCATCGGTATGATAGAAAGCTGCTAGATGAAAGTTACATTAAAAAACGAATGAAAAAATCTGAATTATTATTGAATTATCATTTATTAATGCATAAGAAATGAATAAAGTAGTCCTTACTCACGTAATCAGAATAAGTCGAATTTATTCGATACATTTGTTATCGCAAAGAAATAATAGATAAAATATGGAAAATTATTCTCGTTAGATATTGTGATGATGAAAAAGAACAAATTCTTAATTTTACACATTCTTATTTTAACATTTAGTGCAAAAATTGAAACAAAAATGATAAATTTTTTAAATATTATTTAAACAAATAAAGTTTCTTGAAATTTTTTTACGCACAAAAATTTCCTATCTAAAGACCAACAATTTACAAAAAAAAGAATTCAATTATCTTCTTTAGTTCCCGAGATATTCCCAAAAACATGGTTTTAACCCCCAACTTCGAGGGCTATTTTCACCCCTTCAATGTGAATGATGGCCGCTAAAAAAAATACGTGTCAAATATTTTTTTTGAGAACTATCTTTCACATAAGTTTCATTAAAATCGGTATGTCGCGGTTCGATATGTTTCCTTGTAAGTGACGAACAGTATGGCCCCGTGTACCGACAACCAATTAGATCGTTTATACGCAGTAAATGACCGATGTCCGAGATTCGCGTGATTCTAGTCCCGTAAACGGAAAATGCCAATTCCTAAGCGCGATACAGTCGTCGATTTAGTGTCGATTCTCGGAATGGTACGCGACGCAATTATCTATAACGCAACTCTAGTAACTAAACGAAACGCGACGCGATTATCCTAACGAAATGTAACGCGACGTGACTTATTCTTACGCACGAATCGATTCTGTATCGACGACCGTCTAGAGAGAGAAGGCGAGAACTAGCGCGACTAACTACGAAATGTCCGATACGACAAACATGCACTTTTGATCTGCTCCCGTGGCAATGAGAATTCGTGATCGAGACGTGAGAGGGCACAATATTGGCAACGGCTTTCGCGATACTACAAAAAAACTAAATTGTGGCTTACGCGGTACCAATCCCCCAGGTCAGGTTCAGTGGCCTGCCGAGTGTGGCTTTTAGGAAGATCGAGAAGCGATCTTTCTATTTCACGATACTTCCGGAATTTCCCCAATGACTTAATCTAATTACTAACTAACGCTCAATGCCGACACTCCGGCCACCTTTTGCAGAACCGGCCGGTGATTGGCACGCCCGGGGGTCGACAACCCACGGTACGTTACTCTCAATTTCGAATTCTTTACAATAGATATTGCGTGAGGGGCTTACCGAGATGTCCGGTACTGGCGGTTGTTCTTTAAGCTGCAGCGGTAGGTCTTAATGGAAAGCTTTAACTATTTCGAAAAAAAGAAACAACGGAACAGGGCAAATGCCAAATACAGAATGCTGAACCGCGTGCTCTTATGCCGGTATTCGGACACCTCGTGATCATCCCCACCCTAGGCCGAAGTCTCCGACTTCTCGCGAAGGCATCTTCGGCAGGGCCTCCTCCTGCTCCGCGACTTCTCTTCCTCCATCGTAGGTCCGTAGCGGGGAAGCGGCAGGGTAGCGGAACCTTCCTTAGGCGCACGTCGTTCTCTCGCAGGCCTTCCTCCCCTTACTCCGCTGCCTCTTTTGGTCAACTGCAGGGTACTGCAGGGTACGAGCGGGGTAGCGGCAGGGTAGCGGTGCGTTCCCTCGACGTACGTTGTTCCTTCGCTGGTGGTGACGTCATTCCCCGGTGATACATACAAAATAAAGCGGCGGCAGATTTTGTTCGTACGATATTACGTGCGCTTCGTTCTCTCTCTAGACGGGTTTTGCCCCTTATGTAGTGACTGTCCGGTCCTCCGAGGAGGTTCCTTGTGACAGGTATAAAATACCACGTCACATAGGACTTTGAAATTTTGAGGATAGTTGGGCCCATGGGTTATCTCAATGCTCCAGGAGTGCCATTGTTGCCTGCCACCCCCTTGCGGTATCGGCGACCCCTTGAATGCTAGGAGGTCGAAAAACCGAAAAAAAGGCTCTAAATTCGACAGAAAAAAAGAATTAATCCGAAAGGGTCTAGCCGGATAAATATGGGAAAACAGCCTCCGCACCAATTTTGATATTTATTAAATCTAAATATTCCTTTATATCCAGAAATCAATTATAGAAAGTTTCATATGCCTACCCCGTCGTATAAGGGAGATATAGGGATAACAATCCTCAGAATTAACGCCTATTTTCTTGAAAACGAGTTGTGATATCTGCACACATTCAAAAGGAAAAGACAGATATTTATTAACTTTATAACATATATTTTTTTCAGAATTTTAGTTTAATCACAAGGGGTGGAAAAAAATTATTTTAATTTTTGGGGGTGGTTGTTGAGAACAACCCCTTGAGTGACAATCTCCAAAAAAATTAGAAATTATGCATTGCTATCGAACTATTATGTATAAAATCCTCAAGAGCGTCGGAGGGGTGGAACATGATTAAATAAATTAAGGAATGTAATGATAGCGCGATTATTTCGATAACCGGTAGCACACAGGTTGCAATGATTGCCTCTAACATATTCTGATTTTGCAATCATAAACAAGGAATGGGAATACCCATTTTCAAAAATATATTTTACACCATTTACAAAATGCACTGTTTTGTAATACCGACCGCGGAGCAGGTATTCGTTCTCTCCTCAGCGACCAAGCGAGTAACTTATGAGACGCTTGTTTTCCTTATACCTCAAAATAAAATTAGTTACATTATCACAATGTTTGTATTAATTATTTATGCCTCAAAAATCCTGCACATGCACCAATATAAAAAGTGTGCAAGGGTATTAGGAGAATTGAAAAGAAATTCTACTGTTATGAGACGCCATGGATTTTTCAGGGACCATCTCCTAGGCGGTGGCTCGCAGAAGTAGATGAAAGTGTAACGTCTCTGGGGAAACGTTTTTTTCTCAACCACCAACATCACGACAATCTTCTGCCCACCTATTAGAATACCCAATTACCGACAGTAGTTGCCAAATTATCGACAGTATGTCGCGTATCGATCATCGATCTATCAAACTCAGCAGTCGGTAATCAGAGTAGATACATATAAATATATATATATTAGCATTTACATTAATTATCTTATAATTTTGATTTAGAATAGGTAATATTTTCATACCAATAATTGAATATTAAGTTGGAATGATTAAAACCAAGATTATGTATTATTTTATTTTAATTCTAATAAATGTGTAATTTAGTATGGAAATTTCCATGACGCTATGATGTGCCTACGTGCCGCAATACACGTCCGAAATCCTTGAGATCAGCGCTAATCCTAGAAAAGGATGGAGCTACTATTTCTATTTTCGGCATTTTTGACCATTAAATTAATTAGTTAATTAAATCAATTTATGTACGTAAAATCAGTCATTACTAAACTACTTATGGCCGGAACCACGATTATTTTCTTAAACTAGAAAGCTGTAAATCGAAATAGACTCGCCTCTTATAGAAAAGGACAGAAAATGTATTTTTCGTTAAAACACCATTAGAGTACCATTTTAGTATCGAAACGATAGCCATTAATTGAAGAGCGACATTTAAAACATAATTAAACCGTTCAATTTCATAATTAATATATAATAACGAAGTTATATGAAAATTTAGATATTCTGACGTCACAGAAATTCCAGGAATTCAGCGAACCTGCGAGTATAAAAGGGCGAGCGAAACCCGTCTAAAATCAGAACAGTCTTCGAAGTCGAGCACGATACACGTCGCGTATATTTGTATAAGAATAATTAGGAACAGTTTTCGCTGTCAAGAGCCGCAACGAATCTTGATACTTGATTGGTCAAGCGGGTATATGCCATTTGGACACTTGGTCGTGGGTTGTTTCAGCAGCTAGCTAACGCAGGCTCCCCGTTCAAACGATCTCGTGTCTGAAACTCCGTCAGGAGAGAGCTATACTTATCGCCAAGAAAGGCTAAGATATCGAAACGATTGCTCTCAGCTACTCATATTTGATTTTTCGTCGGATTGCTAACGAGCCTTCAGATTCTCGGAGGTCGCTCTGGGTCGTTTCGTAGCTAGCTAACGCAGGCTCCCCATTTGAGCGGCTTGGTCTCTGAAACCCGTCTTTTGGGTGGCAGTTCAGCAATTACGATTTTACAATTAGAGTCAATTGATTTGCTATCCTGTCAGGCTTATACTTTTCATCTGACTCTGGATCGTTGGGTTGTTTAGCAGCTAGCTAACGCAGGCTCCCCAATTAAGCGATCTGGTTTTGGTTGTCAGTATTCGTTTTGGCTAAAAGGGTCATGGACCATTAGTTGTCAAGTCAGATAATAAAAGAGTAACTGTTCTGAAAAGTAATTCATTTAGATTCAGATAAATTTCGATAATTCGAGTTATTAAAGGAATACTGTTTTCACTTAGCGTAATTTACGTAGTCGACTACACCGCGTTAGATAGTAGAATAAATCTGTCTAATTTTTGCGAAAGCGTATTTAGGTGCGTTTAGAGAATTTCACTTAGGTCGAGTTTCTCGCGGCGGTAGATTACAAAGCGCTAACATTATAAAATCTATCAAATTTCGTTTATACAAATCTAGATACCGAATTGCTCTTAGATTATAGCGTCGAGCACAAAAATCGAATATCAAATTTAGTTAATATTACGAATGCGAAGTTTGCTTTGTCAGAGACCCGATTCAGATACGGTCCAATATAAAGTATTAAATTGCGAGTTTCATATCGTTAAATTCACGATTATCAATTACATATTGTTTAATTTATCAAATTCTATTATTATTATTATTTCAAGATCTATTTAGTTCTTTATACTAATCAATCATTTATAATTTATATACTTTCTTTATTTTGTTGTTATTGTTGTTTGTTAGTTTCATTTCTTATCGTTTATTGAATAAATCTAATTGTTGAAAGATTTTGACCTGTGGATTTCAATCCTTAACCGCACACCACACGAATCCCACAATCTATATTCGCGAAATCGAGTCGTTTAGAGGTAAAAGCCGCTCTTTACCTTTTAGCGCTTGTAACTAACTAAACTTAGGTTCTAGGGACGTTACAAAAGTACAGTAGCATATGCCCGCAAGAGCGATGTAGCACATCTGTGTCCCACTCCAGTGGGCCAGATTTACAATGCCCGCAAAAAAATATAAGTTCGGGTGGGATCGAACCCGCGTCAAAAAAAGTATGCGGCGGTTTACGAGTCAGACGCCATAACCGCTGCGCCACCGATGTTGTTGAAAGCCCTTCAAACATTTAAGTATATAAAGAACGTACCATAAAATTAATTAATTAAGTTAATTGCATTGTTGTAATCCATAGATCAATTGTGTGAACGTGAATCCTCTTAAAATTACTTACTGCATCTTTTATGGGAAAATGGCATAAAAATTCAAAGCAGAAGTTAGTTTTTCGCGCGAAAAAATCGGTTTTTGATTTTTTTAACTACGGCGCACCTCACCGAAAAATCTGAAAAAATTAGAGAATAATAGTTGTACTAATATCTAACTACCACATTAATATAAAAGTAGTGCTCCGACATCTTCACTAAAAAGTCGCATTTTTTCGGATTTTTTTTCAGTTTTTGATTTTTCACGACTACAATTTGCGATAAAAAAATCTGAAAAAATTCTATAATATGAACTATCTGGGCCTCGATGTTTTAGAATTTTTTCAGAATTTTTGAACGAAATTAAATGGCAAAAAAGGCCAAAAACCGGAATTTCGTTTTTTCCCTTTTACTACCCCCACAGATGAGATAGGGGGTTGAAACTTGGTGTGAGATGTTTTTTTTGAATATGCTACCGACTGACGAATTGGGTTTCTAATTCGACTCAAGGGCACATTTGACTACCTTATTCGGCTATACCCTTTCAGTAAATTTGATTAATTTTTTCTTTAAAACTTGAAATGCTTCCTCCTGTTCGTTTAACTATACAAAATTAGAATCTTTTTTTAATAACTGCGTTAAAGGTTTAACAATAGTGGAAAAATTGGAAATGAACTTCCTATAATAGCCGATCATACCTAAAAACATTTTGATATGCTTTTGATTTTGAAGACGCGGCAAATTTACAATTTCTTCTGTTACGGCGTAACAAATATAAATCACATTAAACATCAAAATCTTGAGAAAAGGTTTATGACCTGACGAAAGAAAGTGACGGTTTTTGAAAACATTCAATTTAGTATCCGTACCATCTGTATACCAGCACTAGGATGCTACGTGACAATTTAGATTTTAGTAAATTCATTTATTGATGCATCATTAGTCGAGTCTTTGGCTTCAGCGGCAGAGGCCATGCCATAAACCTTGTGGACCCGAAGGTCGAAGGGTAACGTGGGCCTGGAGAATAACAGAATTTTCTGTACCGCCGTCCTCCCCCATGTAGAAAACCCCGTTTCCCTTCCAAAAATGTACCCCGGCAAGGGCGCAAAGGAAGGGAGAACAAAGGTTTTAAATACAGAAAAATATGCTGAAAATCAGCAGAACAAATCAAACACTCAAACAGAACGAAATCAGAATGAAATCAAAGTTGTAGCCATCTTATACGCAGGATAGGATATTCGGACAGTAGGAAATCGTAAGGAAATCAGGAATTCTGGAAAATAGGAATATTTATTCGAGGATATTAGGAGAGGCATACAAGAATTAACGGAGTTACAAATTTTCTTTCGCAATTCACGTAAAGAACCTACGATTACATAACTCTCTCTCTCTCTCTCTCTCTCTCTCTCTCTCTCTTTCCTTCCCTATATTTTACTCTCTATCTAATCTTTTCCTGTCGTCAACCAGGCGTCCAGGAGTAACTCTGTTCTCTCCCGTTCGAATGGCGTCCAGGTATTCTCTCCGAACTCTCCATTCCGAACGGGCGACCAGTAGTTTTCTCCCGAACTCTCCTGTACTTTACCTGGGGCGTCCAGGAGATGCTCTGTCCTCTCTCAGTCGACAGGCGTCCAGGAATATTCGCCGAACTCTCCATGTCGACCGAGTGTCCAGGAACAAACTCCCGTACTCTCCCCCTATTCACCAGGCAGGCGTCCAGGAGGGTTTCGCCGTACCCTCCTGCCTGGGTATCAACAGTTATCTCCAGGTGGGCGTCCAGGAATTGTCGCCGAACTCTCCCACCGGAGTCTCTTAAACTTTACCCTACGGCAGGCGTCCAGGAGGGGTTCGCCGTACTCTCCTGCCGGGGTCTTAAACCTTTACCTCCGGTCGGGCGTCCAGGTATTATCGCCGAACTCTCCCGCCGGAGTCTCTCTTTACTCTGCTCCAAGTAGGCGTCCAGGAGTGTTTCGCCGAATTCTCCTGCTGGAGCTTTCTCTACTTCTACTCTCCGGGCAGGCGTCCAGGTATTTTCGCCGAACTCTCCTGCCGGAGTTTCCTATCAGCTACTCTCCGAGCAGGCGTCCAGGTATTGGTCGCCGAACTCTCCTGCCGGAGTCCCTAACAGCTATTCTCCGAGCAGGTGTCCAGGTATTGGTCGCCGAACTCTCCTGCCGGAGACCCTAACAGCTAAGTTCCTTCTCCAGCAGGCGACCAGGTATTCTCGCCGATCTCTCCTGCTGGAGTCCCTAGGCTAGTCCGAGAGCGGCCGATGGTACTTACCTCGTCCTCTCTCCCAGACTGCCAAATAGGCCCGTTCCGGGCGCGCGACTCTATTTTATATAGGCCGGTTGCTATCCTGCGGCCGAGCTATCAACAACGCGTCGCCAAGTTCCGCGGTCGCTGCTCGCGGCTCGCGGGTCGCGCCTTGCCTCTCGCTCCGCTGAGCGGCCTACGAACTCTCGCATCGCGACAGAATTTTCGATTAGTCTGAAGTATTCGCTTTTCTCGAATGTTCTCGACGCTAAATATTATTTCCATCTATTCTATTATATTTCGCAAGGGAATTCTAAGGATTTTCTTGTCTGATTTCTCTTTGAATACAATTAATTTATTTGTCGCACTTTACAATTATTCCTGTACGCTACAAAGTTAATTAAAAAAGTAAAACACATTAAATCGTCATTTAAGTACAACATTCAAACTCAATATAATTGTACAAAACTTGTTACAATTTCACTGTCACTATTAGTTAATAAATAAGTGTTATCAGTTGTTAAAATCAGTGTCCATTTTTTTAATACAATATTCACCCGCCGTTAAGTCAACGTGTGAAGCGGAGCATCTTGGAAAATTCCTTTCAATGTAAAATTTTAAACTTTGCTCTGCTGAAACAGCTTCTACTTTTTTTGGATTTGGCTCAATACCTTTATCTGGTGATAATAGATGATTACATGACCTAAATATCCACAAGAATGATGCAAAAAGTTACACTCATCTGGCTGTAGTTTAAGATTATTTTCGCGGAGCCTAAAGAATACATTGCGATGGATCGATGAGGGAACGGGGAAAAGGTTCCCTGAGATGGAGGGCAACCAGGGAAAGCGGCCCTCCACGTACCGATGCTCACACCTACGGACGGTTTCTTTAACAGGGCGCCAGTGCAAATGCACGTGTCTGGGGAATCGCCCTTCCGGTCGCTTTTCCGCGAGCGGTACTCAAAGGGGGACAAAAAATAAACAGAGAATCCGTGAGTATCTATGAAACAATAAGCTTTATTTCGGGCCGAAGTGGGCCCTTCGAAAATACCAAAAAGGAGCCCTTCGCAGTACAAAGTACGGTAGGGATTCGGTTCGCGATCGCTATTTGCGAGAAAGGATATTGCGACACGGGGGACACACGGTACGCGCGTGCTGTACAATTATACTTAGAAAGTAACGCCTTAGGAAACACGCCCTCTTGGGGGTCGTGGACAGACAAGAGGACGCTGGTCTTAGATGTAAAATACAAAAAGAAAAGTAACTCGTACTAGGGTTAGCGGCCCAGGATCACGGAAAACGGTAAGAGGGAAAAGAAACAAAACGGAACGAAAATAATCCGCGAATACAATCCTTAGGGTCCTCGTCGCCGGGGCTGGTGGTCCTATCGCCAAGAACCACCCACACGCACATACGCTCACGCACGCACACGAATACTCCCGTAGGAGGCAAAAGTCCTACCTTTCTGTGGTCTTCTGATGTCTCCGTCTTTTGCGGCCGTCGATGTCGGTACTCCACTCGCACACCGTCACACACACAACACAAAAAAAACGAAACGTAGAAAGACAGGAAAAATACAATAAAATAAAAGAAAAAAGAAGAACGAAAACGGAATTAAAGTATTAAGTAGCGTGAGGGGTTACTCGCGGTGTTTCTCGTCACAGCTCGCAGGCTTTTCCTTCGTTATTCACGGCTCGGGTCCTCGGTGCGCGGGATTCCCCCTCCCCGAGGATTTCGGTACCACGCCGTCTTCTTTCTGGCCAGGTCCTGAGGCCCCCTTCGGGTGGTAGCTGAGGGTGGCTCGTCCCCAGGCCTGGCATCCCTCGGCGTTGCCTGCCGGTCCGCCCCCGCGGAGACTGACGGGTAGCTCGGTGACCGGTCAGCAGGTAGCTATGCTCTTCTGTGGCTCCATCCCGCGCCTCGTTGAAAGAGGTACCGAGGGGCGGGGGGGGAGAAAAAAAGAGGCGGATCGTTCTACACACCCTGCGGCGAGGAGCTTGACAGGGCGGAGGAATGAGGCCGGCGGGCCTGGTGGCCACTCGTAACGAGGCATGAAAATATGTCTTGTTACAACATTTTTTAATTTCTAATTATTGTTTCGCAAATTCGCGGCATACACAACGATATCGTCTATATAGGGTGTTCGGCTACTGGTGGGCATAATTTTAGGGGCTGGTAGCTGGGGTGATTCTGAACAACTTTTTCCTTTACCAAAATGCTGGTTAAAGCTTAGTTTTTGAATTATTAATGAAAAATATTGACCAATTAGAGCGCGAGAATAGCGCGCGCTCAGTTGCGAGAGCGACGAGTGCAAGCGTGACGGTTGACCCTGGTCGTGAACAAACAAATCGCGCGATATCGGTAACATAGTGTGGCAGTAAAGCCATAAATCGTGTCGAAAGTTTTGGAGGTCCGTGAAGACCTAAGCTTACTCGAGCGTTTTTACGCGTAGGCCCTTGTTTGCCTTTTTAGGGCCATGTGGCTATTTTCTCCTTTGCAAGAGTCGTTGGAAAATTCGGCAGAATCGTCCTGACCTTTGCAGCATACGCATCGCGCTTATTTACCGAGTTCAAGTTCACAGTTTTGTACTGATTTATTATTGTTATTCGTTATTGTTATTATTATTGTTATTGTTTTGTTAAATATAATTTGTTGTCCGTTACCCCGTGTCACAGTTACTTCACGTTATCCTAAAATAGTTACCATCGTCGGTAATATGTCAGCCGGTAAGTAGTTATAAATTTCACAACTATTAATAAGTATAAATTTATTAACGAAACTAATTGTATGGATTAAGCAAAAATAAAGGTAAAGATCAAGTGCGGTTTTTGTAGATAATTAAAAAAAACATGACTATTTGTTTAACGACATAAAATAAAAGAATAATCGGACGCTTACCTCATGAGTGAATTTACGATGCGAGAATTCTTCATTAATTTTGAAGTACATCGTCGTATGACAAGAAACCTATTTACTCGCTAAAATCCACAAGCATATCGATACCCGCTCTATGGGATTGTCGCCCGAAGCCTTTGTAAAAACCGCATCATAATAGATTTATTTAAACAAAACACAACCCAACAACTGAAGCGTGTAGAAGGGGAGGTGGGGGTGGCTTGCCATGCTGTGGCAGCACCCGCCCATGAAGGAGAATCGAAGGAGGTACGAAGCCGCCGAAGAGAGGACACAGGGGATTCCTCCGGCCTGGCAGGCGGCCTCAGGAGCAGGGCAGCAAGCGTCCCTCACACCGCGAATGTCTCGCGACGAGGGGATGCTGAAGCCCGAAAGGAGCTGGTCATCAGCCTAATGCAAGCGGAGCTTGCGGAAAACAACGCAAGGACTCCAAACAAGAACGAAGGCAACAGGGGAGACAATAGAACCCCTGTGGAAAAAGAGGGTGGGAACAACCACTTGGGAGCAAGGGAGTTCGTCCCCAGCCCCCCCCCCCCCCCCTCCAGACTGTGGTAATGCGCGAGGGACTATAGGGGGCGGGGAAATCCTCCCCTTCGCCAGGACATCAAGGTCCCTCCCCGCTCAGGCAACCCTTAGCGCTGGAGTGTTGACGGGCAAAGCCGGGCGACCGACGGAGAGACGGTCAAATTCTCAAGTAGCAGCGATGAGGGCAGCATCGCGCGGCCGGGCAGCTCGGCAAGTTGAGCACTCAGGAGGGCGGGGTCTAGGAGATCCCGGTCCAGGACACCGGTGGGAAGGACTGCGACAGCAGCGGAAAGCAGAAAGAGGCCGAAAAACCGAGTGCCTCGGTCAAGATACACTAGCGAAGAGGGAAGGGACTTCATCCTCCACTGGGTCGGTGGACTCGGTAGTGTCGCGGACCTCGACCACGTCGACAGCCTCAACCACGGTGAGAACTGCGCTGAAGCCAAAAAAAGGTCAGTACACAGGCTGTGTTGGCGTGGAATTGAGTGTGAGCGCGGAACCAGGCCAGCGGGTTCACACGAGTATGGAGGGATGCGCGGCCCGGGCTGATGAAGTATTATCCAGTGATACGGGGGCGATGGAAAAGATCCACGCAACAATCCCGGGATTCTCGCGATATTGGACGAAATACAGGTCAAGTCCAACTTAAACCTGGTGACGGAGTTCCTCGAGCGGGCGCAGACGATCGAGAAGATTACGCGCTGCTCGAGGAACCTAAAGGGAACAAGTGTGAAGATGCTCCGGGAGAGCACGCTATACATGCAGGCTATATGCCTGCATGCGTTCGAGCAGGCCCCGACGGCCACATCTGCCATTAGGCTAGAGGCGGAGGTCATCCAGTTGCAGATGAAACTCCGCGAACACGCCGCCAAGCTGGAGGCAGCAGAAGCCAAGCTTGCGGTTTTAACGGGGCAGGCGAAGACAGCGGCAGAGACAGCAAGGGAGGACGGGAACGGAAGGGACAAGCACGGGGGACACCAACCATCCACCTCCACCACCTCAACTACATCTCAACTACCCTCCTCGAGTCACAAGAGGAGGAGGAGTGACGACCAGATGAGTCCACCCTCTTCTTCGGAGGAGGGGAAAAAAGGCAAAAGGGTGAGAGAAGAGAACACCAAAGCGAGGAGGGAAGACCGCAAAGACGGTGAACAGGAGCGGGGGGCCAGCACCCTCATGAAGACAGAAGTTGTCCCACCACCACCACAGAAGGAGGAAACGATGGAAGAAAGGCTAATAAGAAAGATAGGCATAATGGTGGATGCTAAACTAGTGGCCTTTCAGGATAAATGGGCCCCAGGATGGAGCGCCCCCCCCCCCCCCGCCACTGGCGAGCGACGGCAAAGAGGAAAAGCGGCAACTGGGGCCCATGGTGGAAGAGACACTACCCCAAGCGGCCCGGACCTCCCCTCCACCACCCAGCCTCTCTCTCAAACGCAAGGACGAGAAGAAGAAGGCCAAGGCGACCCTTAAAGGGGCCTCTATGGACATTGAAATGTAGGAATGGGGCGGAAAGCCCCACTTCTGCAATCAAATTTGAACCACTCAGCCAGGGCTCAGGACATGTTTCTGCAGACCCTGGCTGAGTGGGGAGTAGTTGTGGGCGTGGCGTCGGAGCCGTACCGAATCCCCCCCAGAAACAACAACTGGCATGGGGATGAGGACGGCTCCGTCGCCATAGTGTGTATGCCCCGAGACCCGGATTCCCGAGCTGCGAACCAGCTGGACGCGGCCAGGGATTCGTGGCTGTTCACTGGGGCGGGACCGCGGTGGTGGGCGTCTATGCGTCACCGAACCGCACCCTCGCGTCCTTCGAGAAGCTACTGGATGGGGTCGGGAGATGTGTTTCGAGTCTCCTGCCCCGTCCGGTGCTCGTGCTGCGGGACTTCAACTCCATGGCCAGGGCCTGGGGTTGCCCCCGCACGGACGCGAGGGGGAAGTCGGTTCTGGAGTAGGCGACGGCCCTCGGGCTCCGGTTACTGAACCGGGGTTCCGCCAACACGTGCATACGTCCGCAGGGAGAGTCGATAATCGATCTTTCGTGGGCATCGCCCTCTGCGGAGCGGCGCGTGACAGAATGGCGTGTGGCGGAGGAAAAAGAGTCGCTAAGCGACCACCTCTACATAAAGGTAGAGTACTCCGCCACAGAGGGCACTCGCCCTGCGACGGCGCCGCCGCGGAAATGGGCGATCTCCAAGATGGATGAGGACGCCGTGATGGCAGCCTCCCTCGCAATGGCCTGGCCGGACGGACCCGCTGGGCCAAACGTGGACGTCGACGAGGAGGCCGCATGGTTCCGGAGGGCTCTCACGGACATATGTGATATGTCTATGTCTCGGACCAAAGGCCTTCAGAAGCGAGCAACGCATTGGTGGACGGGCGATATCGCGCTTCTGCACAATCAATGTAGGGGCGCCCGTCGCCAGTGTCAACATGCCCGTAGAAGAGGAAATCGCGACGAAGCGAGGGAGGTCGAGCTCTGGGAAGAGTATAAGACCAAAAAGAAGAACCTCAGAGCGGCCATCAAGGAGGCGAAATCCCGGTCCCGAGAAGCCTTCTTCGGTACCCTGAGAAGTAACCCGTGGGAGCGCCCATACAAAATGGTGATGGGAAAACTCCAGCCATGGGCGCCCCCGGTTACAAAGGGACTAGACCCCGAGTTCCTGGAGACGATGGTGAGCACCCTGTTTCCAAGGGACGAGGGGGGGGGGGCCACCGCCGGTCTCGAGGCCGGCCCAATTTGAATAGGCCGAGGAGCTCGCGATCACCGAAGAAGAGCTGACCAGAGCGGTGAAGCGCATGACGGCCCGGAACACAGCTCCGGGCCCGGATGGCATACCTGGCAGGGCCTGGGAGAGAGCCTTGTGCGTCCTCGCCCCCCGGCTGCGGCGACTCTTCGACAGTTGTCTGCGACCGGGGCGCTTCCCGTCCCGGTGGAAGTGGGGAAGGATGGTCCTGCACCGCAAAGGGGGGAAACCCGCGATGAGTCCCTCCGCGTACCGGCCCATAGTGCTGTTGGATGAGGTTAGGCAAGTTATTCGAAAGAATAATTGCTGCCCGCCGCACCACGCACCTGACATGTAATGGCCCGGACCTGGCCACGTGTCAGTATGGCTTCCGTGGGAGTTGCAGCACCATCGATGCGGTGCATCGGGTGCGTACCCTCGCGAAGGCCTCGACCTCCCGGGAGGGGAGTTGCGCTGGGTGTCAGCTTAGACATAAAAAATGCGTTCAACTCCTTACCCTGGGAGAGGATCGGGGAGACCCTTGAATACCACGAGGTGCCTCCCTACCTACGGTTAGTGGTCCGGGACTATCTCCGCGAAAGGGGGGGTGGAATACAGTGTTATACAGCGGAGGAAAGTGGACCGCGGAGTGCCCCAGGGAGCGGCGTTAGGGCCGTTCCTGTGGCTTCTGGGGTACGATGCGGCCCTGCGGGCCCCCCTGCCCCCGGGGGTGAGCGTGACGTGCTTCGCCCACGACACATTCGGGCTTGCCACCGGGGAGGAGTGGAGCGGGACCATCAGAATGGCGGAAGCAGGGGTGGCGGCTGTGGCTGCTGCGATTCGACGACTGGGGCTTCGCCTATTCGTCGAAAAGACGGAGGCGATGTGGTTCTGCGCACGTACGAGGGGCAGAGCCCCGCCCCAGTCGTTCATCCGGGTAGGAGACGAGTATATCCAGGTGGGGAGAGGGCTAAAATACCTCGGCCTCCACCTGGATAGCCACTGGCGATTTAAGGGCCACTTTGAAAAGTTGGCTCCCAGGTTGGAGGGGGTGGCGGGTGCGCTATGCAGCCTCCTCCCCAACCTAAGGGGCCCGGATAGGAAAGTGCGTCGCCTCTACGCGGAGGTCGTGCGATCGGTGGCCCTGTATGGGTCGCCGGTGTGGGCGAACGACCTGATGGCCAGCAGGAAGAGCATTGCGCTTCTGCGCAAGACTCAAAGGAAGCTAGCCATCAGGGCAGTCGGGGGGTATCGTACGATCTCCTATGAGGCGGCGATGACTCTAGCCGGGTGCGTCTCCTATCAATACCTGACGGAAGGCGATGCGGCTGTCTATTGGCAGCTCCGCATTGCGGCTCCGCCCCCAGGGGCGGGGGGTGCTCCGGCTGGAGTCAGAGGTGGAGGCCTTCAAAAGCCAGGCCCGGCGGAACGCGCTGGATAAATGGCATGGCGAATTGAAAGAGCGCGCGGCCGACCAGCGCGCCGTCGGGGCGGTCCTCCCAGTATTGGAGAGATGGGTGGACCGTGGCTCCGGAAGGATCTCCTTCCGGATGACCCAGGTGCTCACCGGGCATGGATGCTTCGGTGAGTGCCTGTGGCGAATAGGAAAGGAGGCGGGACCCGGCTGCCACCACTGCGATGCAGCGAGGGATGACGCGCAGCACACGCTGGAGCACTGCCCAGCGTGGGCTGAGCAGAGGGTGGCAATAACCACCCATGTGAACATGTGATGTCACAGAAGGAAGCGGCGAAAAGGAGTTGTGAAAGGAATCGCGACCCCTCCCGCAGAGGGGGAGTTCTAACGACTTATGTTCTAACGACACACAAAAGAAATATATATAATTCGTGGTACAACGATTTGTCAATGTTATCACTAAGACCGAACCTTGGACCTTGGGCGGCCTCGCGATTGCAGAACTTTAAGAACTTTAACTTGGCGACGCAGTCGCGCTTAGATAATCGATGAGAAAAGGAAGTCAGTCTCGCCGAGACGTAAACTTATGTGCATATTCCAACGTGTGTAACATCCCTGGAAGAATTTTTTTGCTTTTTTCACCATCTTGACAGTATTGCGTTCATTTCATAACCCACCGACAAGAATAGTTTAATTATTGGCAGTATTTGACAATTACGGACAGTAGCATTATGTACCAAGTATTACATCTATTGAGTTCGACTGTCGGTAATCAGTATATATACCCATTTTTAATTTGCAATAATTATTTTATAATTTTGATTTAAATTAAGTAACATATTTTACAAAACTAATCAAATGTTAAGTTAGAACGATTAAAACAAGATTTATGTATTATTTTATTTTTATTCTAATAAATTTTTGTATGGAAAATTCCGTAATGCTATGTGCCTACGTGCTGCGATGCTCGCCCCGAATTTCCTGGCATTCTCGCTTAATCTTAGAGAAGGATAGGAATACATTTTATAATTAGGACATTATTAATATTAGGACATTATTATTAATATTGTGTTACCCGGAACCAAAGTCAAATGTTAGTTGATTGCAGGATATACTGAAAATTATAATATTACTCTATGGAATGTTCTAGAAGCATCATATGCTTATACATTTAGATCCGATCCTTATAGAATTCGTGCGCAGTATGTAGAAGAAGATAGCAAATGTAATTTTCGTTAAAACACTATTAAATTACTATTTTTATGTCAGGAATATAAACCATTATGTAGAATGCGATATTAATAATGTAATTAAATCGTTCGTTTTCATAATTACTGCCTAATTGCGAATTTATACGATAATTATATATTTCGACGTTATGGGGGTTTTCCAAGAAATTGCCAGGCTGGCGAGTATAAAAGGCCGAGCAAAACTCGCCTAAATCGCAGAACAGTTTTTGAAGTCGATCGAGCTAGAAGTCTTCAGATAAGTATAACCGGAACAGTTTTCGCTGTCAAGAGCCGCAACGATTCTTAATACTTGACTGGTAAAGCGGGTATACGCCATTTGGATACTTGGTCGTGGGTCGTTCTAGTAGCCAGTGAACAACAGGCTCCCCATTCAAACGGTCTCGTATCTGAAACTCCTTTAGGAGAGTGCTATACTTAGCGCCAAGAAAGGCTAAGATATCGAAACGATAGCTCTCAGCTACTCAAATTTGATTTTTCGTCGGATTGCTAACGCGCTGTCAGATTCTCGGAGTTCGCTCTGGGTAGTTTCGTAGCCAGCTAACGCAGGCTCCCCATTTGAGCGGCTTGGTCTCTGAAGCCCGTGTCTTTTGGGTGGCAGTTCAGCAATTACGATTTTATATTAGAATCAATTGATTTGCTACCCTGTTAGACTTATACTGTTCACCCTTTTCCTGTATCGTTGGGTCGTTCTAGTAGCCAGTGAACAACAGGCTCCCCAATTAAGCGATCTGGTTTTGGCTGTCAGTGTTCGTTTTGACAAAAAAGGTCATGGACAATTAGTTTTCGAGCCAGATTAAAAGAGTAACTGTTCCGAGGAAATAATTCATTTAGATTCAAACAAATTTTGAACTTGAATTAGTAAAAGAATATTGTTCTGTCATCAGCGTAATTTCCGTAGTCGACTACACCGCGTTAGATATCAGATAAAATCATTAATCTGTCTAACTTTGCGAAAGCGTATTTAGGTACACTTAGAGAATCACACTTAGGTCGTGTTCCTCGCTGCGGTAGACTATCACGCGCTAATATTAATAATTCCGTAAAGAATATTCATTATATAAACTACAAATGTATTAATCAAGATAAACTTTGTCATTGCGATAGCGTTGAAACAAGAATCAAATAATATAGAATACCGAATTTAGTTAATCATATAAAAGCGAAGTTAGCTTTATCCGAAATCAGACTTAAGTACGAAATAACATGAAGTAATAACTAGCGAGAGTCAATTTAGTTAGATTCACAATTATCTATTACATATTGTTTAATTTACCAGGTTCTATTATTTCTATTATTAATATTATATCAAAATCTATTTAGTTTCTTTTGATCAAACCAGTATACTTTTCATATTTTGTTGTTATTTGTTAAATTCATCATCTTCATTATTTTATTGAATAATTTTATTGTTGAAAGATATTGACCTGTGGATTTCACTCCTTAACTGCACACCACACGAATCCCACAATCTTTACATTTAGTTATTTTCCAAAACGAGTCGTTGAGTTGGTAAAAGCCGCTCTTTACCTTACTAGCGCTAGTAACTATCTGAATCTAGGTTCCAGAGTCGTTACACCTATTTGTTATGCGTGGCAACAATACGGAGTCGACGACTGTACGACTCGCCTCCGCGATAAGGTCACCCAGGAGGACGATTTAAATGCGCCCGTTATTAACGGTAATGTAACGTTTTGTAGCCGAACATTTCCCAAATGCTGATTTCCTTTTCCTTTTCCAGAGCTACGAAGTTCAATTCGTGAAGATTGGCAGGAACCGGCGATGAATTGCAGTCTTCGAAAGATTATTTTCAAGCACTCGCGAAATTATCACAAGAACCGTTCGTCGAAATTATCCGGCTCGAAGGACCAAATGTTGGGGCAATATCGCTCGTAACGAAAACCGCGTGGAGTTGGATATTATTCCCGAGAGAATTAACGATTGTTTTTGCCGGACTTTGGACGGAACAAGAAAAAACCTTATATATTTTAAAGCAATAAACTGTACATTTGTCAAAAGTATTAAATATAAATCGCACGATACACACACAAATCAAAAATGTCTTTTAACTTAACTAACAAGGGACCACCCCGAAGTGATTATTTCCGATTTTGATGAAACTTCGATATAATGTAGTTCTCGAAAAAATATTCGACAACTATTTTTTTTTAGCTGCCATCATTCATGTTAAGGGGGTGAAAATAGCCCTCAAAGTGAGGGGTGAGAATCACGTTTTGTGGAATATCTCGGAAACCAGTAAAGCTAGAGGGATGGCTTAAATTGCAAAGTTGTGTATTTTTTAATGCGGAATCCAACTGTGCAAATGGATTTTAAAAAATTGCATTTGTTTAAATAATATATCAAAAAATGACACTTTTTTGTTAATTTTTCTATTTAAAAGTTGTTGTAACGAACTAGAAAATGGCTAATTTGAAACACAAAGAAAATAACTGAACTTTACACGCGAACGGTCGAACGACGAATACAATACGAAAAACACCTTAACGTTTGAACAGCGCGAATACATTACATGTGCTCTGTTACGCACACATACACATACCACACTGTTTACCTACACATAGAGCTCGGTTACTTTGCTATACTCAACAAAAGTTGTTGTATCTTCTCGTAATTTTTATGTGAAAAGTATACTAGTAAGTATAAAATACGGATAAAATGGAATTTTCATTTTTACATTGTAAATATAGTTAGCGAAGTTGTATTTTTATCGTACCTTTGGGGGACGCAGCCTTGAATGCCTATAATCAAGTATGTAAAGAGCTTCTACGTCTTTACTGGTAACTGTATTACAGTCAACTTGAAAGTATTGCCTCACGAGAAATAAATTTGGAGGAAAAAATACTACAGGTTTAATTCAATCGTTATGTGTGTCCAGTTGTCGCGCTTGGAAAAATTTCGTATGAAAATTTTAGTCTATGGCCTTCTTCCCCCTGCGAGTGTGTAGTAACTCGTACGATCTCGTGAAATAAAGACTGAGTTTATTATTGTATTCTATAGTAAAATAAAGTTTCTTCTATCCGAATAATTTTAGCTTACTGTTCCATTGCAGTCCTAACCTCAATAGGTTATGGGCCCAGGTACGCGAACACAGTGAGAAACCTAGGGGCGCGAGAAGTGTCGGTACGTAAAAAATGTGGTGCGCGAAGCACGTGGGGAAAAAGAAACGGCCATATTGGACATCGTGTTCGTTTGAGCGAATCGCGTGCGGTGTGACGAGATCATAATCCGAGATGGCTGAAGCGAAAAATCTAACGAAATTCGACGGAACGGATTTCCACGAATGGAAACTCGAGATGCGCGCATTTTTTGTAGCACAACGAATCTGGAAGATAGTCGACGGAACGAGCAAGAGGCTAGTGAATGGATCGGCGTTGATCGAAACGTGGAAAGCGGACAACGTAAGGACGATGTTTTTACTATCGTCGGCACTGGAGTCAGAGCAGCGAAAAGTGCTGCTAATGTGCACGACAGCCCATGAGATGTGGTCAAGTCTAGAGAGGATGCATGAACAGAAAACGGCATCAAACAAATTGGCGTTATCGAGAAGATCCCATGATTATGAAATGGCGCCAAATGCGTCGATTGTGCAACATGTGGCTGCGGTGCCTAATCAGGCTGCACGATACGTGGATGGCGGCGGTGTGCTCGATGATACATCTATCATGGCAAAGATTCTTGGGAGTCTGTCGTCGAAATATGCGAACTTCCAAACGGTGTGGGACAACATAGCCGAGGATGTGCAGACGATCCAGAACCTTGAGGAAAGGTTAATTCGAGAAGAAGTTCGATTGGCTGCGATGGACGAAAAGTTTCGTGCATTCTCAGTGACACGCGAATCCGAGAAAAAGAACAAGTTGACACGAAGTGAAAAGAATCATTTTTTACCTTTTGCGCGATTTTTTATTTTGACTCCTGAAGGAGAGTTAAAGGGTCGGGGGCTCAAGGGGTCATATTTTTTAAAGGCCCACAGTACTACCATTGGGTTTTAAGGGATCAAGTACAGTGCGCAACAGTGCTTCTTACACTCAGATATGCTTAAACGTGGTAGTTTCGAATAAGAAATTATTATTGACTTTTGACCCTCCATATCTCGGAACCTATTCAACTTACGACCTTGAGCCCATTGGAACTTTTGATCAGGACATCATGAACTACATCATATAAAAAATTCAGCTAATTTAACCGGGGGCCATTTTCCATAAGATCTGTGCGGGGTCCTTTGACAAACTCATTAAAAAACAAGTTCGGGCGTGCAATATGAGTGTTACGTTCGGATAATGGGCTCGAATTTAAGAACCGAAAAATGGAATCGAATACATGGACTCGAGAGAAATTCAGCGTGAGTTTACGGCTCCATATACCCCAGAGCAGAACGGGAGGGTGGAACGAGAGAATCAGACACTGATCGAGAGCGCGAAGACTATGCTCTTAGCGAAATACTTACCCAAGTATCTCTGGGCAGAAGCTTGCGCGACAGCGGTGTACCTGGCGAACAGGGCTGGAGCGGCAGGTGCGAAGAGGGGAGTAACACCATACGAGCAGTGGGTTGGCGTGAAACCAACTCTGGATCATCTCAGGATCTTTGGATCTGAAGCGTTCGTAAATGTGTCGAAACAATTCACGACGAACCTCGATGCAAGGGCGAAGAGGATGATACTCATTGGATACGACTCGAACTTAACGAATTACCGGGGGTATGACCCAGCGACGAGGAAAGTGCTCAACACACGTGACGTGACGTTTTACGAGACAATCGGATAAATGATCGAGGTACCAGCTGGCGGCACTAGCGAAGAGGAAGTCATTCTTCCAAAGAGAGAAACGGTTCCAGCTCAGGAGGAGGACGCATTGGGCGACGAAGACGGCGACGAGATTTTTGTCCAGGCGGAAGAAAAATACGATCTAGAAGATCGTAAACCAGAGGTTCAACGCGGTCAGGAGGATCGTGATCCGGAGGCTCATCAGGATCGGGAGGATCGAGGACAGGAAATTCAAACCAGCGAGAAACATCTGCGAGATAGGAACCTAATTCAAAGGCCATCTCGCTTCGAGACAATATTGCAGAGTACCACATACCTGAGACTTATCACGAAGCACTGGAGGACGAGCATCATCAGAAGTGGAGAAAAGCAATCAAGTTGGAGCTTGATTCACATCGAGAAAATCGAACTTGGACTCTGGTCCGACGTCGGGAAGGGATGAAGACCATTGATTCTAAACGGGTTTTTCGAATCATGAGGAGCAAGACAGGCAGAGGTGGATTTCCATGAGACTTTTGCACCGGTCGTGAGATACGACTCTATTCGAGTATTGCTGGCCATCGTCGCGTCGAGGGATTTTGAATTGGCACAATTCGACGTGCAAACAGCTTTTCTCTACGGAAAGTTGGATGTTGAAATGTACATGGAGCTACCGGAGGGGCTGTTGGCCAAAGAAAAATCCAGGAGGGATACCGTGTGTTTACTGGAGAAGTCACTCTATGGTCTGAAGCAAGCACCGAGGTGCTGGAATCAGGAATTTCGTACTTTCCTAAATCGGTTCCAGTTTCATGAGACTAATGCAGACAGTTGCATCTTTGCAGGACACGTGAACGAGAAGTTGGTGTACCTGGCGTTGTACGTCGATGATTGTCTAATAGCAGCAGAGGATGCCCTAACAATTAAGATGGTGCTGAGTTACCTCAGGGGGCAGTTCAAAACCACTTTGGGAGATGCGAGTCTATTTGTGGGGCTGCAGATGGAGAGAGATCGAACGCGGAGATCCATTTTTATCAATCAATCCGGATATGCGAGGAAGATCGTCGAGAAGGTCCACATGGAGAACGCAAAGTTCCTGTGCACTCCCAGCGACATTAATGTGATGCTCATCCCGGCGGGAGAAGAAGAAGAAACCTCGAGGATGCCTTATCGAGAAGCAGTGGGCTCACTGATGTTCCTGTCGGTAGTGTCGAGACCTGACATATCATACGCGGTAACACAGGCTAGTAAATTTTTGAGTCGCCACAGTGAAGGCCATTGGCGTGCTGTGAAAAGAATCATAACGAATGTGTCTGGAACAATTGACTATGGCATTGAGTATAGAGGCGGCGGAAGCGACTCATATGAAACGGTGCTTACTGGTTATTCGGATGCGGACTTGGAAGGGACATGGAGACAAGGAGATCAACAACAGGATACCTCTTCGAGCTGGCTGGGGTCCTGTGACGTGGCAAGTCAGCGATAGCCAATCGTAACGCTGAGCACAACCGAGGCGGAATACGTGTCTGTATCTATCACCTCACGATTGGCTATATGGCTGCGGAGACTTCTCTCTGAAATTGAATGCCCGTGTGAGCAGGCGACAATGGTTTTCGTGGATAACCAGAGTGCGATTCGGCTCGTGAAGAATCTTGAATTCCACAAACGAACCAAGCACATCGACGTTCGTTATCATTTTGTACGCGAGAAGGTACAATCGGGAGAGCTGATAGAGTATCTGCCAACGGAAGGGCAAAAAGCAGAATTCTTCACCAAACCACTTCCAAGGGGCCGGTTCAATATGCTGAGGGAAGGCATCGGTCAACGAAAGAGGGCGAATCCTACTCAAACGGCGGAAGTATTGGGATAGTTAGAGGCAAATTCGCCTTTAGTATCTGCATTTAGAGTCGCGCCTTTAGAATCGCGGAAGGCTGGAAAGGGTGGGGTGGGGGCAACATTTTAGTCTATGGCCTTCTTCCTCCTGCAAGTATGTAGTAACTCGTACGATCTTGTGAAATAAAGACTGAGTTTATTATTGTATTCTATAGTAAAATAAAATTTCTTTTATCCGAATAATTTTAGCTCACTGTTCCATTGCAGTCCTAACCTCGAAGGTGAGAAGAGTCGTGGCGAGCGCACGTGTTTGGGGGTCGCTCCGCATTAAAATCCAGTTTTGGTGAGAAAAGTGGTTAAAGTGTGGTAAATAATGTTGTGAAGTGAGGGGAAACCGCGGGGGAAGTGAGCGGTGAAATTTTGTGAAAATCGGAAGTGGAATAGTGAAGTTATAAATAAAAAACGAAAAGCATGGGGTGCAAACCCATGAGTAATCGAAAGCGAGGAAACGAGTGTTCGGACCGACCGCGGAATAAAATAAATATGTGCGCGACTTAAATACGATTATTTTTATATATCGCGAGTGAAAATAGTGCAATTTAAGGGTGAAAGCTGCCCTCGAAGAAGGACTTGCGTGAACACGTGGTCGTGCGACATGTGGAAGTTGCGAGAGAAAGTCGTAGAAATTAGATTAATTAATTATAATGCAAATGTCATTAGGGATTTAGAGTGCGGGAAAGGGCGAATGAGGCATACTGAATGCACGCGGTGATTAGTTTTGGCTATTTTTGTATTTTCTTGATAGTAAATAAATAATGGCGTCGGTCAAGCATGCTTCGATATATCGTACGAACACGTGGGCATCTCCGCGCGAGGGAAAGCGTAGAGCGTAAAGGCCGGTTCGCAAACATCCAGCATGGCCGGGGAAGGGTCGCTGCAGGCGCATGGAGAGCGGCCCTTAAGGACGAAGCCTATGGGCGAAGCGGAGGCACGCGGCAACAAGCAAGATGGCGGAGACATGGCGCGTTATTCAAATGGCAAGCGGATTGGTTGAAGCAAGAAGACAGGGAGGAGGAGAAGAGGAAGAGGCGAGACGACACGGAACGAAGTGAAGGAAGGAAGAAATAAATTAATAAATTAATTAATTAATTAAATAAATGAAGTGAATGACATTAATAATAACAATAATAATAATAATAATAATAATAATAATATTAATTAGTTCATAATTAACGAATAAATTATTATAAATAGTGAAGTGATTAGTAGGTTAATAAATAAATAAATAAATAATAAATAATAAATAATTAACAGATAGGCAACTAACTCGGTGTAGTGTTAGGAAAGTGTTGTGAGAGTGCAGTGAAGTGTTAGGAGTGTTGCGGGTACAGGGGAATACACGTGACCACGTGCGCGAGTGCAGAGGAACAGTGCAAAGAACTGCGGAAAACGCTCCAGCACTCTGGAAACTCCGAAGACACAACGATGATGGAGAAAAGGGGCTGCATTGAGAATATCCAGAATGGCGAGGGAAGGAACGCTGCAAACACTTGGAGAGCGGCCCTAAAGGGTGAAGCAAAAGGATGCAGCAACAAGCAAGACGGCGGAGGCACGGCGCGCTTTTCAAACGGCAAGAGGAGGGAAAGAAGCAAGAGGACAGCGAGAGGGAGAAGAGGAAGAGCAGGAGCAGAAGAAGCGGCGAAACAAAAACAGACACGACCGATCAAACGACTCAAACCCGCAAGGGAGGAAACCGGTGTCAGCCTGGTCATAGCACCATTAGGGGGCACAAAACGGGGACCGACTGAGCGGGGGAGAGGAGGGAGAGAGGTCAGTTGAGCAAAGCACCCTTCTGATCAACTGTTGATTCAACTAGGGACCCAGTCGTCAGCCTGGTCATGGCGCCATTAGGGGGCGACAATGGGGACCGAGTGGGATCGGCGGGAGAGAAGAAGGAGAAAACAAGACACGGTCGATCGAACGACTCAAACTTGCAAAGGAGGAAACCGGTGTCAGCCTGGTCATAGCACCATTAGGGGGCGACAATGGGGACCGAGGGGATCGGCGGGAGAGAAGAAGGAGGAAACATAAGGAAATTTGGCTGGCGCCTAAACGGCGGCAACAAATGAAAGCAGCAACAATGGCGGGCAACGCTATGAGCGACCCGAAGGCTTGGCAGACTTTTTAATCGGAAAGTACTGGAACGAGGAACTTGAACGTCAGCCTGGTCACAGCACCATTAGGGGACGGATTGAGAACCGAGGGAAAGTGCTGGAAGAGAGAAAAGAAATAAATACCGAGAGCAATGGGCTCATGTAGCGTTGTGGAAGAAGACTGGGGTGAAATAGGCAAACGCGGGGGAATTAAAACTAGAAATTACACTTAGGTGGGAAATGGTGGGGAGAGGTCGCGGTTTTTTGCCGTATGTTCGAGCCGACCGGGAGGCGGTGCTGAGGGGGCGTTACAAGGTCAGCTGGAGGTCAGCGCATTTTGCCCGGGAGCCTCCCCTAGATCTTGACGCAGCCCCTAGGACCAAAACCCTTTGGTTGAGAGCATCCATTCCCCACACATGGAACACATACGCGAGGGGGAGGGGGGTAGTCTTTCTTTCACAACTGCGAGCGATGGCCTAGACCAAGGGGACTATGCCGTTTCCGGTACGGAAGCCTTAGCGGGTTGCCGCCACCCTCCGTCCCTCGGGGCGGGGGTGGGAGACAGTTTTAGTGAGTAGGACGTGGAAACCGCCCCTCTTCTAGGGGCGCCGGAAGCGGGAGTCTCACACTATCTGGGCTATCTTCCCAGATGTCCGTTACTAGGATTTCTGTCTTCCTAAAACAAAAAAAAAAAAAAAAAGAAAAGTCCTAACCTCAATAGGTACAAATACTTTCTTTTACTTTGACTGAACTTGGCAGGCGCTTAGTACAGAATAATGAACCGCGAGACCTTACGCCGGTATTCAGACACCTCGTGATCATCTCCCACCGTATGCCGGAGTCTCCGTCTTCCTGCGAAGTCGTCTTCGGCAAAACCTCCTCCTACTCCGCAGCTTCTTTTCCTCTATCGTACGGCCGCGGCGGGTAAGCGGCAGGGTAGCGGCACTTTCCTTCGGCGTACGTCGGTCTCTCGCTGGTCTCCCTCCTCTTACTCCGCAGCCTCTTTTGTCCTACCGTATGGTCGTAGCGAGGTAGCGGCAGGGTAGTGGTGCGTTTCCTCGACGTACGTCGTTCCCTCGCTGGTGGTGACGTCATTCCACGGCGGAATATACAAAATAATAAAGCGGCAGATTTCGTTCTTACAGTATTACGCGCGCTTCATTCTTTCTCTAAACGGTTTTTGCCAATGATCTAGGATCTATCCGGTCTCCCGAAGAGGCTCCTTGTGACGGGTATAAAATACCACGTCACAGTGTATCCTGTATATTACATCAATCTAACTTATTCTGTTATATGTGTATTATTTTACATCTCTACGAAAATTTTACAATAATCTATTATTTTTTACTTCCAGTCTGAATTATCTTGCATCGGTAGGATGCAGATTTTTGTGATGGGCCGTTTGTAAAGTCCGTCCCCTATCTTCACGGATACAACGCGGACCACCCCATCCTTGCCCTGGTACAGTTCCGTTATCCTGACCAGATTCCATCGCAAGGGTGGTAAGTTGTCATCTTTGATAACAACCAGGCTGCCTTTTGTCAGTTCATGATTTGTTGAATGTTTCCATTTGTACCTTTGCTGGAGGTTGTGTAGGTATTCTTTGTGCCAGCGCTGCCAAAAATGCTGAAACATTTGCTGCAACATCTGGTACCGGTTTAGCCGATTTGATTTAATTTCTATCAAGTTCTCCTCTGGCAACGCACAAAGTGTAGTGCCAATTAAAAAATGTCCGGAAGTCAAGGGATTAAGGTCATGTGGTTCGGATAAAATGGTACTCAAGGGATTTAAATTTAGACAGGATTCTATTTGCGTTAATAGCGTGTACAATTCTTCATAGGTTAATTTCTGCTCGCCTATGACTCGATTGAGATGATATTTTGTTGACTTTGTTAAGTCGCGGTCTATTCTGCGGTTGTTTAACCTTAAAGTGCTGACGCACACCTTGACCTTAGCCGGTTTCCGATTTGTAGCCTAATCAGGGGAATTCGATGAAGGCTATTTCCGAACTGACTAAGCCTTTTGCTGGTTATACTGGATTTTATTGTATATGTTCCTTACTTACAATGATGATCTCTCTCTCTCACACGCACTTACACTCGTGACTGATGGTGGCTTGGTTTCGGGTACTGCTTCGCCCCTCTAGACGTCGATGATAGTCTTATCCTTCGCGGTGGACCTACGCGATGGCGCACGCACTCCCTGAATTAACTGTTTACGGGTCTTGTATTATCAGACCCGAAGATACGATACGCGAATGACCGCTGGCCGAGCGCGATGGAAACCTCGAAGTGTAAAGTTACGAACAATCAACTCTTTACTTGCGCTTGTCGGCGGTTTTTGTACCCGAAAGTGTGCCAAATCGAGTTCTCATTTGTCACTCATGCACATTTTGGAGTTACGCGATCGCTTTCGCAGAATGCCGCGTTAATGCATTCCTGCGAGTCAATTCGGTCGCGACCCGAATACCGACGGAAAAGGAATATTCCTCGGATGTAACAACTTAACAGCGCTTTCCTAAAGACCTCCGAAGTGTGATGCTTGAGGAGGTATTAGGTGCCACTGTCTCATTTTTTCGCTTAAAAATTTTGCAATTTTCGAATTGTGCTGTTCACTAATAAGTAACTTTTCTAGATCTGCTAATCTATTTTTTGCTCCTATAAAATTGGTTCCGTTGTCTGAAAAGATATGTTGACAACGGCCTCGGCGAGCTTTAAAACGTCGGAGGCAGTTTATGAACGCATCGGTACTCAAATCTACTGCTAATTCGATGTGTATCGCCTTAGTGGCGAAACATACAAAAGTACATATGTACGACTTATTGATATTTTATTGCGACTACGCTCCTTTGTTAAAAATGGGCCCTCGTAATCTACTCCACAAGTAGCGAATGGTCGTGCAGGTGTCACCCTGGCTGCCAGTAACTGACCCATCGGGTACTGCACTCCCTGTGGGTTAGTTAGGAAACACCTAACACAGCCTCTAAGAACTCTTTTTACATTCCGTGTGCAATTGATCGGCCAAAAGTTTTCGCGCAGTGACGCGACGACTTCTTGGCAGCCCGCATAAAGTAATCTATTGTGCTCACATTTAATAATCTGTTGAATTTCCATATTAAAAGTGGCAAAAATAAATGTATTAAAAAGTCGATAGTGTATGCTGACGTCGGTAATAGGTAGTCGATAATTATGAATGTTAGTTTATCGATTACTTACATGATGCCACTCGCTTTAATTTAGACTCTCAAATGTTAAATAAAATAATTTTCATATTCTTTTTCGTTCTTGTTTCTTTGTGAATTTCTGCATTGCTCACGCATATAAAATATCGAGTTATATAAGTGGTCCTTTTTCAGTGTTTCTTTAAAATAAATTTATAAAGTTCATTAAAAAGTTATCAGTATTAATTTCTGTTATTCTATTTATATTAATTATTTCACTTATTCGTTAAAACCAACACCATATTTCTGTTAAACCCAGAGTCTGATTCACTGAGTTTAGAGTATTGCACTTCGTGCCGTCTAACTCCAAAGGACCACCCAACTGATTTCGGAATAAAAACTAAGTATGTGTTTGACTAAACTGATATAATCTAAGTTTGAAAACTGATGATCTGATACAGTAGTTGCTGAGTTAAACTGCTACTAATACAAGTCTGCTAAAATCTGATTTGTTCTGACAACATCCGCTTCGTCGTCAACTCGGGTTCGCACCCCACCTCTTTCTCCTAAACAGAGGGTAGGCCTTAATTCTAAGTTTGTAGTTTCTTAAAACTAAGATGGCCAATACCGGGTCATCCCCTTCCAGTGCGCTCATAGCGTGGTACACTCCTGAAGCGGGGGTGACAGGCTAGTCACTGTCGTCAACGCATGTTTGGCAACATCGGGGAAATTCCCGTCAGGTCATGATCCCTGTGGACACTAATTTCTGAAATTCAGAGGAACCCTCTGGAATACGACTTTATGATACCCGGGCTGAAGCAAAAAAACAAACAATAGCTAAATTTCTAAGTGACCTTATGTGCCACATACTGGCTGCAGGCCGGCCTGCTGAAACTCATGAAGAGGAAAAAACTAACGGTTACAAATGACTACGAATATTTGGCCGTATCATAAAATTGTCCCCTTGATGTCTTAACATGCTGCCCATCTTGAACATATATACATGTTCAACAATGTATCCTAACTAATATACTACATTGTCGCGATGTCTAACCCTACTATGGACCTGTATGATCTAATATTATACAGAACTAAATAGTGCGCGAATGTGCACATTATATACTAAAATTATAATTAATAACTGAGATATTAAGATCTATACAATTGAATACGGTTACTATTAATTTACAATATTTACACTATTTATGGGAGGATCTGCTATCGGTTCTATGGGTAATAAACAGAGTTTTGTGACTGGTCGTTTGATGATTTCAGGAGCGGTCGTCACGGTTGCAACTCTCACGATGCCATCCTGACCTGGGTGTACTTGCACCACTGGTCCCAAACTCCAATGAAGTGGTGGTGTATTATCTTCTTTAATAATAACCAGTGCGGCTGTGACTATCTGCTTGGTGATGCTGTGCCACTTGTGTCGTTGTTGCATCTCATGGATGTATTCAACTTGCCACCGTCGCCAAAAATGCTGGAACATCTGTTGTAGCAACTGGAATCTGTTTATCTGTTAGTCTTGACATCCTCCAAGTTACGATCTGGTAAACTCGTTGGAGCAGTACCGATTAGGAAGTATTCTGGTGTTAGCGGACAGAAATCGGTAGGATCTGAGGACATGGGAGAAAACCGATTACGCGTTTCACACTATGTTTTGCGGACCTAACTGCCCTCTCCCACAAGCCACCAAAATATGGTGCGTGTGGAGGTATTAATTACCATTCGATACCGTCTAAATTTAATGTATCGCTTACTAACTTACTATGGTGTTTATCCTTTATCGATGCTCTTAACTCAGCTAATTCATTTCGCGCCCCGATAAAATTTGTACCGTTGTCTGACACGATGCAACGACACCTACCTCGACGTGCAATAAATCATTGTAAACATTGAATAAATGCATTTGTATTTAAATCTGCTGCTAACTCCGTATGTACCGCCTTTGTGACAAAACATACAAAAATGCATAAGTATGCCTTTACAGTAACTTTGCTTCTCGTTCTTTCTTTTGTATGAAACGGACACGCATAGTCTACACTGCGGGTGGAGAAAGGCCATGATGGGTTAACTCTAGCTGCAGGTAGCTGACCCATTTGGTGGGTTTCACTAATGGGGTTGGCTCGAACGTATCTTATGCAACTGCGTATAATTCGTCTTACATTATTTTTACATGATAAAGGCCAGTATCGCGTACGCAATGATGCTACTACTACTTGATTACCTGCGTGTAATACCTAAGCGAATATGCTCGTGTCTAATAATTAATTCCGTAAACGAATGCTTTGCCGGAAGTATTACTGGATACTTTGTATCGTGAGGAATCGGTGCGTTTGCAAGCCTACCACCCACCCTGGTCATTCCTTTACTGCCCAAAAATACATTTAGAGTCCTCAATGAACTTAATTTCGAAATTGGCTGTCGCGACTCTAATGCGGCTACTTCATGTGTGTTGAGGTTATGACGGAGATGGGATTATTTAAAATGAAACTAACAGTTTAAAATACTGAACTTTAATATTAAAGAAATGTGTGTAACAGGCTATTACCAGGTAAGTCCTGCCTTTACCAACTCGCTTGTCGAACTGAACGAAAAACAGTCAAGCTGTCCTAAAAGGTCAGCAGTAAAGCACAACTGCATAGTTGACCCTGGGTTTTTCCCGGCATAATTTACAACCCTAATAACGGCCAGGAACCTTACCATATTTGGGCATGAATTTTCACTTACTTCAACACTCTCCCTAAAATTCTATACCAAAAAAAAAAAATTAGAATGTTAGGCTATAATATTTCCCATACTTATAAGTCCTAATTTCTTTACAAAGTATATAAATCGTGGTTTTCATAGCGCTTTTGTAAATATATCAGCTAACTGCTCATCAGTCTTAACATACTGTATATCAATTTCGGTTTTATTATACAGATCGCGTATGAAATGATATTTAATATCAATATGTTTATTACTCCTTTGATGAAACTTGGGATTTTTGATTAATTTGATCGCACTCATATTATCTACCGATAAAATATACTCTATATTAATTTCACAATCACAGAACAATTTCTTTAACCAAACAATCTCTTTAACGGCTGATGCTGCACTAACAAATTCAGCTTCTGTTGTTGATAATGATACACACTGTTGCCTTTTACTTTGCCATGAAGTTGCTGCATGTGCGTACTGACACACTATACCTGATGTCGATTTACGGGTCTCTTTATCTCCCGCATAATCTGCGTCACTATATGCCTTAAAATTACCGCCTTTAGTATAAAATAATCCTAATTCTACAGTCCCCTTAAGATACCTTATAATCCGCTTAACAAGTAACCAATGCGCTTCACTTGGTTTTTCTAACGCTCTTGAAACAATATTTACAGCTGTGACGGATCGGTGGGGGAAAACCCGAATGGGATTCCCTAGAGTGGGGGCGGTTAGGGAAAACGGCCCTCCACGCACCGATGCTCGCACCCACGGTCGATTTATTTAACGGGGCGCCAGTGCCAATGCACTCGTCCGCAGTAATCGCCCTTCCGGCTGCTCTGTCGGAAGCGGGAATCAGAGGGGGTCAGAAAAAAAAATTAGTAAAAGACCCGCGAGTTTGTATCCAACAAAGAGAATGCTTTTATTCGGGCCCCAAGTAGACCACGTAAGCAGAACAGAAAAAACTATAGTGGGCCCCACGCGTTACAGGCAACGGTCGAGGAAAAAGGGATCGACTCGCCACTTGCGAGGGAGGCTTTCGCGGCGCGGGGGCACACGGTACGCGCAAGTACAAAAATAGAGAAATACAAAAAGAATGCTGAGGTATCCGTCCGCGTAGGAACACGCCCTCTGAGGGATCGTGGACAGTAAGGGGACGTTGGTCCTAAATACCAAATACAGCGAAATAATACAGATTAGAGGGAACAGTGTCGTTGTAGACCGTTCGCGGCCTCTAGGGTCCTCGTCACTGGAGCCAGGGGTCCTATCGCCCTCGCCCACGCGCAAATGAATAATACAAAAAAAAGAGGGTAAGGAGATGACTCCTACCTTTTTCGCAGTGGACTCCAAAAAAAATGCCACGGTGGAGTGGCGGCGACAAATCCACACGCAGGCACACACACAATACAGTATACAAAGTGAAAGCAAAAAAAAAAACAAAGGGAACGCACTACTAAAGTCAAAAACGCAAAAGAACAAAACTGAACGCAAAAATATAAAAGAAAAGAGGACACGACTCGAAGTTAAGCGGGGGTTTTTGACGTAGCTCGACGTGATCACGCGGCGGCTCGCTTGCTTCTTGTCTTCCTCATCTTCTTCCCCGGTTCGCGGTATTCCCCCACCCCGAGGATTTCGGCATCGAGGATGGGCCATGCCGTGGTGCCTTGCGGCCAGGTCCTGGGGCCCTCCTTAGGTGGCAGTTGGGGGTGGCTCGTCCCCAGGCCTGGCGTCCCTCGGTGGCGAGCTGTCGGTCGCCCCCGCGGAGGATGACGGAGTGGCGTCGCGATCGGACAACCGGCGACTCCTCTTCGATGGGCCCATCCCGCGCCTCCGTCGCTCAGGGAGAGGTTCCTCCGCGACCGGGGATAACGATGTTCCTTCCTGTGGCTGGAGGGTAGAAGGGGGGGGAGACAAAAGCGTGGCGCGCGAATACAAAAAAGTGCCCGAAAAAGAAAAAGAAGAGAAAAAAAAAGAAACACACTCACACGCTCACTCATTCCTGCCCCAGCGGCGCGAGGGGGTCCGCTTGGGCGGAGGAGTGGGGCTGGCAATTCGGGGGGATCCTCGTAACGAGGCATAACCAAAAAAAGAAAAAGGCTAATCAACTAGATGAAAATATGCCTCGTTACACAGCATAACTTATATCTGGTCGACTAAATACCTGAAGATACATAAGACTACCTACGGCCTCCCTATAAGGTGCTTTACAATTGTCCCCTTTTAAACTACCTGCATCCCAACCTACCTCTATGGGAGTACAGACACTATTAGCCTCGCTTAAATTGAATTTTTCCAAAATGCTTTGAACATATTTAGCCCGGTGTATAAAAATAGACCCATCCTTCAATTTAATAATTTCTCCACCTAAGTAATTTGTTACATCTTTCGTACTAGTTATTTTAAATTCTTTAGCTAACTGAGTAAAGAATTGATCTATTAAGTAATCATGTGAAGCTGCTAAAAGTCCATCATTGACATAAATAACTAAAAATATTTTCCGATCGTCTTCTTTATAAGTATAAAAACAAGGATCAGCTAAGCTTTGACAAAACCCGAATCTTTTCACAAAATTAGAAAAGTGTTCAGTTCAACACCTAGGTGCTTGTTTTAACCCGTAAAGACTTTTTAACAGCTTACAGACCCGCACTGTCCCATCATTAAATCCTTCCGGTTACATCATATAGATATCCTCTTTTAAATCACCGTATAAAAATGCTGTTTTTATATCAAATTGTCCAAGATATGAACTATACTGAGCTGCAACGCTCAACAGAAATCTAACTGTATCAAAACGAGCAACAGGGCTAAATGTCTCTTTATAATCTAATCCTTCCTCTTGTGAATAACCTTTAATAACTAATCGCGCTTTGAAACGTATTCTACCATCTGCATTAAATTTCTTAACGTAAACCCATCTACATCCAATAACCTTTTGTTTCTCCGGTTTATCTACAAGTACCCACGTTTTATTTTCATGCAACGAATTAATTTCTTCTTGCATAGCTTCTACCCAATGATCTCTTTCACTAGAATTAATTGCATCAACATAATTTTCAGGCAACGCTTCTGCCATATATGTTATCGGACATCCATAAAAATCACGACATCTAATACCTCGTCTATCGCGTAGTTTTCTTACATTTTCATTGCTATTGTCTAAAGGTTGCAAAGTTTCAGTTGATTCGCTTTCATCTTCTCTATTTTCATCTACACTTTCATTATTATATTCAATTGAATTACTAGCCTCATTATCTACTTTTGAATTAATAACAGTTACTTCATTGGAACATACCCTTTCTGACTTAAATACAACATCACGACTTAGAATAACATCTCTTAGTCCCGGAACAAAAATACGATAACCTTTGCAATTTTCAATATATCCAACAAGAAACCTTTTCACCGCTTTCTTATCTAATTTTCTCCGTTTTTCCACCGGTATGTGAACAAAACACTCGGTTCCAAAAACTTTTAAATTATCAATTTTTGTGCCTTTCCCATACCACAACTCGTAAGGAGTTTTATTCCCGATTTTTGTCGGACCTGTTCTATTAATTACAAAAACAGCGGTATTCATTGCTTCCGCCCACAAAGACAAAGAAGTTCCTGACTTAGAATAAATCATTGATCTTGCTGCTTCAACTACAATACGATTTTCGCGTTCCGCAATACCATTTTGCTCCGGTGTATAAGGAACATTTACTGTATGTTTTATCCCTTTGCTACTCAAAAAACTATTGACCCCACTATTTTCAAATTCTTTACCACCATCTGTGTGAAACTCTTTAATATTTTCATCAAAAAGATTTTCTATCTCGTTACAGAAAATTTTTGACTTATCAATGACCTCTGATTTATGACGAATAAAATAAATTGTCCTAAATCTTGAAAAATCATCCTTAAACATCAGAAAATACAATTTTCTACCTAGCGACTCTTGTTCCATAGGCCCACACACATCAACATACATAATTTCTCGAGGTTTTTTAGCGCGTTCCAAATGTTCACGAAAACTTAACCTGTGTTGCTTTCCGTAAGCACAGCCTTCACAAATATCATCCATATCTGACGTATCTACAGGGTGTCCGCGCCAAAGTGTTACACCTTAATATCTCATGAACTATTGATGTCACGAAAAAGTGCTTATATGGAAATTGCAGGGTAAAAGAGGCCCTATGTTTTGGCAGAAGCAAAATTTTGTTATTGTTATTAATGTAAAAGATATGATGGTGAAGTTTCGTTTTTTTAAATGGAACTATAATTTTTTTCTCGATCAGGCGATAGTGCTTTTCAAGACGAATTCATCAAGGTTTTATGTACTTACCCGATTTTTATTAGTTTTCGAGATATAACGCTTAGAAATTTACTGATTTTCAGCAGTGACATCTCGGTTTGACGAGTAAGTCATAAAAACGTTCTTATTGTTACGGTAAGTGCCGCTGGTTTGACTCTGCCTGCCGAAACAGATAGGCGGGGTGTATGGTCAAAATGGCAGGTGCGAAGAGTAAGAAACGTGAAAAGTATTGTCCATTACGGTTTAAGTTTTCCGTATCGAAGATGATATTAATTGTAATTTGGAAGATTGGGACATTTATTTAAATGTTTCGGTACAAGGTAGGTATAAAGACAATTTAACAATATAACTGACTTGAAAAATAGAATACACAATGCATGCGTAAATATCCCGTGCGAAATTATGGAAAACGTCGAGAACGAATTTGTAAAACGTATACAAACTTGTATTTCAAATAGCGGAAAGCACGTGGAATAAATTTTTTGCATATTATTTTTTGTTAAATTGTCTTTATACCTACCTTGTACTGAAACATTTAAATAAATGTCCCAACCTTCCAAATTACAATTAATATCATCTTCGATACGGAAAACTTAAACCGTAATGGACAATACTTTTCACGTTTCTTACTCTTCGGACCTGCGATTTTGACCATACACCCCGCCTATCTGTTTCGGCAGGCAGAGTCAAACCAGCGGCACTTACCGTAACAATAAGAACGTTTTTATGACTTACTCGTCAAACCGAGATGTCACTGCTGAAAATCAGTAAATTTCTAAGCGTTATATCTCGAAAACTAATAAAAATCGGGTAAGTACATAAAACCTTGATGAATTCGTCTTGAAAAGCACTATCGCCTGATCGAGAAAAAAATTATAGTTCCATTTAAAAAAACGAAACTTCACCATCATATCTTTTACATTAATAACAATAACAAAATTTTGCTTCTGCCAAAACATAGGGCCTCTTTTACCCTGCAATTTCCATATAAGCACTTTTTCGTGACATCAATAGTTCATGAGATATTAAGGTGTAACACTTTGGCGCGGACACCCTGTATATTTATACCCACGTTTTGCAAAAAACTTTTCACGTGCCTTTTATTTTGATGACATAAACGTTCATGCCATAACTGTAATGAATTCGATTTTCCCGACTTTAAATTTTTATCGACCTTCTCAGATATGTTACATTTTTTCGGCAATATAACCCGCAAATTAATTTTATATAAATTACCTCTATCAGAACCCGTCGCTACAACTATTCCATCACGAGTGAATAAACATTTCTTTCCGCAATCAGTAATCGAAAAGTTAACCCCTTTTATCGCAACAACGTTAACAGAGAATAAATTTTGCTTAATGTCCGGTACAAACAATACGAGGTGCGATCATTAAGTTCCGGAACTGGTCTCGTATATGCAGATAAAGTCACGTGTTTCAAATTTGGCTACTGTCCCCTTCAAAGTAGTCCCCTTGTGCAGCTATGCACCGATCCCAGAGCCTCTGCCATTTTTGGAAAGCTTCCTAGAAGTCTTTTTGTTGAAGCGTGTCAAGCACCTGCTGCGATTCGCGTTGAATCTCGTCCACCGCGTCAAATCGGCGACCCTTGAGCTTTAATTTCATTTTGGGACACAAAAAGAAATAACAGGGTTCCAAATCTAATGAATAAGGAGGGTGAGGAAGGACGACAATTTTCCATGTTTCTTTTTTTTTTATGTTCCTCTGTTCCAATTTGGAGTCCATCGTGATTTCTCAAATAAAATAATTTTAAGAAAAAAAATACACCGACTTCGAAATGCACTAAAAAGTATAAAATAATTTCTATTTCATTCAATTATACAATTACGTCACAGATATGAATGAAACCTATGTACTCGGTAGGTAGTATATTAAATACATTTCAACCTTTTCGGAGGCGGCGCAAAATTAAAAATACCTCAGTAAACGTTGCTGCCAATAACGAGTTGATTGTGGTATGGATTTTTTTCTTTTTTTCTGTCGAATTTAGAGCCTTTTTTTTCGGTTCTTCGACCCCTTAGCATTCAAGGGGTCGCCGATACCGCAAGGGGGTGGCAGGCAACAATGGCACTCCTGGAGCATTGAGATAACCCATGGGCCCAACTATCCTCAAAATTTCAAAGTCCTACCTCCAACAGAACGTAAAGAAAGAAACGGCTAAAGAAAGTGGTGCGTTAATTTTGGCCAGCAGTGTAGTTACGATGAAGAAAATGATGAAAATACAGAAGCGCCGCGGCGACGAGGTAGACCTCCAGGTTCGACTCGAGAAGCATTAGAATTAACCCTTTCCGTGCCGGACGACAATATGTCGTCATTCGCTACACTTGCCAAAAGTGCGTTGGCCAGGCTGACATGCCGGGCCTGGGCGAGGTGAACGGTTGGCGACTTCGTGTCGCGTCCCGGAATCCGACCTCAGGACTCGCGAGGCTGGTGTCTCAAAGCCAGTCTCAGGGAAGCCGGGGGCCTAGAGAAAAATTCCTTACAGCAGGCAACGGAGTCAGGTGATGTCTTTGGAACCCGAGGATTGGACTGGGCTCCGACTCTTGTGCGGTGGTGGGTCTATGACTTCAACACCTGCCGATATGAGCGAAAGCTCAGGAGCGGCGGAGCGGCAAAAGGCCATGAATGCTCAACTAGACAATAAACTGAGGATAACTTTAGCATCGTTAGCTATCCACAATATCGGGCTGCTATCGATTTTACGTCAATAAACATCACATTTTGAATAAAACGAAAAATTCTTCGGACGTACACGTGAGACAGATATAAATTTTGACAGTCAAGATGGCCGCTCCTAGACACGTTGTGCCGTATTTTCGCTTTTACGCAAAATTTAGAGATTTACTCACCGAAAACGATAGCAGCCCGACATTACTGTAATGGTACGATGTCGGGTTGGTCCATATTTTGTCAATTTATCACTTCTGAAAGATGTTAGTTTAAAAATACGATTTTGCACACCGGCGCCTGTCAACGATGTTCCGCCATGCAATTATAGTTTCACGATTATCTACTTGGAGTGCTTGTAGTATTAGTCGCATGTTGTCGCGGTTTTGGCCACATTACCTACAACGTCGATGAAAATACGAAACTGTCGGTAACTGCGTACAATTTTCGGGACAAGGTATGACACTGCGCATTGCATTGCGCGCATCACGTAATTCAACTGTTCAGGGAAAATAGAAATCTCAATTTTCCACCTTTAACTTTTCCCTGCTTTATTAACAGAGATGATCTTCGACCATTCGCTTCCGCAAACAATGATGAACTGACTCGCACGAAAAAACACTCATCCCCACGCACGCTGACGCATTCTCGCCCGGAATCATTTCTCGAACTCGGACACCCAACGCGACACTCGATCCGATCATCTAACATCCTCTCGCAAACGCTACGCAGCATTCAATCGGACTCAGGCAAACAACTCATTATCTCATTTCATACACACCGAAATCCTTACAGCTAGACTAAATATAAGTTTATATCATATAGTGCATATACCAAAGCAAAATAAAATCTTACAATAGACTGTGGTGCAAGAATAAAAATGTTTAATTGTTAGATTTTGGAGAATTTTTTATTCTCCACAATTCATTATTAGAATCATCGAATCTCATTTACGATATAATATTATGGAATTAGAGAGAGAAAAAGTGCGATATCTCGGTTGCCGGAATCGAACTCAGGACCACAAGAATCGTAGCAGCCGACCTTACGCGCGTTTGCCTACGCAATTTCTTGCAGGTTTGTTTTTTAATAGTCGTAACACATTGTACCAAATTTATATAACAGAAAATAATATAACACATTACATCTTGCCGGCTGTTAATTCTGTAGGATTACAATATAAAACAAGAAATTTTATAATATATTTTTAATTAAAAATAAAGGTAAACTCGTAACACAACGAAGAAAGAATCAACTCGTTCGCTTCGCGGTTCAAAAGTCAGTCCGCTCGTCCTTTCCACCTCCTCGTGCGGTGCTCCACCTGAAAATCTCCGACGGAGAAGATGCGTCACCGTAACGATGACGCCCTTCGACGAATTTTTGTATTTTCTTTATTGACCCGTCAATTCGTCTCCTTATTATAAAATATATTTGAAATAATTATGAATAATTATCAAGAAACTGTATATAATTGTTGGATTGTGTGGATCAATAAACAACACTGAGGTTAATATTAATAATGAATATATTTATATGTAAGTGGCATAAGCCATAGTCGGTAGTGCGTCCGCTCAGCTTGGAGTCTTACAGGCAAGAAGAAGTGTGGAGTACAGTACAGCATAGTCTGACTCCACGAAGTATAGTATGTGCTGTGAGTATATACGCGAGGCATGCGCACTATGCTCGCGTTCGCTCGAGCTTGTCTCCTTGTACGAAATCGTCGACAACCAGTAGATGGCGCGACGAGTACCATTTTGTGTATTACGACTATTGTAAATTCACATATTACAACAATAATAATATATGCAATAGTATTTAATATAATACTGGAACTATTATGGATAATATCACCTAACCCAACCCATATTAAAAGTATTACAAAAAAGAGAATTAAAAACATAACATGAAAAACTAAAGGGTTCCACAAACTAACGGGGGGATTCGATCCCAACTCCTAGAAAACATCCACCAATTGCGAGGCAAGAGTCCTACCGCTTTCGCTAATAATGCTGTTGCAGTATCTTTTTACGTTTCTGAATATAACCAGATACGACGTAAAATTAATAAATGCGGTTTTTCATTTTTTACAACTACAGTTTGCAATATAAAAATGTGAAACAGTTCTGTAATGTGTGCTATGTAAATCTCAATGTTTTAGAATTTTTTCAGAATTTTTGTACGAGATTAAATAGGCAAAATAAGCCACAAACCGAAATTTTGTTTTTCCCTTTTTACTGCCCCCATGGTTGAGATAAGGGGTTGAAACTTGATGTAAAATGTCTTTTTTTGATATGCTATCGACTGTCGTATTGGATATTTCATTTGGCTCAAGTGCATTTTTTATCATCCCCTCCCTCTTTCCTCGAGTCGCGCTCGCTAGGATTAGGAAACTTGGCTCGAGCCCGTATTTCTAAAATTTGCTTGACGTCTAAAAATAGATTGATAGATATGGCAACAGCGTAACAATCCGGCAACGATGCCTTCGCGTTCTTTGTCTGTCAAAAGTTGGTTGGTAATAGGTATAGGAATAGGTGGCTAATAGAGTTTAGATACGAGGTGTGACACAAAAGTAACGAGACTAGTCCAATAAATCATTGTACCTACAGAATCAGTTCTCCGTGACATTATCACCTTCAAAGTAGTCCCCTTCAGCATTCACACACTTATGCATTCGGCGCTGCTATTGCTGGTAACAATTCTGGAACGAGGTTTTTGGAAGTCCTTTCGGACGATTCTCCGTTTTTGCCTGAACCTCTTCAACTGAGGTGAAATGGGTTCCCTTTAAGCAAAATTTAACTTTAGGAAATAAAAAAAGTCGCATGAAGCCAAATCAGGCGAATAAGGAGGATTCCCTATCACAATAATAATTTTGCTGGTCAGAAACTGCTTGACAGATAGTGCCGTGTGAGCGGGTGCTTTGTCCCGGAGCAACAGCCATCCATCGCTTCACAACTGTGGCCTTTTTTTCCTAATTTTTTCACGAAGTCTTTTTAGTATTTCAATGTAATAGTGTTAGTTAACAGTCTGACCACTGGGAAACCACTCAATCATTACAATTCCATTAATGTCGAATTTTGATTTTGACATGCGTTCTTTTTTGGATTTTGGGGATCCTGAAGACTTCCATTGCATCGACTGGCGCTTACTTTGTGAGTCATAGGTAAAAATACATGTCTCATCACATGTTACAATAGATTTCAACAAATTTTACAAGAAACTTGATGTTTATTCGCTGTTCGGTTTTTACGTTAGACATTTTTCCGGCAGAATGCAGTTGCACGTGTTCACTAAATAACGCAATATTTCCAAATGGTATGACCGATTCAATCGAAATTGGCAACATGGATAGAGGAGGTATGTGGGATGATGCCACAAAAACAATTGCTGCTAATTCCATTGTTTTTTCAAGTTACAGACCTAGTCTCGTTACTTTTGTGTCACACCTCGTATATTTGTAAATCTAGTCGATAGATGACGCAACGCGAGTTGTCTAGTTTATAGATTGTTTATTTCTAGTATTCTCCGGTCATAGACATCGTCGCTTCGATCGATTCGGAGATAAGCCAAAACGGAATCCTGCCCTTAACAGACATACGTCAAATGGACCCATAGAAAGATTACACTCTACTTTAAAGGAAAAATTGAGTATATTAATAGATCAAAATCCGAGGGAAACAATCAAAAACCACATGACTACAGCTATTCTAATATATAACCAAAGTATGCAATCTTCAACAAATTACGCCCCATTTACTCTCTTGTACGGTCCCTATGAGGAATTACATAAAAATATTATAGATCCCGATAGCGATACCGTTGAAAAATATAACGAAATTAGAAAGAATTAAATTTTACCGTTCTATGAAAAATTATACCAAAAACAACTGGAACAGCAGCGTCTACCTAACAATTCGGATAAAACGTTGGAAAGTAGGGAAATGTTCGTTAAAACGCATCAACAACGTGATAAAACCGCCCCCCGCTATCAGAGGTTACTTATGGAGAGACAATAAGGCCCCTCATTAGACTGCCATCTACACGGACAGCAACGCCGCTATAATTTAAGAGATCTTAAAAGATTAAGAAAAGTCTCTTCGTTTTTGCAGGAGGATGAAAATAATATTGATCCTGACGATCTCAATTATACTCGCCAAGAGTATCCAGATTGATCCAAACGCAACACATTATAACTATCATCAAGGAACCGGAAGGATTATGGAAAATTATCACTATCTACTTTTTTACATAAATATAACGTCCCTTAAACATACTTACAACAAAATTCTTATCAGCTATACCATATTATCTGGGCAGAACGAGCTCAGAAATTCAAGTTTATTCAGGCAAACCGAATCCTTGTGTAACGAAATTTATCAAAATCTATAACAAATTGCACCCCCAAACAAAAGGGTTAAAAGAGGATTAATAAATGTATTGCGGCTCCATTGAACTGTGGTGTGGTGCGAGAGGGGCGAGAGGCGTTTTATCCGTTGTTTAGTCGTTGTTCAATGTTTTTTGTTTTTGCATTCCGTTTGTTGGAAATAAATATTCTCGCTGGCTTCGCGTATAGGGTTGCAAGACCGAAAGGTTGGCACCCTGTCGCAGGCCCACGGGTAAGGTCGCTGGAAACAGCGATCTAGGCCCGGGAGACCAAAGGGGAAAAGCGTGAGCGCATTTCCAAAAAAATATCCAGGTCCGCGAGCACGGTAAGCCTTTCCGAAAGGCGAACCGGGGCCGCTCGGCCAAGCGAAGCCGCAAGTCGCGATAACGAGGGAGAAGGAGTGGGGAGGTCCAGGTATCGAGGCCTCGCGAGCGTAGCGGATTATCATTCCTTTCGTAGCATCGACGCGATAAACACTCTGGGTTCGTCTCGCACCACGAAAAATTTCGTAGTTTATATTTCGCTGTTTTGTAAATTGTTAAACGTACTTCATTTAGTTTCATTTATTTAAAATATTAAAGAATAAAGAGATTTTTCTTTCCAAGTATAATATTAGAGTTTTTTTCTTCGATCAATCCCCCTATCCTGGTATTTTTCCGTTACAAAATGGATTGGGTACAGTAATTAAGTACATTTTTGGAAACCCAGATGCTAATGATCTCGACAAAATAAACAGTTACTTGGTTTCGCTCGAACGCCAACAACACGAAAATATATTAACTCTTAGTAAGACAGTAAGCATTATGAATACGATAAGCGATACCATAAATGGTAACACTGAAATAATTAACAAAAATTTACAAAACATTGCAAACACTCTTAGTAAACAAAGTACTCGACTTGACCTCTTCGAAGCCATTATTACCCTTATCACACAAGAACAACATTTTCTAAATTTGCTCGAAAAAATTAAAAGATCGTTCGTTTTCTCAGGAGAGGTGTTTGACCTAGAAATACTAACTTATGAACAAATGTCAGATATAAAAGCACATTTATTAGAATTTTATTCTCGGAAATAATTAATGCTACATTACCATAATTTATTGGATTTCCGGTTTATTCAAGGATCAATCGTAACCGCCCCTGATTCCATTATTTATACACTTAAAATCCCGATTCTTAACCCTATCGAATTCTCCTTATTTCAAAGACTTGCTACAAACAGAAATTATAACTACACCATGGAAACTAACAAGACCAACAGTCAAATTATTTGCTCATAAATGTCAACTAATATGTGATCATGATTATCTATGTTATCGAAATATTACAGGAGAGATCAGACCAATCTACATCTTAACGAATGTACCTTTAGTATTGGCGTATCAGCTATCCAATAACTCGACACTAATATCATGCAATTATCCGATAACTATTGAATACAACAAAAACAAAACCATTAAGGGAACATACTTTGTCCAAGGAAACGATGTGCAAGTACAAGGTCACAATCTTGATAAGAATCTCGGAGAGCTAAAGCAACCAGAAATCTTGCCTCTAATCATAAAGAATCATCAATTGAATTTGGTACCTTTGAAAACCTTAACCACACCTACAATAAACATACCTACATTTCAAAAGCCTGGAATTGAAAGCAAAGTACGACAACCTACCCAAACAATCAATAACGAGGACGTCATTGAACTTCGGCAGGGAGGAGGTATGTGACCACCTGCTGTCCGGCCTTATCGCCACTGGCGGGATGAGGTCCCGCCATAGACGAAACAAAAGATAAGAGCCGTGGGTACCATCACCTCGGCGACGAGGCACTGATTCATTCTTAACACTTTGCCGTCCGCACGTCTCGTAAAAATTTCTTCGCTTGGCGCCGGTAGCGCTAATTCGGATTATTTGCCTTGTCGCCGACCGTTCTTGAGATTATCAAGAGATTATAAATTGTTACGTTTTACTAATTTCATCGGTGGTTCTCAATGAGTTCTCAACCTTGTTTTACTACTTTTTTTGGAATCCAATGTCTTCTTCCCAAGTCGTACGGAACGTCAGACAAGATGTTCGCGCGTTCATCATAAATAATCGTACCGTCTCTTTCGTCTACCATGATGAAAGGGCACAAGTACTTATAAAACCAAGAAACTTGTTGACTTGTGTAGCTTATTGTTACCTAAACAAAAATCCAACAGAATGCAAACGATACGAAAGTGCTGTCGTCGGCCACTGAGCGGTACTATGCCCACGACACCACCCAATGCTCAAATGACGCCGTTGGCCGTCATTTCGCGTCCGACACCACAGTGGTGTCGCCATACGGCATAGTGTTAATTAAGCCTGTGGCCTGTACGAACGGACAAAAATTAAAAGAAACGTGTTTACTTTAAAGTATTGTGCATTTATTTTAAAAACCATTCGACCATCCAGTAACATAACTCGCGCGTTAGTTAGAAAGACACAGCAGATATACTTCGAAACAAAGTTATTATAAATTCTCATTTAAATGTTTATATTATTTATTATTAATTATTCACTTATTGTAAATTGCGTTATATTTTTAGCTATTATTTTATGTATTGTTTGCGATTAATTATTTCTTCTATTAAAACATTTATAATTAACGTATCTAAAAATTATTAAAAATACGATTTAACGGGAAAACTTGTGATAAACTAATTAATAATAAATCAAAGCGTATTTTTATTAACCAAACTAATATATATTTGCTACTAAATAAAACGTAATAAAAAAATAACTACTTTTTGAGCGGGAAAAACCCATGATTCTCTAGGTATAAAAGGGCGTGCAGCAGCGGCTGCGAGGGCAGAACAATCTTTGAAGTACTACGTGCCGGACCTCTTAGGAAGCGACGAACTGGAGCAGTTTTAACTGGTAAGAGCCTACAAGATTCTTAGTTTTGACTGGACAGCGGATATCAGCCATGTGGATACTCGATCGTTGGGTAGTTCTAGTAACTTTTTTTTTTTTTTTTTTTTTTTTTGTTTAAGGAAGACAGAAATCCAGTAACGGACATCTGGGAAGATAGCCCAGATAGTGTGAGACTCCCGCTTCCGGCGCCCCTAGAAGAGGGGCGGTTTCCACGTCCTACTCACTAAAACTGTCTCCCGCCCCCGCCCCGAGGGACGGAGGGTGGCGGCAACCCGCCAAGGCTTCCGTACCGGAAACGACATAGTCCCCTTGGTCTAGGCCATCGCTCGCAGTTGTGAAAGAAAGACTACCCCCCTCCCCCCTCGCCCCCCACCCCTCGCGTATGTGTTCCATGTGTGGGGAATGGATGCTCTCAACCAAAGGGTTTTGGTCCTAGGGGCTGCGTCAAGATCTAGGGGAGGCTCCCGGGCAAAATGCGCTGACCTCCAGCTGACCTTGTAACGCCCCCTCGGCACCGCCTCCCGGTGGGCTCGAACATACGGCAAAACCGCGACCTCCTCCACCATTTCCCACCTAAGTGTCGATCTGTAGTCTATTTTCTACTGTCTATCCCCTGCGTGTTGCCTGTCGCTCATATTTCGTTTCCGCATTTCCGCACCCGCCCCAGCCCCCCGCCCCCTCGGTCGTCGATTAATAGGTAGATATCTCCGCGCTTTACAATCTTTCCTTCCCTATGCCTAATTAACGCTATTCGTTTCTACACTTGCCTCTGTTTCGGCCCCCCTCCCCACCGCGCTGTTTCTTTCCTGCTCCCCCTATTTGTTCATATGCGATTCCCTGTGTGCGTCATCAATACTAATACCGTCGCTGTTAGACCTAATGAAGTAATATAATGAATAAGTATGTAAATAACAGCAGATAGATAAATATGTAATAAGTGACACGTAAAATGTCCATATAGAGTATAAATATATAGTATGACATAATATATGTGTAACGTATTCTAATATTCCTCTCATCCCCGCCCCCTGCGCAAATTCGTTGATATTCGCTCGCATGATTGCGTTTCCGCCCCGTGCCTAATTTCGACTTCCGCTTCTCGCTTAGGACTCCGCTTATCTCTTTTTCCCCTTTTCGCTGCCCGCTTTTCCCCTTTTGTTCCTACTTCGCCCCAGTCTTTCTCCACAACGCTACATGAGCCCATTGCTCTCGGTATTTATTTCTTTTCTCTCTTCCAGCACTTTCCCTCGGTTCTCAATCCGTCCCCTAATGGTGCTGTGACCAGGCTGACGTTCAAGTTCCTCGTTCCAGTACTTTCCGATTAAAAAGTCTGCCAAGCCTTCGGGTCGCTCATAGCGTTGCCCGCCATTGTTGCTGCTTTCATTTGTTGCCGCCGTTTAGGCGCCAGCCAAATTTCCTTATGTTTCCTCCTTCTTCTCTCCCGCCGATCCCCTCGGTCCCCATTGTCGCCCCCTAATGGTGCTATGACCAGGCTGACACCGGTTTCCTCCTTTGCAAGTTTGAGTCGTTCGATCGACCGTGTCTTGTTTTCTCCTTCTTCTCTCCCGCCGATCCCACTCGGTCCCCATTGTCGCCCCCTAATGGCGCCATGACCAGGCTGACGACTGGGTCCCTAGTTGAATCAACAGTTGATCAGAAGGGTGCTTTGCTCAACTGACCTCTCTCCCTCCTCTCCCCCGCTCAGTCGGTCCCCGTTTTGTGCCCCCTAATGGTGCTATGACCAGGCTGACACCGGTTTCCTCCCTTGTGGGTTTGAGTCGTTTGATCGGTCGTGTCTATTTTGTTTCGCCGCTTCTTCTACTCCTGCTCTTCCTCTTCTCCCTCTCGCTGTCCTCTTGCTTCTTCCCCTCTTCTTGCCGTTTGAAAAGCGCGCCGTGCCTCCGCCGTCTTGCTTATTGCTGCATCCTTTTGCTTCACCCTTTAGGGCCGCTCTCCAAGTGTTTGCAGCGTTCCTTCCCTCGCCATGCTGGATATTCTGGATATTCTTAATGCGGCCCCTTTTCTCCACCATCGTTGTGTCTTCGGAGTTTCCAGAGTGCTGGGGCGTTTCCACAGTTCTTCCAACACTTTTCCGTCATTTTCCCGCTTTGCACTGCTCCTCTGCACTCGCGCACGTGATCACTCCCCTGTACCCGCAACACTCCTAGCACTTCACTGCACTCTCACAACACTTTCCTAACACTACACCGAGTTAGTTGCCTATCTGTTAATTATTTATTATTTATTATTTATTATTTATTAATTTATTAACCTACTAATCAGTTCACTATTTATAATAATTTATTCGTTAATTATGAACTAATTAATATTATTATTATTATTATTATTATTATTAATCTCATTCACTTCACTTCATTTATTTATTAATTAATTAATCAATTTATTTCTTCCTTCCTTCACTTCGTTCCGTGTCGTCTCGCCTCTTCCTCTTTTCCTCCTCCCTGTCTTCTTGCTTCAACCAATCCGCTTACTATTTGAAAAACGCGCCATGTCTCCGCCATCTTGCTTGTTGCCGCGTGCCTCCGCTTCGCCTTTAGGCTTCGTCTTTAAGGGCCGCTCTCCATGCGCCTGCAGCGACCCTTCCCCGGCCATGCTAGATGTTTGCGAACCGGCCTTTACGCTCTACACTTTCCCTCGCGCGGAGATGCCCACGTGTTCGTACGATATATCGAAGCATGCTTGACCGACGCCATTATTTATTTACTATCGAGAAAATACAAAATTAGCCAAAACCAATCACCGCGTGCATTCAGTATGCCTCATTCGCCCCTTCCCGCACTCTAAATCCATAATGACATTTGCATTATAATTAATTAATCTAATTTCTACGACTTTCTCTCGCAACTTCTAAGGGAGGGGCTAAGCCTGGCAGTACGATGACTTGGCTGGCCCAAAACATGCTGGCCGATACAGTGGGACATTCATGGGATGTCAACTGGCACGCGGGGGAGTGGGGAGGGACCATCTGTGGCCTCCGTACCTGCAGCGCATGGTGGCGGAGTATTGTGAATACTGAGTGGAGCGCCTTCAACATCACGGCAGGGGGTAGGAAAGAGAACCCCCACTACTTGTACGACAACACACCTGACAGGTGGACGTACAACACCTTCACCCAGTTCGGGGCCGGGGAGGATGACCCCCAGCTGGAAGCGGCGATTACTCGCCTCGACATGGAGGCGGCAGACTGGGGGCTGACGTACCAATCCCACCCCGGGTACGACAGGGTGGCGGGATGTGGTTGGGTGGTGGATTTTACGGCGGTGGGGGGGGGGGGGTCCTGGCGTTCATCTTGGGTTGGACGGACCCGGGTAGTCCTCCCCCGGTCGTGGACAAGTGGGGATGGGAGGTGCAGACCCGCGTTAAGGACTACGGGCGGGAGCTGCTGAAGACGCTGGTGATTCCAAAGAGCACCGGTATAATAATGACCGCGTCCTTGTTCTCTCCAGGGACTATTATGTTCCGGGGTAACTCGGACGAGCCGGTGACTGGAGTGCAGCAGCACTACCTGGGCCGGGAGTTCGGTCTGGCGATGGAGACCATCCCGAGGTTGAAGGTTTCGGGAAACGAGGTCAGGGAGGCCCTAGTGCCCAGGGACTCCCTGGCGGTAAAGATTGTTCAGCTGGAGGCGGCTCTCGAGGAGGCGAGGGCTGCACGCGTAGCGTCGGAGCGTCTCTCCATGAACATGGAGGACCAGGACGTACCCAGGGTGGAGGCGGCCAAGGACCACCAAGAGGGGGTGGTCCGGGGGCGGGACGCTGCGAGTGCCTCCGAACAAGAGGCTATCCGTGGCGCGAAGCTCGTTTCGACAGTGTTGAAGAGTGCTGTCACCGTGCGTCCAGAAATCCTGGAGGAGCACGGGCGAGTGGAGGATCAGCGGGCCTTCCAGGCCGCGAGGCGGGAGAGAGCATAGAGTGGGAGACACCAGCAAAGATATTCCCGGAGAGCGTGTGGTCCCCTGCCTTATGGGATCTCATGCGTGCGGAGAGGATCGGCGACCTTAAAAAAGAACTGGGAGCCGAGCTTAACTGTGGCTGTGGCGAACCCGGGTGGGAGCTGGAGTACAGTGACTTCTTAACCCAGTTAAGAAAGTATCGACTTGACGACAAACACAGGTGTATGGGGTGCTCGCTGCCCTGGGGTGTTATGGAGGATAACATCCACATAATGATTCGTATGGCACCGCCGCGGCGCAAGGAGGTGATAATTGACCGGTACCTGCATCTTAGAAGAGAGATGCCGGCGTGCTGCCGGCATGGTCTAATGGAGGTATTGAAGGTGGAGACTGGACTTCTAAAGATGGGGGGGCCAAACATAACTCCCTACTGGCGCGAGCTGGCATATTGGGAGTTGGGGTATGGTTACGTACCGTACAAGAGTGACGAGGAGCTGCTCCCTGAGGCCAAGGCCTGGCTGGGGGAGGATCTGGTTCTGGGGGGCCGCTGGGGGAGCACGAGTATCTTCGGCGGCTCGAGAATAAGGTCGAATCGTTCATGCAACGTGAGTGGAGAATGCCTTCCGTGCTCCCGTCCGTACACGAGTGGGTCCAGAGGGGCAGATGCATGGAGGGTAAGAGCGGCACGGGACGAGTGCTCCACATAGATATCGACAACAAGAGGGTGAGGACGGGGCGAGCGAAGCCCACGGACGGGGTTTTCATGACAGACTCCGCCGTTGAGGCGGAGCTCATCACCCCGGTGAGAGAAGAGATGCATGTCATGCAGAAGAGCGAGGGGGGTAAGATCCGCCCGGTCGTCAAGACTGGTAACCCAACGAACAGGAAAATGAACTACCTCTCATTATACCTGGAGAGCGGGCTGCACGGTAGCCGGTTAAGTACACTGTTCGCCGGGGAAGCGGGTAACGAGGAGATCGACATGCAGCTGATAGGTGCAGCTAGGAATCCGGGGCTCTGGAAGGTCCCGCTTGACCAGGGCGGCTTCGACCAACATCAGAGCAAGCCAATCGTCAATCATGGTTACGCTCCGGGCCATCGGGCGCCACTTGTGCAGGGTGCTGGCGGTGGGCGATTTCCACGCGGTGTGGGAGGCGTTGTGGGATAGCCTCTTTGGCCTGGGGGCATCGGTCAGGTGTGGGCCTCATGAGTTCGAGTGGATTAATGGGTTGCCATCGGGATGGAGGTGGACGGCAATCCTGGACACCATACTCAATATTTGTAGTTTCGAGGTTGTGGTGGACCTGGCGTCCGAGCGCTGTACCGACCTCCACCATATTAGGGTGATCATCGATACCTACGGCCAGCTGGGGTACGAGGTTCACCCGCTGAAGACGTATATCTCCCAGGGTAGGGGCGAGTTCCTGCGTCGCTCATACGAGTCCGTGGGGGTCGTGGGGTACCTGGGGAGAAGCACCGGAAATGTCAGATTCCGCAACCCGGTGCAGGCGACTCCGATGACACCGGGGGAGCGCTTGTATGGTTGGGTGGCACAATGGCACTTGGCTATCCTGCGGGGTGCCGAGGTGCGGGAGTCGGTGCGGATGATGCTGGAGTACTGCCGCCAGCAGGGGTTGGACTGCGCCAAGTGTGCGTCCTACGCTGTCACGCCGAACGCCTTGGGGGGGGTGCGGGGTAGACCCGGCATCGCCGATGGGGGAGGAGTTGAGGTCGTATAGCGACGGCGGTATGTACACCATGACCGTGGAGAAGAAGCTCCGGTCACTGCGGATACCGATGGGGGCGTGGTCCGAGAGATTCCACCGGGTGGGATGGCAGCCTGGCGAGGACGAGGCTGTCGAGCTCAGGAGAGCGCTGGCGTCTAGCTGGGGCGTTAGGGAGAGCGTGATGACGGGGGACGCTCACTCCGAATTCGTGAGGGTGGAGCCTGTCACGCCTCTGCGGCCGCGGGGGACTGCTCCTCTCGAGAGGCCGGACCGTTTCTGGGACCTCGAGCATGTTCCCGTCCAGCTCAGGGGATTGATCAAGAGGTCAGTCATCAGAGAGGGCCAGGAGGAGAGGTGGTGCAAGGAGGGCAGCGGAGCCATCCTCGCCAACCTCCGGAAAAGGATGAGTCTGAGGGTGTATGCCGGATACATGTGCGGGGAGTGGACATACCCCGCCCCTCTCGTTGACAGGGTGGGTCCAAGGTACGGCAGGAGCGTTAAGGGGTAACGCCACTCTAGAATTTTGAAAAAATCGATTTTTTTTTTTTTGCTTAAATGATGCTTTATTATGTGTAGAATATGAGAAAAAAGTTTTAGGTGAGGGGCAGGTCAGAAACACGAATTTTTTTACAATTTTTGCCTACAAACCGACGCCCGATGCGTAGAGTTTTCAGAACGATCTTTGAATGAAGCTTCAAAAATGTCGAGATTGAATCTTAGATCCAATAAGAAGGAAAAGAACGTGGAGTATGTTAATATAGAAGGCCAAATATATGGTGCAGGCATCGCTGATTAAAGTTACATAACAAATTTCTTATGCTGAATGGCAATCAAAACTTTAAACGCGTTTTTCTCGAAATCACTTTATTTGAACTGGCCGGACAAATAACTCGAAAAGTTTTTAACTAATCGATTTGAAATTTCGTGGAGAGGTGCAAAATAGTATAACGCAGTGAACATCGTACGGATTTTTTGATTAATTAACTACTTAACTTTTTATTAACAATTTAATGCTAAATTTTCTGCCGTTTTTCGAAACTTTTTGTTCATATCTACACTAAATTAACAATTATTAATATTTTTTAATTTCCGTACGATGTTCCATAGATTTTGGTATATAATATGAGAAATTTTTGGATTTTTTGATTTAGGACCATTCGTTAATGAAAAAACAGTCCGGCCATGAAGCCCTTTCAAAAAATGGTGTTGTTGCTTGCCAGCACCTGCAGCCGCCATTTTTAATCCAAATTGTTTCTAAAAATTTACAAACCATCTTCAAAACATATATAATAAGGCCTTTTTTATTCTGACCTTATAACTCGTACGATTATTACTTTAAAAATTCCCGAAAATCACCTTTTTTTCTGACTTCTAGAGTGGCGTTACCCCTTAAGCAATGGGCCGAGGCCCAGGTGCTCTCGGCGCTCAGCGTGAGGGATATAGGGCTCGAGAAGCTGTCCAGATACCTCCTCTGGATCGAGACGAACATGAGGTTGCGTCTTAGTCAGATCGGGCGCTGGGCTGTTATGGCACAGTGATCCGCGGGGTCTCGGGACGGCTGAGTACAGTACGCATAGGGTGCCACAACACCGGGCACAAGGTAGGGTGGGCGTATACGGGAAGGCAACCCGTAGGTCTTGCCACAGGACCTTTATAAACTCAAAACCCCCCCCTCCTGGGGGTACCTAGTGGACTGCTGCGGGGGCACCGCAGCAGCAGGTTTTGGCGGGAGTCAACTATGACTCGCTTAAGGTAACCAAATTATTTTGACCCTTATTCCCACGCTATCGCTATAGGTAGCGCCACGTGCGATATACCGTTGGATAGGTCTCGGCCTGTAGATATACCCAAAATTATGAAATTTCCAAAAAGTGGTGGGGGTAAAAAATTTTTTTCAAAATCTTCCTAAACTTTCTAATGAGTCTATATTTTTTTTTACGCCAAAAGATGGCTTTTGTGACACCATTTCAGACCCTGTTCGCCATTTTTTCCGGACACCTTTTTTGAAAGAGCTGTAGCCATTTTAATGTTTAACGCCTTATAGCCGCGTTATTCCTGGGGTTACGAACGCGTGCTTGGTGTCGTTGTAAAGGGCTGAGAGGGTAGATTAATTTTTGAAAAAAAAATTTTTGAAAATCCGGAGGGGGGGGAAATTTTTTTCAAAATCTCGAAAAATTTTCAAAACGACCCCAATTTTTTATTACGGCGTTCGAAAGAGCGGAAAAAATCGTACGAAATCGCCTCCTTCCGGAACCTCCTACGACAACTTCCGGATATACAGGGTGATTCACCAAAGGTGGTCCACCGGTATAACTCCGAAACTATAGGTCTTACAGAAAAATGTTTCGAACGAAAGTTGTAGGGCTTCCACTACCCCGTCTTTTCGCACCGATTTCGTTCCTACAGTGTGATTCAAAAAAGTGTTTCGTCGCGATATCCACGGAACTATAGGTCTCACAGAAAAATGTATTCCACAAAAGTTGAAGTGCTACCTATACAGAATACGAATCTGCACTCAGAACGTTTTATACAGGGTGACTCAAAAATAGTGGTCCTTGCGAATATCTCCGAAACTATTGACTTTAGAGAAAAATGTTTCAGACAAAAGTTGAAGGGTTTCAAAAACTCCACCAGCCCATACATTCGGCTTTGTTGCAGGATCAACGTTTCACGGTATTTCAAGGTCGATTCCCTTTTTTTCAACACGTACACATATTTGCATATTTCCATGGGGTGCCCCACCGAAAACCTTACAACTTTTGTCCCAAACATTTTTGGCACAAATGTATACCTTAGGAGATATTCGCAAAATTCTATATTTTTGAAACACCCTATAAGCACTTTATCAAAATACTGAAATTTTATAACAAGTACTTACGGCAACATGAATGTATTAACAAAATGCATAATTCACGAAATATTGAAAAAATTATATATTTTTGAAACATCCTGTATATATTACAGTACAATAATAGAAAATAATAACAACTATTTACTCCAAGTGGAAAAAACTAACAAAATTCATAATTATAAAAATATTTCAAAAATTTTGCATTTTTGAAACACCCTATATATATATTTTACAGTACACTAATCTAAAATAATAAAACGACAAAATAATATTTACGGCAAGTGGAAAAACCTCACACTTTCAATATTGAGGATACAATACATTTCCATGCGCCATCTAACCGAACAACTGAACCCTACATAGGCGATGACGCGCATCGTATTGGATTCATTTGCAGTTCTGCGCTCATCCAGGCAACACCTCCGTCTCCTGCTCGCAGTATCTACTTTCACTGACTTTCCGATTCCTCGATAACTGTCCTTTTCAGGACAAATACACTTTGTGTTTTACGTTTTCCCTTTACGTTGTAAGTAAACATATCACTCCAAATCATTTATATTTTTTATAAATAATATTTTTAACAATCTACATATACTTTTAACAGTCCAATTACCGCCAGAAAGGTTCTATTGGGATCGTACATCTTTCCACTTCGCTTACGTTACAAGTACAGTACATCACTTAAAACTACATACATTTTCTACAAATTGTGCTTTTTTCACTAACAAATGTTATTTTTTATAGGACCCTGAGGAATTCACGACCACCAAGGTTTCCTTCAGGTCATCCAATCGTCTTTCCTTTTCAGCGTAAGTATATTTCATCACTTCAAACTATATACATTTTATAAAAATTCTATTTCTTTTACTAACTAATACAAATTTTTACAGGACCGTCAGGACTTCACGACACCGAGGTTTCCTTCAGTTCATCCAACCCTATTTCCTTTTCAGCGTAAGTATATCTCATTACTTAAAACTATATACATTTTGTAACAATTGTGTTTCTTTTACTAACTAATACAAATTTTTATAGGACCCTCAGGACTTCACGACCACCGAGGTTTTCTTCAGGTCATCCAACACTCTTTCCTCTTCACCGTAAGTATATCTCATCACTTCAAACTATATACATTTTGTAACAATTGTGTTTCTTTTACTAACTAATACAAATTTTTATAGGACCCTCAGGACTTCACGACCACCGAGGTTTTCTTCAGGTCATCCAACACTCTTTCCTCTTCACCGTAAGTATATCTCATCACTTCAAACTATATACATTTTGTAACAATTGTGTTTCTTTTACTAACTAATACAAATTTTTACAGGACCGTGAGCACTTCACGGGTACAGAGATATCCTTCAGGTCATCCAACTCTACATCGTTTGCAACGTAAGTATATCTCATCAATTAAAACTACACACATTTTGTAATAATTGCATTTCTTTCAATAACTAATACAAACTTTTATAGGTGTAAATTATGGACGATTCAACGCAAAATGTCGCTCGCCCAGGTCGTCCGACCAGAACACGTCGACGGGGTACGCTTACAGGCAACAATGAACGCCGGCGTAATTTACAAGTACAGTCGCAGATCCGCTCTGACAATACTTTAACATCTCAGTCGACATCTCACTCCCACATCCGTGATTGCACCGCGCCGTACGCCGTACCATCGACCAGCACCGCAGCTAATCCACGTTCCATCGGACGACCACCTACTTACGCCGATATAGGTCCAGATGGCGAACTGCTACCCTATACTGGACGGCGATGTTTCGGTCCACAATGGTTACGACCAACTGAAGAGGACGAACAAGGCAGACGTACGCCCGCAGGTATCGACGAACGCCGGCGTCGATTGCAACGAGAGAAGAAGTATCGCTTGAATGAGCGCAAAGAAGTCGCCCGTCGTACCGGAGAAGCTACGGCCACGAGACTCTCCACGGAGACATGTTATTATAGCATTGGGCCGATGAATGCCATTTGTCCACATTGCATGGCCAAACACTTCCAGTCCGAGCGTACCGAGGCCGGACACTTTCCTTCCTGCTGCTCTAACGGAAAGTGAGGTCTTCGCTAATCCAGAACACTGCGACTTCAAATATTTCCAGGACAATAGCCGCTACATCAATTCTGCCTTTAGTTTCTGTTCGCTCGGTCTCAAAATTGATAACCCTCCGTCTGGCACATATTATCTGATCGGTAGAGGAGAAATATTCCATCGCATTGGCCCGTTACATCAGGAGGATAGTTCCCGCACTAATGCAAACATGCCGTATGGCTCAGCCTACTTTTGCAACATAGAAACGGCCACAAGACTGCGCTACGAGGCCACGAAATTAAGTCCTCGAATCTTAGATAATATTAGTATGATCATGCGAGAGAACTCGGCCCTTGCTCAGCAATTTCTCCACGCGTACGAGAAGGAGCAAGAGCTCTTTCGACAAAATCAACCGCGGCCTACAGTCCACATACAACTTTTGCCTGGCCCTGCTGGCGCCGGTATTCACGTCGGGCGTACCAACCTGCCGACTACACGCGACGATGTAGCGGTATTATACGGTGACCACGGTGGTCTTCCTCGCCAACACCACCAGCTGATCATCCAAAATCGTGCCATGCCGAACACAGAACCTCTACAGATCGTCAAGATTACGAATCCCCTTCTTGATGCCATGTTATATCCTTTGCTGGATCCGTACTCGGTAATTGGATGGCACACCGGTATCCGTCACACTGTGGGAACTGATAACCGGAAATACGTCACCCTTCGCGAGCATGCAGCTTATCAAATGGCCATCCGCGACGATCAAGAGTATTTGCAGGACTGTGGGAAATTATTTCAGCAGTGGTTGGTCGACAAAGCTCTATGAGTTGAAGAAGACAAACTGCAATGGCTGCAACAGAATCAGAGTGTTCTACGTCGTGATTCATTGCAGAATATCGGCGATTTCAATAATCACGATCAAAGGACCAGCGTGACGAACAATCCTGACACCAGTGTTCCAGTATTGCTGCCAGCCTCATTCATCGGCGGTCCACGACATGCAATGAATACCATGCATGACATGCTGGCCATGTCTATGCAGCTTGGTGCTGCGACATTCTTTATCACCTTCACGGCAAATCCTGCTTGGCCCGAGATCGAGGCCAGTATTAATCATGGAAACCGGCGAGACTTAAGGCCAGATATCGGGAATCGCGTTTTCCATTCAAAACAACAGCGGTTCAAAGATTTAATTACCAAAGATGCATTCTTCGGTAAATGCCGGTACTACGGCTATTCCGTAGAAATGCAAAAGCGACAAATACCCCACTCGCACTGGATAGTCGCTGTTGAACCGCCGTATAATTCGAGAGATCCCGAATACATCGATCGCGTTATATGCGCAGAAATTCCGGACCCGGAGGTAGACCCCGAATTATACGATATAGTTTGTACAAATTACCTGCATCTGTGTACTGAAATCTGTTCGCCAGACGGCGGGATTACATGCAAGAAGAATTTCCCCAAGGCCTTCCAGCAACATACACAGGTGCAGTTGAACGGATATCCGCTATACCGTCGGCGAGACAACGGCCGGCACGTTATGAAGAAGCGCGGTCAAATAACGGTTCGCTTGGATAATCGGCATGTGGTACCATACAACCCATACCTAGCGAAGATGTTCGGCTGTCACATCAATGTGGAACACCTTTCCGGTGTACGTGTAATTAAATATATCTTTAATTATATTAATAAAGGCCACGACGTAGCGCATATTGCCGAAATTATTACCTCCGAACCGGGTAACGAAATAAGGAGGTACCGTACAATGCGATACCTTGGTTCGTCCGAGGCTCACTGGCGCCTAATGAAGTATAATCTATACGGCCTCTCTCATACCGTAGAGCGCCTAACGGTACACACGAGGAACGACCGTACGGTATACTTCGCGGACGGGCAAGCAGGTCATGCGGCAAACACGGCAGCTAACCGTGACACGCAACTGACGGCGTTCGCCGGTCGCTCGCGAGTATTTATACCGGGATATCCCCCAGAACTTCGTATGGAGCAGCCAGGCAAAAAAGTGGACCGCCGGAGTTCGACAATCGAACCGAATTGGCAGAATATTCCAAGTCCCACCGAATAACCCGGAATTGGCTGCGACTCGGCTTTTGCTCCATCATGTTAAGGGTTCGCGCAACTGGGACGAACTCTTTTCTTACGAAGGTAGAGTGTACGCCTCCGCTCAAGAAGCATGCCACGCACGCGGACTGATCGATAGTGGTACTGCCTTCCAGGAGACCTTAGACGAAGCCGCGCAATGCCAACATCCGCGGGCTTTTCGTATCCTCTTCGGACAACTACTTGCCCTCACCCGTCCACCCAACGGCGCTTCAATGTGGGAACAGCACAAAGAGGAACTTACGCATGACCTCATCCGTATCTATGGCACCGACGACAGTCTTCGCTTCGCGCATGGTCTACGTGACATAAGATTGATCGCAGAGGCTAATATGGTTGACTGGACCAATTTAAACTTCCCGGAACCACCGGCTACCGCTCTCCGTCAAATGGCTCCATTCGATGAGTATGTCGTGCCTAACGAGGAATACGTTAGTCGGCTAAATACGGGGCAGCTCACAGCGTATAATGCTATTTTAGACACCCTAAGTTCGTCGTATACAGGCCCTACCTGTTTCTTTCTGGATGGTCCAGGTGGCACTGGCAAAACGTTTATATACAAGGCCCTCATACAACATTTCAGAAATAATGGACACGTCGTCATCCCATGCGCGTGGACCGGAATAGCGGCCCTTCTATTGCCTGGCGGCCGTACCTCCCATTACTTCTTCAAACTACCGGTTCCCCTCACCGAACATTCTAATTGCAACGTAAGCCGTGCCAGTGTCGCAGGCCAACGCTTGATGGCTGCAAGACTAATTATTATGGACGAGGCGTCCATGTGCGAACGACGGGCTCTTACGGCGATGGATCGCATACTCAAAGATTTGACAGGAAACTCCGAGAGGCCCTTCGGTGGCAAAATCATTTTGCTGGGCGGTGATTTCAGACAATGCGCTCCAATAGTTCCTAATGCTCCTGCTGGCTCGAACATCGCCGAGTCCATACGTAGTAGTCCTCTATGGCCGCAATTCAAAATGATCCACCTTACGCAGAACATGCGAACTGGACCCGGCCAACAAGATTTCGCCGATTACCTGCTGACTATCGGCAATCGATCAGCAAACGTCCCCGACACAGACATCACGAGTATACCGGCCGATTTATTATTCCACGGTTCCCCGCAGGATCTCATTAACTGGGTATATGAGAATGACCTTGCTCAGCCAAACCCGGACCATGCTTTACTCTGCCCACGCAACGACCACTGCGATTACGTTAATAATCTGATATTAGATTCTCTCGAAGGAGACCAGCGAATTTATTTTTCCGAAGATAAATTAATCGATCCATCAGCCGAAGCGATTGTAGATTACCCCATCGAACTGCTCAATCACGTTGAAGTGGCTGGCCTGCCTCCACATAAACTTCGCCTCCGAGTCGGCGCCATTGTCATTCTCATTCGCAATATGTCTCCGGTCGACGGTTTAGTGAACGGAACTCGCCTACGCGTAACTTCTCTCGGCAGTCGCATATTCCGCGCAAAAATTATAACAGGCACTCACATTGGCCAAGATGCTATCATTCCTCGCGTCAAACTAACACCAAGCGACAGCACATTGGGCGTCGCTTTCAGCCGTGAACAATTTCCCGTTAAGGTCGCTTTCGCCATGACCATCAATAAATCGCAAGGCCAAACTCTTCAGCGCGTCGGTATATACCTGAAGGATAGTATCTTCGATCACGGTCAGCTGTACGTTGCCATGAGTCGCGTCACCTCACGCTCTCAACTGCGTATCCTCATCGGCCACGGCGTATATCCCACACATCCGGACCCATCTCACACGAAAAATATAGTATATAATCAATTGCTACTTGACGAGTAAATCGACAAATAGAACATGGCATTACGTTCCCACACATCATTCTTGCAAATTCTGGACCACATCATCTCCGCTGACCGTGACCGAGACGAGCCATCAAATACTTCAGGTTACGAACACAACCATCACATATACTGTAACACTACTGCTACACCCATTCACGCCACGGCCCAATGTACCAACAGTACTGCATGTCTTCCATTAAAATATATCAATATCTCCAATTCCACATTAACCAGTGACTCCACGGGCCACTAGTAACTATGACTCTCTTAAGGTCATAGTTACAGGGACGGTGAAGCGCAACATAGACCTCATGTTAGGTCCGTTAGCCTCTCCCGTCCCAGCTGCACACCATGCCTCCTCGTGGCGCCCGCTGGTAACGTGTCTGTTACACATTCAATCACATACACACACACACATACACATTTACACACTCTGCCACGCACACACACATACACACATGCACACACGCACACAATATACATACACGCACACAACACACACAGACACGGCAAAATGGTGTACAGCGACGCAGACAGTTGAAGCAAAATTTAGTTAACATCGGCATGCCGATACGGAGATTGTCTCTGGAATATGTCTGTAACTCTCCTAATTCAACTTTTGCGTTTTAAACGCCGGTGGATCTTCTGTTGACGACTTGGCTTGCCTGGTTATGAAATTGCAACATTTATGGACTCTTTGTTTAGGAATTAACTTTTGTAATCAATGACTGAAAGACAACAACATGACCAGGCCTCGGACGCGGAGCTACCTTGTCCCGGGAGCTCCGTGGCGGAGTTTTCCGCTTTGGAGGGGACAAACGATGACGGACTGGCTACGAACACCGGACAATGCAACAATGACAATGTGATAACAATAGTTCTACCCATTCAAGAAGAGGGAATATTATGCCCTGCTAATTCGCCAGACTGTACAAATTTGTTATTCTTAAGACCGCAAAATTTAAAAGATTATTTGTCTAAACATCATTTAGAAAGAGAAACCTCATGGAACTGCAGAAACTGTGAAAAGCCATTCCGAAGTCTGCAAGGATGGTTTTCTCATTACGGAAAATGTAAAGGACCGGCAGTAGCAAACACTGAACCAAGACCATATCAGTGTGAAGGATGCACTGCCAGTTTTATGACGCAAAGGGGCCTTTCAACGCACGAAAGAGTAATGCACCCGGCAATACGCAACGAGAAAAGGCAAATGACTAATACAAGAACGGATACTGAGCGAATCGATGGACGTTCACTACAAGCTGTTTGGACGCAGGAAGAAATCACAATATTAAAACAATTAGATAGAAGATTTAGAGCATGCAAATTTATAAATATGGAAATCAGTAAAATATTAGTAAATAAAACAAATAAGCAGATTAGTGACAAAAGGAAAGAACTGCGTCTGAAGGGAGAACTAGAAGAAATTACAATAAATAAAGATAATGAGAATGAAAATGGAAGCAATAATAACGATAATGAAAACAACACTAATGAGATAAATAATGATAATAATAGTAATGATAGTGGCGATAATATGGGTAATATTGACAATAACAATGATAACAATGACAAAAATGATAGCGAAAGTAATAATAATGAGAATAATGATGAAAACGTTAATACCAGTAGTTCGTCAGATACCGAATTCCAAGACGCCTCTGACATAGTCATTATAGATCAAAATAATATAAGTACAAGCATTAATAATAATTTAGAAGATGAAGAATTAAGACTAAGCGAGGAAAATAACGAATGGAATGAAGTTTTTAAGAACTATATAGACAATTTAATTAGCAATCCCAATGAGACTAATGATATATATGATAAATTAAAAACAATATGGAATTCGTATAAAGAAAATATAGAAGAGCTAACGAAAGAAATTGATAAATTTATACTTAATGACTTAACTCCATCTTTAATAAAAAATGACGAACAAATACCCGAATCGCAACAAAATACAAAGGTAAATACTGATAAAAATAAGAATAAAAATAACAGGAAACCAAAATCAAGAAATCAAAATAGAAATAATAATAATAGTAAGCCCAAAAGAAATCATATGAAACGATACCAGTATGCCAGATGCCAAGACTTGTACAAAAACTGCCCAAAGAAGTTAATGGAAATAATAATAAGTGGCGACAAGTCTCTTATTAATCCGCCTATACAACCGCCTCCTGCGAACGATATTAAGAGTCTGTATACAAATCTTTGGGAACAGAGTAAAGAAATAGATGTATCCAGTATTAACACTTCTGCTCACAACATTCCTATTCGCTTTTTCCATCCCACTAGTATCGAAGAATTAAAAAAGAAAATTAGTAAGATTAATAACAAAACATCTGCAGGCGTAGACGGCATTAAAAAATTCCACTTGCAAAGCCCAGGCACACTTGAATTATTAGTAATACTCTTTAATATCTTATTCTACACTAATTATTACCCAGAGTCCTGGCGGAAAAATCGAACTACATTAATCCCGAAACCAAATCAAGACCTAAGCAAAGTGGAAAACTGGCGACCAATAACCATAGGATCTTTAATTAGTAGGATATTTGCCTCTTTAGTCGATACGCGAATTAGGAATGCCATTCAACAAAACAAACGCCAGAAAGGTTTTACCGCAGAGAATGGCTGCAGGCAAAATATAATGCTACTCAACGCGGCTTTAACAAATTGCAAATCTAATAAAGGCGGCGTTTTCACTGTATTAGACATTTCAAAGGCATTTGATACTGTACCGCATAGAATGATAACCGCAGGCCTAGAAAGAAAAGGAATTCCCATTAAAATAATTAATATGATTAAAAAGATGTACGAAAAATGTGTCACCGAAATTAAAACTAGAAACGATGAAGTGGTTAAAATTAATATTAAAAGAGGGGTAAAACAAGGTGACCCATTGTCACCCCTACTATTTAACTTGTCCATTGAACAGCTACTGGACTGCATCGAGGATGAATCTGAAGGATTACAAATAAATAACAATAAAATATCTATATTAGTTTTTGCAGACGACATTGTTTTAATAGCCAAAGATAGAACGGAAGCACAAAAGCAAATTAATATTGTATATAAATATTTAGAAAACCTAGGCATGCAGTTATCAGTTAAAAAATGCTTAACATTTGCAATTAAAACTAAGAAAGATACATGGTATATAACCGAACCTAACCTTTCTATAGAAAATACCATAATCCCGAATGCAGATCCAGATACTGTCTTTAAATATTTAGGAGCCAAAATAGGCCCTTGGAAAGGTATACACCAAAACATAATAGTGCCAGATATAATTAAAACCATTAAAACTCTTCGTAAATTTCATTTAAAACCTCAACAAAAAATAGACTTAATAATAAACTATTTATTGCCTAGATTCACATATGGCCTATTGGTTCATCCGCCTTGCGACAGCGTCTTAAAATTGCTCGATAGCGAATTGCGTCAGCAAATAAAAGAAATCTTGCACCTAGCACCTTCCACCGCTACAGGTTTCTTTTATACACCAGCAGTAAAAGGTGGACTGGGTCTTCCCAGATATGAACATTTAATAAAACTAAGTACATTGCGCAACGCAATTAAAATGAAGCAATCTGCGGACCCCGCAACAAAAGACCTAATAAATACAAAGGTAGAGGAAAAATTAAAACAGATTGCT